>NC_139229.1:62271208-63471208 GCF_977018435.1 Lepisma saccharinum | reverse complement strand
ACAAATGCATTTTTTTTAAAAAAAAATTGATTTTCCCCTCCAAAAATTATGTGATGTAATTTAGAATGGGTATTACTCTTCAATAAGCTATTTTTACCAACATGTTTTACTTTCACATGTAATAATGAAAACAAAACAAACTTCCCCACAATGTGTGGCAATTAGGGGTCCAGTAGGGAACATCCCAATTTTCAAATATCTCATAATTATGATTTTCTAAAATTTTGTGTTTTCCATTTTTTTTCAAAATAAGGCATAGAAAAGAAACCCAATATAACCAAAATAGAATAGATATAGATTCACTGATTTCCCTTTTTTTCACAGCACACAGAAAGAGATTGAGGATTGTAAGCACCATATCCAGGCCTTGCAAATAGAAAAGGACAAATTTCAGCAGATGATTAAGTCTTTGGAGAAGGATATTACAGATCTGAAGAAAGAGATAATTGAAAGGGATGAAACAATACAAGATAAGGTTTGAACATTTACTACACTTTTAATTAATGGTTAAGACAAGAGCAAGATGTGTTCTAGTGATTATCAGATGAGGGAAATTTAAATAACTTTTCATTTTCTTGATTGTTGCATTGTACTTTTGTTTTAAGTTCATATCAAAGTGGAAGTTATGAATGAAGGTATGATAAATAATAAACTCCTGAAATTGACTGTATACAATGTTACAGCCTTTTATTCTATTAATGCAAAGTTTTCAATCTGGATGAAGTCTGCTATTATGGAAAGGTGGAAAGATATCAGATAATTTTTTATCCAGCATAGGTGGGTTTCATGTGCCGTCAGGATGCGCACTTCCACCATGTTTGTGGCAAATTTTATATGTTGTTTGCAGGGAAAAGTGCACCACGTAGTATTCGTTACATCTGCATCAACTGCACATTTGTTTTAGATTACAAATGCCTGTGTCAGTCTCTCCCGCCCACCCGCTTGAATTCTGTATGCTTACAAGAACTGGCCTCAATCGCGGCTGCTCAAAGCCACAATGAAACAGTTTGTGACATAGGTGAAATACTCCTATTGTTAGAGTAAATATGAGAATATTAAACAATGAATGAGAGTTACTTTGTTATTTGCAATTTGTTGGTAATCTATCACATGTGAAGAACATTACTGATATAAATTATAGAATGAGAATTTTGTATTTTTAAAATAACAGCTTGTCAGGATTCTTTTAGATATTTTAACATGCACAAGAACAAGGAGAGCATAGCATTGACATGTATTTTAATTAATGGGTAATTTTTTTGCTCAAAATTACAATATATATCACCGTGCATCAAACCTAAATGTTTTATAGATTTAAGGCATATGCTTTGAAAAGAGAATCAAACCCAATGAAGATTCTTGTTGAGACCTATTTATCCCTTGATTCAGTTGTAACTCACAGTACTGTATATTACACAAGTACTTAATTATTTGATATCAAAGGGACTAATTTTATTTATTTTTTGTGTTTGTAGGAGAAGAGAATTTATGACTTAAAGAAAAAAAATCAAGAACTTGAGAAATTCAAATTTGTTCTAAATTACAAAATAAAGGAGCTGAAGAATCAAATAGAACCTAGAGAAAGAGAAATTAAGGAAAAGAAAGAGCAGATTCAGGACGTAAGTATTGTTGTATTGTTGATCTATTGATTTTCTTCATTTTGCATGTTTGTTTCTTCCAGATTCTGTTGTGCCAGATTTAATATTTGCCTTAAACTTTGGATTTTTGTTGAATATTTTTCTGATTTTGTATTGCTTTTCTGCTTCTTTACGTTAATTACAACAATAGGGATGAATGATGATTAGATGAAATTGATGAAGGGATTCTCACAAAGGAACACGAAGACTCAAACCTGAAACCTTTGGTAACCTTGAATGAACTGTTTAATGTGCTCCGATACTGAGACGGCGTGTGATAAGTGAAGAACTGTGACAGTTCATTCTTTACAGCATTAATGCACCCCATTGTTTGAAAACAACAATTTTAAATGTGCAACTTTTGTTCTTAACACAAACTCCACCATATCCTTACTCATGTACATAGCTGTCTTAACAATTTAGTTCAATTGTAATTACTAGAGGCACATATTTTCGATAAATAAAAAAGCAAAATTTCTGTACAAAAACCAAGTCAATTTTGGGTTCAAAGGCAGTAAATAAAATACAATTTCACTGTTATAGTGGTGAAAAAGTGGTATATAAAATTACATTTTGGTTTTAAAAATGTGAATATAATCCCAAATTTGATTTAAAAACTGCACTTACTACACAAAATAAGCATATCCCTTCTAATAGCACATTTATGTCCTTACCAGAATATTAAGTTTATTCCTGTATAAAGGGGTCCATTTTTGCTTCTCAAATATTTACAGCAGAATAAATCAATTTTTCTTGAATTGCATAACTCGCAGGATAATTCTGACTTCAGAAAGTGTCTCATTGGTAAATAAACTCTAAATTTCATGTTTAAGAGTCTATTTCTCATTTTGCAGTTTATTCCGCATTATTTCGTGACAAATCAGGGTAGGAAAATGCACCTCACACCTTTCAGAAACATGAAAAATTAATATTACAATGTGTTATTTCACATTTTGGGTTTTCATCAGAATTACCCCAGTAAATGTGAGTTGAATAAATCTTTTATTCTGTGACTGCTTATAAAGAAAGTTCTTACAAGTATTATAACTTCATCTGAATTTACCAAACATGGTTTCATAATTATTATTATAGTTGAGGAAAGTCATTGTTTCAGCTTATATTATTTGATATTGTTTTCAAATTGTAATAATAACAAATAAATATTAATTAACATATTATTTCTAATAGCCATGTCAGGATAAGAATAAAGTTCACAAAACGTGGCTATTTACCTACTCAAATCTTGTAGTGCCTTAAGGATTTGTGCCAAGGATGTCATTAGGATTATGGTCCCATTTGACATTATTTCTTCTATTATTATTATCATTTAATTCCTTTATTTCAAATAGAACACAGGTTGGTATTTTTGTTCTAATACGTTGTACAAGAATTAAAAGTCAATATTGCATTATACGTATGTAAATAGGACTTAGGTCCATACCACTGCTGATACTCTGAAGAACTCCCATCATATAAATTGTAAGTTAAAAATTGTTCAAAATATTGATTGTTATTAGTGTGTGAATATTTCACTCCAATTACATACATCAATTTATCAGAGCTTTGCTTTAAAATATTGAAGAATTATATTAGAATATTAATCATGTACGTAATCACAAAATTCAGTTTGTCACATAATACTGGTGCAAAATACAAAATGGAAACTTCAAATTTCGCATAATTTCCAGGATATAAAAGTGTCACATGCCATTTTTGCAGATCACGCAAAAGACCCAAATGCTAGAAAAGTATCAATTATCAGGAAATAAATGCCAACTGGTACTTTCTGATTTCAATATATCGGCATCAATGTCTCTTCAGCCCTATATGAAATTAATCAAGGAGTCCTGAATATGATCCGAACCACTATGTGCCTCCACTTTGCATTGAACCCAGGGCTCCTTGATTACGTGGAGACAATGCCACCACTGCCTATAGAGCAGAGCGATAGCTGTAATATGGTATAATATAAATTATATCATGTTTACCATAAATTATATAATTTGCTACAGTGCTGAATAAAGAATGTTAATGAAACTGGTTTAGACCTGAATAAAGACATTTTATCAGCATCTTTTTTGCACCTTTTTGAAAACATTTTCAGAACCTTTTTTTTCCCTTTCCTGACCATAATTTGGCACCTTAAAATCCACTCTCTAATTATTATTATTATTATTATTGCAGATGGAGACAGAACTGGAAAAACTTCAGAGGAAGAATACAACATTGCAGTTGCACATAGATGATTTGAACCATCGAGTAACTGCAACAGATCATGAACTGACTACAGAAAAACACCGTTGTCGAGATTTGGATGCCTTGTTAAAGCGAATCCGTGTTGATCTGCACAATACATCAGGTCTCATACAACAGCCTGGACAATTAAAGAAAGCTGTTAAGGTATTTATGTAATATTGTTCATATTTATTTAATACAGTTGCTTGTGTCAAAGTACAAGGTGCATTCGATAAATAACGGGAAAAGAAGTATAAAAAATTTAAAATACGACCGTGATTGTTATATGTTTGTTATTTTGTGAAGGCATCTGTAAGATATTCATAGCTGGGGCTGGCACGCCTGCCTCGCTCACAGCCCGCTGGGAAACAGTTACATGAGATGCAGTCACGGAAAGCAACATTGCTCAAGTGGAGGACTTGATACGGGAGATGATTTGCCTCTCTTTCCCCGCTGTTATTTCATAGGTACTGCCCAGAGGTCATAATCATAATGTAAACAATACCACGTACCACGTACTTCGAACCTTTTGCGCGAGAAACTAAAGCCAACCATTGTGCAGAGACGACGTGTTCACTGGTGTGCTTTTGTTCCATGACAATGCGAGACCACACACTTCCAGTGTCATATTGTCTACCATCGAGGACCTAACGTTTGAGTGCTTACTCCACCCTCCATTTTCACCCGATCTCGCACCTTCCTATTTCCACACCTTTGGCCCACTGAAAGTTGAACTAAGTGGATCGAGGTTCTAGAATGATGACGAAGTCTAGTCAGCGGTGTATGACTGGTTACGCATGTATCCAAAAGATTTTTTTTCCTGTGGAATCTGTGCACTTATCAAGTGCTGGTGTAGGTGCATTGAACTAGGGGGGAACTACAGTGGAACCCCGATTTTATGTTCCCGGATTTTACATTTTCCTGCATTATACATTCAATCTTCATGGTCCCAACATAGTAAAATCTTTGTAAATTTTCATCGATTTTACATTTTCCCGTATTTTAAGTTTTTTCAGCTTGGTCCCCTGAAAAACGTAAAATCGAGGTTTCACTGTATGTTGAAACAGTACTGTAGTTTCTTTTGATTGTAATAAATATTTGTTACAACATATTTCCGGTTATATATTGAATGAGCACCAAAATATTTTAATCTCTGAGGAATATTTGCCCTTATAATAAAAGTAAGTGACATGGGGGTTGGGAAAGTACTGAAATGAAGTACTTACTTATCCACAAAACTGACTTTTCTTATTTTTTGGTGACCACTGCCATCATCCTCTCAGGAACTGGTTCAACAGATAAGCGAGTACTTCATTTCAGTGTATTAATTTGCTGTCTCTTTCTCTCCCTCAGATATGGATCAAAAAAATTAACTTGGGAAATGTTATAAGTTTATTTGATTTTATGTGCATTTATCAAATAACCTGTTATATACTCAGAAAGATAACAGTTTCAATTAGAAAAGAACAACAAATATGTACTACTTTTTTATCCATTTCTCAAATATTGGATACTGAAAAATAATTTTAGCTATTGTTCTACCTACCTTTAGAACTTGTTAGAATGTTGATAGGTCAGATTTCAACTGTAGTCAAAACTTCTACAAAATAACCGTAATAATAAATCAGTAAAATCAAACCATATCAATTATCATGTCTCCCCCGCCCCCCCCCCCAAAAAAAAGATTGCCTAACAACAAAAAAAACATTTTTCAAATAAATACAGGGAAACTACCTAGGTAGTGCTCACTCTTGTTGCACTCTTGGAAATAACAAGCTCCAATGAGGATGGTGGCAGTCAGTGGCCACTGAAATTAAATGAACTATGAAGAAAAAAAAAACAGTTTCACAGAAAAAGTGAGTACTTTGTTTCTCTGTATTTATGTACTACTGTTTCCCAATTGTGAAACATTTTTTGGTATTGTAACCCCTATGCAAGGGTAGTTTAAAACAGGCATTATTATTTTTTCTTTATATAACTTTGTTTAAAAATGACGGTCATTTTTGTTTCATGACTTTTGGCATTTTTGGCCTTTGCAGACAGCTTTATTATTTTTTTTTTAGCAGGGAGGACAGTAATATCAGAGCTATATTTTTTTTAAAGAAAGAAATATACATTGAAAGTTTTAGCAGAAAATATTTGACCTATGTTACTGGTTTTCTCTTTTAGTTATAGCTCTTTGCAAGTACTCGTTTTTCACTTTTTCAAAAATTTGAGTCCCATTATCTTTGGTGAGGGAGCTATACCTGCCGCAAAATTAGTTTGGTATTGACCCTTGTGAAGCACATGGAGAAAGTGGGTCTATTCCACTATGGGAGGGTGGGTTGCTGGCATGTGAGCCAATCAAAATCTTCCCAGTGCTTCACCCAAGCCCTGGTTACCTAGCAACAGAAAACGTTTATCTCGGTCTTGCCGCTTATCGGGCGATTCTTCCTGCGATCAGTTTTCATCTTGTTGGGAGAGGACGTGTTGTTTGTTTGTTGTGTTGTGTTGCTGTGATATTTTAACCGGTCCGTTTGTTTAGTGTTTATTGAATTTAGAGTATTCTTTGTTAGTGTGTTATTTTTTTGTACATACTTTTCTGTGTTCTGCTTGAGTATGTCGTGTGCTTGTGTGAAAAATGTCAAGCACAGGAGACAATACTCAAGATGACAATGTACCAAAGAGGCCATGCACTAAAAGAAAAAGGAATTCCTCTCAAAGGCCAAACGCGGTAGATGGTGTGTTCTGAGCGCAAATAATTTGAGCAAGAGAAAAGCAATGGGGGTCCAATCATTTCTGTAAATAAAGTTCTGGACATGACTGCTGCTGCTGTCGGCATGTCTAAGAACAACCATAGGGAAAGAAAAATATAATGTGGTAGAAATGAATAAATAAATGCGAGGCTTCAAAACTGGAAACCCCAGGAAAGAAGAGGAATATCAGTAAACACGTGACAAATTTAGATACCTTTTGGCAAGATGCTATTTGTTGCCATATTTACTCTTATTGTAGGAGGAAAGATCATCCCACTGTTGGGAAACTGCTTGTTTCGTTGAAAGATTCGGGACTTTTTCAAGCTGGGAAAACATCTTTAAGAACAGTCATAAAATCTCTGGGATTCTCATACAAAAAAAATTAATGGACGCAAAATAAAGTAAACTATGGAGGCATATGGGGGATGTGGAGTTAGGACTCCACATATTCTCGACCTCGACCTAGGCCATATTATGGAGGTGATGCGGTGATGTGGTTCACCAACCGCCTTTACCCCAGGTTTGCCCCAGGTACTCACTTGGGCTGAGTCGACCCCGGAGCCGCTCGGGATATTTGATTGATTGATTTGTTGTTTTAAGTCCACTTTATTCACAGGAAGGCTAATCGGCACTAGGCCTACAGTTTAAAGTGGCATCCGAACCACTGTGCCATGTGCCTCCACCGGGTATCAAACCCGGGACCCCTTAATTACAAGGTGATGACGTTACCACTAGGCCATCGGGGAGGCCTGCTTGGGATATTTGAAAGAGTTCCACAAACCACCATGGGTGTCCCGCATGCAAGTCAGACACCCCACCAACTGGACTTTGTGCAATTCAGTTGCGGTATAATTGAAAGATGGGCAGACTTTAACGGCGACTTCGGAAATAAATGGTTGCAAGTGTATATATTCAATATTTTAAGAATGGATTGAAAAGGAAACAATGCTCGTTTCGTTAATTCATTCATGTTGTAAGGGAGATGGAAATGAAGAAAGAAAACAATAACACATTCATCATTGTTGTCATCATTGTTATTCTGTTTTCCTCGAAATACAATAACATTTCATCATTGTTGTTCCTTTTCATAACATGTTTTCCTCGACACAACGTCAGACAGCTGCACTGCATACTGTACCGTACCGTACCGCATGATATGGCAACACCATGATGCATATTCCTTCAGCTGTCAATACCAAACTAATTTTGCGGCAGGTATAATAAACATTTGATATTTACAGTATAAGAGTACTCAGTGAAGGGTGCCTGAAAAAAATAATAAGTTTGACATTCCATGGATAACGAAGTTACATCAGTTTACCAAGAATTTGCTTTAAAATATTGAAGAATTGCACAAGAAAATTTTAAAATACATGTTATGTAATCACAAAATGCAGTTTCTCACATAATACTGGTGCAAAGTAAATCCAAACTTTGAATTTTGCATATTTCCATGATAATTAGACTGAAAGAGTTGCTCAACATGCCAGAAAAGTATCAGCAAATAAATTTCAACAAATACCTTTTGATACTAATACCACTGGTATCTGCTGATACCAATACATCTGCGGGGTGACCTTCCACAAAGTACACCCAATTGTCAACCTCACTTCCACGTAGTACACCCTGGACTGCATTTTGCAGACGAACGAGGCTCTGGCGACTGGTCCTGGCCAGTTTAATTCTGTGTGTTGTCCTGTGTCTTTTCCTTATGTGTGCTGAGTACCTCTTTACAGCCTCGGCTTTTAACCAAAGTCAGAATATTTTAATATTTTAGTTACAACACGACATTACAGTTATGTTTATTTTAGTTGTGTTAACCTAAGTCAGAATATTTTAGTCTTCCAACGTTACAGTTATGTTATTGGTTACATTTTAGTTCAGGTAAGTGGCTGGACCTTGTATAAAGTGACGGGTCAAAATAGCCTAAGTGCTGACACACCCAAATTTTTAAATTCAAATTCAAAACCAATACATCTGCATCAGTATTGATGCACAATTTGTGGATTATACATTTTTAATGTAATAATCTCATGTGGAATTTTAAAGGAAATCTACCATAAACATGGTGAAGATCCAGAGATGCTACTTAATAAAGCGAAAGACAGGGAAGCGCAGGCTGAATTTGAAAGGCAACGAGAGCATTTGGAGAGAATGATAGCTACTCTTAAACGACAACTTCAAGCTGGTGCAAGTCTTCAAGCAGGAAACACAATGAAGTTGATGGAAGTAAGTTATATTCGTAGCACTTTTTAGATTTTAGGTTATACATTTAGGAATGTGTTATTTTGCTTTGTTGATACCTTAACATGTTTATAAGGTGGGTTCTGTTATTGTGGTGTCTACCAGTTAAGAAAGAGTAAAGGAATCAACAAGTAGGTCAAGAAGTGAATAAAAAGTCAAGAAATTATACTTGTAAAAAATTTTTACTATCGCAATGACTGACTGATTCATTTAGTTTATTTTACTTCACTTTTCTGCCCCTTTGGCTAATTGCGAACGTGAGGATGAATGATGGTGACAAAAGATGGATGAAGGGAAAATCACAAATATATAGGGACAACAAGGGATTTCACTTAGATCAAGTTTATCGGTATTCTCATAAATTTGTGAGACTAACAATGCCTTCAGACTATGTAAATTTAAAAGAAAAAGATTTAAACTTGCTGCTTACGGCTTGTGTGAAGATTAGTGTACATTGAGTTGATCTGCGGTTAAATAGAAATTTATAATTTTACATTGCGATTTCTAATTAAATGTACAAAATAGGTTATTGCTGTTTTTAGTACCACATAGATGTTAAAAAGTGCACAGGTGACATGATGACCAAGACTCAAAGAATTATATGGTCCCAGGTTCGAAACCCAGTGGAAGTACATAGTAGTTTGGATCCCACTTTAAACTGTAGGTCCAGTCCCGATTAGCCTTACTGTGCATAAAGTGGACTTATAACACCAAATCAATCAATCAAGGCATTATACTTGACCTGGTAGTCCATAGGGCCTTAATGATGACCTCAAAGTTAATCACATGAAAGAAAATGAAGGAATCTCACTGATGCTGAACAGAGCGAAATGTGCCATATGAAAGCTCGAGATCTCGCAGCAGCACTTCCATATAAACCTAACCTCTATCATGAAAACCTTCAACTGTCAGTCCAACACAATCATAAATCATATTAAGGGTTGTGCACCCAATTCTACCAGTTTCTTCACATGCAAATACTGTTAGTGTAATTCCAAACTAGTAATATGTGTATATAACGTGGGGGAGGGTGTTGGGAAATTTTATGTCAAAACAACTGTTCTGGTTTAGATGAAGTATGTATTCCATGCAAAACTTCCTTTTTTCCTGATTTTCATCTGTTCCAGTAGTGAAGTGTTTCGTGAAAATTATACACATAATCTGCATGCAAGATTTGCAGGAATTTTATAACTGTAACTCTATTTATGACTTACAATTTTGTAGATTTTTCAAGACTGGCTCCTCCATTTGAAATCTATTGCTTTAATTTTTCATCAGCTTCCTTAATAAATTACGCAAGCTTTGATTGTACTGAATAAATATAGCCCCCACCCCTACAAAAAGGAAAAAGAAAAGGACAACTGCAGACCAGTGGAAATGATCTGATAAATATTCCCAAATTCTTACTTTAGATTACACAAACATAATTGACAATGATTTTGATCATTCTCTTCATCAAGTTTTACTTTCCATCTTTCAGGAGAATGTGTTTCTGGTGAATGAAATCAATTCGCTGCGCAAAGAATTAAAAATGGCACGAGTGCATATTCATGAAATGGAATCGCTGTTAGGATTAACTCAAAAATACATGACACCTAAGGAAATGAAACAAAAGCTCAAAACTGCTATAAAAACAAAAGAGGAAATAGAAGAAGAATTTGAAAAGCAGATAGAGGTAAGTTGGTGAATTACTTTTCTGATAGTAATAATTATCTTGTTGTTTTTCTTTTATTAATGATGTGGCATGTTTCACAAGTATATTATAATAAGCTCATACTACTAAGCGTACATCACAGCTCTACATTTGAAACTATAACTACAGATTGTTGAGACAATTACTAGAAATCAATATGCTGCCCTGTGGTCTTGCTATTACCAGTGTGAGGTATGGCAATGTTAAGATGTTTTTATAGCACTGAAATATCAAAATAGGTTGCCAATACTTAACAAAATAAAACTTCTATATTTTTGCGGCTTCATAAATAGAAGAAAGTGTCAAGTAAAGGAAGAGTCAGGCTCAACATGTTTTGTCTGTTGGTATAGTTTAAGTGAAAATTTTGCTTGATTATGTGAAACCTAAAACCTAAAATGCACTAATTCTAACAGTTATGCAAATTGTTGGAGACTTTTTATTTGTGTAAATTGCATACGAGTTTCTGCATAGCCAATTGGTTAGCGTTCTTGCCTTTGGCAGGCAGGAGCAGTCAGTGGTCTCAGGTTCCTTTCCTGGCAACCCCCTCCCTTCCCCCTCCAATTTCGATATTGACTCAACATTGTGAGGACAATTTGGGAGCTACTGCAGAAAAGAAGTTTGAAAGCCAGAAAACAGTGGCTGCAGGACTTAATGCAATGGCCATGCATCTGCTTGTTAGGCCCTGGCCTTCAGCGAACTGTTGCATCATGGAGCGTAGTTTAGTGATCTAGCGGTATTTTTAGTTGAGGAAAAATGCATTTCAATCCCATGAATATAACATAGCCATAATCTAAAAGATCTTCACCAAAAATAGTGTAAGAGGCCTGGCACTAATACATAGAACACCTTATTTCTCTCAGTAGTGCAAGGTAGATAAATAGCATAATAAAATTTAGATCAGTGTTATTCATATTAAACTTGATCTGTTTCAGGATCGAGAGAAAATTATCTCAAACCAACGAGATGAAATCCACAGGCTGTTCCGTAAAATAAAGAAGTTAGAAGGGGAGATATAAATAATACAAAATTTTAATTTTATATTTATTTTGAAATATTATTAATGAATGTAAATTAAAATTTTCTGTTGTACAATTATCTTTTTTTATATTGAAATGAAGCCGTCATTATTATATCTATGGTGTTTGGGAAAAAACCACGAGTCACAAACTGCAATTTTCGTTGCATTCATTTCCACACTGAATCAATTAAAGAAAATATAAGTATAAATTTATATTGAGCATGTGTAAATATTCTTAATAGTGATGATCCATGTATATCATGCCTGTAATGTTTCGTATTACATGAATTAGCATACATAACTGCCTGCTGTAAAATTTAATTTTTTGACTTTAGTGCTTTTCCCAAACACTCTAGCTATACAAAGTCTGACATAAGAAATACTACTGAATTTATATTTCATAAATGGAAGCAGTTGCAGTAAATTGGTTAGTGTTATTTTGAAGCACCATACCCCTCTTCCATCTGCATGAAGTGTGGACTCAACTGACCTTAGCAGTTCCGAGTGAGGCATCATTCCCTGAACACGTGTAACCCGTGCTGTAGCGGGAAATGGCTAGTTTGAAAGTGGAACAAAGGATTAACATCAAGTTTTTTGTGAAACTTAAAAAGTCGCCAGCGGAAACATTCCAAATGCTGACCGAGGCATACCGTGATACTTGTATGTCCAGAGGACAAGTCTTTCAGTGGCATAAATGTTTCTCAGAGGGGAAAGAAAGTGTTGAAGACAATGATCGTTCAGGCAGGCCGCGGCCTTCAGTTACTGACAAACATCAACAGAGTACGAGAAGTGATCAGAAGTAACCGAAGATTGAGTGTGTGTGTGCAGTGGCTGAACTAGTGAAATTGGACAGGGAATATGTTCGGCGGATTATCACAGAAGAATTAAACATGAGGAAAATCTGTGTCAATGTTGTGCTGAAAAATCTGTTGCAGGAACAAAAAGAGTGCAGTCAAGAATTGTGTGCGGACATGTTACAACGCATCAAATATGAACCAGACTTGTTAGAATCTGTAATCACTGTCGACAAAACATGGATTTTTACCTATGACCCGGAAACTAAGTGGCAATCTATGCAGTGGAAGTGTCATGGTTCCCCAAGACCAAAAAAAGCATGCATGTCATGCTCAAAATTTAAGGCAATGCTGCTTCTGTTCTTTGACATTCATGGAATTGTAATGTTTGAGTGGGTTCCTACTGGGGGTACAGCACTACTACATTTGAGGTTTTGACCAGACTTCGTGAAAAATTGAGGAGAAAGAAGCCTCATCTGTGAAAAAAAGGATGGATTTTGCATCAGGACAATGCACTGGCCCATAAAGCTCTGTCTGTCGAGCAATTTTTGGCAAGTAAAAATATTACCGTCATGGAACATCCCCCCTACTTGCCGGATCTGGCACCATGTGACTTGTTTTTTCTTCCTGAAACTAAAGTATGGCCTCAAGGGAACACGTTTTGACTCAGTTGAAGAAGTCAAGTCGAAAAGGCAGACCTCCTACGTGAAGTCAGAGAAAATGACTTCCAGTATTGTTACCAACAATGGCAGCAGCGAATGCAGAAGTGTGTGAATGCAGCCGAAGGTAATGCCACAACAGGCACTAATGCGGTAAGTACCAGAACTTAAGAGTCCCGTACGGTTTTTTTTTGTGTCACACCTCGTATGAATGATAAACACCATTATTATACTCATTCCATTAAAAATAAATATATCATAGCCTAAGGACTTTTCCATGTGAAATGTTTTAGTTCCCATTGCATATAGCAACATGCCATGAAGGAACATTTAGGGGATGTGGGGGTTCTCCAACTCAGCCATTTTGGAGGTGATGTGATCAGCACCAGGCTCCTACCACCTTTACCCCCATGCATACATTGATTTATGATGCTGGGTGAGTCCCAGAGCTGCTTTATGCTGGGACAAGGCTGGAAAAATTCCAACCTTAGATCACCCACCCCGGGAATTGAACCCAGGTCTCCCACATGGCAGTCAGATGTCCTACCAGCTAGACCACTGTGGCTCTAGTTTATCAGGCAAATTAATTTGACGTTTTCCAACTTTTGAGCAGTGCTTGAAGTATAAAAATGTTGGAGGTGGGAGCAGTTGATGAAGCTAGGAGTATGCTTGCAAAAATTTTGCTACCTAAGGGGATGCTACCCCTCGCATCCTCCCTGAATTTGAGCACCGTTTTTGAGGTTGTACATACCGAACAAAATATGTTTGCCTTACCTGTATAAAGCCCTGAGTGCAAATGACATTCAACATACTAGTTAAAAAAACAAAATTTTTCCAGTTAAAAAAACAAAATTTTTCCAACTTCCTGTTTTTATTGCCAAGGTAATAATAACAAAGACTGAAAATATGTAAGGATGGTAGATGCAGCAGCATTGAGGAGATTAAGATTCATGTGATAAACACTAGAGTGGAACCCCGATTTTACATTTTCTTGCATTTTAAGTTTCTTCAACTTGGTCTTCTGGAAAACGTAAAATCAAGGTTCCACTGTATTTATTTGTGATTGCTTAACCAATAATAAAGTGTGTAACGCTTGTTTACACGTGGCAAAAGAGAAGGAGCACTTTCAGTGAGCTACGATCTACTTCATGATTTGGCACACACAGGAGATGTACTGTATGCAAATTTTAGCAAACAAAACAGGCTCGACTGGAACTTGAACCAAGGTCTCTGACATACTATGCCGTTGCTCCACAAACCCTGGTTTTGCTGCCACTGCTGAAATTTCTACATAGTACATCTGTGTCTGCCAAATACAGCTCTACGTTAGGAGAAACTAGGCACCATCAACATTGTCAGTGCTTCTAAGGCCATTGTGAAGGCACTGACAGAGGCAAATCATGGCATGAAAATTGCATAGTTCCTTACAGTACATTGATACAGTAAATAGTCTATACTGATGCTTCAACAATGAAAAAATTGTTCAGAATTATACAGATGTTACTGTATATTTTGGATCACCTTTAGTTCCTCAAACTTTCACATCATGTGGTAAAACGTGCCAGCCTGACATACAAGGATGGACATTGTGACAGAGCAATTGCTACCTTGATTTAAACTTCTGACTACATTTTTTAACCGTTTAAAAATCAACCTTTTATAATCTTTTCATCAAATTTTGTCCAACCTCCTGAAGAAGCCACATGTGGTGAAAACTTGGGGAAATAAAAGTATTCATGATGGATGCGGTAAACATGGTTGTAGTAGTATTTCATATGTGAAGTTTGGTGTTTCCACGTTTCAAATTTGGATGTATACTGGTTAATTTTGAAATGCCGCATCCTCAGTTAATGAAGGTGAAATTAATGGGAAAACATCCAAATTCGCAACACGGAAACACCAAACTTCACGTATGTTCCAAAAAATAGTGAACATATATATCTGTATGAAAATGTTGGCATATGATATGAAGTATTTTGTTCAGAATATTTATAAATATTACATGTGTAAATATTCCATTGCTTCAAAATGTTCTTAAATTCACATTAAGAGTAATAATAATAATAATATTAAAATAGCTGTTTTTTAAACATGAAATCCACTTTGGCCACATGATCTTGCTGAAGAAATAATGCAAGATTATTAATTTGCCTAATTTACAGCACAGGAATTCACTAAGTGTTGTGCGGCATTTGTTATTAAGTTATATATTTATTTGCTGCTCTAAACTGAGGAAAAATCTCCAATTACAGAGGGTGCCACATCAAGTCCATGACTTGGTGACAGTTGGCACAATCTGCATTAGTGTATTTGGTGCACAGAAGGCACATAAACATATATATGTATCTTTTTCTCCTTCTTTCTACTAAACCCTCCATTAGTGCATGTGGTACCAGTATCCCCATTGATATTCACTGCAAGATTGCAACACTGTGAACTATACTGCACATGGGTGCTGTTGCATAGCTGAATGTTCTTTTTGTCTTAATTGTAAGCCGTTTTGTTCTGCAGCCCTTCTGAGCCACATAACATTATCAAGTTAACATCAGTTGCATGTTTGGGAGACTCATGCATGCAATAGGAAAATGTAAGGAAGGGTTAGTGAGGAAGGGGAGGACACCTAGGTATATGTTAGTGACAAAAGTGAACATGAAAGTGACCACATGACCAAAAGTAAACATGACACTGCTTCATTGTTACTTATTTAGGCACTTGCCATGGTTGACATTAACTTTGCACTTAGAAAGTGCAGCTGATCTTAGAAGAAAAAGAAAGAATGTTCAGCATTCATGTGCATTATAATTCACGGTGTATTTCATAGTTAAAGATAATTAAGGGTGGGGTACAAGTATACCCCACATGCCTATGTAACAGGAAATGACACATCTAGTGTAGGGTGTTTGTTCCTGGCTATATTTACTTGTTAATGCTTGTCCAATAATGGCACTACGTAACAGCTACGACTTTTCCTTTACTCAAATTACATTGCAGTTATCTTTGCTGATGATTACATCACATCCATTATGGGAGATATTGAAACGTGGGAGAAACCTCCACATCCCCTATGTGCCTTCATAGTACACCATTGGCTAATATTCAGGATTGAATTTTACAGTTGAACCCGAGTTATACGTATGTCAAGGTGAAGAGAAAATAATACAAATAACTGAGAATTAATTACAAATCAGATTTAGATGTCATGCCATTATTAAAATACTATAATTGTATTTATTTTGAGGAACAAGATACACTGCTGGACAAAATAAACCGGCCACTTGCATTTTTTGTGGGCATGATGCTGATCACATCACCCCCACTCACGACCGGATCAAGAAAGTGTGGGTCATTACCCCCACACCCCCTATACGCCTTCATGGCGTGGTGCTATGCACAGGGGAGCACTTGCATTTTTTGTGATGACGAATAAATTTTGGTTCGAAGGCTAACTAAATGTTGCATATGATACTACATGATCTGCCAAACATTCTGTAATATATCATTGCAATTCAGATGTGAAATATTAAGGTGTCTAGTTTTTTTGTCCAGCAGTTTATACGTGATATAGGTTATTTCTGTCAAAGTGGTAAATTAACACATCTAAAAGTTCGATTCCTTAAATACATTACATTTGCCACATTATTAGTGAACACTTTTACACTGAAATACTACAGTAGACACTATAGTTTTTCTACCAAATTAAAAATTGGCTAAAAGAGCATTTATTTTACTAATGACTGCAAAGTGTGGCTATTTCAGTTTTTAGTTATGTGGATTAGCATCCACTTTCTATATAAATTTTCCTCTCTGGTCAGGGGTGTCTTTTCCTCCTCCTGTTGTCCATGGCAGTCCAATAGCAACTGAAAACTGTCACTTCTATGACGTTGTTGCTTGGTTATGTTCAAATCAACTGTATTTTATGAAAATTAGTACGTATAAATGCATTACGTACAAATAAGGTTTAATTAAGTTTTTAATTTGTATTTTGCCAGGACCTACAGTAATTTATGTATAAAAGAGAATTACGCAAAACTGAGTTAAGTATATATAAAGCAGTAAATTGTATTTATGGTGCAAGATTCTATTATTTGTACGTGAAATTGGTGTAAAAGTTGAGCAAAATGTTTATCCTCCTCACATGTTCCGTGGTAATAATTAATTTGTTTTCCAATAGAGGTCAGTCAATGCCACACATTTTAAAATAACAAAAATAACACACAACAAATGCAAATGAAACACTAGAAAAAATATATTACGTTCGTATCAATATCGCAACAAATGGAATACGTAAAATATAGGGAAACACAGGACTCTGCTTTAAACACATCTCCTCCACCCATTACCCTACAGGTACGAAACTCTAGAAGTCATGAATTTGGTCTAGTGACTTTAGGATGTAAATGACTTAGTTTGTTACATATTTGCTGTTATTTGTGCCGGGGAAACAACTTTTACATTAGTTCTAAAAATTGAAGAAAATATTTGAAGCTTTCTAATTCAATTAAGATTTTTGGTAGCTCTATCAAAAAACCATAATTTAGCAAATTTTCTGCTCCTTCATTTTGGTAATCTTCACTTTTTGTGTACAATGCACAGTTTTCGAGATATTAAATTTTTTATTTTCCAAAGTGAATTTTTGGTGCCATTTCAAGATGGCGGCGAACCTATAGGTCAGTGTGTGGTAGACTATTCAAAAGCTATTTTTTTTTCTTTACAGAGGTTTCATTTCTGTTGCAATTAGTTCCTCAGATGGCAAAAAAATTGCCTAACTTTCCTTGACTACATAATAATGTCTTTGTTTCAAAAAAGAACTTGAAAGTGTGACAACTTTTAACATTTTGTACAGGGCTTATCTGTTGCAGATATTAGGAGTTTAATCTAGCATAATACATACAAGAGTTTTACTTCTAAGGAAAATTTTATTGCAATGTATAAAAAGTTGGTAACAAACATGTACCACAACATGAGAAAAATTTGTTCGTTACAAGGTATCGTGTGAAGCAATTCATATATAAATGCAAGCATCACAAACAAATTTTACTGACCATCTGACGATTGTTGTACAACTTTCCATAAAGACAGTTTTTTATGAGAAACTTTTTCAAATGAACACTATTACAGAGCACGCAAAACTTGATATTCAGTATTACATACAATTAACTGTGAATGAATACTTTGTATGGTGAACTCCAAACTAACTTTACAACTGGTAGGGCAGTGCACATTATTTACAGAAGCAATACAAAGGCAGTTTACAACAAAAGCTCTTTACAAATATTTTCCAATTTTTACAACAGAAAAGCGAAGGAATGCTCCCACACAACCAAACAAAAGTTGCTCTGCCTGTAGTTATCATTCTGTTTTCTGGCAAAAACCATACTAATTATCCCTGCCTTGTTGATTCGAATGATTAGAATTTATTTAGCAAGTCATGTAGCTTATAAACGCCTCTATTTTTGCCACATCTGAACTTACCAGTGGAAAAAAGAAAGCAATATGCATAGTTTTGATTATCATTATCTGTTGTTCAAAGTACAGAAGACAATAAATTTTCATAACACTGGAAACAGTGAATAAAGTCTGCCTATATAGCAGTTAATAAAGAAAGGGTTAGACAATATCTTTGGGATTTTCAGAATGTATAGTAACAAAATATACCCTGCTTAATATGTGAGCAAATACTGTAAAAACAGTATCACAAAATGATAAGTTAATAACAACTCCCTCAACCCCCCTTTTTTTTCCATTTTACCAACTATCCTTACAATGTTAAAATGATCCTTTTTTTCCCTTTTTAATACACTTGACCTTTTCCAATTTTGCTTTACACCTAATACTTCATTTTATTAATTACAATGAATTATAACTTGCACTTTACACTAAATTTTGTTAAAATATTGC
Organism: Lepisma saccharinum; assembly: GCF_977018435.1. Classification (NCBI taxonomy): domain Eukaryota; kingdom Metazoa; phylum Arthropoda; class Insecta; order Zygentoma; family Lepismatidae; genus Lepisma; species Lepisma saccharinum. Next base: position 63,452,295 of record NC_139229.1, on the reverse strand, counting down.
TCATTCAAAATAAATTAACAACAAAGTGAATTATGGAATATGAAATACAGGTGCAATAAATGTGTAGACCTAACAGTTATATTTTATAAGCAAGCATTTTTACATGCAAATTCTACCATTTGACTACACAACAAAAAAATTACACATATAAAATCAGATACTTGGCTTAAAAAATATGCATCACAACCTTGTACTGACTCCCTTGTATATATTAGTGCATACTCATCATTTTCATATGAGATACAGTATTCTCATTTATCTTTTTATCATTACTAAATGCAAACACCAATGTAGCCTTCACATTAACCCTTAAAACAATGAAACATTAATTAAAACATTTCAGTCTTGAAGCATCTCTCATATGTGTGCTACATGGTATGCTGGAACCAACAGCCATGGAAATAAATGTGTGGGGAAGAATCCACAATAATAATTGAACCCAACTGAACATATGGAAAATGTTTAATTATCCACCACCAAATTAGAGAACAAAGGGCAGTATTGCTTTCCGACCCTTAGGATAGGCACTGAATTCCTTCTTGTAGGCTCTGTGTTTTCCAAGTGCCCATACAGACATTTGATACATTCCTGCAAATGCGAAGAGACCAGCTGCAAAAGAAAGATTGAAAAATCAATCACATTTGAAAAATATGTACACGCTGAATTACTCGTGTCGAATCTCACAGACACAATAAAAGTTTGCACTCTGAGAAGGTTACAGTCCCAGGACTCGATCTCCTGTGGAAAACATTGCTTGTACGGTCACGGACAATTCTAGGTTGTAACAACCTCATAGAAAGTCAATGGGGTTGTTGCAATGCAGAAGTGTCTGTGACTGTACCATTAACGAATAGCAATCAATCCTATTCTTCACATATTTCTTATTTTATGTTGCTTAACCATTTGTGACAATGTGGATGAATGATGAATAGAGTATGCGCAGATCAAGATTCAAACTGAGAATGCACCCAGCAACGGTGACTGGTCAGTCCATTATAAAAAAGCAACCATTTAATTTGGATCCTAAAGATTTGTAAATGACCATGGTTGAGAGAGAAAAATAAAACTGTATTTAGAAATTTATTTCACTTGAATTAGATTTATATTCATTCAACAAGAACAAAATTGTAGTCACACACTAGAAATATCAGATTGGTGAACATTAAAACACAAATAAGTTATCAGACAATGCCAATAGAGTATCCCACGAAGAGTTATGAAGGTATTTTGTAAAACCTGCAAACAAGCTATACTCAGTAATTTGTCTTAAGGAAAACTGATAAACTTAATAAGAATATTCAAGTAACTCCATTCCCTAAACATCTCTATATTCAAGTTTCAAATGTGCAAGAAACAAAATCCCTTGATATTGCAGTAGGAAGTTATATGTTCAATATCTGATAAGCATTTGTCTTCTTCCTTAGGCATCTCAAGCTATTTCACAGTACTATTCCTTCTAATTTATATAAATAAATTGATTTTATGTTTGTTATTTAGAATAGCTATTTTTGCCACATTTGGTCTAATCCCGACAATGACGATGAGTGATGAACAGACACTCAAGGAAAACCCAAGCTTAGGTTGGGATTCACATGACCCCTGGCATCGTAGTGCACTATGCTAACTAGTCTGCGATGGAGGTTGGTTTATATAAATTGAAATAATAGTAAATCGAACCCAGATTATGCACATTCCTAATTTAAATATACTTTTGTTGAACGTAACATCAGTAAATTTCTTCAAGAATTCGAAAAGCTTACAACAAACTTTCACAATCAATATTCCTCAAAAACCTAAAATCACCTACCTGGCAAGCACTGAGTCATGACAGTAAATGCTACCCAGCTGCCGAATTCATATGTGTAGTTAGGACAGGAAACTGTATTGAACAGCCAGGTGAATGGATTGGATGTTGAGACTGGTATTTTCCTTACTTTGGTTCCTGCTGGTCGCAGATTCCTCAGTGCTACATGAATACTGAAGTTGCCTAGTTCACACAACTGTTGAGAAAAATAATAATTTTAGATTAAAATACACTCTACTTCTTGCACATTGAGCAGGATTTAACATAAACAATATACTTTATGTCTAATGCACAATTATAACTTATTGTTCTTATGCACATGGAGGTGACTAAACGCACACATCCTAGAATATAACTTTCAATGCTTTTTTTGGTCAGGGTAACCGACTTGTACAGTCGACACTACCGACTTGTAATGATCCCATTGTGTTACAACCCAGAAGTGTCAGTGGCTGTAAAAATAAATGTAAGTCTTAAGCACATTTGTACATTATTTTAATATTACATACCAATATTCAAAGCAAGTATAACAACAGATGAAAAATCCACACAGGTAAAGAAAAAATTGCAAATTAATTTAATAACCCAGTATTTTTTAAAAAAAATAATCTGCATATTCTATAGTGCATGTGGCATTCACAACAAATAGTCAAATGCTAACAAAATAGTAAGTTAAACATCTGAATTATGAGCACTGAACATGAAAGAATTTTTTTATACATTTATTAAATACAAGTCACCATTTTATATATTCCTTCACAAGTTACATTAAAAATAAATGGTACATTAAAACTTACTATAAATGCTGCCAATCCACCATATATTTGCAGAGGTGACGAAGGAGCTGAGTATAAAGGATGGTTTACATGGTACGCCACATAACCAGTGAAGAGCCAGTAGTAGCCACAATTTTTAAACAGATTTGTAAAAGGCATAGTAGCATGAGAGAATCTGTGCACAAAGAGGGTCTCTAAAAGCCTTTTCACATAATGAGCTGCCCAACAGCCTGCAGCAATGCTAGAAAGAAACACACTTCTGAGACTTAAAAAAATACAATTATATATAAAAACACACTGATTATTACAATATATTTATGTAAATGTGTATCAACTTTTTAATTTTGAAGGGGGAGGTCACGGAATCCTCTCCATATCTGGATTTTCTTTACACGTCTTAACTAGTTTCCCAACTTGACAAATAAAGTTTCCTATCTTCTGACCTGGAAATGTTCAGGAAATCAATCTAAGAGTAAAAACATCTACGAATTTTGAAAATAATCCAAAAACCTGGAAAACCCTTTTTTTTTTGTACTTTGCAAGGATTTAGAAATGAAAATAACCTCCACTTTTTCTGAACTAGCACCTTCATTGGAGACAAATCTATGTAAAAATGTATTACAATTTAATTTCCTTTGCTTATTTTGGATGATGTTGAATAAACTTTATTCTGGTCAGGAAAGTTATTTTAAAATTGCCTGGAAAAGCCATGTAATTTATTTTGCTAAAACGAGTGGAAACCATAGTGCCCTATAAGTTATTTTATTTCATTATTCTATCAGTAATTTCAAGTAGGCTTATTAGATCTCAATTTCAAAGTGGGAGAAAAGTAATTGTGCTGGTAGGGTGTCAAATATTGACAAGAGAAGTCCTGAAACTGTAAGTTACACAAAATTCACTTTTTAAAAAATAAAATTAGGTTTGCTGCCATTTTTTTTTGTCTAAACATGGGGAAACAAATATACCCCATCCCTACTAAATGTTACTATTTGCCTCAACTAATGAAAAATGGAACTTGACAAAAAAGAAACAAAATGAGTAAAATTTTGCATGTAATTACAATCTATTTTTTTATGAAAATTGGTATTGCATGCACTTGTGTACGCAATGTGAGAGGTGATACCTGGATTCTTCTTCCTGCCATTCTTGAAGCACTTATATTTTTTACACTGGTTGACAATCTCTTAACATCTTATCAAATAAAACAATAAGGGAAAAAAATGATAATGCTAACATCTTATTATTAAAATTACTTGACGATGTCACCCAGTTAATGTAACTTAACAAGAGTCGTATGAATGAACTATGTATTATCAAACTGCCCATGGCCTAAATACTAAGATTCAGGAATTTTATATTAATCTTTTAAGTAATAATTTTGATATTATAATTGTTACTGAAACCTGGCTGCATGAGAGTGTAAACAGTAATGAATTGTTTAATGGTAATTACAAAGTATACTGTCAAGATAGACTTGGAAATAAGAGGGGAGGAGAGTTATGATAGCAATAAAATAATCACTTCAATCGGAAGTAATAAATTTGAATTGTGAGGTACAAACAGTAGTTGTTAATATTAGTACGTGTAATAAGGATTATGTGAGCTTTGTTTTGACATTGGGTCCAAATGACCCATGCCGAGGGTCAAAGAATGCAGGTTCCATGTGAGGTAAATGAGTTACTGTTGATTATTTCTTGAACCAACACTGTGAAATAATGTTTTATAAACGGTTAGATGCTATAAACATGATTTATTCAATGACAAGAAAAATAAACAACTTACTGAACAACCGAACGGTATGGCAAGTATTTAGCACCTTCACCATAGAACAACCATGGCCTCTGGTAGATCCACATGTATACCACAAGGGGACCAGCATACTCTGCCAGGAACACTGTCTTCCAGCCTACTTGTGGACCAAGGTCTTTGAGATACAGCTTAGAGTACTGCTGCTGGAGCCCCAAAGATGCAATTGTGTCTTCATCCTTCAGTCTTTTCCCTCTAGATTCTAGGCGAAGTTCCTGACGTTCTGGATACAGGGAGCCCTTTGTCTTATGGATTTCTTTTTTTACTTCCTTGATAGTTGCAGTTGAACTTACCTAAAAATTTTAAATAACAGAAGTTTACAAAATATACACAATATATTAGTACAAAATAAAGACTTAATTCATGTTTCAAGCAGCAAACTAATCAGTCAGGATGAAGCACTTACTTATCCAGGAAAAGTTTTCCTAGATTTGGTAGCTACTGCCACTATCCAAGCAGCCATGGTAGATCAGTTGTTAGGGTGTCTGACTACCATGCAAGAGAACCAGGTTTGATCCCCGGCAGAGGAGAACCGGGATTTTTTCCACCTGTGCAAGCAGCTCCAGCACCCAGTGGGTACTGGAGGAAACTCTGGGGGGTAAAGGTGGCCAGGACCATGATGCTGATCACATCACCCCCACCTTCGGCCCTGATCAAGAAAGTGTGGGCCCTATATGCTTTCATGGCATAGTGCATAGCACAGGGGAGCACTTTACCTTTTTTTACCTTTACTGCAACTATCCTCGCAGGAAATTGTATTATTGCTTGGTAGACTTCCAGCGTATATTGTTTTTGATACTTTGTTATTAAATTTTTTTATTATTATTTGAAATTTTTTTAACGTAAAATGGGATGCCAAAATGTCCCATTTTTTGTGACAATTGGCATAGAATTACTATGTAGCACCAGAAATACTAGAAAGATGGAAGCTGAAAAAGACATCACCTAATGATTGTTGGGTAGAAGTTCACATTTCAGTGTTAACAATGTGCCATATTCCAATTTTCTTAAAATATTGGAGTCTCTCCTCTGTTTTGGTTTGTGGACAAATGACAACAACACTCTTTCACAACAAACTTTAATCAGACGTGTGTAAACTTTTACAAAATGTTATTTGAAAGGAAGAAGAACCATTCATCAGCATATTGCCATATCATGCAAATTATTTATACAGTATTTATTTATTTAATTAGTATTCAAACAAGTATTTGTGATGAAACAGTTTTCACACTAAAATGTTGTTTTAAAATCTGATCACCTTATTGAAATGTGCATATTCAGACCACAAACCTTGTTAAAATACACTTCTTATACAAATATAATTAAAATTCTGTGGAACATGTGAAGAAATAACTGATTTGCCTATTGATTTTGGTGTCCAACCTACCACCATTCACAGATAGCCAGTCTATAAATTCTATAGCAAAATAATTCAAAATTGGCAAGGAAACAATTACAACATAAATAGAAGTAATACCTAGTATGCCTAAATTTATAAGAACTATGGACAAATTTGTTTCTAAACTAGTAATTACTGTTAATGATGATTATTATTTACACTCCTTTTCCCCCCTGTTATTCCGCTGGTGTTAAAATTTACCAAAACTTACTTCACAGGAACAAAGTAGGCAAGGCTACAGCTCTGGCAAATGTTAAATCATCATGGAATGGGCATTTTTACATCTTTTAGAGCCTGCAGCATTTATCCTTTATGATAGAATGGGCTCATTCTGAAAGTCGCACAAGTTTAACGAGTTATGGCAACTGGCTGTCCCCATAAGTGCTTCCGTGCATTTCATTAAGCTGTTCCAAAAGTCTCTTTCTGTGCATCTCGTGCAAGAACGAAATTCACCAAACGCAAGGGGCCAGGAGGCTGGTTTGATCGGTGAGAATCTCTGCTGCCTGCAGACAACACATGTGCAGGATGGCTTCAAACTGTACTAGTTCGGGAATTGTATTATAACTTTAACAGAGAGCGATATGAAGCAACATGCACAAGATGAGTGTGCCTCAACTGTTCTTACAATATGGTTAAAATGAGTAACCATGTCCGCAGTAGAGTTTATTTCTGCCAGAAGGAAATGCCTTCCGCTGGATGCCACGCAGAAAATTTCTATAACCAAAATGCTGCAGGTCTAGAGCATCCCATAAGTCTGTAAAATAACTGGTTTCACCAGGTTCACCAGCCCAGTTACTTTCGTTCGATTCGTTGACTTTTGGAACGTACCCAGTTTCATTAGTGTTATTATTTTGCAAAACATAATCACAATTAAAGATTACACTTGTACCGGTATTGGTCTTGTGGCAAATACTGCCGGATAAAAATATTTTGCAGATAAATTCTGCCATGAAATATCACAACCTAACTTATTAGGAAAAGTGGCTAAGACCAGTTCCCAAGAATACAATACGTCTTTAGTATGGTAATGTATTTTGACCTTTCGGGGTCAAGGAGTCACCTCTTATGTGATATGCATGAGAATTGCTGCACATATATATTCATTGAATAATTCACGGTGCAATTTTAATGCATGTACTTTCTTAGTTCATTACTTCAAAACAATATACATTGCTAATTTGTTAGTACAAAGAACAGAAGGAAACATTTTCACAAAGATTACTAAAGTATTTCCTAAAATCTTTGAACCACTATGCTTTTTCAAAAAAAACAGATCAGATAATTTTAACGGAAACATTACAAAGGTACCCTTGACCCTCCGTACCTCCTCGAGAAAGTGAAATGTTTTGCATAGTTTGTTGTTTATGAACATTTTCAGTTGTTTTTAGCTTGCAAAAATGTGTTATTGTGAAGCAAATAAAGTATGTCTGTTACTTTAGCGTAAAACAGAGCAGCACGAAGGCTTCACACAAATGAATATAGCAGCTAACAAGATATTCTACAACAGCAGCTATAATTTCATGTCATTACGTTAGGGACTGATAGTCATTTTTGAAATTTTTTTTGCTATTTGAGTGTGCATACGAACAGTTTTTTCTAATAAAAAGCAGTGAAAGTACTCCAAAATGGCAAGTTTTTTTTACTTATGCAGGCCATACTTGAGGATCAAATATTTCCATTATTTGTGTTTTCTGCATGCTGGACCCAATTTTATATTACGTAAAACATCAAAATCGGTCGATTAAAAGAAATCAACCTAATTCACGAATGGATGCTGTGGGTTAACGACCCCTATTAGAAATTAAAGTAAACATGATTACCACCTAGCTGGAAGTTCATACAGATAAACAGGAATGAGAAATGCATTTGGAAGCTTCAAAGATAGTTTTTTACTTACATTCTTCAGTGTTGCAATAACCTTGGAACTTTGGCTGCTAAGTATTTCAATCTGGAACCAAAAATAAATAAATAAATAAATACAAATGTAAATTAATGTTCCATATACAAATCCATGAAAATGATTCAAGACACAATTCCGTGCTTTAAAAGTAATGATTATTACTTTGCATTGCATATGTTTCTTTGCCAAATTTAGAACTGGGCCATTATTGGAAAATACAAAACTTGAATCAGTTTTACATTTCTCAGATTTCAGCTAAATCATGAAACTGATTCAAAGAAATAGTCAGGTCCCTTTAGTACCTCTGTTGTCAATCACCAGGGACGTAGCTAGGTTGATTAGTTTGGCCCAAGACCAAAATGTAAGATTTTTTTTCTATCAAACCATTAACAATTAACAAGCTATTAATATAATGTACCATTTTTCTACGTCTTGGGTTAAATGCGATGATGAGATGAATGATGACATGATGAAATGGCGATGGGACAGACATGATGCAACCATAAATGTCCAAGGTCCGAACCTGTGACCTCTGGTTTCATAGCGGTTTATGATCACGTCAGGGGTGTGTTTCGAATCCCGGCCTGGACATGGGTATTTGTAAGCGTCCCTTCATCAATTTTACCATTAAACACGGTGAAGCACAAGGACCCTTGCTCATCAACACGGAGACAGGTCAGGTCATAAACATTTTTGGGATCCAATGAACAGATAGTCACACCTTGAGGCATCTCCCTTCCCCAGCACAAACGGGTCTGTCCGTCAATTGTTTCAGTTGAGGGGCAATAGTGACAGTGTTACGCAATTTTCTTTTAGAAAAAAATGTCCAGTGATATTGGTAGTGAAGATTAAGATTAGCTTGCCATTAGTTTCGAATATTTGTGTAATTTCGTGTGAATAAACTTTCAAGAAAAAAATAAAATATACAGAATGAAAGTCTTGAAACCCCCTTACTCCTTCTCTGCATTTGCATACATTCGACACTGCTTCCCAAGATACCTAAAACTAAAAGTAATTATCAATTACGAAGCTTAGGAGTAAAATGTGATCGCCCGACTCCACTCCCCCACCCACTTAAATATAAGCAGCCTCCTATTTGAGAGTCCTGTTATAATCCCACCTATCGCATTGTAGAAAGTAAAATTGTTCACGTAAAAATACGTAGCACAATATATTGCATGTGGCTCGAGCGAATCGAGTAATAATAGTGGTTGAATGATTTGGTTTATTTTACTTCGTTTTTCTGTCACCTTCTGATAATCGCAAAGATAAGGATGATTGATGATACGAAATTGATGCAGGGACACTCACAAAAAACATTCATGCCCTTGCCCGGATTCGAACCCGGAATCCCTGGCGTTTTGGTGTTCTGCGCTAACCACTCTGCCACGAAGGTTGAAAGGAGACAAAAATGTAACAAATAAAATAATTACTGTAAATAATTCTGTTAGGATAGAATCACATTGGTCCTACAAATACATACAGTGTTGCTAATACGAGTATTATTGGAATTATATTTATTATTAATATTTTTACTCTTAATTTAAATATTTCACGTGGTGTAAGGCTTGATGTGTAAATAAATAAAACTAGTAATCCACCTGAGAATACCACAAATTGATTTAAAAGTTACACATTCTTCTGTGACACATATGGGTCTTTTACTAATGGAGCCATTATAGTGGTGATTACGAGAATAATGTATATTTCCGTGGCGGAGTGGTTAGCACGCGGTATGATGGCACGAGTTTAAGTATTATTTGTGAGTGCTCCTTCATCAATTACATCTAATCATCACTCAACCTCTTCGTCGCCATTAAAAAAAGTGGCAGGAAAGGGACGTCAAATAACTAAAAATAGAGATACAGTTAAAATGATTAATTAGGAATATTGTTGGGATATATCGTCTATGAATCTTTCTATATATCCGTAAAAAAGGGCACAAACATTTTCTTTGCCGATCTATGGAGCAACGTGCTTCCAACATTTGCAAGATGGTATTTAATGCAATTTGCCGGCCCCCGTGGAGCTACGAAGTCAGGGGTCCCGGATTCGAATCCCGGCCTGGGCATGGATGTTCGTGAGTGTCCATTCATCAATTTCATGCTATCATCACTCATCCCTATCTTCACAAATTATCAAAAGTAGCACAAAAAGCAAAGTAAAATAAAGCGAATCAATCAAAATTTCATGCAATTTATTGCATATCACAGGTTTATCTCTATTTACCGTGACGAATTGAGCTTTTGTTTCATTCACATTAAAACATTTTCAGTCCCTATTTATGTCACAGTAGCACTTGAAAAGGACAGGAAAGGGTTACTTCGAGGGAGGGGGAGTAACCTTGAGTGGGCCAATCACAGAGCTGCCGGAAAATGGGACCAAAGATCAAACGTTGTTTGTTCTTGGGAACCTCTCGCCAGGAGCGAGGCTCCACTATGCTGTTCTCCATTTAACTCCATGGGTTTGAATTGCCTGAAACTTCTCCTTGCGAGTTTCTGGCAATGTGAGACTTGTTCCGTATTTCACTATATTTTTGCCCTTAGGCTTCGCCGCGCTTGGCCTTGTTGAGAGTGCCACCTATTTCGGAATTGACTCGAAACTAAAAATTTGGCAACGCAGAGTACCACAAGAATTTCCCCTCACCACGGCAACTGGACAAAGCCGATTGGTTCAGCCGTTCGTGCGACCCTCCTTGGCTTTCGACGGAAAAGATAAAAATATAATTTCCAAGTCCATTCTTTGGCCGGAACCACTGTAGCAGTCAAATGGGAAAGAAAGGTATTGCTTGGGGGGCGGGGTTCGTGAAACTCAAATTGAAGAACAGTGTTTCAAACTGAAAGCAAAATTTATTAAAATCCTATTTTGCAATATTTGTCATCAAAGTAAAATTTTCAGCAAATGTAGAACAGTTTGCCGGGCCCAACATGAACATTTGGGGGGGGGGGGGGTGCCCCCTCGGTCCCCCCTCCCTAATGACGTCCCTGTCAATCACCTTTTGTTGAGTACTATGTTCTGGAAATTCATTGCTCCATATCCCATGTTCACAGAAGGAGAGAGATTTCTCTAATAAAAACTCCACTGGCGGTTTCAGAGGAAAGCTTTTTTCCTGGACATCAGTCAGCTATTTTATGCTGTTGTAAAGGCATGACATTTTCTTTGGTCGAGTTTGTTTTTGGTCCACCTTTTGTACAGAAAGGCTAATTGGGACTATACCTACAGTTTAAAGTGGGATCCGAACCACTATGTGCCTCCACTGGGTATAGAGCCTGGGACTCCTTTGACGACATTATCACTACACCATCAGGGAGACCCAAAAGTAGCTGAGGTGAGGACAAAATCATAAGGAGTGTATTCACAGATGAGACCATTTTAATTCGTGATATGTTTGGATATATTTCCTGATTGCTACAGTTTGTAGGTGTTTACAGTCATCACAGACTGTACATGTCAGCAATGATAACATGAAACATCTTTGAGCCCTTTGCATCAAAACCTATGTAAAAATGACACATGGTCCTCCAGTCAAAAGAAAAAAGTGCCTCACCATCTAGATGATGCATGGCAAAATCAAGTCCAGTTCAATTCAAGACGAAAAATTCTAATTGCCATCTCCCTCATCAGTGGTATCGATGTGTGTGTCAGTCAGAAAACAGAATATCTGGTGAATGCAGCAGGCATGCTTTTTGCATTAAAACATGCAGATCTCAGACTTATTTCTGCTCAGTTCAATTTGAGCTACATGTGGAAGTCTGACTTCATGAACAGTTCTGGGGGGAATAGTTAGGCATCAACTGCAGCATATGCACATCTTCGTAAAGTACTGACGATGTTTTCTGTTTCTCCTGTAAGATGTTTAAAATGGCACACATAAAAAAACCAACTAAATATTGATAAAAAGTGCCAGATGTGTGTTTAAATTATCTAACGTTGACTTGTGTTGAACAAATTCTTGCACACAGGTTTGCAGCAGTAACATAGTGGAGGTATTTAAAACTCTTGTACTAATTGAAGGATGACTAACACTGTAGGATAAGATTTTTTGGTAAAAATCTGATATTCCCCAGACACCTATAACTTCTTCGTTTTGTCAATTTTTGACATTTGTACTTACCTATCTGCTTCACGGAACATTCTTTAACGTGTATTCCCCTTTTTTTAATCAAAGTAATTGCATTTTTTTTTAAAAAAGTGTTTTTGTAACTGAAGAATGTACGTTTCCGCAAATGGTTTGTGGAGCTATGTGTCAATGGTTCGTGGGGCTATGCGAGAATGGTGTGTAGGGCTATGCATATTTTTTTTTTCGAAACCAATTTTTAACTATTGTAACCTATACGTGACCCTACCTAACTTAACCTTACCGGAAATGGTTCGTGGGGCTATGCGTCAATGGTTGAATTTCCGCTATGAAACATTCCCACATCACACAAAACACCTTCCAGATGTTAGACAATGCTACAGGAACTTATCACCGTAAGTAGTTTCGGTAACACTTTACTATACCGGAGACGAATTTCTTCAAATTTACAGGAGAAAGTACTTACACAAATCATTGCCTGTAGCGTTGTTGATGTTCGGGAATGTAGTTTTGATCCATTTTAATGCGAATGCATGTGGTTTTCTACGAAAATCTATTTCCGACGCGCTATTGCTGCTGCCGCCATTTGCTTTCTGCACGAGAGCAGAATACGCTCTCGTATTGTCTGCATATGCTAAATTGAACGAAAGGAGTGCTAATGGAACCTAACCTAACAGGCCTAACCTAACCTAGTAGGCATACCTCATCCCCGTGATGGTTCGTGGGGCTATCGTGAATTTTTGGGCTAACGTCAATGGTTTTTAGGGCTGCCCGTGGATGGTTTGTGGAAAATAAGGAACAACAGTAAGTACACGTTAATGTAAGAAATAGACATTATTTTCGTTAGAAATTAATTACTTCACCCAAAAAAATGTTCCGTAATGCAGAATAGTACGTTAGCAATGTAAAAAATTGCGAAATAAATCATTGTTAGGTGTCTCCGGTATAGTAAAGTAGTACCGTAGTTTCTTCTGTAAAAATGAAGAAATCTGTCCGGGGAATATCAGAATAGTACCGATTTTTTTTGTAAGACTGCAGAAGTTCATTCTAAAATTGGACTAACAGTGTTTCGTATGCTTTCAATATTTGTAATTAAATGTGTATTCAATTGAAAAACATGTCAACGTTTTAGTTCAAGAATGTCGTTTAGATGTGGGTTTCATTACTACATCAGAGACAAAACATGTATATTAGGGTCTGGATATGCAACCACATATGATGAGGAGTAAATCATGAAATGATCCTTGCAGAAAGTAGATTGTTAATTTGCAATGTTCCAACTGTAAAGTAACATTAACATTCTTTTCTGATCTGGAAATCTGTGACTGACACCTTGGATTAAAAGTAATGCTATAGGCTACCTTCAAGGTATGGTAAAACATTAGTTGTTTTAGTAATATGATCATATTAGTTTTGAATAACTTTCCCAATGCATAAGTGTAACTAAGCTTTTGCTCATGGCATAGTTGACCTAGCACATTCACATACTTTCTCATGATGTTGAAAGTATAGATGTGAACAAACTAAATGATATGACCTTTGTACAAATATTTATATCATATATATGTTACCTACACTCAATATTCTTTCATTTAGCCAACCACTACTTCCTTTGGAAAACAATATTCTAAATTAATTATTTCATTGACCATTCATGTATAAATCAAATAATTTCATTAATACCGATATATATCTTGTGTTTGTTAGAAAAATTACGTTGAGGATAACTTACTAACCTCCATTTCTGCTACAAATCCTATAGAACCGCAATGTAAATCTCTCAGCCTTACGTGGTTGTCTGACTTTGCGTATTCTGCTATTCTAAACTTCCGTCTGCTGTAGTTGACATAAGTTCACCCCTCCCGCAGAACCGGCCTGACTAAGGCAAATTGTAATTTCAAAACCGATCACCAGATGTCAGGATGAAGATTGTTTGAAAATCTTGGTGTCCATGTTTTATCCGAAAATAATTGGATTCGATAACTTTTGAACTGAAAAAGGACTTTTGTATAATTTTACATCTACAAATGAAGTCTTATGAAGATTTTTGTAATGTCAATTCATAGATTCATATTTGTCTGTTGAAATTGTTTCTTTTCTAGATGTTATTATGAAAACTGAATTCGAAAATTGATATAGTCCTTTGTAAAGTTATTATTATAGAATAGTTGAAATGCCATAATTTACGATCACCTTTCATTGAATGTGTTAACATTATAGTGAACATGTAACTTCTAGAAAAACGATAGCATTTTTTAATGTTCGCTACTTCAGAGAAGTTGTGATTTTGCTCGCTAGATGACTTCAGGTGTAAGTGTAACATCTGAAGGTTGAGTGCCTTTGGCTTGGATTTCTGCCAACTACTAGAAACTTCCGGAATATTGTAGAAGCGTAGGCTGGGTATATATCGTTGCAACGAAGAGCCCTATTGGTTAATAGTCTTCGTGTAACAGAGAAAGTTCAGTGTTGTGGTGAATCAGTCTGATATTTGGTGTTGTGTTAGTGTTATTAAGAAGGTGTATCACACAATAAGCTCTAATCAGAATACACTGTAGAAATCAAAGGGTAAGTTAGTTATACATCTCATGTTAATTAAAGAATATTTGAGAAATTCGCATATTGTCATTTCGGACGTATTGTAGAACTCGTATAGAAAGGGAATTTCGTTCCAGCCCCCTAATTTAGTGATAAATGAAGTCTATGGTGTTTATGAGGGAACACACAAACCCATCTATTATTAAACATAATAATCATGTATATAATTAATCTTTTAAAGCAGCAATTACATCTTGCTAACATACGTAATAACGTTTAAAGGTGCTTCTTCAGTTTCCAGAACATTCCGCAAGTTACGTAACAGATTTTTCGGTATCTGTAACGATAAGCAAAGGCCCAAGTTCCTTTTGTTTTGATTTCATGCTACGAATGCAATTTTTACATGGTTCGATCTCGATTTATATCTGTTAACACATACTGTGGAGTTTATATTTTGTTCAATATATGCCATCGTGGTTAGGTTCCCTTAGCAATAAAATAAAGTCCCTAAATGCATTCTACTAAGGTTCCGATTTACTTCTACATTCATTCCCACGCTTCTACGATATTTACTGTCGCTTGTCGACGGAGAATATCTTGTGCATGAGAAGTGCGTAAGGTGATTTTCAAGTTGTTGTTTTTTTTTAACGGTAATATGCGATATCGCCCGAACACCTCACTCGTTTATTTCTTTTATTTTAGCATTGAAAACTTACCTATTCTGCATTGCGGAATATTCTTTAAGGTGAGGTTATGCGTTTTTCCATAACTTTTCATATTATGAGTCATTATTTGTCTTCCTTGTTCCGCTTGGGTAACAGACAATATGGCGTACACTCGTCATGTATCATCGTGTGTCGTGCTTGGGTTTTGTCGATTTGGAGTGGGTATGCAGTGTTTCAACCTTATTCACCGAAAAATACCTACTTTTGTGTTCATTATGTCATCACAAATCATTCACGATAGCCCAACAAACCATTGATGGATAGCTCCAAAAAAAACATTCACGATAGCCCCACGAACCATTGACGGATAGCCCCAAAAACCATGCACGATAGCCCCACGGACCATTTCTGGCCAGGTTAGGTTTGGTTAGGTTAGATAAGCCTAGTTAAAAAAGAAAATTCTCGTAAGGAAAAGGCACGTTTGGAAACACTGGCGAGACCATGTGACTTTCGATGCTCGTGCCATCTGCAGGTACATAATGTCAGAAAATGCAAGTTCCTTACATAAAGTGATTACTTCTTGTTCTGCAGCATTCTATGTTGAATTTTTCAGTTTCTGCGAAAGAAAATACCTCGAAGAACTTCGACAATGCTACAGAAACTGATTTCAGTAAGTAGTTTCTCCTGTAAATTTGAAGAAATCCATTCGGGCGATATCGCATATTTACCTTTTCAACATAAATAACTTTTTTCGAGTCCAAACAGCGCTCATTACTTTAAGGAAGATTCAAATTTCGTGTGACAATGATTTCCAAAATTCTACGATAATTAGTCTTTGTGCTAGGAGAAATCATAAAACAATCAGAACCGTTACCTTTTTTGCTTTCACTACATTTGTGCAGGAATGTGCTCCACCATGTCATTTTTTCCTTCCAACCTGTATACGTATTTCATGTTGTTTTTCAAAGAAAAAAAAAATCCGCACCTTCAAACGTACTTTTCCCGATTACTAACTACAAAACATTACCAAAAAATTATGAACCGCGTTCCTCCTAAGCAGCCCATATTCTGCAGTCTTATTTTTTCATTTAAACGAAAGGCTTAATTAAAGATGACGGGAGTATTCCCCGATTTGTTTGAAATTTTGTATACTTTCTACATGAGGCCTCCTGAACACGAATCTGATATTACAATTTCCCGGTCACGTCTGTAACTTGAAAATTTCATGTAATGTTAGGTTTGGCAAACATACTTGAAATAACACTAAACTTACCTTCAAAGTCTGTAGTGTTTACAATCCAATGGTGGATACAGTGTTATAGCACTTCCACGAGTACTTATCAATGCGTGAACTGTCTTCGCACAAACTAAGAACATGTCCTCGGGGACGCATGTAATCGCCATTATGAATTGTAATTTACACATGTGATATACAAATTTTAAACAGTGACCGGGACATCAGAACCTCTGATACTTCATTCGGAAAACTTATTTGGTTAGTACATTTTCTAGTAAATAAATCTGAGAACACTCCCTTCACCTTCAATTGCTCCAAAGGAAAGCAATGCCAAATCTGTTTCATGACTCACTTTCTTGATGTGAACAGAATCACTCTTTGTATATCAAATCTATCCTCAACCATTCACTTGCTGTCTCCACAGAATACATAATGATTGATTTCTCTCTCTGTTCAGTATTATACATTTGTATATGTACATTTTTATTAATCTTTTTACTACCATACTAAAGGTCCCGGGTTCGATCCCCGGCCGGTTCAAATCCGGGAACTTTTCTAACGGTGGAAGCGGCCCCGCCGCCCACCCAGCGTCGAATAACATGGGTACCTGGGGGAAACCCTGGGGGGTAAAGGCAGTCAGGGGGGTGATGCTGATCACATCAACCCCACTCACGACCGGATCAAGAAAGTGTGGGGCGTTACCCCCACACCCCCTATACGCCTTCATGGCGCGGTGCTATGCACAGGGGAACACTTTACCTTTTTTTTACCTTTTCAATATTTGAAATTAACTACTGAATATGTCGCAGGTTCAAAACTTTTTTCTTTCTTTCTAAATTTTGTCCAGCTCTATTTGAATTCTGGTAATGTTGGTATTTGTCTTGATATATTGAACTACTTAAGGTTCAGTGCATTTTGTCATACAAATTTTGAAAGTTTATAACTGAAATTTCACACATTGAATTCACTTTCATTTCAGATCCAGTATGGGAAGAGATTACTACAAAATATTGGGCATATCCAGAGGTGCAGCAGATGATGAAATAAAGAAAGCATATAGGAAGCTTGCCCTGAAATACCATCCAGATAAGAACAAAAGTCCAGGTGCTGAAGAAAAGTTCAAGGAAGTTGCAGAAGCCTACGAAGTTCTTAGTGACAAGAAGAAACGGGATATATATGATCAGTATGGTGAAGAAGGCTTGAAAGGTGGTATTCCTGGTAGTGGATCAGATGGTAACCAGTTCAACTACACTTATCACGGTGATCCCAGAGCAACATTTGCTCAGTTCTTCGGGTCGGCTAGCCCCTTTCAGACATTCTTTGACCTTGGAGGTGGTGGCGGTAGCACTAGAATGTTTTTCCATGATGAGGACATGGACATTGATGATCCTTTTGCCACACTTGGTATGCCAGGTGGTAGACCTGGTGGAGCCTTTAGGTCTCATTCGTTTAATTTTCACGGATCCCCAAATAGGAGTAAGGATAAAATTCAGGACCCAGCTATTGAACATGATCTTTATGTGTCGTTAGAAGATATTACAAAGGGATGCACAAAGAAGATGAAAATCTCAAGAAAAGTCCTGCAGTCAGATGGCATTACAAGGAAGGAAGACAAAGTTCTTACCATTAATGTAAAACCTGGTTGGAAAGCGGGAACAAAAATAACTTTTCAGAGGGAAGGTGATCAAGGTCAAAATAAAATCCCAGCAGATATAGTGTTCATTATTAGAGATAAGCCACATCCACTTTTCAAGCGAGAAGGCAGTGATATTAGATATACAGCCAAGATTTCATTGAAAGAGGTAAGTAATGTTTTAGTTCTGTATTTGTTAAATTCTGAGTACTGTATTTGAATTGAACATTGGTGTTTGTGTAGAAAATTTGGGTTCATTGCACAAGAGTATGGGTGTTTTTCACATCATAAAGTCTCCGTGGCTTGGGATTATGGTTTCAAAGAAAGCCGAAATTTCAAGTCTTGGAATCCACTAATGGATTTAGTTTTTGGTGTAATGGAAAAAAGAAGGATTAACTGAACCCTGTGCCACGTAAGGAATGGGGAGGTGGGACTTTACACATTATCAATGTCAGCCACCCATAAACGGGCTAGGTGGGTCTCGGGGTGTCCTAGATAGTGTGAACTATCAGTCTTTTTTTGAACAATAAAGTTGCACAGTTTAGTAATTCGAGAAACTTTGTACTTAAAAATGGATTTGAAATGTTTGAAAAAAAATACCATTTTGATGTAGGGACATAAATGTTGAATTCCCTTTTTTGCTCTGTTAAATTACGCTGCTTAGTTCTTTCAAAATAATTTACCAGAAGACATTTTTACATTAAGTGAAATACTTACTTGGTCAGCATTGGATTGGGTTACTTCTATAATAGTGTACTATGTTTTATATTTTAAATTATCCTATGGAGCAGCAACAGTCTCGGACACTTGTCTTTTGGTATTAAAGTTGGCGACTAATTTTGTGCCGTCTTTTGGTATTAAAGTTGGCGACTAATTTTGTGCCAGGGTGTAATGCTTTAGCTGCTTAATAGTGCTTGAATGTCAAGGTCTAATTTTGAATCTTGATTCATAACTGATATCTTCTCTCTTGTAATCTTAAAACTGTCACAATACAAATATGTATGATATAAATGTAACAGTTGTCAATGTTAGGAGTATGATGTGGAGCGCACATGGCATGGAATTTCAACTTTTTTTCGTAATTGATATGAAAAGAAACCTATCCTTAACAGCAAATGAGAATTTGAAATGTTCAGGGTCTTCTGATACTATATGAAAATGAAAAGTTCTCTCTATTACTACATCAAATGTTGTGTCCCTCTTGGCTTACCAAAGTTCATTTGAATTGACAAATAGGTTTCAAGAAATATTTTAAGCAGGATAGTATTTTAGTGTATGCACAAATTGTAAGTGGCAAATCATGTCAGTCAAGGACTTCGATGGTGGAAAATTGTAATGTTTTTAGAGGTTTTTTTCCTCTGCCACTCATTCTTCCCACATGTACCTTTGCTGCCCTCTCCTCCCCATGGTGTAGTGACCTTGTTATGAAGGGCCCATGGTGGATTCATATTCCACATTGGTTCGGATTTATACGGTGCACGCTTTTAGAAGGAACATGAGTTCGGCCAATACCCAGCCAGTGCTACTGCGCTGTTGCCAAACTAACTGCTAGCGCAAGGGAAGAACAGAAGATTCGCGATGTGTCCATTATTTTGATAATGCATGCACAGTATATGAGTACAGTGAAATAATATGGTGAATATTTCTACACAGGATTATAATATCATATCACTGTAGCATATACGAGAAACCCATACCTGAAAGAAGCTTGAAGGTATTTATTCATCACCGCTCTCGTCGTCTTCCTCGGTCTCCGTGTCACTCATTTCCGAGTCACTCTCCTGGAGGTTAATGATTAGATTTTGCACCCTTGGTGCCTGTACTACTGGTGCTAGGTTTTGAGAGTGACATTATTTAAAATAAAAAGAACACACGGAACACACACTATTGCACGAAAGGGCTGTATTTAATCTTTTCACAAACTGTTCTTTGTGGCGCACGAGGGGACGATAAGCGTATAATTTTACACCAGCGTTGCTACGAAAACGCTGAACTCAAACTGACCCAGACTTTCAATGTTCGAGAACGCCCAGAACAATGAAGGGTCATTGTTTATATCGAGGCGAATTTAACACCCACAGTTTTCCCTAGACACAACAACTCAGCTGCGTCAACACGGTGGCAACGAAAAAAACAGGCGGAAGGAAATGAAAGGTGATGTTTCCCTTGTTTCTTCAAGGAACGATAACTCCGGCTGTATTCGACGGAAATTCATGGGACTTGGACAGTCAGGTTCAAAATGTATTTCCCCATCTTATGATGAACCTTAATGTGGCGAATTTTATGAAAACTTCTTGCGTGCAAGAAAAATACAGAACATGGCTTTTAACTTCCGCGCCGCAGTCTCCTAACTGTACAACGTTGCACTCCTGCCATTGGCTGATCGCCACGCACACCCTCTGCGTGGCCCCGCCCGATATCGCTTCTAAAAGCGTGCGTTGTATAATTCACTTTAAATTGTAGGTCTAGTTACAAGTAGCCTCTTTGAGCATAAAGTGACATGATTCTCAAACATGTCCCTTTACCAGTTTCTACAGATGTGTTTGCATAGTCAAACCACAAACATGATGCTATGTTTCAACGTACTGCATTATCTCTTGATCTCGTCACCATTGTTTTTTCATTTATTTCATCATGACTAACAGAAAGCGGTACAAAAGCCATGAAGATAACTGAAATACATACACACAAGCTAAAAACAGTGGAAATTCTCCTGTAAAATAGAAGTATATTATGAGTTTGCGGTGACAAAATTTATCCCTCTTGCCCCCATTTCTACATTGTTAGCCATCCATGACTTTTGTACTAATTATTATCATTCAACACTTATTCTTTGATTCAGTGATATATACGAGGTGTGTCCAAAATTAAAATCTCTTATCAACTTCTCATACAACTTTATAAAATGTATGCTCTTCAAAGTAGTTCCACTCAGTATGAATATACTGCTCCAAGGTTTCTCACACTGTGGTATAGCCGTTAAGTCTTGTAATGAATTTTCTTTAATGTCTTAAAAATTGTGCCCTTTTAGTGTGGTCTTTAGCTTTGGAAACAAAAACTAAATTCATAACTGCTAAATCAGGCGAGTAGATCGCCGAGGGTACAACAGCTGTGTTATGCTCCACCAAAAACTCTAGTAAGAAGTGCCGAATAGGCTGGAGGTTTTTGACCCATATTTCTGGTCTCTTTGGCCTCCCTCAAACTCTGTCATACTTTCAAATAAAAGCTGCTTGATGATGGTTTTAAACCTGGGTGTACTCACAATGATTGACACCATTCTAATCGGAAAACAAGATGATCATCGAATTAAAGTTCTTCTTGATTTGAAACGGTTGTGCCATTCATAACTCATGGATTCGTCCCCTTAAGCTTCTAGCAACAGTTTCGGTACCTATATCCTATGTGCCGAACACGTCTCACTCGTTTATTTCGTCACTTTTTGCATTGGTACTTACCTATTGTGCATTGCGAAACATTCTTTTAGGTGTTACTTTGCTTTTTTCACAAAAATAACTTCAATTTCTGACATAACAGTTAATATTGTTTTTCACTTCTGTAACACCATATGGTCGCGCACCTTGACTTGCGTAGTGGATATGCAGTGTTTCCAACCTTACTAACCGAAAAATGCCCCACACACCATTCACGCATAGCCCCAAAAACCATTCATGGTAAGGTTAGGTTAGGCAAACAGTTAAAATTTGGGGTTATAACCAGAAAATACCCCACCCACCATTCACGAATAGCCCCAAACATCATTCCCGTATAGCCCCCCAAACCATTCACGGTAAGGTTAGTTTTGGTTCGGTTAGGCATATATAGTTAAAAAAAACAAAAGGGACATAATTTTCTTGTAAAACAACGTGGTTGGAAACAATGACAGGAGATTACGTCATTAAACGTGTGCAACATCCGGTTCATTTAGAGAAAGCAAATGGAAGCAACGGCAATTGGGCGTCGGAGAGATATTTCTTTTCAAAAATACATGAATTTCCGGTCAAACAGATTCAACGATGAAAGAAAACACCTCTACGAACCTTCAAAATGCTACAGAAACTCATTTCGGTAAGTAGTTTCTTGTGTAAAAATGAAGAAATCCGTATGGCGGATAGGAAACTGTCCCCACAGTTTCAGAGTTTTTGTAGATGTCTTGCCCACTTAGAAACAGTTTCGTATTAGCACATTCTTCTTCAAAAATCTTTCATTTTCTCTCTATTCCAAAAACTAAGCATGCACTAAACGTGACCTCAAATGCTTGCAGGCTGAAAATGAAAGTACGCAGATGTCATTTCTAGATGGCACCACCAAGGAGAGTACTGTGTCCTGGTTCTTTATGGACAGGCCTCGTATATAGCTAATTTTTGATGAGTGCGTTCCCTGTTCTGTCAGACCTGAAGAAGGCTTCTTAACCTTTAGAAGACAGTGCCTATTTACATGTGTAAGACCCTCAAGAGGGATGTTTTCAAGCATCCTCTGGGTATGGTTTGTGAGGGAGGGATGAAGACATGAAGGTTAAATTGAAAGGGACTGAATCAAATCATTTGTGACTAAAACTCTCAAGGCAACAACGTCTACCTGTGCCACCGTCTCCTTGTCGTGTTTTAGGGGTGGGGGGAGTGGCAAGACACTTAGCAAATCCAAACTAGTCTTCCTTTGTTGGTGTGCACTACACCCCTGGATTTATGGCTGTCATTTTCTCTGATTAGGGAAACAAAGTACACTATACTGTGGTGAAGAGTTTAACTATTTACTGTACACAGTTGGTTTCTATTTACTGTACACAGTTGGTTTCTATTTACTGTACACAGTTGGTTTCTTTTTCCCCCCCTCAAGATTCACACACTTGTAGAGAGGGAAAATTTTATATCTCCTTCCCATCAAACACAATTAGAAAATGAATGAACAAATTCTATTGGAAGGCCCCTGTTGTCCCATGTGATAAACTGAAGTAATTACAAAAATTCTAAAATACAGTACTGTTATGATCCTACAACTGTGTGACCCTGTTTTGTCACGAAATTTACCGTTTATATACCGACACAACACTTTCTGAAGTCTGAAGTATCCTGTGAGTTATGCAATTCACGGAAAATTGATTAATTCTGCTGTAAATATTTGAGAAGCAAAAATGGACCCCTTTACACAGGAATAAAGTTAGTCTCTGGTAACTATATAAATGTGCTATTAGAAGGGGAAAGTATATTTTGTGTAATAAGTGCACTTTTTAAATCAAATTTTGGTTATATTCACAATTTTAAAACCAAAATGTCATTTTATATAACACTTTTGATGTGATTATTCACCACTATAACACCGAAATTTTGTTTTATTTACCGCTTGTGAACCCGAAATCGACTGTTTTTGTACCGAAATTTTGTTTTTTTTATTTACCAAAAATATGTGCCTCTAATAATCGTTTAAAAAATCATCTCAAGGAACTGTATTATGCAGTACTGTACTTTAAAAAAAGTCTTGAAAGTGTAGTATTTTCTGACGAGTGGTCTTTTGTGGTATTTAAATAAAATTACCCAAGTAGTCTATTTGGCAGCACTACTTTTTTACTAGTACATAATGCATTTTAATTATTTTTCTATGATAAATTACAGGTCAATTTTCAACTAAGCACAGTTGTAGGTGCCCAGCAGTGCTGTACTTTGGTTTATTGTGGGATCTGCATGTCCCCCCCAAAATATATTTCTTGAGTAAATTACCCTTCTTTAGTTTTCTAATTAAGCCCCGATTGAGATAAAATATCAACATTTTTACTTTTGTGGAAAGCCCTATCCATTCCATCCAAATGAAAGCAAACCTGTAGTTAATATTATACAATTTTTGAAAAATATTCCTGTGCATTTGAATAGCCCAGGTTTTAAATTTGATATTAATTAAAGCATCAGATATCATTTGACTAACATAAAATATTCACATTACATTGTAATTTGATTGTCACCTTCATATGTATATGAATGAACAAGAAGACAACGGTAATATAATCTGTTTTGATGAAATGACATGAGTTTGTTTTGTTTCAAGTGTGATCCGAACCATTGCGTCTCTCCACTGGATATCAAACCTGAAAACTACTTGACTATGTTACCACTATGACATCAGGAAGATGCGGAAGAATTAACATGTTAATTCCAGTCATGTGATACTTCGGTCCCACCTCACTTTTAAATTACGTTTACGTGGCTAACGTTCTTGCCATCTAGTTGTGGGTTTGATTCTAGTGGAGGCCATTTTTGATCCTTAAACGTTTACTATTTTTCCCCATTCTTGTTCCTCTCAGATGAATCATGACAATGAGGACATGTTGAACTGAATGACGGGACAAGCGCAGAGATACATCCATGCTTTACACAGATTTTGATTCCAGTACCTGTGGCTTGTTGCAACACCACTTTGTAGGTCCAGTCCCAATTTGCCTTCTACTTAAGTGTTCAACTCTGATCTTGGTTTGTTTAAGTCCTTTTTCTCGTTCAAAATATTTTTACTTTCCTCCTGTTATTTCCATACTGACTTCATATTTTCTTGCTCCCTAGTTTCCCATGGCTTCATATTTTTTCAGGAGGCAAGGGATTTACATATAAAGTTTATTATTTTCTTTCATTTCTCCATTTGTTCCGGTTTTCATTTTTCTGTAGCTTTCGCACAGTGAATAGCATTTGGGCAATAGCTAACACATTTTTGGCATTCTTTCATTCACTGTAATTTAATGTAGAACATACTTTATCTGTTGTTTTTTTTCATAGCAGTAAGCACTGATTCAGTCCTCTTTATAATTCAAAATAGTGGACAAGTTTAAATTGTCTGTTTTGTTATCTGCTAAATTAAGGTTTATGATTGATCAGGATTCACTTCAAGCTTGTGCGAAGGTGTCAGCTACAGATATGCTGTAGAAAGTTTAGACCCCTTAGTCTATAATTTGATACCTATGAAACTCTCCCCTCATCCCCCAGTAAAGTTGCTGGATTCATCACTGCTTTTGCAAATCACATCTTGAACAATTTGTTTTGTGACAATCTCCATCCTCGGCTTCCCAATTTTTTTTCTTGTCTTCCTTCAGTTACTGTCTTCATTATTCCTTTATATCTCACAATATGGTATACCACCCAGCATATTCTGTGGAGAAACTTCTCTTGCTATGTGTGTCTCAAAACTTTTCAATTTGTTACCCTGTGTAACCATTCGGTCTTCAACCTTCTTGTGTAGCACTGGTCATTTCCTATCAGCTTAACAAGGGTTCCCAGGTTCGATACCCGGTGGTGGCACAGTGGTTTGGAGCCCACTTTAAACGGTAGGTCCAGTCCCGATTAGCCTTTCTGTGCATAAAGTGGACTTAAAACAACAAATCAATCAATCAACCTATCAGCTTGAGCCACTGTCCATGTTCTGTGCCCCAGGCTTATGCCTGTGGAAACCACTTTTTTTAGAAGCTGTTTTCTTCTGGTATTGTCCTTGTGATCTCTTTCTTGCATCTTCTATCAATTAGCTTGC
Organism: Lepisma saccharinum; assembly: GCF_977018435.1. NCBI lineage: Eukaryota > Metazoa > Arthropoda > Insecta > Zygentoma > Lepismatidae > Lepisma > Lepisma saccharinum. The sequence continues at coordinate 63,426,965 of NC_139229.1, read as the reverse complement.
TCATTGGCAACATACACTAAGTGGTTGACCCCGATGGCATAGTGGTAATGTTGTCACCTTGTAATCAAGGGATCCCAAGTTCGATACCCGGTGGAGACATTGTGGTTCAAATCCCACTTGAAACTGTAGGTCCAGTCCCAATTAGCCAATCTGTGCATAAAAGTGGACATAAAACGAAAACTTAAACACACACACACTATGTGGTTGACTTATAATTGTGCCACAAGAGTTCCCAGGCTGGTGTCCCAGTCTGGTTTAGGTGCTTCATCAATTTCATCCACTCGCCACTTATCCTCATCACAGTTAACAAAGAGTGGAAGAAAAATCACATAAAAAAATTAAAATACCAAATATACAATAAATTACCATAATTTATTATTGTATTCCCAAGATTGCAAAATTGTTTCACTTAATTGATTCTATTCTACGTTCTTAAGTTTAGATCCACCAACCCATCTGAAACCCTGGCGTGGGAGCAGTGGCACTAGTGTTGCTAGTTAAAGTTACAGCATGAGACCAGCATCATCCTAACTTAGTGCTATATCATCTTCAAATTAGATCATACCATAACATTTGAGCTGAGCTTAAAACAAATGTTGCCAAACTTTGTCATGTCTTAGCACAGTGGTGAATACTGGTTAGAAAATTTATAATTGTTTGTGTGCATTTATTATGGAATGTATTTATTGTTAACTGTTTGCCTGAGCTTAGTTGTGACAATTATCTCAACTGTTAGCTCCATTATTTGAGAATTTCATATGAGATTTACATTTTCTTGGATTTCAACCAATAAATACCTGGCTTGTTTGTTTGGTCTCTGACATGGAACAGGGTATTAGGTTCAAATCACAGCATATATTTGTCAGCTAAGTTACATTTGACCATGAGATGGGATATATATATATGTATATATATATATAATGGATAAAAGCAAGGAGGGCCAAGCCCTGGCAACTCTGCAGGGCCCCAACTTCTGGTTCAGTCTATTTCTCCTCACACCGATGATGCTATGAAATTAGCGAAAATTTTGAATTTTTCTACTGTCCAGGGAGTGTTTCCTTTTACCTTCTTTGATTTATATATATATATATATATATATATATACAGGGTGTCCCAAAAGTAATGATTCATTTCATAAAAAGCATGTTTAATAATAGAAACGTATATATACATACAAAGGGCACATTTGAGGCATTAGATATCAATAAAGTTCAACGTGGCCACCCTGCATGTCAACGTACAGACTCCACCGTTCCACCGTAGCATGGAACACACTGCAGTTGAACGGGTGTGATGTTGTTGACTGCCTCCACAATCCTTCCATGAATCTGATCCAGACTTGTGATTTTAACCCGGTTCACAAGGTACTTGATATAACCCCACGCGAAGAAGTCTAAGGCGGTAAGGTCAGGTGACCTCAGAGCCCAGATACGTGTTAAACCTCCACCGATCCACCATCCCGGGAATTTGTGGTTGAGGTAATCACGAACAATTAGAGCAAAGTTGGGAGGTGCCCCATCCTACTGGAACCCAATGGTATTCAGAATTTTATCAGACTGCAATTGTGGTTCCAGGAAAAGCTCAAGCATATCAAGGTAACTTGTACCTTTTACTGTTTGCTCCGCAGACATGAACAGTCCATAAATTTTAGTCTTGGTCATCCCTAGCCACACGTTCAACTTTGGGGTGTTTCTCTCCCATTCTTGCAACTCATGAGGATTGCTGTCGACCCATTTCAGCAAATGTGACGGTTCACTAAATCACATGTGCGAAATGTGGTCTCATCTGAGCAGAGGAGGTTGTCTTAACAGGTTTTCATTTTTCACGGCCTCCGGAAGGTCAGCACACATTTCAGTAGGGGCTGCATAATCTTCCTCCTCCAGGTGATGCATTACCTGAATGTGATACGCCTTCTTCAGAGTAAAACTAAGAGTACGCCAAACACTGGTTTGTGGAATGTTCAACTCACGGCTGAGCCGACTAACGGCAGCACGTGGGCTCCTTTCAGCGGCCTCATGAATGCTCTGAACTGTTCCCTCGCTACAAGTTCGTCTGAATTTGTTAGCAAGAAGCCTGATATTGGTGCTTGTTGGTGGATCTTTTCCATGTCTTCAATGGTACAGCTCCCACACTTCCTCGAATGTTTTACCACCCAGTTTCCAGGAAACAATGGCTATTCTTTCTTCTACAGAGAGCATCCCTTCAAACACCTGTGAAAGAAAACAATACATTACTGGTTTCATGAAAATGAATTGTTAGTTTTGGGACACCCTGTATATTCTTTTTTTGCTTTAGATATACAGATAAATCTAGATGTATGCAATGATGGCACATGGTGTGATATGGAGCTATAGAGCTCCACATATTCTTCATCTCTGATTATTGGGATGATGTGATCAGCATCACTCCTTGTGCCCTATACCCCCAGGGTTGCACTCAGGTATCCATTTACGAGTCTGGGTGGACCTGCGAGCTGTGCAGACACAGGGGAATGGCTGAAAAAATTCCTGGTCCAGATCACCTGCCCAGAGATTCAAACCTGGGTTTCTGCTTTGTAGCTAGATGCTCTACCAATTGAGCTACCACGGTAGGGATCAATATTTTTGTAATGTAGATAATTCCATGTGATTTACCCAACTTATGTGCCTAGTCCCTAACTTTGCAGCTTCTTTCATGTAAAATAGAATATGAAGTTTGTTCAAATGGAATTCTGAACCTCGAACAAGAAAGTTTTAATGATTTTGTACACTCACAACACTTGCTACCTCTCACAAAGTTGTGTTAAAGTTGTGTTGCTATACATCCAGAAGTGGGAATCCAGTAACATGTGTGTCTTGCTTGTTACAACGTTGATCTGAAAGGGGAGACAGGGTCGCCATTGGTCTGGGAAAGTAATAAAATTAAATCCTTTTTTTTTAAAATGGAAACTGAAAACTCATTATACCCACCCCCACCCTGTTTGGGTATTTCAATTTGAAAATTTTCTGTTTTATCAACCCAAGATTAAATTAGAAACCAGGAAATTTGAAATTGTTTTTGAACTTGCAGTGAAAATTATTATTATTTTGCATATTTGTATCATAATTGGATACAACAGGTGCTCTTAAGGAAGAAAGTAATTTTTAAAATTGTGTTTGTTACTCCTGGGAGGCTTTAGTCACATTTCGACTCCAAAATTGTACTGTAAATGAAGTTGAATGTATGTTGAAACATTTCAGGCTGGTCTGGAATTTTGTTTCAATAACCTGGTAAAGTGAAGGAACTTGTTTTCACAAAATGTTTCCTTTATCCTTCATTGGGCAAGTCAGTTGGTGTGGTGGGGTTGTAAAGGCTGTTAGAATAAATTACCTATTGAAGCCATCAACCTTGCAGGAACATTTTAGAAGCCAGGATATATATGTGTCTGAGCAGACTAGAGGTTCTGACACATTTGTCAACTTGGAGTGAGACGGTTATTTCATTCTTAATACATATAAGTAATGTAGCTTTCCTGCAGCATGCCATTTAAGCTTGTAGGAAATGTGGCCCCCACACATTCTTGATTTTTGCCATGCCGTACATTGTGATCAGAACTATGGTCCAGGTGTACCCGTTAAATTCTGAGTGATCTCCAGAGCTGTTTTATGCACGGACATTGTCTGAAAATTTTCCATCTGAGAATTAACCCAGCCATTCTGTATGACGATCAGAACCACCTGAGTTGTCACTGTGACTCCTAATTCTTAGAATGTGAACAAAATAATAAAACAATAAAAAAAAAGTACCTTCAGTGATCAACGTGCAGAATAAAATACAGGATTTAAATCGAGCAATAGATCTTCATTGGGGCAAATGATTGATTTGTTGTTTTAAGTCCACTTTATGCACAGAAAGGCTAATCGGGACTGGACCTACAATTTAAAGTGGGATCCGAACCACTTGTGCCTCCACCGGGTATCGAACCCGGGACCCCTTGATTACAACATTGGGGCAAATGAAATGAAATGATTATGTTTAAATTATTTTTCATTAATATGAGTGTGATAGCACAGACACCTCTCAAGAAAATGAAATTAAAAATATATAAATGAATGTATGGAGGCCGATGTGTTGCATGGAAGGCACTGGACATCCAAACGAGCAAATACAGATTTGTAACTGGGAAGTTAAACATGGTTGTCTAGCATGCATTGCACCACTCAACGTTTCTTTCTTTTGGTGTGTGTGTGTGTATCTTGGCAGCAGATTTTCTCAAGATTCTACAATGTCAGCCACGCAAGACTGCCATGGGAAAAACTGCAAGTTTTGTTCACATGTAGTTTATTACATAAGTCTCTGCTACAAGGTTATGTAGCCTTTAGTATGGTATCATTCGGCAATGCACCTGAATGTGATTAATTCTGCATACCGTATTTCTCTGCATAATCATTGCAGATTTTATGTAATTTTTTTTTGGCAAGAAAGTGCGGTGCGACCGTTATCTGAAGCATTTTCTTTTCATTGTGTCAGTATTACCAGTACTTAAAAATTATTTATTACTAAGTAAACTGTCTTAGTTGCAAGATTAGGATACTTGTGAATACAGTTAAAATTGAATAGTGCAAATTAAGACAAGTTCTTTGTGACAGTTTGAAAAAAGTAAACACATTATTTGTTATTGATTTGTGCATTATTGTCGAAATATTACACTTGAGAAAAATTTAGTATAGTGTTACGGTACAGACTGACGAAATTTAATCTTCCCTGTGAAAATTATCATTGGTTTCGTAATCTGACGTGCCGATGTGACAATTTCATGATGCAAAGTTATGAACCAATTTTAGACTGAAAATCAGGGTGCGACGATTATGCGGTGAAATACTGTATCTTATACATGCCATGTGCTATTTTATTCTTAAAATATCCGTAATTGTGTAAAAAGAGTTAATTTCGTTTACGAAAATCGAATCCTAACTTTTTCCTTTTCTTGTTCTGCAGGCTTTGTGTGGCACTATTGTAGAAGTTCCTACATTACCAGGTGAGAAGATTCCAATTAACTTGACAAATGAAACTGTAAAACCCACCACAGTTAAGAGAATCCAGGGCTATGGTTTGCCTTTCCCAAAGGAGCCAAGTCGAAAAGGAGATCTTCTTGTAGCATTTGATATTAAATTTCCAGAGCATTTGTCTCAAAGTGTTAAAGATATTTTGTATGACACATTACCAAATTAAACTTAAAAGAACTACATATTTTACAGGTGTAACAGAACTTTTAAATGCTGAAGGACTCTGTGTTGTGTCAAAAGAGTTATTGTGCATTTGTTTTGACAGACTGTGGTATTATCAAACATTCATGATCACTTGTGCAATTATAAATTGTAAATAAAATTGTTATAAAGTGTAAATACAACAAAAAACATAGTGAAATGTATTTTATATTTAAGCTGATCCTTAAGATCACAAGAGGACAAATGCTACATTGTTGGTTTCCATTTCTCCTATTTATAAAACTTTCTGTGAATTTGAAATTTGATGCAAGTGCATAGAAAGGTAGATGTCAACTGTCGTATTGTTTTAATTGTTCAAAACATAATCTTTGGTAACTCAATTCTGTTACATCTGCAATTGATGTTTGGACAATTGAAGTTTGTGATAATATTTTTTTAGTAATTTGAAGAAAAGAATACTGTTTAAGGATATGAAGACTTAGCCGTCAATATTTATTTTTTTCCATACCTGACTCCTAAGACTTGCAGTAACTCGTATTGCACAATTACTTCATGAAAGTTCGATGACTGGTTGGCACTACCACACAAGAAGACTGGACATAACACATGTATAACATATCATACATTGTTTGTATGGTAGAAATTTTTGATACAATGTACGTTTTAGTACATCACAATCACTTTATTGACATGTAAATAAGATACTGTATATATTGCTTTAGTTGTTTAATAAAGTATTGACTATACACACAATACACACTTCTTTCCTTCTTAATCCAGGACTTTACTGTACATGAACTTTATACTAAATTAGGTTTGTAGTTCCAACTTGTGATTTAATTTGATGATAAACTGATGCTCATTTTATATTTCTAAGTGACGCTAGTAAAATTTTGTATATTATTTATATTTAAAATTTACTTTCTAGTTAAATTGCAAGTTTTTGACAACATTAAAAGCTAATTTTTGTAATTTATTACAATACAACTTTTATAAATTTCTCACAAGTTTTGATCTTTGTTTCCATTCTTTGAACTTAGTTTCCTTTCTGATTTAAACTTTATATATGCATGGTGGAATATAAAAGGTAACCGAACACGAATACAAGGGTTCTACATTTTGGTTACCTTCTTTGAAACACCCTGTGTGTGTATATATATATAATGTATATTTACAGCTGTCACTTGGTTTCCTGGGCAGTCCAACTTTTTTAATGAATAACTTGTAAATTAATTATGTTGTTTCATATAAAGTAGACCTATTCAGAGTCTATGATTTGGCTAATAGTTTGAAATTATTTTTCAATTCATGCTGATCCTGGTAATGTATTGTTAGCAATTGTGTAAGGTTACAAATTAACTTTACAGAGTGCATAACATTGTTCCGTGGATTAGTAAAAGTCGTAATATTGGGAATTGCAATAGCTAAAGTCCAAACTGTTTGCACTTGCTTATATTTTCATGTGTATATGCGTACACCATATATATCTTTAATAGAGAGGATGTTTATACCTTGAAACAAATGTTGTGATCTTTTTTCCAGTGTCACTTATTTTCTTTTAATTAAACGCAAATGTCAACAACTGTATTGAACATTGATTTATAAAGGATTTTCAACTTACAGGAAGTTTTATTTGTATCCTATTAGAAATCATGAAAATATGCCTGGAATACTTGCTCTGGTTGTGAATTTACTAGACCTTGCAGAAAGTACTTTTAGTTCAAATAACGTTAAAAGTTATCAATTCAAAACCATTTTAGGAAATCTTGATTCTATCTATTGTAAACTGATCCTAAATTGAAAAGAATAAAATGTTATTTAGAGACTGGTGATTTTTTTTCTGTTTGTATTTGGTTTATGTTGATTTTCTGCCACTTTTGACTAATTATGCTGATGAGGATAGAAGTGATGAAAGAACAAACGCACAAATATAAGGCATAAGGTATATTTGTTGTGGATACAAAAACCAGTCTTTTTGACCTACATAGATGCAATTTCTAGAATGTACTAATGGAAGAAAGGTTAATATTTGAGGGTCTTCAAAAATCTTCAGTACAGATGATGTTTAGTTAAATAGACATATTTTACAGGGTTATTCAAAAAGAAAGAACAGATTTCAATTTTTTATTTCTCACGAACTATAAAAGATAGAAACACGTGCCATACATCAATGGAAAGAGGAAGGTTCAAAGTTTTATAATCCTGCCTATTAGTTCCATTCAATACACACCGATTTGTTGTAGCCATCAATTCAATAACTAGGGACCAGTTAATTCTTGTGTGGCACGAAATGGAGTACCGTTTTGATGTTTGTCGGGCAACACATGGTGTTCATGTGGAGTGCATACAATAAAACTTTGAACCTTCCTGTATCCATTGATGTATGGCACGTGTTTCTATTTTTTATAGTTCGTGAGAAATAAACATTCGAGATCTGCTCTTTTGTTTTGAACGACTTCTCCTGTGGCGTCGCTATTTTACCTGTAAAAAAGATGCCGTTAAAGATATTGAATGGAACTAATAGGCAGGATTATAAAACTTTGAACCTTCCTCTATCCATTGATGTATGGCACGTATTTTATCTTTTATAGTTCGTGAGAAATAAACATTTGAAATCTGCTCTTTCTGTTTGAATAACCGGGCTTGCCCGATGGTGCAGTGGCAGCGTCGTCACCTTGTAATCAAGGGGTCCCAGGTTCGATACCCGGTGGAGGCACATAGTGGTTCGGATCCCACTTTAAACTGAAGGTCCAGTCCCGATTAACCTTACTGTGTATAAAGTGGACTTAAAACACAAACTCAATCAATCAATGTTTGAATAACCCTGTATATAATGCCTAAATATTAATTTTTGATTTTGCAAGCAGTATGTAGCATGGGTTTTGGTATCAGGGGCTCATGAAACTACATTCATCAGGAAAGTTAATATTTTATTGAAATCTCTGTGCTAACTATTAAATTTTGTGTAACATTATAATTAAAGCATTTTTTTTTCATTAAAATGAAACTGAAAACTTCAATTCACAGATTTCTGATGCAGGTGCTTCCATGGATAATTTTGTTTTTGGAAACATTTGAAAAGGTAAGGTGTTTTCTTGTATACAGGTCAAAAAACATGCACCAACTCCTGTCAGGATAGCATAAGTAGTCCTTGGAAAGAAGGTAAAGTGAGTGTTGTAACAGGTGAGGCAATCTCTCATATTGTATAGTGCTTGAAGTAGAAATTTCTAACCGGGAGAATGTTTGGTCCAGTTTTGGATACGTGGAGGGATGCTTGTCTTTGATGAACATGGGAAAGAAGTGCAGTGGGTGGGGGATTAATGCCTGTGCAAATTATCTTAATAAAGATCTAAACGGACTCATTTTTATTTATTTTTTCCAGAGAAGACACAACTTGTCATTGTTGCTTTCTATTGATTGATTTATTTGGTGTTTTAAGTCCACTTTATGCACAGCAAGGCTAATAGAGACTGGACCTACAGTTTAAAGTGTGATCCGACCCACTGTGTGTCCACCAGATATCGAACCCATCCATTGTTTACAAGTCGAAGAAGCTACCACTGCATCATTGGGGAGGCCCTGTTGCTTTCTATTGCCTTTTGAGAAATTCAATTTATTACACTCGCCAACATGCCATGGCACTAAAAAAGTTTAGAATTTATCCTTTTAGCAATCAGCGATTTCATCACAACTCTACTGTTAGTTGCCTAGGAGTAATGCAGTTTTATTATTGTATATGCTGCAGTGTTTGGTAAAATATGAGTGGGAGGTTAGTCACATTATTTTACCCCTAAATGTGAAGTAAAAATTGAATTTGCAATAAAAGTTTGTTTAATGACAAGAGTTTTCGTATATTTTGGAAGACATCCTCATACTATAATATTTAAAAATGAGCATAGGACAACATATGTTCGTGCCATCAACAGAATTCCATTCCTTAAAACAACACAGGGTGTATAATATAAGGGAATAAAAATAGTAATGGACAATTTGCCTACTGTTATCTTGGCCGTTGGCTATACAAAGAAATGTTATCTTTATAGTAAGAATTTTTGCTGATATTTTATAATGTCAACAAAGATAAGCAGGCAATTGTCCATCACTTCGTTTTCTGTAACGTGAAGTTTCAGAATGGAAACAAAAATGCAATAGAAGAGGGCAACCATTGGTTCAGGATAATAAAGTCCAATCTAAACACGCAAGAAGTAAAATAAATGAATCAAAGTATTGATGGGCAATTTGCCTTTTATCCTGTTTGATATCAGTTGTAAAGTGGGATACATAAATATTACGTGGAAGATTTGTCCACCACTATTTTCATTATTTTCCTTTAAATCTCATGTTTTAAAGGAATTGAATTTAACGTGTGCTGTTCTCGATCTTCGCATTAACCTATGTAAAAGTAAATGAACACACTTAATGCATTTCACTCCACTAATTTTTCTTTTTTTTTGGGGGGGGGGAAGTTGAGAGGCGATTTGGAGTACTAACACAATAATTTGATTCAAGTTGCTATATAAGCCGGCCAAAGCTGTGAAAATATCCAGGTAATATTCTTAGTTTCAAGATCGTGACTGTATTCGGAAAAGTCGGCGTGAGTTGACTCGTCCTTCAGCTTAGCGCTGCGAGATTCCTTTTGTGGAAGTAAAAACCTGGCAAGCTTGCAGCCAGAAAGGATGACGTCATATCAAACGTGAACGTGTAGCAAAATGAGCTACCTAAAATTTTAGAATGCTGTATTAGGAGCATACATGCATGAGAAGGTGAGTACACGATTATCGAAATAAATAAATATCCACCTTACAGCTACTCAGTAAAAGAGGCCGTGGATTTATTTAATGATTGAATGCGATGATTTATTTATTCAAATGGACTTTTTTTTAAGAAAAAATATGAGGGGTGCCTGTATCGTCCACTGAGAAAGCAAATGTGTCCAATTTACCAGTTTTCAGAACTGGCATTTAAAGTTTGACATAGAATATTGCAGTTTCCAAGTTTTAGAGATACAGAAAAACACACATCAAAATTGGTTGGTTGTATAGATATTAGATGATCGGTGTGTAGATTAAGGGAGTTAAATAATTAGAGATATCCATTATTCTTGTTCCTCCCTCACTTTGTATCACGTAATCCCTCTTCCAATATAACGCCATTTTATTTGTCGTAATGAAATGCCATATCTGTCGTTTCTTGAAAGCTGCTTTTGCTTTCAGGAATAAGAGCAGCTGCCTCTGCGTCGCGACTGATTTATCACAATTCAGCTTTCCAATGTGACGGGTTGAAGTCTTAGTTCATCCATTCTCATCGTTGCGATAAGCCAAAAGTGCCAGAACATGTACGTGAAATAATAGGAAACTAATAAGTACGATTATTTTGTTTCTCCGTATCCAGTAAATGGAATGGATGTGAATGGATTAGCCTACTCCTGGAGTAGGATGCATAGTGTAAATATTAACAAGGAAATTATCCATCGCCATGTTTATTTCTTTTGTTTCAATTCTGTTTTGCGCAATGATATATTCAAGAATTGAAACAAAAGACCCAAGCTGCTGACAACCCCTGACTAGCATACAAAAATACACACCTAAACACACAGGCTGCAAGAGAATTAAAAAGTAGTGAATGAACATTTTGACAAGGTTGTTAAAAGGTCCAGGAATTTTAAATAAATTCAATTCCAGTCCAGGAGAGAAAATGAGAAAGCGTAAATGGGTTCTGGACCGTAAAGAACATTTTTATCTGCAAAGTATTTCAATTCGGTCCAGGAACCTTTTTTCACTGAAACAGCGGAACCCAATTGAACCCATTGGAATTATATGGGTTCCTGGACCTTTAACAACCCTGCATTTTGACAAGCAATACTCGTGCACAATTTGATTAATTTATATGAGAATGCACACTTTCATTTGCGCACCGAACGGATGTGGGGGTGGGTTGATGAAAAAAGGTTTATGTAATTGTTTAATTCTGCTATTAATTGTATATTCCTACCCATAATGCCATTCAAAGTGTTTTTACTTCAGTTTAACCCCAACCCTTTTATCTTAATTACTTTCTGGTTGCACTCGAGTACCTTTGTATGGGATTGCACTTGCAGAGTAGGTGAAAGTTGACAGTACTTATATCTTGCTTGGGTCGTAGCTGGAAACGATAAACTTTGGTATGGCTGGCAAATTCGCCCTTTTTTATGAAAGCCACGCCCACGCTTGCTGCAGCTTGACGCAACTGGTTTGCCTTGAAAGTTTTAGACAGCGTGTGCATTTGGTAAACGGCATTCGGCCGTTCGTGTTTTGTCTGCAGCACAGCTGCTTCGGTTGTAAGGCCACCCTTGCCTTATAATATCAACATTTACCAAGTGACTTTGGGTACGATTCTTCATGTGACTTTGTGATTCTAATATTAAAACTGTATAAAGCAGCATCTATTAATATTTTATATTTATACATTCCATTTCTACCAGTTTTGACTAATCACAACGATGACGATTGGATGAAATTTATGTTTCCATCGGGGGATAAATGTAGAGCCAAAATAGGCATAAATTGGACCTTTTGTGAGAATAAAAATAATAGGAGGGTGTTAAGTAAGACTTGAAGCTTTCCTGGCGACAAATGATGAATAGATTCTCTCGGGCTATCGACCAGGTGAGTTGTGGACAATATTCCAAGCTTTCGAGAGCTAACGTCACTCTCATCTTCAGGGCAGCAGTGCAGATGAAGATGAGAGTGGCGTTAGCTCTCGAAAGCTTGGAATATTTTCCACAACTCACCTGGTCGATAGCCCGAAATAATCTATTCATCAATAGGAGGGTGTTGGGAGTTTTTGGGAGAGCATGAAACGGTACCCATGCCCAGAACACTGCACAGATACGTAAGGAAATAGCGAAAGGGTATAATGGGGGGGGGATATGCCTCGTTCCCACCCCCGGAAAAACACCTCTCGCGGCCCACACTTAAAAAAAAAATCCTGCAAATATCCGTGTTGGAGAGTAAGTGATTGATTGATTTGGTTTACTTTACTTCGCTTTTCTGCCACAATTGGCTAAACGCGAAGATAATGATACAATGAAATTGATGAAGGGACGCTCGCAAACACCCATGCCCAGGCCGGAATTCGAACCCGGAACCCCTGGCGTCGTAGAGCGCTCTGCTAACCACTCCGCCACGTTCAAGGCTTTGTTTGTCGTGGTGGCAAAAGGGGGAAAATGTTAATTGATTGTATAGTGGGATGCTCGTCAAATTGACTGTGACTATTTTCATTAATTTTTCTCCTACGTGTTTTTAAGGAATGGATTTTTACGTTTGCGGTCAGCAGCTCGTTTGGCTTTTCTTTCATTTCTTGAAGCTCTCATTGCATAAAACTTAGAATAAACATGGTGATGGACAATTTGCGTCGTAATACTTATGTATCTTACTTTACATCCTTCGCGTTTCTTACTGAAACAAGCCCTTACTTATATTTACGTTACAAAATTTTGGCAAAGTTGCTTAGAATTCTATATAAATCCAATAATAACGCTGCGATAGCTCCGTTTTAAATATGCGTCGTGTCTTCTAATCGGTGCTACCGTAATGTACAGTCACCGGCAACAAATATGGGACACCTGTATCCTGAAATTCTACCTTCCCGGTGTGTTGCCTAAATCTACGGCGATGAGTGGATTTTAATAGTAAATTTTCAATGGCAATTTCTGTCATTGTCGTTTAGTTAGCGAGCACACAACACATTGTAGGGATGCGAGTATTTCAGGATAAAGGTGTCCCATTTTTATTGCAGGTGACTGTACCTGAAAATAAATAAAGAAAACATGAAATACATTGAGAACGAAATATCTCCCCACTGTATTACCTTGCTTTCTTATTGCAAATTATATAAGGAGTCACACTATCCTCACTGTTGTTGCTTAAAAAATATAGATCTATATGCAGACCCATTGGGCTCCCTCTCCTATACGCCCCTGCTCGGCAACCTTCTTTCTGCAGCTGTTATGCATGGCACGTGGAAACATGTGAACTTGACCTGTTAAAAGAAAAAAAAACGAACGTGTATATTTTAGAACCCAGTCTCATTGGTTTTCCTGAGTTTGGCCTCACCCGTCAGATTTTCTCGTAGTGGAATGAACGATGCTCCAATCACGCCATACACACAGTGGCGGATTACCAAATAGGCCCACTAGGCACGTGCCTAGGGGCGGCAACTCTTGGGGGCGGCAAATCTTTTTTCCAGAATATCAAGAATAATAAAGAGTGTCTTACGTCTTACGTACAGTGACAATTTAGACCTATGAAACCAGTGTTTCAAATCAATGGTTTGCAAACACTTTCGCTTCATACGAAAGAAACCTTGATGTATCGGATTTATGTGTTACCAAGAAATGTTTCGTCTGCTCTGCCTCCTTCAGGCGTTAATCAATTTGTTTTTAACCCGTGCTGTGGCTTTTATCGCTTACAATGACAATGCAAGCCGCCCAGCCTTTGTTGGTTTGTTTTTGTAAATACATAGCCTATACCCCTCGATCTTCCACTAAGCTTTTGTTAATAGCCAGGCAGGAAAGAAGACTGATTGTTTGAAACTCGCATGTAACAATGCCAGTATTAAAAATAATAAACTCATCAACACTGCTGATAAGTGAGTGAGTGAGTGCAGCTTTCGCGTGGACCGCAACTATAAACTATATAGTTTTTGTCTTACTGTATACTCAGGCTGGTGCATTCAGTTTGTTGCTAGTGCGTTTGCGATTTGGTGTTTTCTTATGCAGCAGGCAGCATGAAGCGAACAAAGTTAAGTGGGGCGGCTTATCGTAAACTTGCAAACGAAAAGCGTGAAAGAGAAACAACCTTACAGAAAAGCTTGGTACAGTGGACACGTTTTTTAGGCGAGAGGAACAAGTGATATCCGAAAGCAGTTCAAAAATTGAAGTGGAAGCGGCTACATCGAGTGAACTCCGTGAAACGCAAAATGTCAAAATATTGTGGGTTTAGTGGAGGAAGAAAGTGCATCTGAGGTAGTGTCCCCTCAGTTCGTAGGAGTTCCTGATTGTGACAGTGAGAGTGCACATTTCGTTAGTGACGATCCTGCCGAGTGGTGGCTGAATGATTCTACAATTGACATTCTTCTAACACGTGTAATTAATCAGAATGCTGAAAACGATTTTTCTAAATCGCAAAGACTCATAGCAGGTAAGACAAGATTTTTAAATAATAGTGTTTTTTTTTCGTAAACTTGTAAATGGGGAATCAATTTTGCGGATATTTGGTATATTCGTGCAGCACTGGTGCCGTTTATTGTGCATCATGCAGGTTGTTCAAGGGCAAGACAAACATCGCAACTCATGGCATTTCAGACTGGAAAAACATTTTTTTAGAAGGGCGCACATTAAGTTTGTGCCTAGGGGCGGCGAGGAAGCTTAATCCGCCACTGCATACACACGCGGCATTGGTGCAAGCCTCGCTAGGATGTGTTAAAGCGTTAAATGGGGTACAGTTGAGCAGTGTTGCTATCTCATTGTAGTGCTGATCCTCTTTTTAAAAATCCAGAACTAGGAGCCTTGCCATTAGGTGGGCATTGGTGGGTTCTAACATAGTCTTGCGCAGACCAATTTATTTGGGGGTGCCTTGACGGGAGTCATTCAATTGCCTATCTGGACAATGTTAGCCATGATCTGAATTAGCAAACATAGGTTTTTTAATGATTGTATCGTAATACCACTAACAGTAGCTGCATATTAAAAAATATCAATTTTCAGATTGTATTTTTATGCACTTGGGACTTCAGTGGTCCACTGTAAGATAAATCGTAAAAACAAATCTTTGTTCATCATACTCGACAAAAATAACCTTTGTGTTGTTTTAAGTCCACTTTATGCACAGAAAGGCTAAAGTTTAAAGTGCGATCTGAACTATTATGACATGTGCCTTCACCGGGTGTCGAACCCGGAATCCCTTGATTACAAGGCGATGACGCTCCATCGGGGAGACCGTTATTAAACCACTATTATTAAATTTCACAGAGCTCTTCCATAAATCGATTTGTATTTCTTTTTCTTGTCGGTGCAGTTTTCATTGTTACTGCAATTTTCTTGTTATATTTTCTTCTATGTAGGAAATGTAAATAAACAAAATAGGCCTCGCGAGTTGAAGAAGTTTGCATTAGCAGTCGAGGCTGTGCTCGGGAGAGGAATAAGTGTGGGCCGATTTGTTTGTTTGTTTTGTTTGTTTGATTTGTTGTTTTAAGTCCACTTTATGCACAGTAAGGCTAATTGGGACTGGACCTACAGTTTAAAGTGGAATCCGAACCACTTGTGCCTCCACCGGGTATCGAACCCGGGACCCCTTGATTACAAGGCGACGACGCTACCACTGTGCCATTGGGGAGGCCCTGGGGCCGATTTGTGGAAGAGTTCTACGATTTATAAAGTGAAAAACATATTCTTTACTAAATGATTATTATAATATACAATATCACATTGTTTTGGAAAGCGAGGGAGACAGAGAGAGACAGAGCAGGCAATCTCAAATAAAACGACATTTCTTATTCTCTTAAACACGGATAGTATTTTCATTACGTTGATGGTAGTTTCTACATATTTTTATTTTTTAAGGACACTCTAGGGGGTGCCCAGGCACTAACCCTCATAAAAATATTATTTGGCCAGAGTGATGAACTACAAGAGATTTATTTAGAATCGTGTTACGTAGAGGAAGAGGAATGAGAAAGAGGAAAGGACTGAAGAACATCAATAAGGAAAGAAACAGAGAATGAAGGAGAAAAAGGGAAACAGAGGGAGAAATAGGAAGAAGGAAGGTAGAAAGGGACGGATAAAATGCAAGAGATATAGAGAAACACAAGAAAGAGGGAATGAAATAAAGGTAAAGAGAAATATGAAAAAGAAAACAGAAACAAACGAAGAATTAGAAAGAGTGAAAGTAGAATGGCGACAAAGGAATGATAAACAGACGAATAAGGATAAAGAAGGAAAATAGAGAAACAGACGGAGGAGAAAGAAAGACAGAACGAGTGAAGGAAAAATATAAAGAGAGATAGGAAAAGACAAACATACGACGGAGAAAGAACAATAAAGACAAAGAGGAAGGAGAAAAGAGATAAGGGAGAAAAAGGAATAAGAAGAAAGTGAGAGGGATAAAGCGTGACAGAAGTAAAGGGATGTAGAAGCAACGATAGGTGAAAGAGGAAGACAAATAGAGATGCTTATTAGCCTAAGTAAGACCACATGGACAGAAATGAACACAACCTCCTTATCTTTCTGTTCAGTGCGCTATTTATTTTTGTGAATAGACCCCCCCCCCCCCGAGGAGCGAAATGTAAAGTGCGAATTGCGTACACGAGGTGATACATCTCACCTTTGCCTCCTGGCAACACTGACGCGTAAAGGCTAGAGAAACCCACGTTGCGTAGAATTGAACGGAGGACGTTGTATCTTCTGTCTCCATGCCTTGTTTCCACACACGATAGAGAAGTGGGCGAAACTACCGGTTCATGGAACACGTGATATAACTAGTAATGTCCGGGTGAAGGTGGTTTATCGATATTTCAACTCACGTGTACTTCAAAGACGTATTTCATGGGGGTCAAAGGGGTTCGGATCCCCCAGAAAGACTTACCAAGTAATAAAATTAAATGTTTATTTAGCATTTTTTGTACAATTGATGGTTATTTATTTCCTCTGAACTTATTGAAAGGCAAGGATTAGCTATAGGGCAGTACGAAAGAAGATTCATGCACTACTACTAATTATGATACTATGCATAAAGTATTAATCAGGAACTTTACTTTTTGTCAATTGGATCTAACATCCTTTTTTGTTATTCAATAAATATTCAATTTTTAATCTTTTTGATATTAATTTTCTTCTCAGGACAGTTTTTTTAATATAAAATTTGGCGATCTTAATTACACTTAAGCTAGATAATTTCTTTATTGATTTGTTGTTATAAGTCCACTTTATGCACATTAAGGCTAATCGGGACTGGACCTACAATTTAAAGTGGGATCCGAACCACTATGTGCCTCCACCGGGTATCGAACCCGGGACCCGTTGATGATGACGCAACCGCTGCACCATCTAGGAGGCCCTATCCTAAGCTAGATAATGAATACGTGATTATATCTCTATTCTGTTTTACCTATTCATTTAATAATAATACAATAAACATAATTTAATTTAATATAATTATGGTGAAAATAGGCCAATGATGGGATACAGTGTGAGCCTGCAACTATAATATAAGGGAACATGAATATGTTCTGGGGAAAGGAGCAATGGCAATATTTACTACTAAAACGCCTATGAGCTGGTTATTTGTATTTCATTGTTTTACGTTGCCTTTTGGTTAATCGCGACGATGAGGATGAGTGACGATATGATGAAATAGGGACACCTGCAAAGAACACCATGCCCTGACCGGGATTCGAGTCTGGGAGCCCTGGCCTTTCAGCACGCTGTGATAACCACTCCGCCACGGAGGTCGGCGACAAGAAGATATATATAAATAGTAGCGTTGAGAGAGAAAGAAAGAGCAAGTGACAGAGAAGCAGGAAGGAAGGAAGAGATAATCAGGAGATAAATAAATAAACACAGAGAATGAAATAGATATAGATTGATACAAAGAGAGACGAGTAAAGAAATGATGCAAATGATAAAAATATTTTTGGAGAGAAAGGGAGAGTGAGAGATGTACAAATTCCAACACCAGATAAACATAAGTCCTGTATATGTTTCGTCCAGCCAAACGAAATCATCCAGCAACACCACAGCCCTGGCAAGAGAGAAACAAAAGAAAAGGGGACAAAGAGAGAGAGAGAGAAAGGAGGAAAATTAGATAATTAAAATGACAAAGAAACATAAGACAAAGAGAAAAAAGAGGGAAAGAGAAAGAAAGATAAAAAAGAGAGACGATATGTGCAAACAGACTAATAAAATGAAAGAGAAACACTAAGGGAGAAGAAAAGAGAAGGGTGTAAAATAGGAAAATAATGAAAGATAAACAAGAAAAAGAGAATGAAAGATGGAAAATGAGGCAAATAAAACGAAAGAGAAACGTAGGAAAAGAGGGAGAATGGTGAGAAGTTAGGAAGATGTAAAGAATGAAGCAAGGGTACATAGAAGGAAAGAATGCTTCTCTGAAATAAGGGAGCTACGTGTGTCTCCTCATTAGTTTGCCTCCCTTCGTTGAGTGAATCTCCTTGCTTCTGCCAGCTGTATCACCAATCGCAGTCTCGATATCATAAATCACGGGTGGCTTTGTGAGGTAACCTTCGAACCAAATGTTCGAGACGGCCTTTTTGGCTGCCGCGTCGGAGGAGATTTCGTGGGAGTTGCATGAAGGCTGTCCCACTTTTCGGAAAACAGGTTTTGCTTCTGCACCTTGGAAACGCCTGAGTTATCTTTAGGGTCTTGTAATGGAATGATTGTTTTTTCTGATTTTCTTTTTCCTTTTACAAGATCTGCAGGCGCTGGTGCACACGTTAGGGTCAAGGAATGGGGTTAGAAAAAATATCGCGGGCGTACTCTTCACTTCTGCCTTTCATTTATAACCCTTTTCGCTTTTCTACTTAATTTTATTGTATCTTCTTTCCAGATTGATTTATTTTCTGTTGTAGTATTATTTTGTTTATAATTACCTTCTCTCTTCTTGGTTATTCCCTTTTTATAAGGTTTGCCTCCCGTCTTTTGCATCACTTTTATATTTATTCTCTCTCACTCTCTCTCTCTGTCTTTTGCTTTTGCCTCTTTTCTTTTTAGTTCTCTTCCCATATTTATGTCTCTCTCTCTCTCTCTCTCTATCCCTCTCTCTCTCTCTCTCTATCTCTCTCTCTCTCTCTCTGCGTTTTTTCTCTGACTTTCTTCTTTTTCGTTCTCCTTTTTTCTTAACACTCACCTTGATGCACAAAATACTTAAGAGTGGCTCCCCAAAATACTTATCCGATAAGATCTGTTCTCGTAGAACATCAGCCGAACATAATATCCGCAACAAGCACAATCTAAAAATCCCCAAACATAAAACCGCCACATATAACAAGTCCATCATTGTTACAGGGATCAGGGAATGGAACAAACTGCCTGCACCATTGACTAACATTATTTGCCATCAAAGTTTTAAGAAAAATCTGAAGAACTTACTATTGTCCCAACAACTTAATTAACCTTCATATGTTAACAATTGCACCTGCACTTATGCATACCTAACCTACCCCCCCCCCCCCGGCATACACATTGAACTACCGAAGACTTATTACTTATCTTTACTCAACAGTATATATACTAATCTATTCAATGTATTATTTTATCATTGTATAATCTTTATATTTTCTTTATTGTATTATCATGATCATTATGTGTTTTTTTTCTTTCCTTTTGTTTTTATTCATTTATTGTATCTTTGACAAGGGTTGGTTGTAAGAACGGCCCATGAGGCCGAAACACGCCTGCTTAAATAAAGACCATTCTATTCTATTCTATTCTATTCTTGCTCAATTATCTCTTCCGTGCGCTTCTGTATTTCTTTGTATTCTCTCTCTCTCTCTCTCTCTCTCTCTGCCTTCTTTATTTCTCCTTCTCTCTCATTCTCTATCCTTCATTTCTTATCTTAGCTCTCTCTCTATCTTAAAACGTTACTTTCTTATGATGTGACGAAATTATGAATTTTGGTTTAGCGGTACGGTAGTCTAAAAGTGAGAGAATCACACGTCTAAGATTATTTAAAGCGTGCATACAAGGGCGCCTGCAGGAATTTTTCTTAGGAGGGGCAGTCATAGAAACTTTATTATTATTATTATTATTGATATTATTACTGCTATTACTACTACTACTACTACTACTACTACTACCACCACCACCACCACCACCACCACTACTACTAATACTACTACTACTTGTTATTTAAAAATATATATTGTGACGGTCCTGTGAATCCGCACAATATAATTATATGTTTATTGAAATTATTAATTTCATATTATACAAATCACTTTATATTAACGTTTAAAAAAATGTATAATTATTACTTTGTACAACGTTAATTATGTTTTATGTTATTCATTGCACTCTACGCTGTATAAACGAGATATTTGGAATTCTAACGTTGCTATAGCAACGAGAATCAATAGTCATTATGTGGTAGTGTGTCTGACAAAAATGGAAATATAGGTAATAGTGAACTGCATATTGCTTAGTTATTTCACTAATATATAGACCTATAGAAGTTGTATCTTCACCTTCGCGTTTTATTTCAAATATTTATGAACTAAATGTGATCGTGCAAATGATTGACTTGTGAACGTCACAGTATAATTGGTGGTCCAGTATTGTGGAACGTTATCAGCACGATCTTGAGTGATGTGTTTTGCGTAAGTGTTAACTTACACCATTGTTCTTGTGAATCTAGTTTGTACATAAATTTATATTATGTACGCATTAAGTAATCCTTATAATCTGAGATCCAAAACAAGTCTTACAGCTAGATCTATCAATTGTGGTGATTAACCTGATGAATCACAAAATAAGAATGGTGCCATGAATATGGTGAAGTGCTGCAAAGATCCCGATAAGGAAAGGTTGGTAGCTTGTGAAAATTGTGGCCATTGGTATCATTTACAATGTTTGGGTTTGTCCGATAACCATTGGGAATTATACCAGTTAAATGAAAATTATTTCTGTAGAGATTGTGATCCATCTTATGATCCGTTCAGTATTGAAGCTTTTGTGCAATGGAAAAGAAGTCAAGAAAATGTTCATGAAATTGACATTCGTCCTTCTGTGTTGGCAGAGACGTCAACGGGGCAAAGTAATGTTCCTTTTCAAATGTTTGATCTGCTGGCAGAGTTAAGGAAAATGAGCGAGTCACAACAGATGGAATTTACAAAAATTAGGGAAACTCAAGAGTCTCAACAGCTTGAGTTTACAAAAATGAGGCAAACTCAAGAGTCTCAACAGCTTGAGTTTACAAAAATGAGGCAAACTCAAGAGTCTCAACAGCTTGAGTTTACAAAAATGAGGCAAACTCAAGAGTCTCATCAGCTTGAGTTTACAAAAATGAGGCAAACTCAAGAATCTCAACAGCTTGAGTTTACAAAAATGAGGCAAACTCAAGAATCTCAACAGCTTGAGTTTACAAAAATGAGGCAAACTCAAGAGTCTCATCAGCTTGAGTTTACAAAAATCAGGGAATCTCAACAGGAAATTCAAAACTCACAGCAACTACTCAAGCTTGACTTCCACGAATTGAGTACATCGTTACGAAAGGAATTAGCTGAAGTTGCCGAGTCCTGCAAATTAGCAACACGTTCATTACATCAGGAAATGGAAAGAGAAGTGCAAGGACTAACACAGAAAATCGAGGAATTCAACACTACTTGTACAGAGAATTCTAATAAACTTGCTGGATTGAATGATCAGATTACAGAATGTCAGAACAATGTTTCAGGGTTGTCTCGACAAGTTCAAAGACTTGAAGTCGTTGCGAGCAAGGACGAAATAACGAAGCGCGTGGAAGCATGTGAGGAAAATATTACTAAGTTAACATCTAATATTTCGACTAATGTTGAATCAAGTAATCCTGTACAAGTTTACAGTTCTCATGTGAATAGTAACTGTCAACCTGGTATTCCTGCACGGAACCTAACCTCTCCGAAATCATCTGATTCTTCAGCGTGTGATGTTTCTGATGATGAACACAATCGCATTGCTTCACAAAGACACAAACGTTCTAGAAATAATCGAGTGAGAACTAGTAATACTAACAAGTTATGTCAATCAACCCGTACTTTATATTCTGATGGTTCTGGTCAGGAAAGAAAGAGGCAAGTAAACCAAAGGTCAGCAAATCCGCAGAATCATCGATGTGATTATCCTGACAATGGACATTTCCACTCAATTTTTTTACAGCAGTTTTAAAAACTACACCCTGGAAAAATAACCCCTGCAAGTTCTCGCGTTTCTCTGCGTTCATTTTAAGGCAGAAACGAGACTTCCAAAGTTGCGAGGCTAGCGTTGCGCTGAAAACACGCCGCCGCCATGTTACTACGTCACTCCTTAGGGAGAGCTCGTTTGTCGTCTGCTTCGAGCGTCCAGTTCCGGATGGGTAGCCCACGGTGAGCGAACACGTGCAGCAGTTTTACAAATCTGTCCCGATTTAAATAATGGAAGGAGGAGCGATAGGAGAAAGGAAAGCTATGCTTTGTAATGATCATTCTTCTATGGAATATCCGTGCTGCTCACGTGCAAGGTAAATGGAAGGGTTCAGTTGCGTGTGTGTTCTCAGGCGATACGAAAAATATTGCTTATAAAATTGGTTTGCTGACCAGACACTCAAAAATAATTTTTAAACTTATATTTATCGATACTTACCGTAATCTATATAGTGCAAGATAGGAATTTTCACATTCTTCACTTTATTTATAAAGCCTATTTAACTTTCTTTTCCATAAAGCAATTTCAGTTTGTGTTCCATTTCTGTTGCGCAAATTATGATCAAATATTTTTGTGCAGATAAGAGAAAATACACTGAGAAGATTACATTAGTTGCACAGTACATATCTATACTTAGTTTATGTATAATTATTACAAGGAAATAATGTGTATAACCATGGGCGTATTTAAGGGGGATTCAACGGGTCCAACCCCTCTCTTTTTTTGGTTCACTAAAATTACCAGTTTCCTTGTTCTATCCGCTTGTTCATGAAAAATTCCTTCGGACTTATTTCATTCTCTTAAATTAGAGACGTATAGGACGGGATACGGATGGGAAGGAAATTTCGTAATTCCACACACCAGATGGGACTGCAGACCAATATCTGCAATTTCCTGATAGTTTCGGAATTTCTGCGATAAGAAACTACATTGAGACTGTCAAATCAGTTATTCCCCCCCCTCGAATCATATTAAAGAAATTTGGTTCTTAAAAACGTAGTGACACAAGATGAACAGAAAAGTATCAATACTAATAAGTAGTGTGACTACATACACAAAACTTTGTCGGGTCCAGCACCCCTTCCCCCCCTCCGCTCCCCAACAAGCTTCCGGCCAGCAGTGTCCTGGATTTTCACTTACGAAATAAAGCAACCCTAATCATACCAAAAGTTGATCCATCCCTCTCCCCCGTGAACTAAATATATATACGCCCATGTGTATAACAATATCCCATACTGAAATGGTACGATATAATTATTTTGAATTTTGTACTGCGAAAAAAGCCGCCTCATCTCGTTACCCCGAACGCATTAATTGGTTGGTTCACAACTTCACCACTAAGGATCCTATCGAGACGAGACATGGCAGCCTTGGTCTAGTTCTTGTTGAGAGTTGTAAATGTCTGTCTCGTGTTTATTTGTAAATGTCTCATTGACAGTCTCGTCTCAATTTATAAACATCCGTCTCGGTTTGGGAAGCAATTCTCGTTCTCGTCTCAAGTCTAGAAAAAATATAGAATTAACAACGTATGCAAAGGCTTATCATTATAAATACAAAAAAACCTTATATATATATATATATATATATATATATATATATATATATATATATATATATTGACTCCTCGTTTCGACGGTGCAGCCTTCGAAAACTAAATATTATCCTGCTCATATATGCAAACCAAACTGCAGATTCAGAATTGCCAGGAATGAACTGGCGTTGTAATTATTATACACAAAATTCATGCCTATCTGAGGAAGTCGCATGTTCCAGGTTTGACTCGACCTGGGCATGACTGTTTCCTTGTGAGTGACATTTCATTGAACTGGAAATTGTTACATGGGAGGATGTTTGCTCGAGACTTTGGGGACAGCTAGGGGGATGCTTCTATTGTTAATGTTAGTGTTGATCACCAGACGAGGCATGTTCCGTCTCGTCTCATAAAAGGAGATGGGACAGTGAATGATTTCGAAATGAGATGGGACAGAAGAAAAAGTTCGTCTCTTATCGTGGCAGGTTGGGTGATACTTAGATTGTGCAGTTGGTGGTAGTGTGTGTGTGTGGGGGGGGGGGGTGTACTCCTGCACCCCGACTTCGAATACTGCTTGTAGGTATTCATCTTCATTGTAGCGATTAGCAAAAAGTGGGAAGAAATGTGATGTTAGAGATGATACATAATAAATTAACCATGCGTTCTCATCGTTGCGGTTAAACAAAGTGAATGGAAAAGCGACGTAAAAGTAGGCTAAATACAAAAATTTACAATATACATTAAGTGAAGAAAACTGTCATTTACTGCAGGAAATTTAAAAACTCACGTACCTTTTTATACCGTATCACCTCTTATATTGCAGAAATTGGCGTGTAAACCAGTGTGTTCTAAAAGTATTATCTTAAAATTTGCGAAGAAAATATTATGACGAAAATAATTGTAATTCCAGAAAAGGCATTCCTATAACATTAAGTTCTTGTCAGTCAGAACTAACCTATGTATTCGCAATGAACAAGGCTGTTCACGTGTTCAGCCACTGACTGTTACAAGGTTTGTTTTGTGACCGTAATTGGATAACCATCTACCGAGTGGCTGAATTATAGTAAATACTACTATACTGCTAGGTCATAATTCATCTCCAAGAAATGGACCACAGATTTTTGCACTGGAAGTTGTAAGATACTTGTTTTACACAGTAACAAGTTCATTTTCTGTCGCTTCCGCGGCTCATGCTAAGTTGACGGAACGAGCAGAAGCCCCGCCTCCACGCATTTCTAAGTGATGACGTCAGAGGACCTCCTGTCTGTGGAGAGAACGTTTTCAAATCTGTGACGTAGGAGGTGAATTTCAGCGGTGTTTGAAGGCGTGTTTCTCGAGAACCGAAACAAATATCGCCGAGATATTTTGCACATCTCATGTTTGTGTCATTATCTGTAAAATGAATGGATTTAAAACGTTTTTCATGTCAAAGTGGAAATGTCCATTGTATGCGTTCGCTTACTCAAGAACCTCGACGGTTGGTAAGATTGAATGAACTTACTGTTCTTCCTAAATATTCTGGAGATCCTGAAAAATCAAGCCCACGTAAGTTTATTAAAACTTTAACGTCCTACTTAGACTTACTGCAAGTTCCTGACATGCAAAGGCTTGAATGTATTACAAATTGTTTTCAAGGACCTGCAGAAGGTTGGTATAATACTCATGTCGATTCGTTTACATCATACAAACAGTTTGTTGACGAATTTCTGAATCACTACACGTCTTATTCGTTAACTCAGGCTCAATTATCTGAACTTAGAAGTCGTAAATATGATCCTAAATCGACGAATAGTATGGAAGTTTTTGCTATTCGTACGCATTCAGCATATTATAATTTAGTTGATCGTCCGAATGATGCAGAAGTTATTGATATTTTAATCAATCAGTTGCCCACATCTATTGCACAAACAATATTAGCTGCTAGATTAGTTAAAATGGATGATGTAATTGCGTTACTAAAGAGGTTGGATTTAGTGAATTCAAGATCAAACAAGAGTTTTAATGTTCATGATAATGTACGTGAAAAAAATTTCCGACATGATGGGAATAATTCTAAAAGTTTTACCGACAATAATAGTGCAAGGGCAAAACTGAGAGTTCAAAGTGTTGCTAAAAGTTCATCGTTTGTGAACGACGATGAACCTAATGGAAATCAAGGTTCAAGACGTAACGTAAGACCTAATGATAGTGTTCATTTTGTTTCTTCTAGCGATGAAAATAAAAGAATTAAGATTCCACGTACAGATGTTCCGTTTGTTGCTGAAAACCAACAATCAAACTCCAGCCAGAAGACAATGATATTTAATAGAAATAATAATTTTGGAAAACCTAACCTAACTAACAAACCATATAATCGTTACAGACGTAATGGTGCAGGAACTCAAAATTTCCGGCAAAATAGAAGTCCACAAAGCTCACGATACTTCAACAATAATGGTAGATTTATGAGCAACAGTTTCAATGCCAGAAACGAGCAAGAACAACAGCAATTTACACTGCGTCCTAACTCTCAGTTCTCTAACAATAATTTTCACTCATTCCAACCATGCAGTGTATGTGCCAATTGCGGATATTCGTCTCCTCAGATGTCAACGGGTAACAGTTGCAATGCAACTGCAGTGGCGAATACTCCATTAAATGAAAATGCTCCATCTTTCGATCCAAGAGATACTTCTTGTAAACAGTTCATTTCTTCTGTCCCTGAAGCAACATTAAACGAACGTCGCGGGTGAACGTGGACCAGTTTGCTCGCACTAACATAATGGAGGGTCCGTCTAAATCATATCGTAGTGATAATATAGGCACAACTTGTCAGTATGCTGTATTAAGTAATTCCGTTTTATCTGAAGTTGATCATTGTTATCCACTTTCAATATTTTTTCAATTAGATTGGTACGAAGATGAACCTACTTGGATTTTAAATGATACTGGTATACCTACTCCTATTACTGATCAACCTTTGATCACAGGAACAGTTTGCGGTATTACGATACAGTGTGTCATCGACAGTGGAAGCCAGTGTAATTTAGTCAGTTATGAATTATGGTGCAGTATAAAATCAATTATTCCGAGTGCCAAACTGGATACAGTGGATCAACTTAAGTTATTGCCGTTTGCAGGACATCAGAAGTTTCGTGTTGCTGGTCGGAAGATTATAAGTATATTAATTAACTCGGAAGTTTTTACTTTGGAGATATTCGTATTGAAGCAACTGCATGCTGAATTAATTCTCGGAATACCATTTTTATGGCAATACAAAGCTGTACTCGATTTTAGAAGAAACGAAATTAGTTTGATGGCGTCTACGGGTTCCGAATTGGTTCAGCCATTTAACTCTAGCAAAATCACAACTGATAGGGATCGCTGCCAAATGCAAGAAGTTACTATAATCAAAGAAGCAGAAAATTTACTTGTCGTTTCTTCAGATCAGATCACAACGAAGGTGCGGTCGTGTGAATCACTCAACACGGAGCAGCAGTCTCAGCTTGAGAATTTACTAATAGAATATCATAGGTTGTTTTCTGATCGACCCCGATCTGCATTTGTAGAACCTTATCAAATTGAACTAGACACAAAGGAACCAATCAAGGCACCTATATATCCGGTACCGTTCGCCAAAAGAGCAGCGTTAGAAAAGGAACTAGAAAAATGGAAAGCCTGGGGAATAATTAAAGAGATGTCTTCGCCTTATTTGAACCCAGTACATATCGTTCCAAAATCTAATGGTGAGTGGCGTCCAGTGGTGGATTTTCGTCGTTTAAATCAACATGTAATTTCACCACTTACCCATGTTGAACCGATAAACGAGCTACTTCAATATTTTAAGGGTGCAAGATATTTTTCTTCGATTGATCTCTCCTGTGGATATTTCCAAATACCACTTACGCCCGACTCATATAAGTACACAGCTTTTTCGTATCGAGGACGACAGCACGTGTTTTGTTACTTGCCATTTGGTATAAAATCAGCTGTTTCTGTTTTGTTGAGAGAATGAATAAGGTGTTTGGACCAGAGACTTATTCATTTCTGATGATATATGTGGATGACATTTTAATATTTAGCCCAACAATAGAGAAACATTTTGAACATCTTGATTATGTTCTACAGACATTGCAGATGACGAACATGTCCATAAAATTTGCCAAATGCAAATTTTTCCAAACGGAAATTAAGTTTTTGGGTCATGAGCTGTCTGGTTCCGAGATTAAGGTCGATCATGATAAAGACTCAGCTATTCTACAGTTTCCTGTTCCTCAAAACAAAAAGTCACTTCGCAAATTTTTAGGACTGGCAAATTGGAGGAATCGTTTTATACAGGGATTTTCAGATATCGCTAGTCCATTATATCATCTTTTACGCAAGAATGTGCCATTTTATTGGACACCTCAGTGTCAAGAAGCTTTCTTGTTATTAAAAAATGCTCTAATTTCAGCACCAGCATTGAGTCAACCCGACTTTGAGTTGAGGTTTTGTGTTTCTGTTGATGCAAGCCAGAAAGGATTGGGTTGTGTACTTTGGCAAATTGATAATGATGAAATTCGTGTCATACAATATGGCAGTCGTTCTCTTAGAGGGGCAGAGATTACATATAGTACACACGAATTGGAATGTTTAGCTATATTATTTGCTCTGGAGAAATTTGCTATATATCTTAAAGGAACTGATTTCAACTTATATTCAGATCATAAGTCGTTGTCTTGGCTTAAAACTGCACAATCACTTAATTCTCGTCTTACGAGATGGGCTCTCAAACTGCAGTGTTTTGATTTCACGTTATATCATGTCCCAGGAGTTTCGAATAATATTGCTGATACGTTGAGTAGATTTCCGCCTTGTACTTCTTATTCTGCACTTGATGATAAATTATATATCAATCAAGTAATTGTGGAAGATTCACAAGATGATACTTCTTCTATTTGGTTAAAAGCTCAACGAGCAGATGAAAAATGCAATAATATAATTTCTCACCTGGAAGATAGTACAACTGATAAAGACTTTTCAAAGTATCTTCTTCACAACAAAATTCTGTTTTATAAACCCAATTCAGATGAAATTTGTAAACTTGTAGTGCCACGAGAGCTTATACCTTTGGTATTGCACAAAATGCATGATTTAAACGGACATTTTGGTTATCAGAAGGTTTTAGCAGCTTGTAGAAGGGCATATTTTTGGCCGTACATGAGAAAATCAATTAGAAATTACCTGAAAGATTGCTTAGAATGTGCACGAACAAAGATTGTAGGTCGGCCGTTGCGGAGAGATGAATATCACGTCGTTTCGCACCAACCACACGATTTCCTCTCTATTGATTTAATCGGAAAATTACCAAGATCACGTACATATGAATATCTCCTCACAATTGTAGACGTTATGTCAAAGTTTGTTATGATTTATCCGTTAAGAAAAGCGACTACCAGGGAAATTATCAATCGTTTTGAAGAACAATATTTTAAACATTACCCTGTATGTAATGTATTATTATCAGATTGTGGAAGCCAATTTACATCAAATGAGTGGAAAGCCTACATGGATTCAAGGAAAATTAAGCATATTACTACCACTACATACAATCCGAAATCTAATCCTATTGAGAGGTACAATAAAGAGATTGTTAGGTTACTGCGATTATTCTGCAATGATAATCACACCAGTTGGTATCCAAAAATAAATTCTATTATTCAGTTATTAAATCATTCATGCTCTTCAGTTACCGGATTATCTCCTAGTGAACTTTTCTTACATGAAGATATGAAGGACTCAATATTTGAAGAAATCAGCTGGCCAGAACAAATTAAATCTTTGCGATGGAAACGCAAATTGTTTTTAGCAGAAATCAGGACTAGACAATCTAGAAGAAGTAGAAAGATTAAGAATGCATTGAACTCGATCAAACTTCGAACAGGAGATTTGATTATGATAAAAAATAGGCAAGTTAGTTCCAAAATTAACAGCCAGATTCATAAATTGTTCAACTTGTATATTGGGCCATTCCTTGTCAAGGAAATTAAGGACAATAATGCAATTCTTTACACAATGAACCAGCAATATTATGACAAGGTGAACTTTTCTAATCTTCGAGTGTTTAACTGTTCGGAAGAAAAGAGGAATCAACTCTTGTCTGAGAATTAAATTTATGAGAGTAGATACTTGAAAAAAAATGAAACCATTCTGTTTATTATTTTGTACAATTGAATGTTGTATTATGTTCTGATTTGTTATTACCTGTTAGGCACAAATCTGTTTATGTGCACGTTGTTGTCGAATGTCAGATAATATTGTGCATTTGTAACTTTGTTTTAGTTATGTTGATAAACATCTGACTGATTTTTAAATGAAAACTCCTCCTTGCTGTTTCGTAGTTTTCATTTTCCCGGAGGAGGGGAATGTTGTGACGGTCCTGTGAATCCGCACAATATAATTATATGTTTATTGAAATTATTAATTTCATATTATACAAATCACTTTATATTAACGTTTAAAAAAATGTATAATTATTACTTTGTACAATGTTAATTATGTTTTATGTTATTCATTGCACTCTACGCTGTATAAACGAGATATTTGGAATTCTAACGTTGCTATAGCAACGAGAATCAATAGTCATTATGTGGTAGTGTGTCTGACAAAAATGGAAATATAGGTAATAGTGAACTGCATATTGCTTAGTTATTTCACTAATATATAGACCTATAGAAGTTGTATCTTCACCTTCGCGTTTTATTTCAAATATTTATGAACTAAATGAAGGGCCAGGGGGAAAAACGATGAATGTTCATTCGAGACAATTTGCCAGGAAATGAAAAACAAAGTATTTCTTTCCATAAGAACGTTAATATATGCCAAAATAATAATGCGTTTTTCAGGCACTTCTCATCGTTTCCCAACCAAGGCCGTTCTCATTCTTATAGTACAGCTTCTGAACTATCAGATGGCGTTGCGATCTCAAAATGGGCGAAAAATCGACATTCATCGTTTTTCCCCCTGGCCCTTCAAATGTGATCGTGCAAATGATTGACTTGTGAACGTCACAATATACTATAGTTTTGAAATTTCCATACATGGAAATCACGTGACTGTCAATGGGGAGCGATACAGGTGGTGGTGCAGTTTTTGTGGCCTAAACTGGCAAATCTTGACATCAACTATGTGTTTTTCCAACAGGACGGGGTTCGATACCTGGTGGAGGCTCATAGTGGTTCGGATTCCACTTTAAACTGTAGGTCCAGTCCCGATTAGCCTTACTGTGCATAAAGTGGATTTAAAACAGCAAATCAATCAATCAAACAGGACGTTGCAACTTGCCACACAGCTCGCCAAACAATGGAATTATTGAAGGAAAAGTTCCCCGGACGAGTTCTGTCCAGAAAGGGTGATGTGAACTGGCCACCCCCCTGTATTATTTTCTATGCGGTTATATCAAATGTAAGGTCTATGAGACTAAGCCACGCACAGTTCGTGATCTGAAACGTAACATCGAACGAACCATTGAGGCTATACTTACCGCTCAGTATGTGTGCAGACGTGCTGAAAAATCCATTCCACCCACCGAAGCAGAGGACATTTGAACGACATATTGTACAAATCAAGTACAAATCGGAATCAGCCTATGGAGATAAAAGAGTGCCCTTATTCAACAGTTTCTTTCACGAAAACTTCACCTCGCATGCTTCAACCAACCCACTCCCCGACGTGGAGTCTGTTTGTTCACACTCTCTCTCCACTATCAAAAACTCTTCTCATAAAGTTAAATCTCTCCTTTCCCACAATTTTCCTCCGTTATACTGCCGATTTCTTGGCTCATCCTCTCTCTCTCTTGCTAAATAGGTGCTACTCTGAAGGCGTGTTTCCTCAGATTTTAAGAAAGCCAACGTTGTACCCATTCACAAATCTGGAGACAAAAATAGTGCTACATCATATAGACCAATATCACTCCTGTCACCTCTGTCTATAATCTGTGAAAAAATCATTAAGGACAGATTATTCAGATTTACATCTCCGCATATCAGTACTGCCCAACACGGGTTTCTTCCAGGTAGCTCTTGCTTGACTAATCTTTCAGTTCTCCTTTATCATGCCACTAGGGCTATTTCAAAAATTCCCAGCTAGATGTGATATACTTGGATATTTCAAAAGCCTTTGACAAAATAAACCATGCTCTTCTTATTCACAAATTACGAACTAGATTTAGCATACATGGCAAATTTCTCTCCTTAATGCAGGATTATCTACACTCACGGATACAGCGTGTCACCCTTTCAGGCGCCTCTTCTGATTTTCTTCCTGTCTTGTCTGGGGCGCCACAAGAACCAGAAACCTGACATCCTGACTACTTTAAACATCCAGTTACTGCAGACCCGACGCGATATGGCCGATAGTAGATAGTAAATGTACCTTTGACTGCAATTCTGATTTCTTGACCAAACGACCGCCAAAACCTCAAAAACTCACTTTCTCTCCACGTTCCGCGCCTCATTTATTGCGCTGACGATGTTTCACGGCGCAAAAAAGCCGTGATGAGTGAAAGATGAGCTCTCATCCTCTCATCCTCTCATCCTCTCATCCTCTCATCCTCTCATCCTTGAAGGACCAAATGTTTGTAGATCGTGACTTTTGTAAACCTCTTTCTCGGGAACGATGTGGCACACACATACACACGCGCGCGCGTGTATCATTTTCTCTCCACGTTCCGCGCCTCATTTATTGCGCTGACGATGTTTCACGGGCGCAGAAAAGCCGTGATGAGTGAAAGATGAACTCTCATCCTCTCACCCTTGAAGGATGAATGCACCTTATTGTAATTTTCCAAATCCCGGTCAAATGTTTGTATATCGTGACCTTTGTAAACCTCTCTCTCAGGAACAATGTGGTGCACACACACACACACACACACACACACACACACGCGTGCGCGTGTATCACTTTCTCTCCATGTTCATTGCCATCCGCTTCCGCAGTGGACGACTCCACCCTCGCCAACCACAAACGGCAACAAACTCCCCGAACCTAATTATCTCGCATCCGCTTCCGCCCGAAGCGAATCTGTAAGAGGATGCGAGGAAAAAATGATCGAATACCATGATAAACACGCATGAGGTGGAACTGTCAACGGGGTTCATTGCCATCCGCTTCCGCAGTGGACGACTCCACCCTCGGCAACCACAAACGGCAACAAACTCCCCGAACCTAATTATCTCGCATCCGCTTCCGCCCGAAGCGAATCTGTAAGAGGATGCGAGGAAAAAATGATCGAATACCATGATAAACACGCATGAGGTGGAACTGTCAACGGGGTTTATTGCTAGGACATTGACTATAGCGCTCATTGTGTTTTCACCAAGGGGGTCGCGTGGGATGGGGGGGCTCCTATATAACGCACCAGTTTCTCTTTTTGTACATCATTATCATAGTGAACCTCAATCGTGGCAGTTCAGTATTCTTAATTGTTTGTCTGATAGTATACATATATATCATCGTGGAAGTTTTAGTGAGCTACAAGTTTTATTTTGAAGTCTCTCTATCTTTCTTGAAAGGTGAACGTCAATTGTGGCAGTTCAGTATTCTTTAATTTGTTTGTCTGGCAGTATACATATATATCATCGTGGAAGTTTTAGTGAGCTACAAGTTTTTTTGAACTCTCTCTATCTCTCTTGAAAGGTAAGTTGTTTTTCAAGTGTTTTTTTTCATCATATATTTATTTTGTTTTGCGTCTGACACACACACACATATTCAGAGGAGTCATAAAAATTGACACACACCTCCTACAACAGTGCACACACTGATCGCGTCTAATATATATATATATGCACTTGTGGAAAGAAAAAAACTGTCTAGCATTTTTGATCTATTTTTTTTCCTTCTGTTTCAGTGCGCTTTCCCCTACCACCACCAACCCCAAAAAATTTCTCTGTATATATAAATAACAGAGAAAAAAAATGGAACCGCAAGCAGGTCCCTCCGGTCTTTGCGGGAAAGTGGCATGTCGTAACTGTGGAAAATTAATTTCGAAACCTAATATTGCTAGGCATTTGAAAAAATGTCGTCTACCGGAACATGATGACGCCCCCCCGGCAAAGAAATCTCGCACTGATGCAGAAGAATGGGGTGCTTTGAATAAAAGCGCACGCATCATGACGTATAAATCTGGAAGTGACGAAAAATGTGACTCGAGTACCTTCCTCGACAATGTGAAATCGCGGGTAGTTGATCAACTAGGGGATTGCCTCGTTAATGTTGCAATTAAAATTCATCTCGTCTTGACCCTGCTGTATGAGAAAGTTGTCTCGTCCGAGTCAAGCACTTTCAGCTTTTACGTAGGGTGTGAAGGCTTACATGAGGGCAATCACGAGGATCTTGACGAGATAGTGACACGGCTTTTTGAGCATCTGACACAAAAACAAGAAGCGTTTGAAGGTCGAGGAAGTGGATGGAGTCTTTGCGGTCGCAGCCACATGTTAGAGCTTCGAGTGTGCAATTTCAAACCCTTACGCAGTGCTCAAAAAAACAAAAACAAAAAAAAAAAAGCAAAATGCAGTGTTAAACATACAAAGTAATGATCAGAAGAGTTTCTTATGGTCTGTCATCGCCGCATTACACCCAGCTAATAATGTTAACCCCGAACGCCTGTCCAATTACAGACGATACGAGAGGAAATACAAGAATGTCATGCGAGGAATTTCCTATCCTGTGCCTCTGAATGAGATCAATCAATTTGAAAAAAACTATAGAGAGAAAAAAGGAGAAGATATCGATATTTCTGTGTTTGGGGTTGACGATTGCGACAACATTCGTGTGTTAAGACCTGCGAGAAGCCAGAATAATGTAATTCGACTCTTGCTTGTAGATGGTCGTTACAGTTTGATACGGAATTTCTCACGATTAGTAGGAAGACAGATGAGCAAGCATCACGATAAGATCGAAATTTGCGATCGGTGTTTGAGAATTTTTCGCGTGGGAAAGAAGATGAAAGAACAGCACAAGTGTTTTGGCTCTGTGAATGCAGAACCCGAAGATGTCATGCCGGAACCCGGAACCAAGATGAAATTTCAGAAACACCAGGCTCTTCTCCACCATCCTGTCGTCCTTTATGCCGATTTTGAAAGCTTCCAAGTTCCCATGACGTCTTGCGACCCTGATCCCTCTACCTCAAGCACGATCCAAATTTTTCACCACGAGCCTTGCAGTTTCTCCATCTACGGAGAAAAATTAAATGATGTCATCTTGTATTGCGGACCTGATGCGGCAAAACATTTTGTTAAGAAGATAGCGGAATGCGCGGGAGAACTTGCACCCAGCCTGAAAGGCTCTTACGTTTCTCCACCTGCTCTCACGACGGAACAACAGCGGAGACATGACACGGCAACGAAATGCGCGGAGTGTAACCAGGCTTTCACCCCCGAAAATCACAAGGTCGTACACCATGACCACCAGAATGGATTATTCCTGAACACGATCTGTAATTCGTGCAATCTTAAAATTAAGGAGTCGCATTTCGTTGCCGTGTTTCTGCATTACACGGAAAAATACGATACGCATCTGTTCGTCAAGGAGTTGTACAACATCACGACTCGAATCAGCATCATCCCGAGAACGAGCGAGAAGTATATTGTGGTGAGAGTGTGGATCCCTCTCGAAGAAGGAGGAAGCGTGGAAGTGCGAATCCTGGACTCTTACAATTTCCTGTCCTCCAGCCTGGCCACCCTTGCATCTCAACTTGGCGACGAAGATCTTGTGGCCACCAAGCAAATGTGTTTTTCGGGGAGAGATGAGAATTTGAATCTGTTGCGTCGCAAGGGTGTCTACCCCTACGAGTACGTCAACGATTTCGACAAATTTGACGAGACGGAACTTCCACCCCGGGAGGCATTTTATTCTCATCTCACGGAGGACGTCTGTTCCGAAGAGGACTACGAACACGCTCGTAGTGTGTGGACGGCCTTCAATTGCCAAACTTTTCGTGATTATCACGATCTCTATCTTAAATTGGACGTGACACTTCTGATGGACATTTTCGAATCGTTTCGCAAGAGATGCATCTCGATCTACAAGTTGGATCCTGCGTATTTCTTCACGACGCCGGGATTGACTTGGGAATCGATGATGAAATACACCAACGTGGAACTGGGTCTCATCGCAGAGAAGGAACAGTATGCCTTCATGGAGAGTGCGATACGTGGTGGCATCGTCCAATGTCCTCGACGCCATGCTCAGGCAAACAATCCTCATACGCCTGGTTACGATGCATCGAAGCCCAACACCTACATCGTCTACTGGGATGTCAACAACCTGTATGGCCACTCCATGTCCCAGTGTCTTCCCATCAGCGACTACGCGTGGATGACCGAAGAGGAACTCTCCTGCGAGGATTTTCTCAACTGGAGCGAAGATAACAAATGGGGCTGTTTCTTGGAAGTGGATCTCGATTATCCCGAAACACTTCACAAGAAACATCATGGATTGGCCCTGGCCCCCTCCAAAGAGAAGCCACCTGGAGGATCGGAGCCAAAACTCATACTAAGCATGGAGAACAAGCGGAATTACGTTCTGCACTACCGACTCCTCCAATTCTATGTGAGTCACGGCTTGCAGCTGAAGAAAATACATAGAGGATTGAAGTTCCGACAGAGTAGGTGGCTCGAACCCTACATAGCCGAGAACACGCAACGCAGAGCGCAATCGACATCGCCTGCAGACAAGGATCTGTACAAACTATTCAATAACGCCATCTACGGCAAGACGATGGAGAACGTCCGTAATTACATCGACGCAACGTTGGTCACGGACGAAAAGAAATTTGAGAAAATTGTCGCGTCCCCCTATTTCAAAAACTTCACCATTTTCGACGAGAATCTAGTATTCGTCGAGAAGAACAAGAAGCAAGTGATGCTCAACAAGCCGATTGCCATAGGTGCCACCGTCCTTGAACTATCAAAATTGCACATGTACCAATCGTACTACGATCAGTTTCAACCCTTTTATGAAGATAACATCCAAATATGTTACATTGACACGGATAGCTTCATTTTTCTAATCCAAACACCAAGCCTCGAACATGATCTGAGTTCGATGAAGCATCTTTTTGATTTTAGCAACTTACCATCAGGCCATCACTTGCATTCGACAGAAAATAAAATAACCATAGGAAAGTTCAAAGATGAAGCGGCTGGTAATTACATCAGCGAATTTGCGGGGCTTCGTGCCAAAATGTACTGCGTCAAGATTGCAGAAGAAAAAGAGATCAAGAAAGCGAAAGGGGTAGGAAAAATAAGTACCAGCAAATTTAGCATGAAAGACTACAAAGAATGCCTGTTTCAAGGTAAAAGACAACTCAGCACCGATCATCGCATTGCGAATAAATTACACGAATTGTACACGACGCGCGTAACCAAGGTCGCATTGGATGCCACAGACAACAAGTTACGTGTTCTCGATTGTCAAATCCACACGAGAGAGTGGGGCCACTGCAATGGAAGCGATAAATGTGACGTGTGTTAACCGTAACCCCATAGCCATGAAGTCCGCTGTGTTTTTGCCATTCTTCAAAAACATACGGAGGAAAAGAGGGGCCCTCGGGCGATGAAAAGTTGGAAGTTGTTATTATGTCGTTAAGCTCGCTCTAAACGAGGCTTATTAAATTCAACTCTTACTTTTTTTCTTCTTCATCCTGATCTAATGACATAATTTCATGTTCGAGTCTTTGAATTGCATCGCCGCAGATAAAATCTTCTCTTCTCTTTATTCGATCTACAAAGGGGCACAGCATATAGAAAATTTAAATAACTAACAAGGACAATGAATCTCTTTGGTTTCCGGAAACAGATCAACATGGAAAGTGCACCACCAAATTCCAATAACCTCTTACCTTCCGTGTTACCTAAACTCAACGGTCTGTTGATCATTCACCTCAACAGCATTTGGACGAAACTGAATGACGATGTGGGCAGGATGTTTTATGTTTTTAATAACAATTTACATTTCTACGAAATTCCGATCGACGGAAAACTTCAAATCACCGTGAATCCGGAAAACGCAGGCGAAATCAAAATTTCTACCGGCAAGAACATTTTTCGAATTAAGCACGACAAGATGCTTTCTAACATTACGTACGATGTGTCTGCAGGAGATTATCTTTACATGGAACTCCTCGGAGATTACGACAAACTTATTCCTCTCTTCGTAGAATTACGAATCGTCTATCCTATTATAAATAACCGTTAACCAAAAATGCCTAACGACATTTTCGGCAACACCAAGCGTGTAGACCACGCAGAAGAGATTCTCATGTTGGACATTCGAGTTAAGAAGTTGAGGACCGATTTGATCGCTTTGCAGGAAACCTTAAACAAAAGTTTAGAGTCGGAAATCGCTACGCTCCAAACGCAATGTCTCGACCCCATTCTGAAAATCGATTCCGAACTGAAGACGCTGATAAAAAATTATGTCGACGTACCTTCTTACGACAACGTTCAAAATATACAGTTGAGCGTGGATTCGCTTCAAAATGATTTGGCCAAATTACAGCAATTTTAATCGAAAAATGAAGATTTGGAAAAATTGAAACTCGAAATCGAAGAACGAACTTCCGCAATCGAAAGGAATTTCTCCGAACTTCAAACCGTGGTGAACGATATTGATGTAGAACGCTTGCATGTCGTCGTTTCCAAATTACAAGAAGAATTCACCAGCACGTTGGAAGAAATTAAATCCAAGTTACAGACTTTGGAAGATACCATGACGAACCTACCATCGTCGGACGATCTGCAGGTCATCGGTAAAAGCGTCGCGAACATAAAAATTCAATTGGAGGCCTATCAAGATTTCGAACACATTCAAACCACCATCGCTACGCTTCAGGCGTCCTTGGAATTGATCAACGAAGAAATTAAAAATATTCACGCTGAAGCGAGAGCGTTGACGAGCATTCAAGACACGTTGAGCACGGTTCAGCATAAAATCGA
Organism: Lepisma saccharinum; assembly: GCF_977018435.1. NCBI lineage: Eukaryota > Metazoa > Arthropoda > Insecta > Zygentoma > Lepismatidae > Lepisma > Lepisma saccharinum. Next base: position 63,388,367 of record NC_139229.1, on the reverse strand, counting down.
ATATTTAGAAAATTTAAACGTCGAATCCAATCTTGCTCATTTTCATCACGTACTGGACAACATACAGGGTGACTTGGAATCGTTACGGATGAGCGTGCCTTCGAGCGAAGATTTGGAAAAATTGAAAACGGCGGTGACGGCACTATCCGAATCGAGCGACATCAAAAGTTCATTGAGCGATCTCGAGAGTAGGGTGGCCAATCTCCCCACCTCCAAAGAATTGCACGCTTTGAAAAGGAACATATCTCGAATGCTGAAACGACTGGAAACGGAAACGGCGAACGTGGAACAGATTCGAGACGAAATCAGTTCGCGGGTGTCGACGCTGCCCACTTCGCAGAGCGTCGCCGATCTTCACACGCAGTTTACAGAGATGCGAAGCATCGTGAACGATCTTACCGAGAAGAGCTCGAAATTGAATCAAGTCGAGAACCTTCAGAACATCGTCGTCAACATCAGAGATCAAGTCGGAGTGCTGGAATCCACGCAGGAATCGACACTGACTTCTTTCGGTGCCAAGTTGCAAGAACTCAACGAAAACTACAAGCAGTTGAACGTGGAAGTGAAAATCAAACCGTCGTTTTCTGCCGTAACAGATACCATAGTCGAGCATTTGCTGCCCATCGAAAATAAACTCGGACAAGTTCACAGTAATCTGCTCGGCGTCGACACTAAATTCGCTAAACTGCATTCTCTGCAAGCCATCGAAATCAACAGCGTACCCAATCAACACAGAATCTCCACGTTCGTCGAAGGTAACAAACTGTACATGTTGCATCCTTATCATCCGTACTACAAGTTTCTCCTCGATGGCACGATTCAGATAAACGAATTTTCGTACTGGTCTCACGGTAGAAAAGCTAGCGTTCCCACCATGACCTTGATATCGAATCGTGGTGTCCAGAAAGCAGGAAACATTCCTCTGGCACGTTGGAACGAAACGCGCAACATATATGAAATACACGAAGACGAAGATCTTACCGTTTTCGACGTGAGTGCCGGCGATAAGCTGATCATTCAAAACACGAGCGAAGTGCCACCCTCTTTGAATCCCATCACGCTTGTGCTTCTCTTGAAACGTAATCTCTAAAAAAAATGTCTAGGCAAGCCATCGTCAAAGAATTGCATAAACCTGCACGCCGTAACTACGAACGTTTGGCTGTGGTAACCAAGGGCATCGACGACCTCTGGCAAAGTGACCTCGTGGAGATGAGTAGCGGCAATTTGAAAAACGTACATAAATTGAACAAGGGCAACAAGTACCTTCTCACCGTCATAGACACGTTTTCGAAATTCGCATGGGCTCTACCTTTGAAAGCCAAAACGGGAACATGCGTCACGGAAGCATTCAAATTAATTTTTCGCGAAAGCGGCGGCAGACGACCACGGTTTCTGCAAACAGACAAGGGGAAGGAATTTTACAACGCCGTATTCCAAAAGTTTATTCAAAAACACAAGATTCAACATTATTCGACCTTCAGTCACATCAAAGCCAGCATCGTGGAAAGATTCAATCGAACCTTGAAAACACACATGTGGAAACGATTCACGCTTCGGGGAAATTACAAATGGGTCGACATCCTGCCGGAACTCGTCGACACCTATAATGATACGGTACACAGAACGATAGGCATGAAGCCAGCTGACGTTACGAAATCTGACGAGCAGCGTTTAATTTCTACAGTTTACTGTCCAAAGTACACACCCACGACAAAAAAAACTAAATACAAAATTGGAGACCGGGTGAGGATCAGCAAATTCAAACGCACCTTCGAGAAGGGATTCACAAAAAATTAGAGCACGGAACTTTTTACGGTGGTTCGAGTTTTACCCGGAAACCGACACACGTATATAATAAAAGATAGTAGCGGCGAGATTTTGAAAGGAAGATTTTACGAAGAGGAACTCTCTAAAACGAAACACCCCGACACGTACCTCATCGAGAAAGTATTACGTAGGAAAGGTGACAAACTGTTTGTCAAATGGCTGGGACTTCCGGAAAAGAGTTGGATCGACGCGGACGAAGTGATCTTGTGAGTACGTGGAACGTGGTGAAGCGTCTACCGGATCCGGAAAGTCAAACAAGAAAAAAAAAGAACGGTGAGTTGCTTCCCGACAGCATCCGCTGTCTGATCATAGGTCCTTCGGGGTGTGGGAAAACGACACTGCTCGTGGACAATTTTCTCCTCGCACCGAATTGGTTAGATTGGAAGAACAGGCACCTGTACGTGTTCTCGAAAAGTTTGGAGCAATCCAAATACCAGCAACTGATGAAACTGTACGATGGTCTGGACATTGCAACGTTCGCCTCGGAAATAAAACCACTCGACGATTGTCGTGAAAATTCAGTTGTTGTGTTCGACGACGCCATCCTGGAAAATCAAAATGAAATTCGCAACTTTTTCACGCAAGGTCGTCACAAAGGAATGGATTGTTTTTACCTAGCTCAAACGTTTTCCAAAATTCCAAAACAGTTAGTGCGCGACAACGCTAATTTCATATGTTTGTTTCGTCAAGATCACACCAACCTCAAGCACGCGTACGATGACTACGTAGGCGGAGACATGAACTACAATCAATTTTCGGAAGGCTGCTGCTCTACTTGCTGGAACGGTGACGATTTCGGATTCGCGACGATCGACATGACGAGGAAACCCAACGACGGAAAATACAGAAACAAAATCAACGACTTTCTAAACGTTGCAACGTTGTGAGAAACGACGTATATAAATAAACGTTATGACGAAACGAAAAATCGAAGACGAAAATCTCAAGCTTCGCGATTACCTCGCGAAACGCTTCAAAGGTTGGAAATCCGAGAATCGTGGATTCTACGAAGAGAAGAAACGTCAGGATCAACCCGTGATCGATGCCATCAGCGGTCTAGGTAAAGAAATTAAAAGTGTCACGGAACAAAATAAAAATTTGATCAACGAACTCGTACCGCTCGCAGCTAAAAGTTACGCTGTACCCACGCCCATTTCGAGCATTCCTTCGACGCCGTTCGAACTGAAGGATGCACCGGCACGACGTCGAGCCATTGGTAGCACATCTTCGGATAAAATCGAGTTGGGGCCTTTGGCACGAGACTACCTGAGTACGGGGAAATTCGACAAGGATGAAGTGTTCGGATTGTATCCTAGCATGGAAACCAACGAAGGCGGTGGTGTGGTGTGGAAGATTGGGAAATCGAAGGTGACCTTCGAAGGCAACGACATTAAAGTCAATTTAGGCGACAAGGATAGTTGGAACAGGTATCCGGGTACGGTGGGACTGTGGGAACTCGTCGCCAAAAAGCAGCCGAAAGATTACACCGACGAAGATTACCAAAGTTACAAGGAAATTCTGATCATGACGGATGCCTTGTACCAGAACAACGACGCCTCGCAGAATAGGGTGAAATCGAGCAGCGGCGAGAAGTACAGGAATCTCATCAAACCGATTTGGAACCAGGTCAAAACAGGCAGCGGCGTCAAACGCTACAACACGTTACCCAAAGAATTCGTTTGGGTGGACGACGTGAGGAAGCTCGTGGACCGATTGTTGGTGATAGCCGGCGAAGAGAATGCAGGCAACCGTAATTTCTACAACGAGAAGGTTGGCATCGTGGACATGATCAGCACGAAACTTTCCAACTTCATCGTGAACGACGACAAGGGCATAGGTTACCTGATCAAAATCATCAACACGCTGCCTCCGAAATTTTGGAACGTGGCCGAAGGAAAGGGACTCGTGAACGACATCATCAACAAGTTACCTTTTGAGATGCATTTACCTGGCTACCAGTACTGCGGACCGGGTACCAAACTCGAGAAAAGATTGGAGAGAGGAGACAAGGGTGTGAATCCGTTGGACGCGGCATGCAAAGATCACGACATTGCCTACAACACCACGCAGACGGATCTGGATGCACGTCACGAAGCAGACAAGAAATTGGAACATGCGGCTTTCGAAAGGTTCGTGAGCAGAGACGCATCGTTGGGTGAACGGGTCGCCGCACTGGGTACCACCATCGCCATGAACACAAAACAAAAATTGGGGTGGGGTATATAAATAACATACAGTAAAAAAAACAACATGGCTTGCATAACTGATTTGCCGCACGAACTACTATCTAAAATATTCAAAAAAGGTAGTTAACGGAGATGTTAATAAACTTGTGATCATAGCTAGAACGACGCCGGCATTTCGCATGGGATGCGAAATAGTTCTCAAGGACCATCTTCGGGAGATCAGCGGCCTGAGGTGCGGTGATCTCAACATTCTGCTTTTGGCTGCAGGGGAAAAATTAAACGATAGGTTAGATGAATTGCACGAGGCGAGGCAGGGAAGAAGACGATATACTGATGATTGGCGTAAGTCCAAACAGGAAACTGAAGAAATCATCACGCACATCATCGCGTTCTCCGAAGCACGAACTTTCTTCCTCTGTTAAAAAAATCTTCGATACAAATCGTGAAAAAAAATATATATAAATAACACACATCGTGAAAAAAAATAATCTTCGGTATATATAAATAACACACATCGTGAAAAAAAATTAAATTTCTCTAACACACACACTGAAAATTTCTCTTCTTCGATATGACAACTGAAAAAATAAGTGACCTCCAAGCATTAAAACAAATGCTAAATTTGTCAGTCGAGTATGTAAAAATTCAGGAATTGGAAGTCGACAAACCTTACACGATAACTTCCGGTTCAATCGTTTCTACCCTGTATGGTCCCAAGGTGTGTCTGTTGCTCAACGGACAATACAGTCTATTTTTACCAGATCGATATGCTATCATGTTATCCGACGAGAAGCTAGCTATCTTAATCGAGAACAAAACTCGAATCGTGTACAAGAGGACAAAGGAACTTCTTGGTAAGAAAACAAAGCATGTAATAGAATTTGTGTAACGGGGCTACGCGGAGTATATATAAAATAACATCTATTGAAAAAAAATCTCAGAACATTTATATATAAATAACATACCGTGAAAAAATAACACATAGAGCATCAACATGAAACCCAAGTGTGTCGTGTACCAGATACCATACTCCAATCTTAAAAATCTAGGTGCCCTCGATGGGTTACTTACCAAGAAACAACGCGAGAAGAAACGTTCTTGCTTGTGCAAAGGACACGGAATGAAATTGCTGCTCAGCACACCTCAATTGAAAAGATTGCAGCGTTCGCGGAAACAGCAAAAGATCGGAGGTTTCATATTCAGCATCCCGGCCATCCTAGCAGCATTGGGGGCCGTTGGAAGTTTGGCCGGCGGAAGTGACGCCATCGCGAAAACCGTCATCGACTCGAAGAAGAACAAAGCGGAATTGGAAGAACAGAAACGTCACAACCTGGCCATGGAGAAGAAAGGGGGCAAGGGCATGATGAAAAAGTTTAAAAAAAAGAAACAACAGCACTTACCAACCGAGACATTGAATCTCTGATCGGACCGTTACAAATCAAACACTTCAGAGGAGTTTTCATGTCCGACTCGTTACCTTCAAGCGTTAAAAGAAGAGAATGCGGAGTAGTCAACTTGGACGGTCAAGAAAATCCAGGCACGCATTGGATATGTTACCACAAAAATGATGATAAAGCATTCGTTTTCGATTCTTTCGGAGGTGTTCCACCTACAAATTTAATTCATTATCTGAAAACGAGCAAAACCTCTATATACTACAACGACGAACGCATTCAAAATTTCGGAGACGTGAACTGTGGTCATCTCTGCCTCTCCGTGCTCGCGTTTCTCTCTAAAATAAATAACCCTACGATCGAGGATTTCCAGAAAGCATTGTGGAACCTCAAACAGCATCACTAGGATGGGCGTGTTCCATCTCACGAGCGAATCATCGATCTTGAAACTCACGCTGCACGACGACATCGTCTATCCTAAATCCGTGGCTCTGCGTGCATTCTACAGCATGTACCTCATACCTAATGTTACGCATCACAACAACAAAATTAGCGTCGGAAGCGAACACATCGTCGTCACGCCAGGCCAATACAATCTTTCCACTTTGCAAGCTCAGTTACCCAAAGGCACATACCTTTCTCAAAATTCGGTCACTCACAGAGTGGAAATCCTATCCGCGACGGAGACCGTGGACCTGGGCACCATGGGAGAACTTTTAGGTTTCGAGAACGACACCAAACTCGAAGCTGGCATCAAGCACGTAGCAACCAACATTCCTAAATTCTTGGCCATAGAGACTCTGAACGTACACTGTAACGTGGCCGAAGGTATGATCACGAAATCTTCGGACGGATTGTTAGGAAGTCACAAGCAGGCGGGAATCATAGCCACTTTCAAACCAAGTTCCGAGTTCATGGAACCGATCATCTACACGCCCTCTTCGCCGATCTATTTTCCAGTATGTCGCAACCGCATAGACGACATAGAGTTGGTGGTGACGAACGAGAAAGGAGAGGTGGTGGATTTCGCAGGTGCCACTACGACGGCCATCGTGGAGATCAACATATAATAAATAACCATACATGTAAAATGGAGCAAATCGAAAGTTACGAATTGCAATCTTTCCCTCCCAACCGTCGCACGTTCGCCAATCTGAACGAAGCGAACAGGGAGATCGAATACGACGTGGACGTAGGCGACGGGTTCATTCATCCTCACAGAGCGGACCTCTACCTTCAATTCGACGTGGTGAAGAAGGAAAGCGGAGACGCGTTTCCCGCAGCAGCAAACTTGATACTCGTGGACAACTTCGTGCCTCACCTGTTCTCGCAGGTGGAGGTGAGGAAACACAACACCGTCATCGACAGAATAGATTATCCAGGCATCACGTCGACGGCAGTGGGAACGTTGAAATTATCCAAAACGGACGCAGCGTACTACCAGGCCGGGGGATTCGAAGCCGGGACCAAAATATCGACGAGAAGTCACACGGTGCTCTTTCCCATGCGTCTGCTGCCTGGTTTCTTCTCGGACTACAAGGAGATAATGTGGAAGGGAGGACTGAGGATCACGTTTCGAAGAGCGGCCAACGACAACAACGCACTGATGCGATACGCTACTTTGGGTCCGGACGGCACCACGCCGATAGCCAACACTTTACCCGAAGCAGCAAAATGCGTCATCCGGAGCATGGAATTGAGAATGCCGGTGGTGGAATACGAAACGAATTACGCCCTCAAGTACAAAGCGGAGATCTTGAAAAGTCCGCAGGTGCCGATTCACTTTCACGGTTACCAGTGCGTACAGAAGGTGGCATCGGGAAGTCACATGGAATTCGACGTGACGACGCAGTTCAACAACATACAGTTCGATATGCCAGATTTCGTCGTAGTGCTCTTTCAGACCGGGAGGGACAAGAATCAGGAAAAAGATTCCAGCAAGTTCGACGACTGCAAGATCAAGAACATTTATCTCAAGAATGGACGCAACGAAGTGTTCCCGCGCGAGAATTACAACCTCAACATGACAAAAAACGATTACCTCAAACTTTACGAAGCGTTCTCGGCTTACAAACGCGTGACCGAGGGAAGCGTGGACATGTACTACACGCCCAGCGAATTCAAAGCACGGAGACCCATGACCGTCATCAACACATCTAAGAGAAAGAAGGTTGTGGTCAACGATCGAACCAACATCAAGGTCGTCTGCGAGTTCCACGATGCCTTGCCCGAGGATACCCTATGCAGTGTCATCCTGATTGCAGAGAAGTCCTTCGCCTACGACGTGAAGAACGAGAGGGTCACAGAGCAGTTTTAACAAGTTTTTAACATCTTTTCTTGCACAATAAGAAATTTTTTGTACTAGCACAATCAGTTACAATGGCACAATACGAATTTCACTAGTTCAGATCAGTTACAAATGTCAATTTTATTAGTTATCAGTTACAATATCTTTTTTTGCACTATAGCACGAGACAATCAGAATTTGCACAAAATTTGTTGTTGTTTTTACACGTGAAAATTAACAATAAAATTCTTTCTTTTTTTATCGTTTCAGATGCTTTCGAAACATCAAAAACACATACACACACTAGAAAAAAAAAGCATGCAACTTTATTTGTAACACACACATATTCTCCATCTTCACCAAGAAAATATTATAATAAACATAATTATTTTTATCTATATCTCACAATAAAACTCTATATCCAAAAATATCACAACATCAAATAACACTAGAGTCGTTAGTACACGTTGCATGCATTACGGAGGTCCTCTGTAGAGTTTCATGGAAGTTTGAGAAAAAAAAAAAAACACGTGAAACTCTACAGAGGTGCGGTTGTAGATAACCGCAGCCATTAGAAAACTTTTACTTTTTTGGCTGGGCACCACGCACCCTGGCGAGGTTATAGGGGCCAGGTATCCTAAAAAACAACAATTATTATTTTGTTTGTTTGTTTGCGTCACAATACACGCACGCGCGTGTGTATGTGTGTGTGTGTGTGTGTGTGTGTGTGTGTGTGTGTGTGTGTGTGTGTGTGTGTGTGCACCACATTGTTCCTGAGAGAGAGGTTTACAAAGGTCACGATATACAAACATTTGACCGGGATTTGGAAAATTACAATAAGGTGCATTCATCCTTCAAGGGTGAGAGGATGAGAGTTCATCTTTCACTCATCACGGCTTTTCTGCGCCCGTGAAACATCGTCAGCGCAATAAATGAGGCGCGGAACGTGGAGAGAAAATGATACACGCGCGCGCGTGTGTATGTGTGTGCCACATCGTTCCCGAGAAAGAGGTTTACAAAAGTCACGATCTACAAACATTTGGTCCTTCAAGGATGAGAGGATGAGAGGATGAGAGGATGAGAGGATGAGAGGATGAGAGGATGAGAGGATGAGAGCTCATCTTTCACTCATCACGGCTTTTTTGCGCCGTGAAACATCGTCAGCGCAATAAATGAGGCGCGGAACGTGGAGAGAAAGTGAGTTTTTTTGGTTTTGGCGGTCGTTTGGTCAAGAAATCAGAATTGCAGTCAAAGGTACATTTACTATCTACTGCCGATATGAAATTTTTCTATAAAATAATCAATGGGAAATTAAATCTGAATTTCTACTTACAGAATTCAACTTCAGAGTTCCCTCTCGATCGACCCGAAACACTGAATTGTTCCACAACTCTACCGCTAGGCTTTCCCTTATACAGCGTTCTCTATTCCACAGGCTGCCCCCAGTTCTACAATAAACTACCCACAAACATAGACATTTTTGCTCCTGAAAGCATTTTCCGATCTTCCCTAATAATGAATATGTAAATCTTTGTTTGTTTCCTTGTTTATGTCTTATGTTTATATGTAACCTTCCTTGTTTTTACCTAAAACCATCTTGACTTGTTCTTGTTATTTGTTAGCGTTTTCAGTGTAAAATGGCCTTAAAAGTGCTGTATCTGAAACTTGGAATAAATAAATAAATAACAAAACATAATGCCATTGTTTGCTCTTCAAAATGAAAAAAATATGTCATTATCACTTGTGGTTTTCATTCTATCTAATTTTAAAGATCTGGTGTTCAAATTGGTAGACTCTATATATATTATACAATTTGCATAATTGTATACTTAACATATTAATTCATGTAGGACAAAAATCGGTTTTCTATAGTTAGATAATAATCAGTGTAAAATAGACTGTAAGCTTAAATGTAACCCTACTTCAAATAACAATAATAATAATAATAAGTGCTGTAAGTTACGGCCTGTAAGTCACAGAAAACAATATTTTTTGTTATAAAATATTGCTACAATTTCACTATTCGAATTACATTAACTCTTTCCAGAAATCTCAGGGGGTACCTTGGCGCTCTTGTGGCGGACGCATTGTTGTCTTGTATTGGCAAGGCCAATGGCGCTGTGAACATTATTGACAAAGGTAACTGCAGAGAGAGGAATGTAGCTTACGCCAAGGGCGTATCCAGGGAGTCCGGATCCCCCCCCCAATTCATTTAAAAAAAGATACTATCGTAGATTCAGCATACTTTCCAATAAGACGCTTCATGTGGCAGGTATAGAAAATTCTCTGTGTGCACGGTTTGTGGATTCTGAAAATAACATCCACTAAGTTTTTTTTAGTTTCACACTGGGTAGTGATATATCGGGTGATTCCCTCGCTAGAGGCCCCAAACTTTTGTCTATAAAACTGACATTAACTTAAACTTTGTCCTGAAATTTTGTATGCTGAAAATCTGACCAGTTTAATGGAGCTGTCAGAGTGAACCATCCCAAGCTAATGATCTTTAGCTGTGAAAAGGTTTTCAGTTTTACTGAACAATTGTCAAAGTATTTAGAGCCCTCATCACAATTTAGCCTCTGCCGTTTCTTACCCTATAGACGTTACAGAACTGCTTTAGAGACTTAGGGAGATTTCAGATGATTAGTGAAATTACGATTCCCAGAATTTTAAAAAAAGAACGAGATAATTATCTTCGTACTATTATCGAGGGGGGACGCACCATTGGCCTTGGTGGATGGGCACCCCTGGCTGGACCCCCCCCCAAATTTATTTTCTGGATATGCCCCAGGCTTACGCTAATTATGGATGGATATAGATGGGAAATATATTTTGAATGCGTAATGCAAATAATTTCTAATATCCGTTAGTATGAATCTTGTAATTCTGGGATTCGGAAGGACAGACAGGAAGCGATATCCCGGGATCCCGAAACTCGGGATTATATTGTAACATGCATAGTAACAATGCATCATTTTGTTTTGCTGTGAATACTTGCATGAGATCTGCTTGCACTTGAACTTGTTTTCCGTTAATTGTTACTGGAAAATTCTGAATGGCCTTGTATTTCTCACGCCATTCTCATGTTTTCAACATTGTTGACTGTTTATGTTTTACTCGATGTGAGAAACCTGTTACAACGATTGCGCTACTGACGTGAGAACGTGTACAAAACGAGTTCAAGCTTTGATGTTCCATTATCTAATCTCTCTTCCCTTCGTTTACATTTCTAAGTGGCTTCAAACCCCCTTCCAGAAGTGTCAGCTGTGGAATTACAATGGGGATTTCACTGCAATTCTCATAACACCACCATACGCTGAGAGTTTTACCGTTAAAGATATTGACAGTGACCCGAGCATATGTCTTTAATTAATTGGTTATTAAGGATTATATGACTGCAATGTCTTACCATGCCTATAAAACGTTTAGCATCGCCTTCAGCACACACAAACTGTAGCATTTCGTAACTATGGCCTCTTAATTCTAAGTACTGTCTACCAAGAAAACGTAACCCCTCCCCCCTTTGGCACCAAACGACGTCGCTGATGGGTGGGGTTCAACTTGGCAGTCTAAGGATCGTACAGTCATGGACAGTTCTGAGTTGTAGTTAATGGCATTGTTACAACCCAGACGAGCTCATGGCTACAATTTTAATAGTTATAATTTAGTTGTTACTACAGTAACTCCCCGAGTTAAAGTAAGTAATGCCTTCCATAAACCTTTACGTAACTTGAATTTTACGTAAGTCGAATTTGTAAATTGCTTAACTGTAACTTCGTAAGAAATTCCAATATTATATATATATATATATATATAAAAAATATTTACACAGTATTATTTTATAAATGAAACATCATGCAGCAGTATTTACTCGGATATAAACCATAAAAGTATGAAAAATATGTAAAAGAATATAAAAACAAACTGATATCACACTTGTCTTGTGACAGCTACGTACAGTTATTACGTAACTGCGAATTTACGTAGGTCGCGTATTACGTAAGTCGAGGGTTACTGTATTTATTTATTATTAATAAATGCTTTTGAAATACAACTAGTATTTTTTTTATATAAAGAATTTCGATCCAAATATTGGCTTGACGTAAATTATGGGTTCCTGCGTAGCCCAATGGTTAGCGTTCTCGCTTTTGGTGCAAGCGGTCCTGGATTCAATTCCCGGTGGGAGCCCCCAAATTTCGGCTACTTTAAAAGTTGTAGCGGGCTCCGGTCTCGAAGGCAGTGGCGATGGCACTCAATGCGTTGACCATGCGTCACCCAATGAAAGAACTGCTTTTGCAGGCCCTGGCCCGTAGAGGGCTGTTGCTCCATGAAGTTTAGTTCATAAATTATATTAACCATTAGCGGAGAAGGGGTGCTAAAACTTGGGGGAGGGGCAAGGGCAATTTACTTTCTCTTGCTAGGCAAGGCTTAGTCCATACAGGACAAGAGTGACAAAAAGTGGGAGGCAATTACCTGCCACGCCCCTTCTAATCGCCACTATTAAAAAGGTAAAAGGTAAAGTCCTCCCCTGTGCATAGCACCACGCCATGAAGGCGTATAGGGGGTGTGGGGGTAACGCCCCACACTTAATCATAACAATATAGCTTTGGTATTTCTAAAACTCCTTGCTTATGTGTTATAATAATATAACTTTCACATTTTCAACCAACGTAGTGTTTGACCAATTTCAGTCCCTTACCTAGGTACTTCGGCGTCCTAGGCAGGATTGTAGTTTGACCTGATAAACCGAAAAGGATTTATGATAGAGATCTCTTCGTGACTTGGTCGAACAGGGAACGTCATGGATCGAGTTGAATTGTGACATCCATTTTGACGTGGTGACCCCCAAAGATCTTGGGAGTAGGGAGCACTTCAGCACTTGAAAATCTCCAATGCGAACAAGGGTCGAGTAACACCTTGTATGTTTTCCTTCTCCCCTTATCTTTGCGAAGTGAAAATTTCTCCTTCGCTTATTCCGACTTTGTCGTCTTTAAAGTGAAAAAAGCTTTGAATGCCGGTGCATGGTCCCCTATGCTTCAGCCGCCCTAACCTGCCTATCCCTCGCTTCGGGCCTGACCAATTTTGAGATGTTGTTTCTTTAATTATACATTTAGTGCAAAATGTTTACTAAACCTATGTGAAGGGTTTCGACCGGTTAAACCCTCCCCTTATGTCATGTGAAGGGATGTTTGCTGGGGGGGTTGCTTTGCCTATTTTTTTGTAGCTGAGGAGATACCATCCCCTTGCAGACTTCTTACTTCAAGCAATGCATATACACGAACATGCGTTCTTTACAATTCCCTGCATGTGCCAATAAGACTGATGCTGCCAAGCATAGGTGCCTACTTTGTACGTGCGTGTGCCCCCTCCCCCAATTCATTTGATGTTCACGCTTCTACTGCCAAATATTCAAAATTATATTGATTTAATTCATTGCTGTTATATTATATTATGTTGTACGTTCAATATTTGATCCTTATCTCTGAACATGTTCACTGAACAGTGGTGGATGGGTTACAGTTGAATTGACCATTGTTGTGCGCAAACTGCCACCATTCATAGGCATCGCCAGAAATTTGTGTAGGGAGGGTCAGCTCAGTGATAGAACTTGAATAGTAGAAAGAATTAAAAAAAAATGGTTATGATTGTTATTATACAGGGTGAGTCAAAAGTCCCTGACCACTCCTTATAAAATAAAAGGGGGTGTAGATTGCAGAAATTGGTCATGGTAGTAATATGTTAGGCCTAGTGGGAAACTTTTTGGTGCATGTCATGACAACGTCCGCCATCTTGGATCCAACTTCATTTCTTTAAATGGGAAGGGGGCATGTGGAGTATGGTTTTGGACTAGAATTTCACCAGGAATTCAGTGGTGAAGTCACAACAACAAAAACTATTATAAAACTATTTCAATAAACCAATTTTATTCCACATTTATTGTTATTAATAATAATACTCTTATTCTATTTTTGATTCACCAGATCAGTTCATATTTACCACAACTGTTTTTCATATTTTTTTGTTTCTTTTTTTTACATTTTATGCAGTTAATGTTCTGAAATTCATATTTATTCTATTTTGTTATTAACTTTTACACACTTCGTCCAAGAAAAAGCTTCAAAAGTTAGAGTTATTTTTCCCTATCGTTTATGCTATTTGGCCTCCCACAAGAAAAACTATTTTTTGGAATTGTTACAATTGTGGAACTAAAGTATTCTCTGGACTAAATAGTAGAATATGAAAATATAACCTGGTTCCTGTGTTTTACGCTGAATTTTTGATATAACGCAGTTTTCACTTTGGTTCTTCTGTTCAAATTCTAAGTAACTGAACATTGTTTCTGTTATTAACAATAAAAATAACAAGCTTTCTGCTGGTTTGCAACTTGAAATGTAGGATGTCAAATTCCAAGGAGATCGGCTGACCGGTTCGCCCGCCCCCACTCCCTTTAATATAAAATATGCCTTTTGTGTAATTTAGCCGAAATTGAACACCAATGAACCGTTTTGAAATTTTGCTATTTGAATTCACTCTTTCCTTGCATTTGTTAGTGCACAAGCTGTAGCCATGTTGGCGGACAGCTGGATGTCATTCACAAGCCATTAACACAAGCACCACAACAAAGCTACTCTAAATGCTGGCCAGATGTTGGTTTTTCTAACCTACTGGGACTTAACAACTTTGGCAGAATAATATGCTTTCTAGGATATGTAATGAGCTTTCTAGGTCGCTGCCTTGCCAGTAAAATGCTCCTCGTTTGCCTGAAATCCCGCAAGGTGGCTCTGGCGTGAGGAACATTCAACCAGAAGGCAGACGTCTTGGAAATTGTCCAGGATTTAAATTTGGACTTGCATAATTTTTTTAATGAGAGCTTTCTACGCTTCGTGTGACAAAACAGTGCACAACATCGCTCTCCCCTCCCCCTCCCTTCCCAACCACCCTCAATGCTCCAGAAATAATCACACATTCACGCCTCCAGTTCGGGAGCGTTGTCCTTTTTTGGGGCTGTAAATACCAGAAGGGGTAAACAATAGGTTTTCCCCCCGATGCGTGTTGTGTATCTTGCTCGTGGATGTGTAATTCCAACACGTGACCCACCGAGAATGCTTGACACTGAGCGAGATGCGAATGTTTTATTTTAATTGTAGGGCTTGGCCGGTGACAGATCACGTGAGATCATCCTATAACTTGCTGTTTCGAAGTTGGTTGAACCGTTATACTTAACAACGGAAGCTGGGTTCGAGCTCCGATGCGGATGAAGATATTAAAAAAATGTTAGGAGTAACCAAGAATGATGGTGGTACACACACGCACACACACAGAAACATACACCCCCCACACACACATACATACATACATACATACATATAGTATCTAAAAACCACACAACAGTTGCAGTTGCCGACAATTTCTAAATACCTATTACGAAATTTAAAACTACCTGCCATAGCCGGGACGAAGTGGTTATCACAGCGATTTACAACCAGGCGTCCCGGATTCGAGTCCCGGCCTGGCCATGGGTGTTTGTCCATTCATCAATTTCATCATATCATCACTCATAACCATCTTCGCGATTAGCCAAATAAACCTAATAAAACAAAAATTGTAATAAAATCATTTGAGGACTTTCGAGTACCCCAATGGTTATCACTCTTGCCTCTGGTGCGAGTGGTTCCGGGTTCGATTTCCGATGGGAGCTCAGAAGATTTCCGTGTTGACCCAGCATTGTGAGGACTGAAATAAGTATAACGGACTCCGGTCTCGAAAGTCAGAAAAGAGCAGTGAGAACTGTATGCACTGACCACGCTTCACCCAATAAAAGAGCCGCTTGTCTCAGGCCTTGACCCTCAAAGGATTTTTGCATCACGGAGTTTAATTTAGTTTAGTGTTTAATTTTTAAAAAATAATTTTGAACAGAACTGCTAGTCTCCAAATCTGGCCATTTTTACAAACTTACTTGGTTCTATGAAACGAATGAACGCACTTGATCGGACCCACCGAATAAACATCAACACTCATTTGTTTTGTTTTAAGGAATATTGAGGTCTGGATTTATGGAGGGGGGGATAAAGCCCCGGGCGCTATTGTTAGACTTGAACCACGGCCTGTGCTTGAATCTTCACATATTGAGGTTTATTCAGGGTCGTAGCCAGGCAGGGGCCTGGGGGCTCAAAACTTCATAAAGGTTAAATTAACGGAATACAAAGAACAGATATCGTATTCGTTCATCTGATTTACGAGCTGAAGTCAAACTAACGGGAAGAAATTAGAATATTCTCTCGGCTTTAGCTATGAGTGGGAAGAAGAACTGTGTGTAAGATATTGAAAATAAACTGTATGTGTGTATTTCAACGATATTTCTACATTTTCTGTGTCCTATATTAATATAATGAACACCCCCTTCCCCTCACACACACACGCACAGAATTTACATTCATAATAATGGTGACCTTTTGAAAATGGACTTGGTTTATAAACAGCCCCCCCTACGATAACCAATGAGCCCCCTCCCCCCGTAGATCAATTCTGACTAGGAGCGTAGGGTTATTTAATAGGAACTCCCTGGTTTCAAAAAAGCATTCTGTTTATTGAAAACTTAGACCAACGAACAGTCACGGACACTTTTTTGGTGTCGTTCAATGTTCGTTTCAACGCAGATCTGCCCGTGACTGTACACAATGTAAGCACATGTGTAGAAAAACTCCGAAAGTTTTTAATTTTTTTTATTGTTTTTTTTTATGAGACCATTGGAGATGCGCTCTATGTCACTTTCTTGTGTGCTGACAGATGTCAGTGTGATATTCGATTTTGCCAAAACACGTCGCAACATGTACGAGTCGATGGTGTCGATTGCAGTGTAGTTGGTTCAAAGTGGTTCGTCATGGTGCCGAGCAGACGACATGATCTTTCATAAGAAGAAATCACAGGAGTCACATAACTGATATATTATGTAATTATGTGCAAGCATGCTGACAGGACGACTATAAACTTTAAGTACACGATTTTCATGTGCTTTGAACCAGTTCGTTTCACTTTGACTACACGGACCATTTCCTTCTTACGTGAATCTCATTGGATTAAGTCTCGTTCCGTTGTTTGACGTAAAGCTATGCAGTTTATAGCACGATGATGTAACGCTCTGTATTTATGCCTTTGTACAGATTACCTTAGATAATGGCGACGGAAAATGTGAAGACAGCGGCGACTACTGTCCGGATCTAAATGCTAAATCACATGAGACTAGATTTCGTAACGCAAACTTATTGTTGCGTCGGGATCGAACCAGAAACCCTGAATCGTCTCTTGGGTGGCGTAGCTATTCATCAATCATCTTCTCAATATCTTTACTCGCTTGACCTAAAGTATGAAGAATGGCAAGAATTGACAAGTACCTTAAATGGGGCTTGTAGTCTCCACGACTGAATCGATATGGACGTATTTAGGAAAAGGACTTTACCTGCCTCTCGTCCGGATGTAGGTTATTTCCACAGGTCGTCCTCGCAACCATCTCAGATATCACCGTCATACGTCAGAACTCACTCTTCTCACCCCCTTGCGCTCTTCATCCCCGATCCTATCACCATCCCGGTCCCGGGTTCGATACCCGGTGGAGGCACAAGTGGTTCGGATCCCACTTTAAACTGTAGGTCCAGTCCCGATTAGCCTTACTTTGCATAAAGTGGACTTAAAACAACAAATCAATCAAAACCTATCACCATTCCGTTCACTCGCCAACTCTCCAGTCAGTCACCTCATCTTTGAGTCAAAATCCTTATTGCGCATTCTTTTCTCTGCTTCCTGTTATGTTCAGGATAATAGCAGACTTGTCACTTTTACCCAACGCCTTGGGTACGATACGATTTCCTACTGGATTTGCTGCTTGGACTTGGACTAGCGGTGTGGTACTCTCTCACCCACTACTTTTTCCTCACACGACACTCGTTTCCGTGTTTGTTGGTAGACTTTTGTTCCCACAAGGCATTGCCTAGAGCAGACATGCTAAGAAAAAGAGGGACGAACGACTTGAGGAAGAACGTCGTAGGAGAATAGGTACTTCTGCTATTTTCCTTACAATTTCCAAAATTAAAGGTTTAAGAAGAAAAAGAAAAGCATTGGATAGAAAATGGCTCAAAATAAATTAAGATAATCATCATGCTTTTTCGTGAACTCGGGTATGTATTTATACACAAGATTCGCAGGATTCGTTAATTTAAAAAAGGGTTGTTCAACTAATTTTGCCAAAACATACACTGGTAATAATAAAGATATTCAGTACCGGTTAATCACACCTGTCATGTACAAATCTCATTGCTGTAGATAAATTCCAAAATATTAATAAACATGGATGCATCTCATTTGTGCAACTTTTTCCATGTCGAACAACGAACAAAAATCGCACTACAGACAAAAATACGATTTACCTTGCAAAAGATAAACTTCACATGACCAAACTTTCGCTTTGATTGCTTGTTACCGCAGCATCGAGCAGAGAAGCAAGTCACAATTAGTACATGGTCTAGTCGCCAAAACGTGTCTGGCAGCCATGGACGTCCGCAGGATTTTTTCCAGGGAGGGGCAAGGAAGATGTTATTTTCCAGGGGGGCCAATAAGACACATTTTCCTCAATAATAGTGTTGGTCCCTTAATAAAACATTGCTTAAATTTGAATTTATCATATTCATGCAATAATTAACACATATTATTGTGGCTGTAATGAAATTATATGTGAAAAATATATCATTTTTGGTTGACTTTCATTTTCCAGGGGGGCACAGCCCCCCCCTTGCCCCCCATTCCGGACGCCCATGAAGGCAGCCAGGTAGCAAGTTCAGCGCCAACAATATTCCAGTAGGAAGTCCAGTTCCGTGTGATTCGTCCTTAACCTTGAGAGAAAGAAAAATATTACTTTATAGAATGGTTCTAGTTTATTGCAGGATTATTATTATTGTTGTTAAATGCAGGGTGCAAATAAACACAGGATTCTTTCGAAACGAAACTGAAACTGGCGGCCTGTTGGTGCAAGGGCTGCTGGGAAAACAGCCCTCACGTTATTGCAACGGTGCCTCCTATTGACTGTGAATTGAAGAGCTCGGGTGTAAAGCATGGTAAGTGACGAAATGCAGGTTTCGAGTTATTGAAAGTTGATGTTTAAAAAAAAAAAAAAACTGATTTACAAATTAAAATAAAATTCTAAATTATTTACAGCAAATATGATTCACTTGTATGTTTACTATCATACAAACATGATATTTCATCCGAATTATTTTTTTCGGTGGTACTACATGCGATTTGTTTGAAGATTGTTCAAGGAATTGTTGTAGTTACCATGCTTTACGTGCAACGATATTATCAAAATGAGTGATCAGATACCGCTTAATTCAAGCTAACTTCTGATGTCAGTTCAATAATGATATTTTGACATTAGACTTCTTATAGCAACCAAAGCAATTTGTAACACAAAAATAATAATTTTATTCAATAAACTATAACCTGAGCTACTTCTTGTAACAAGTTTTTGCTTTCCTATGTCTATGACTGAAATGAAAACCATTAGAAAAGTAGATTTCATCGTTTTATTACGTTAGTATTTGAAAAAATAAGCTCTGAATGTTTGTGATTAAAGAACTTTCTTATATCTATTCGTAAAAAAATGTTTATATATGAGCGGTTTTTCAGCTTCACATATCTACTTCACACACACAGAGGCTCTATTTATTACCTCAGCATGCCAAACAGAATGCGATTCACAAGCCTCTCTTGATACAAAGCTGTGTCATGTAGCCTATCCAAATTGCATCCAAGACGATTTTTTTCGGAAAGCGAAAAACATTTTTTTCGAAAAACGAAAAACGATTTTTTTCGAAAAACGAAAAAGTATTCTTTTCAAGAAACGAAAAAACGCAAAACTTTTTTTTTTTTTTCGAAAAACGATTCTTTTTCGAAAAACGAATGTTTTTCGAAAAACGAATGTTTTCGAGAAGACGATTTTTTTTCGAAAAACAAAAAAAAACGTTTTTTTTAAAAAAAACTTTTTTTCGACGATTTTTTTCGAAAAACAAAAAACATTTTTTTCTTCGAAAAACCGTAAAACGAAAAATTGAAAAAAATTCATTTTGGAAAATCGGAAAACATTTTTTTCGAAAAGGCCATCCCTAGTTTAAATCTCCATCTTCAAGGTAACAATTACCAGCCCCCGTGCCGGAGTGGTTATGAAATCGCGCTACGACGCCAGGGGTCCTGGGATCGAATCCCGGCCTTGCCATGGATGTTTTTGAGTGTTTATTCAGCAATTTCATCATATCATCACTCATCTCCATCTTCGTAAATAAGCCAAAAGTGACAAGACGCGAAGTAAAATAAAGCAAATCAATGAAGACACAATTATGACCTTGTAACTTTTTTCTTTAACTTGACATGTTTGTAAAGAATGATTTCAAATGTACACAGGGCTTAATTTTTTAATGGTTTTTACTGATATTTAGCTCTTATGGATTAAAGTAGTTATAATTTCGAACCAAGAAGAAGACATATTTGCAATATCAACAAGAACATATTTTGCTTTCATCAAAGTCACACATGTCATAAATTCGAAAGTTCATTAAATTACAAATACGTTATTAGGTCCACCATAAAAATATTATAACTTTTAAAATGCGCATTACAGATTTATGAAATAAATATTTTATGAAATACTAAGCAGTTCCAAATAATTGGTATGATTCAGATCAAATTACATATTCCTTAAGTGTAATACATTTTTGACGTTCCTTGTAAGGCATGGTATCTTAAAGCAGCCTTACAAGCGCATACCCAAATAAAAATCAAACGAATTTCTATGTGACTACAGTTATTTATATCTAGTAGAAGACAAGTACGTGCTTCTCTACTAGATCGCAGTTCACATCCAGGTACGAGAGTAAAATTTAATTCGAAACTGCCATTGTGAGCACTCCTACATATAATGGTATATACAGTAGATACCACGTTTTACATGAAATAGAATGTACGTGACCATGCACAGTTTTATTCGCATTTTTGATTGGCAACCTCTTCATTCTCCTCATTCTTAGTCGGTGGTACATATTCAGGGTCATTATGGGAATCATATACACTTTCTAACTCGTTCTCATCTTTGCTGTTGCCTCAATACTCGCGAACTTTCTGAGACACGTCGCAATTCAGTAACAGCCGTTTCGCTGCCTTCTTTGCTACTTACCATACTTTACATGAAACAACTGGTAGATACCATAACTTTCCAACACGTCTAGTTCTGTCATTTGTTGACGAAACGAAACACTTCGAGTACGATTCGACTCCATTTACTATGAATTACACGACGCACATTGGAACTCCAAAATGACCAAAATGTCACTTACCATGTTTTACACCCGAGCCCTTCAATTGGCAGTTCAGATGTCGGCTTTAAGCATCTGCTTTATTAAGTTCAGATACATGTTCTACATGAAAGGTACAATTTACATGAGCTAAATACGAGTACAACAAAGATTTTACAAGATATGCTCTTCTTTGCATGCACTGGTTGTGCGGAGGCAAGTTCTCGATAGGTGCAGTACAATTGAGAAATGGAGTCCAATACCAGCCCATCGGTAAGGATGGCAGGGATCCCCTCTCCCCCCGATAGAACCAAGCATCCTGAAAAGGGTAAATTTTCATCTCTGCAAGGGATGATTGCCCCCCTCCCCCGCAACAATATAGTGACCATACTTCAAATACAAATATTTCTCAGGGAGGATCCATGAAGAGAATCAGTTGTGCTATATATTCGTTCATCTGGTGTATCGGATAGAATTATCTCAATTCTATATAATACATTGACCATAAAAATATTTATTATTTTATAATAACAATTATTATTTCTAATAATATTCGATTTAGACCTCCCCGATGGTGTACTGGTTACGTCGTCGCCTTGTAATCAAAGAGTAATGGGTTCGATATCCGGTGGATGCTCAAGTGGTTCTGATCTAGATCCAGTAGATCCAGTCCCAATCAGCCTTCCTGTGCATAAAGTGGAATTAAAACCAAACTCAATCTATTCGATTTTATGTCAATGGCCTGGCATGTAAAACAAAAGAGAATTGAAGTAGACAATTTACTACTATTGTCTTTGACGCCAACCGTACGTCCTAAAGTGGACATGATAAAGAGAAGCGGAACATATATTTACGAAGAGCTGTTCTATTTGGCACGTGACTGCAATCACTTCTGCCAACTTTCCCGTTACACAATGAATATGCGGAGCGGTCACTGGTTGCTCATGTGCAAAGGACTGTTTCAGTGATTACCAGAGTGCAACGAAATAACCTTTCGTTACTTCCTCAAAATCCATTTTGATAACTCACAATCAGTGCGTTGATTAACATCGACTAATGAAACGGGCAAAATCCGCCACTTCCAACTGCACATAGGTAGAAGAAAAGTTCCGTTGAAAATCACCACCATGCTGAAAAATTGATTGATTTGGTTTATTTTACTTCGCTTTGCTGCCACTTTTGGCTAATCGCGAAGATGAGGATGAGTGATGATATGATGAAATTGATGAAGGGACACCCACAACCATGCCCAGGCCTGGATTCGAACCCGAGGCCCCTGGCGTCGTACCGCGCTGTGCTAACCACTCCACCCTAAGCTGAAAAAGACAGCCTTGCATCGTGTATTGTCTCGTGATCTTTACATTTACCTGGTTTTAATTTAAAAAAAAGGAATGCACATTAAACAATTCAGGGTTTGTGTTTTAACAATTCCATTGACATTGCAATTGTCATCACTGTACACACTACCCAACTACAAAATCAGGAATCAAGTTTACTGAAAGTTCTAGCGACCGCTGGCGTACGCAAGGGTGAGCTTATGGGGCTACATCCCCCTCCGAAATTTTGAGAAATTAAAATTTCGAAAGGAGTAAAGAACTCGGGAAAAACCAAAGTGATAAATACAATCCTCTATAAAATGGCCACTGATTCTGCCGTTGAACAACTTTCAAATCGAAAGTTATAAATGGTAATTACGATATATTTTATTGTGCACTTCTCTTCCTCTAGAACACAGCCCCTGGCCCCCACCAAAAAAAATGCCTGCGTACGTCAGTGATGAGGGGCATAAACGTAGTTAGTGGGGTCCGGACCCCCCAGAAAAACTTACCACGTATATAAATTAAATAATAAAATGTACTTGTTGCATAATCGATGCTTATTTATTTCCTCTGAACTTACTGGAAGGCAAGGATTAGATTGGGATCATACGGCTTTGAAAGACAACACCAAAGAAGATTTATGCACACTACTACTTATGATATTATGAAAATATGCATAAAATATTAATCAGGAACTTTACTTTTTGTTAACTGGATATACCATCCTTTTTGTTATTCAATACATATTTAATAATTATTGGAATCTTGACGATATTAAGTACACGCAAGCTAGATAATGAGTAGGCCTACATGCTATTATATCTTTATTCTTATACAATCTTTTGACCTATTCATGTAACAAGAACACAAAATTAATTAATTTACATATTTTATTAATGTTTTAATTTAATTTAATATAATTATAATTTAATTAGTATGATTTAAACAGTTATATTGTTATTTTTATTATTATTCCTCAGACATTTGGTTCGAACCCACCCCCGAAATATATTTGAAGATACGTACCTGGGGAGAATGGTTATGCTCCCTTTTGTTCCACCTTTCTTAACACACACACACACACACAGTTTTTCTTTCTTTCCCTCTCTATCCTTCTCCTATCCCTTGCTCTCTCAATTTCTCTCTTAATTATCATATCTTATTCATTCTGCCACTCGCGTACGCACGATTTTTTTTCGGGAGGGCTTAAATTGTAAAGGTGGATAGATTTATAAGTGGCAGCATACTCAGTGAGATAATACGTATATTTACAACTTTCCACTATTAAAATGGCGATCGGGGGTCATTTTAAAGGGATTTGCGTGTACCACTCTGTTTTCTCCCGAATTCTTCACTGCTTTTTTTTCTCAAAATTTCGGAGGGGGTTGTAGACTCATCAGCCCCCTCTCCGTACGCCAGTGCATTCTGCCAATCTCACTTTGTCCCCCGTGTGTGTGTGATTCTTGCTTTACATTAAATGTTCTTTAAAATTTCCCATATTGAGTGGGTGGGAAAAGACTATTTCAAGGCGGGCTATAGCCCACTCTCGCCCACCCAGCGGCAACGCCCCTGAGTTCCAAGGAGATTCCCTTTACTAACCACCACTGACCCCGCGCGTGTGTTCCGCCGTCTCCCCAACCTACTTAAGGAGCATGTGTGAGATATTAACTTGCAAGAAAGCAATGCTGGCAGGCGTTCAGATCCCTTTGCCGGTCGGCAAATTTGGCGGGCCTTTTGAGCTACTGCGAGCCATGATGTCACATTTTCTCTGGCACGGACTCAGGCCCTGTGCGATTATTTTTAGAACAATCCTGTTCCAACAGTGTTGCCTGAACCTTCGTTCAAAGTTATACCCGCCTCGCTTCACTTTCTGGAAACACGTTTACACTATTTACAAGGGTTAATACTCCCAAATCTTCCAGAGGCGCAACCACGAATTTTTGTCTTGGGGGGCCAAGTATCAGGATAAACGTACCACCACCACCACCACCACCACCACCAACAACAACAATAATAATAATAATAATGGCATTAATATTATTATTAGTATCATTATTGTTACCAGTGGTAGTAGTAGTAGTAGTATCAAAAACGTTATTATCCTCATAAATTACGCAAAGAGGGGGTAGAAGTCTGTGCTAAAGCATTTGTTTGGAACAAACTATTTGAAATATAATTTTCAACACCGTCAATTTCACATTAGCTAATAATGGAAAACAAGGACACAAACTGTATTTTTGAATGGCAGAAAATGAATGATAAATGCATTCGTAAGATAATTATTTTTGTACATATAACATGTATAACTTTCATTTACAACATATGTTTTACACATATGCAACATGGAGCGTCATAAAATAAGACAATACATATACAACATGCTAACATTAATTGTGTACGTATTCAATATTTATTGAATAATATACAACACATAATATTTAAATACATTATATTACAGAAATGAATTATATTGCGAGCGAAGCGAGCAAGAACATTTTTAGATCCAATTTTTGCAATTTTAAACAATATTGCGAAATGTACGTATTTTAATATGCATAAGATTTGAAATCGAAGGGGGCAATTGCTTCTCTGTGCGCCCCCTGCAGGTGCCCTTGGCCGTCAATGTTTGTTCCCCCTATTTGCCCCTAATAGGGCGCAAATAATATCACGGGGCGCCAAGGCATTCTCAACTTTCACAACTTCTTTTCATTTAGATCATTTTGTCCCCATGGCCGACTCGCGGCGCCTCCTAGCTACGGGTCTGAACTTGACGAAACTGAAAAAAAGCAAGCTTTGCGAGCAAAGCGAGCGAGAAAATTTTACGAAATGGAGTTTTATTTGCATAAAATTAGAAATCGAAGGGGACAATTCTCCTCTGTGCCCCCCTGCAGGTGCCCTTGGCCGTCAATGTTTGCCCCACCTAGAATTGACTTCCGTCGAAGGGGTTGGGGGGGCAATGCCCCCTGCCCCCCTATGATTGAGCCACTGAATTCTTCACGCAGTACCGTACCATTTTGCAATTTCACGAAAATATTATCATTTCCAAGTGTAAAACAACGCGATGCATAAAGTAGAATCTACGTGGATGTCCACACTAATATTAATAATGTTGATGTAATATATATTTTTTGTACTCAATGAAAGTTCAGCATGGAAATTGGGGATAGGCCTGTAGTCGTACTATCTTAGCCGACCTTAGTGGCTAGCACAGCACGCCACGACGCCAGCGGTCCCAGGTTCGAATCCCGGTATCGGCATGGATGTTAGTGTTCATTCATCAATTTCCTCATATCATCACTCATCCTCACGATTAGCCAAAAGTGGAAGAAAAACGACCCTAAATAACAAAAAAAAATCAAATCGTAGGACAGCGGTTCCCGAAGTGTGAACCGTGGGGCGTCGTGACTGACTTACTGAAATATTTTCACTGAAATGACACTTACTTGTTAATGATATGATTGTTCCAAATGTTAACCACTAACACATATTTACCTCCTACTATTACTAACGTTTATTCTAGTCTTATTTATATCCTCGTAGAATGCTGTAAAACCAACTTTGTTCAGGAAAACTGAAGAAATTTGGTTCTTCACACTGGGGCATTCATGCCAATGTGACAGTGAATTACTGTAAACAAAAAAAAAAGGAAAATAAAGGATGTATCAAAGAAAAGTGGGTGAATCCGTAAAATAGAATCGCGGAACTAACGCCCTGGGATATTTTTCAGTTACCAGGGCATAAGTGCCACCCCGAAAGTATGGGAGTGAAGGAGAGCATATTTTGCCCTCCCCCCTTCTTGTTACAAATATGTGCTTATGTAGTACTTTTTGCACATAAAACGTTTTTGAATTTGAAATATGTGTTTATATTTTAACTTAAGGCAAGCAGCCTAACCATACTAAGTGGGAGTTGCAAGTGTTAGATAGGCCTACATTCTGACTTGGGCGCCGCGGGAAAATCTTGAAACACTAAGGGCGCCGTGAATCCATACAGTTTAGGAACCTCTGTCGTTGGATATAGGGAGGAAGAAAATACGTAAGTCAAGGAAAATGTAAGAAAGATACTGAAAATGTGAGAAATTATTCGAGTGAAACAGAGAGATGTAGAGAAATGAAACAGAGAGAGGGAAGATGGGTAACTGTGTGTGTGTGTGAGAGAGAGAGAGAGAGAGAGAGAGAGAGAGAGAGAGAGAGAGAGAGAGAGAGAGAGAGCGAGTTAAGGAGAAGCTAAACTCAGAGCGAAAGGAACGGTAAAACTGAAATTGAGAGAACTAAAAATTGTGGGATAGATGCGAAGAGAAAGTAAGAAGTTAGAGAACTCAATAAGAGAAAAAAAAACAGAACGACGTCAGTTTTCCTTTTTCAACCCGGGTTAAAGGCGGTCAGAGCGTGGTACTGACCACATCAGTGTAAATGCGTGGGGTCCTACCTCTTCCTTCACGCCTCACCCCCCCCCTTAATACCTTCATGGCATGTTGCAATATGCTATCGGCAACTTTACCTTTCTCTACATTAAGTAATTTAGGAGTTGGTTCTAAGTCAGAAAAATACCTTGCTATAACGTTAAACTGTCACGTTTATAATGTGTTTTTTGACTGGGTCAGCATTTTAGAGTTTTATTATACAATTACGGTATCTTTACAGAATAAAGAAACTATACGACACCGCACTTTAATTATACAACTAGTAATACCGTACTTAGAGTGTAGTTACTGTTCTAAGAAAATAAATATATAACAATCTTTGAACCCTTGTCAATATTGGTACGCTGTATTGAATGATATTACTGATACAGTTAGAGTATATATTATTTATGCAATGTTATATCACGTGGAGTCGCTATTAAATATTCATGTGTGTGTGTTTTAATTACTAAAATTAATTTCGAATAAATTACATTCATGTTTTTGCGTATTGAGAGCATTTCGAACGAACAGCTTGTATTGTCTGAGGAGCGCCAACTTACCAAAACATTGGGTGGGCTCAAACTCTTGAATTACAAGTTCAGAAATCCTCCCTTCCATGTATTATGATGTTAATGCCCACCTACTTATTTTTCTTTCAAATAATATGTTATGTACTGATTTCAACAAGCACCCCACCACGAATCGCAACCTTTCTTCTATATATATAAAAATAGATGTAAGTGTGTGTGTGGGTGTGTATATTTGTTTGTTCCGGCATAACTCTCGAACGCCTGGAGCAATTTCAACCAAACTTGGTACACGTATCACTTGTAATCTAGAAATAATATTTTGGGGGTAATACACCACTGGAACCCCTAGTGGTGGGGTGGGAAGGGGTGACATGTAAAAATAATCGAGACCCACCGATATTAAATTCCGCACAGACATCCGTGACTCTATGCAATCCGCACAACGATAGTGTTTCTCGGGTTGTCTAACATTCAGGCTGTGCTGCGAATGGAATCTATAGTTTTCGTGACACTCCCAATGCGGTTCAACTCCAAGTTCATCACCTATCGGCATGGAGGGTGAGAGGGGGTGAAAAATAAAATGCCACAAATGACCTAGATTAGTGTCGGATCCTTAGTTTTCGGAGTCGCTAAGCTAATTGGTGACATTCACGATCACATTTAAAATTAGTTACATTTTACACTGTAGTTAGAATTCATTATTTTCCTGTCTAATACAAGATTGGAATAAATAAACACCCGGGCAACCCCGGGTAATCAGCTAGTAGCAAATATAATAGTAATAATTATAACATAAACCTATAAAAGTTCGAACAAGTGTTCGAATCACAATTCCTATAAAAGTTGGCAACATTGTCTTGTTCTATAGATCGAGATGGATGGATATCATATGGTCCGGGTTCAGATATCACTACAAGGGTCTTCCCAATTATCCTTCGGAAAATTCAAGGAAAGATGGAAGTTCTATTGCAAAATGTTACCACATGAGAATAAAGTTTTGTCAATGTCACTCCATGATTGAACTCAGCAGGTGTCCCAACAAAATGAATCATGCAAATCTTACATAATATATGCAAGGCGTTAGTCACTTTTTGAAGGCGTATCAAGGTGGGTTAAATTCGTTTACTTGCGTGGGGTCCTTGAAGTAGCATGTTTTGTCCTCTTTTCTTTTCGCGCAGAATATAAGTGTAGATTAAACAGTTTCCAAAGTGTTACATTGTTTCACAATCATTATGATATTGAAATTATGTACAAGGTGAAGTTTAACAGATGTGCGCCAGTTGACATTGTCGCGTCACTTTTCAGAAAAAATAGTCACAGATACAGATGGACACGAGGAAAACCCGAATTCTATTATCAACTGGAAATACTGTATTTCTGACAGTGTCCTCCTTCCCCATAACGTAGTGGTAAAGTCGTTTTCTAGTAATCATGGTTGTATACATACAGATATTATGGCTGGGCTTTCTACTTACCGCAGTCGAAGGATGGCACGCCTTTAATAGCTATAACTTAATATGGTACTATTTATTTATCAACATACAATTTAAAATTATAACCAATACAATTTTATTCAAAAAACTAGATATAAATATTAGATTGATATAAGGCTACATTTATTATATTAACCATAACATTAGAATTAGGTTTTTATTTTTAAAGAACTACTTTTATGTGCGTATGCGTGTGTGATATTAATACAGTAAAACCACAGGTAAACCCTCGTTAATCCGGACTAATGGGGGATAAGTTGACCGGTTTAACGAAAGTCCGGATTATCTGAAATAACCCAAAATAACATAAGAAAGTACATTAAAACTCCTTTTATAGCAACAAAACACGTTTATTATGGTGTATTTAAAGGGCATAGGCCTAAATACACTATACAGTACAGTACAAAGTCTGCGGGAAACAGAATTTCATCAGTGGTTGGCTACCTTTTCTTTGGGAAGTTCTCTTGTTGACTTCTAGCCGCATTTAAAACCTTGCATTCTGCTTTTTGGGGTCTTTCGCCTGTCCGAAATCCGGCTTATCGGGGTCCGGATTAACGAGGTTTTACTGTATAACTTTTCAAACCTTACAAACCAATGCAGTGTTTTGATCAATTTTCGAGATAATGTTTATTACAATATTAGTGCAAAATGTTTCCTAAACCAATGGGATGAGTTTGGACCTTCTCCTTATACGTATGTACCATGCTTATAATCTAGGAGTCCATGATTCGATATCCGGTGGAGGCACATTATGGTGCTGATCTCACCTTCAACTGCAGCACCAGTTCAGATTAGTCTATCTGTGCATAAAAAGACTTCAATGTTCCTGATTAGGTCAACTCTGAGGCTCACGCGTTCTCTATAACCAATGAGTACTTGGCTTCAAACCTGGGGGTAGAGGTAGCCGGAGCGTGATGCTGATAATATAACTTATGATATGACAGAGATATCCCATGTCACACTCCCTATGTGACATAGACATAGTTTTTTTTTTGAAGCAAGAACTTTGGTTTGCAATCACTATTTTTTTAAACTTTTTATACAGCTGAAACAGAGTTTTTAAGTACATAATTGAAGGTATTGCATACAGCGCCATTGTATTTCTCATATTTTACGACGATTTTCTGATTCTTTTAATCACGACGCTGAGGATGAATGATGATTAAAGGAAATTACTGAAGAAACATCCATTCACAAAGGAACACTCATGCTGAGCCCAAGACTCGAACCCACATTCAGTTTTGAAATCTCGAGTCAACATACTTGACCAGTAAGACGACTTCGTGGCCTCAGTGGTCAAATACGAGTAGATTGATTGACTTGCTCACTCTCGCAACCGAAAGTCCCTGGTATTCACGTAGTGTGTTTTAGCCACTGAGAGCCCAAGGAAAATTTTTACAGCAACCCTAACTAGTGCATCCATTCACATTGTGAATCGTGTTGTTATCGATTGGTTCACTCTTAAGCAACATGTGAAATATCCTTCATACAATCGGCAGGAAGTACAGTCATACAAGCACGCAGTGGTGCGATTTAGAATAAGGCAACTTTTCCCTAAATAACGTTTAAAGATTATTGGAGAGTTTATAGTTTTTGCTAAATCTCAGAACTATCTGAGGCCTGTCCTCCTCGATGGCGCAGTAGTAGCGTCGTCACTTTGTAATCAAGGGGTCCCGGGTTTTATACCCAGTGGAGGCACATTGTGGTTCGGATTCCACTTTAAACTGTAGGTCCAGTCCCGATTAGCCTTAATGTGCAAAAATGGACTTAAAGCACCAACTCAACAACTATCTGAAACCTATATCGCTCTCTTCGGTAAGGCCAGAAACTATATTTACCAGTGCTGTACATTTACAATTTTTATAGTATAAATTAACACAAATTCTTATTAGTATTATTTACATTATTATTTTTAATTATTATCACAATTATAAATGAAGTCGTAATTATTTCAATATAAATTTACAATGAACTCAGCTTTTACGAAAGTTAATTATGACATTCTGAGCATTTTTGTTTCTGACTTTTGCTGTTAATAGGCTTCCCACCTATAAAGAATAAAATTCTGGGATATTTCTTTACAGTCCTCAAACCTTTTAGATTAACAATTTTCTTGAATACTAATGTGAATATCAGGTGTTATCTGTTTGAGGCATTGCCACTGTGAATTCAAAATTAAACCAATTTCATTAAACAATCTATCGACTACAATTTTAAGTACACAAAACAGTATACACAGAATATACTGGTACTTGGCAGTCTTTACCAGAGAGCGTTCTATAGTCTCTTTTCCTGTAACCAATCCAAAGAACTTTTCTACGCCTCATTGAATGTGAAGAAATACTTTCTTTTCTTTTCTTGCGACTCCAAACTATTATATTTCTCCTTCCTGACTCATTTTTTTAAATTACTCTTTTCTCAAACTTTCAAACTGACAATAAATCGTTATTTAACATAAGAGTGAAAGGTGATCACAACACATGATATCATAAAATTTAGCAATCGCTCTTGGAGATGTATGAAACTAACAATAAACTTCATTAAACCCAAAAAAGGAGGTCATAGATTTTTTTATCAGCCACTGCTGCTCAGTGCAATTGAAGTGAGTTCCAAAATGAAATCATGAATGTAGATGCAATAAAAGACTTCGATCTTCATATAAATTACTGATGTAAGTCAATTTATTAAAGAGGAATCCACTTTGTAATCTGTTTTAAAGCTAATTGTGTCAAGAACTTCAAAAACATCATAAAGAATTTTTTTAGAATTATTAAAAGGAAACTATAAACAAGAAATAATCTATGAAGTTTTGAACCAACAAAGGAACATGTTCAAGTTTATGAGACCGAAACTTAACGTGCTACTTAGTGATCAAACTTGGAATCTTCGTTCTTGCCGATTGCTTGGAATGAGCATACTAGCACAGATAAAACGTATAGAAGCACAACGCGATTAAGATCAAGACATAATCTTCCGGTCTGGCAACGCTGCCAAGCCGTCAGTAGGAAAGCTATCTTTTTGGCTTTTTCTGTTGAGAAACGAGAGAGGGAAGCATACCAGAAAACGTCTTTCGATGCAAACGGTATAAAAAGCACGCATCTGCTTCGTGTGGTAGGAAACAAAGTCTGTACGTGCCAACTCAAAATATACATCGTAACGGGTAAACGACCTTCCTTGCCCTGTGGCTCTCGGAAAGATTTTACAGAATCTGCAGCAATCTGCCTTGCGCAATTAAACACGAACGACTACCATGGAGTGCAAGGACTTGTAATGATAGTAATAGTAAGCATTAAAGACCAAGCCCCAGGACACAAACCGTAAGGAACTCTTTACCCGGTGGCGCTGGAAGATCAGAAATGTTTCCTTTACCAAAAGCCCCCTAGGTTTGTTAACAAAAAAGCTACGGTGTTTTTTCACTCATCCGCTCTCAAAGAAAACTGTTAGATCCCTCACACTATTGAATTACTCCAATATTTGTACTACATGATTACACACATTAAATTTCTTCTTCTATTGCAAGATATCAGGTTTCAGATCAAGTCGACCCACACATTTTCTATAGATGCCAGTTTACTAACCTTTTCGCCAAAGATTTGCGGAAAGGAGATTTATATTATTTTATATTTTTAACTTTATTTTTATTTCAAATCTTACATAACTTCCTTACGTATCCCTCGTCTCTGCTTTAATGCATTCGGTTTTCTTTGCTTTCCTGTACCGTCTATCCCTTATTTCTTATTCCACTTTCTTCATTTTCTTTTCCTTATCTTCTCTCTACTTTTTGTCTCCATTTCTCCCTTTTCCGTTCTTTCTTTAACTTACTTCTTCTTTTCTCTCTCCTTTTACCACCTTTAATTTATATATCGTTTTTCATCTTTAAATATCTCCTTCCTTTTCATTTCTCGTGTTATTTTTATATTCATGTTCTACAGATTTTATTGACACAGGCTTGGCAGTTAAAATGATAAACTAACTCATATCAATCTTGAGGATAGAAATAATAGAATTATATTTTACAGCATTGATGCTTCAATGTTTCAATTAAACATAGAGTATCTAGCTTATGAAACTGTAAAATACAAAGACAACTAACCCTAGTCTACTTTATTTGTCTATCATAGATAAAGGCAGGTTATGGAGAAAAGTTAATAGGTTGCAGTAACCTGTGTAAATTATACATCGTTATGGTGGATGTTTTCATTTTCGTTATTCTGGCGTACTATATTTCCCACTAAATAAACATTATTTGCCACTTTCATTTCACTTCAGAACATAAGATAAGTTGTACTACTTTCAGCACATTTGATTACGTCATCATCAAACCTAAGTATGAAATTCAGTTCGGCAAAATTCCTGAGTTTGCTTTCGTATCCATGACATTAGAGCTGATTTAAGTTCTTGAATCTGAAACCACGTACGCTGTTCTTCATAGGCCAAAAGAGATAGAAATCAGAAGGGGCCAAATCAGGGCTCTAAGGCGGATGAACCACCACGGACCACTCATTTTTGGTGTTTGGTCGTGCATTATCGTAGTGAATTGAGTGTCTTTCTGTGGCCTCTTCTTCCTGATGGTCTCCTCCAGCTTCTTTAAGTGTAGTGACGTAGATATCGCTGGTTATTGTTTGAGGCCCATCGAAAAGATCAATGGGAACAACGCTATGTGTGTCCCAATGCATCAGCAAGTTGAAGTTTCTCATCGGTAACTGGTGTTAACGGACGACGACTCATCAGTTTATCTGTTATTTCTGTTTATCTTCTTTGAAACTTCTTCACACAACGCCACACATTGCTGATGACCAGTACAGCATCCTCATAATCCTTTAAGAGCCGAATATGAATGAATGTCTTTAGTTGTGCAACCCTCTTTCGTCAGAACAATGGCAGCTCCTTGTTTTCGTCTTACATTTCCAGTTCTAAGCACTCAATCCGAAAAGAAAAGAGCATTCATTAATAGGGTAAGAATACCTCTATGTCATCCTACATAGAATTCACAGTCATTCTACTTGATCAGAAATTACAAACATGGAGGAATTATTTTTTGAATGTCCTGATGCAATATTAATTAATTTACCACGCGTGAGACCCGCGTTCGATTTCCGGGGTGGGTGATCAAATATCGGAATTTTCCCGGCCTTGTCCTAGCATAAAGCAGCTCTGGGGTTCCCCCAGCCTCAAATCAATACGTACCTGGGGGCAACCCTGGCGGGCTGATCACCTCCAAAATGGCCGATATCGAGAATGTGTAGGGCCCTACCCCCACATCCCCTAAATGAGCCTTCGTAGCACGGTGCTATGTGCACGGGGAAATTTACCTTTACCTTTATTACTGTGATTAGGCCTATAAATTATAAATATAAACATTTATATTACTGTTATTATTATTTCTGAGACACTTCGTACGAAACCGCCTGTCAAGCATAATGAATAAAGAATAACATTATCCACCTCAAGGACTAAGACGAAATACGCCATTACTAATGATGCCAAGGACTTCCGGATTTACATTTGGCCATTAGTATTCCGCCCAAGAAGTATTTTTGAAAGTGTCTCAGATGCAACTGTAGTATGCAGACTACCTTATTTCCCACTCTCATCTTGATAGATTTTTGTATGGGCGAGGATGACTCACGAAAATAACCCGAAACCGGCCTGCCTACGACCAGAACCAAAAAGCTAGCGAGCGTGGGTCTGATCGAAGGACTGCAGGAGGTCATCAACCGAACGATCAGTTTGTCGCCATCAGGGTTGACCCTTTTTTTCTCTCTTAAATTTGAATTGCATCAAATGAAGATACGTTCCTAAAGCTCACATAACACATAATTTAACATTTTTCTTATTTTACGTCACTTGTGTCCAACACCGAGGATGAAAGTTGATTGGTTGACATCGATGAAGGGGTTCTTGCAAAGGAACGTGCATCCCCAGACCAGGAATCGAACCAGTAACCTTCTTCGGCGAGGTCGAGAGTCGACGGCATTGTTCATTTGATTATTATAGAAAGATGTTCAAATATTACATATGATTGATACTTTTCTTAGCAGTAATGTGGAAATACCCTCAGTGCTAACGAACCCATATTCAATTCTTTTATCTGGCGAGGAAATTATTTCACCCCTAATAATAATAATAATAATAATAATAATAATAATGATTAGGGCTAGGATTTTCATGACTTAGCATATTTTTTGGTGAGGGTGATGTGTTCCCTAAATATATAGAATAAATT
This sequence comes from Lepisma saccharinum, assembly GCF_977018435.1. Taxonomy (NCBI): domain Eukaryota; kingdom Metazoa; phylum Arthropoda; class Insecta; order Zygentoma; family Lepismatidae; genus Lepisma; species Lepisma saccharinum. Next base: position 63,353,369 of record NC_139229.1, on the reverse strand, counting down.
AATTAAATTGAGGTGCTTTTTAAGGGTATATTTGGCCATTTATACGTGATAGAGCATATTTTGATGGATTTTCGGTCATATTCAGCATATTTTCGCGTTTTCAAGAAATATACAGTCATTTTTGGAGTGGATTCGTTCTAACTTCCATGTTCACTCAAAGTTTTTTTTTTTTAATGCAGCAAAATCTTATTAATTTTTATTTGAAAATTTACATTGTGCATTGTAACTCAGGGCCCATAAAGTGAACTAAAAATAGTTCGTATGTGGAAATATTTCAGCATATGTTATATATTGATGTTGAAACAGTCCAGTTATAAGGGCATATTTTTCAAATTCTAGTGCATATTTGGTAAAATTTTAGGTCATTAGAGCATATTTTGGTGATTTTTACGTCATAAAAATCCAAGCCCTATTAATGATAATAAGTCGGTGGTCGAGCTCGTTGAGTGGTCAACTATAATTTCCTCGCAAATGAAATGTCAATGCTCTAGTCCTTGCATCGGTATGGTTGTTTCTTCAATAAGGTCCCTTCATCAACCATCTTTCATACTCATCGCCGCGATCAGTCAGAATTTTAAAAAAAAGGCAACTCTAAATGAGAAGTATGTAGCTAAACAGATGGCCTTCGAGAGAGCCATTTCGCAAATATGTTTTTACCCACAGAACTCAAAACGCGTCAATTGACACATTGACCACGTGCATAAACTACAAATGATGCACTTTTTAGTCAAAATACACAGATACATGCATAAAAGTGCATTTTTATCAGCTGATGTTACGTGTGATGCACTAAAAATGCATCAATTGGCAAGATCAGGCAAGATCATTTCAAAGATAACAAAATTCCACTGTTAATGCATGAATTGACACAGATAAATTGAAATTTTGACAACCTCTGCTTATTAGATTTTTTTTTTGAATGTATTACTTTCACATTGCACAAAAAGAGAGAGTGAATGAACACCGTGGTGGACAACTTGCCTACTATTACTTTCGCCTGTAAAGTGGGATGCATAAATATTACCAAGCAAATTATTCATCACTATGCTTATTCTCTTTGTTCTATGCAATGAGAGCTTCAAGTATTGAAATAAGACGTCAGACAAGGTGCTGACAATCCCTGCGTAAAAAAAGATTCCTTAATAACACATAGGATACAAGAGAACATTTATGAACATAGTGATGGACAATTTGCCGAGCAATCGCACTGTACACTTAGAAAATGTGAGAATAAACCGTCTTATTAGATTTTTGCAAATACCAAACATGAATGTTCTTTTACGATAAGGCATACGGTGTAAATATTTTTTGAGTAAATTTGAAAGTGGCCGTAATTATCAAAGATTTTTTTGTTGTTGAAATTAGTAATAACTATAACAAAATAGATGATTTTTTGAAAGTATCTCAGGTATTATTCGATTAAAACGTAAAAAACAAACCATGTAGGCGTATATGCCGGGTGGAATGACATAGAAAAATATCGGAGAATTCGTTTATGTGCGAGATTCTAATTGGGGAAAGTGGAGCGTTCTCGACTATTTTTAGAATGATGTGTAACCGGCCTCGCTACGTCATCAGAATCGTCAAGAAAGCCAGGGATAGGCAAGTGTAAGCGTGTAATGCATCCTCCCACCTATCTGCGACTTTTGTATGCTTGTGGTCTCGGCAATTTTTACGTGCTCGCTTTTTGGTCTTGCCCCATTTATCTCCAGCATGTGTCAGGATATTGATTTTTTAAATTTATTTGATTTAAAAAATCTAGTTTGAAATTAAAATACAAATTTGCTACTTCGACAACATAAATTTCAATTGGGAATGTCAAGTAACTAAGTTGTAAAATTAAAACTTGCGTAACGTTCATTTATAAATCAGGGTTGCCACTGCCTTGCAGATTCTGTAAAACCTGGGAAAGTCAGGGAAATCAACTTGTAAGCGAAAATATTAGGGAATTTTGAAAATACGCCCAAAATCCTGGAAAAGGTAGGGGAAATCAAGTGGTTTTTGTGTACTTGCTAGGATTTGGCAATGAAACTAAATTTCATTTTTTTTCTTGAATCAGCTTATTGATGGGAAATATTTTGCATAAATTTTTTTTGTAATTTATTTATGTTCACTTATTTTGAGCAGAATTCAACAGAATCCAACTGTAGTCGAAAAATAGTAGTTAACAATCTTCCTTTCCTTTATAGAAAAATAATTTTAATGTGACTCATTTCATTTGAAATTTATCATCTTCCCACCTCTTAAAATGTATTTTATTCTTCATGTTTGTCAGTTTGATAAGAAAACTCGCCGGCTCCCGTGGCGGAGTGGTTAGCACATCGAATCCCGACCTGGGCATGGATGTTTGTGAGTGTCCATTCATCAATTTCATCACGTCATCACTCATCCTCATCTTTGCAAATTAACCAAAAATGGCACAAAAAGCGAAGTAAAATATAGCAAATCAATGAATCAATATGAAAACCGTGACATTTAACCGCCCAGAGAAAGATATTTTTTATTATCGAGAAATATTCGTTACCAAAGTCCTGATCTAAAACCAGTTATTATCCAGTCTTGATATGCAATTGCAAAACAACCGATGAGGAAGCAATGGTTTTGGCTTCCCCTTGCAGATCATTGTTTAGATATCGGTGCGAATGCCTTGTAAGCCAGTTGCTAGAGACGCGATACCTTACGCGAGCGGAATTGAAGATCTCCAGTGATGTCACAGCTCGCCGCGATAAAAGCATTTCTTTCAATCGCCCTCGAACAAACAAGTTCTCTGTCAGCCAGCCACAAGGAATGCTCTCAGGGCTTACGTCACAGGGGGCCCGTACAGCCAAAGAAAAGATCCCTTCTGCCAGTTAAAGAGCTGTAAAAGACAATCAGTCTGTCGGGTTAACTACTCTCCATCACACTGTGAAGACGAAGTTAATGTAAACAAAAACCACGTGACTTGTGAGAAATAGTTCCTTTCCTATGTGCTAGTTCTGGTGTTATTTTTACCCATTGTAGAAAAGCTCGTAACATAAGTCTTTATCACGTGAATTATACAGGGTGTTTCTGTGACAATGTTACAAACTTTCAGGGATGATGGAAGGGGACAAAAGCATCAATATGAGAAGAAAACCCTGTCCAGAAAAGCCTAATTCAGATGTTTCAAGGGTTCCAAAACCATTCTGACATGAAAGGTATGCAACCCACAAACTTGTAGGGAACTTCACAAAAGGAAAGAAGACGTGACCTTGAGAAACTAGTAGATATGTTGTTTATTTATGGACATAAGAGATAAGGAACCTCAGCCCGAAAATGCTCGAGTCAAGAGTTATAAAACAAAACCGTTGTTGGAAGGTTGAAGGTTCTATGCAGTCCTCCTTTCCAGGATGCGATACTACTACAGTGACTCTGGTCCCACTTTACCTGTACGTCGAGTCCCGATTAGCCCATCTGAGCATAAAATAGTCTCAACAAAACCAAAGTTTAGCTACGATGGTTATGGAAAAATAAGAAAAATCTTTGTTTGTAGCCTTAATAAGTAAATTACTATCTCCTACCACTACTTCATCGTACATAACTAGCCAAGATTAATGCATTTATAGCAGTTGTTGAAAATTACATCCTCCAGCATCGATGAAGGCAGGCATGACAGCATTGCAAGATGCTTTGTGGCATACGTTCTAACAGGCCTGGAGTCGTTCTGGCGATGTCACGCAAGGATTCATGCCAGGAGTTGTTGTTCATTATCCACAGGTGACTCGTACACAACACTTTTTACGAGACCCCACAAAATAAATCAAGTGGGAATAGATCAGGTGAACCTGCTGGCCACTATGGTTTTGGCTTGTAACTTCTGAACAAGGCTTTTCCGGACAGGGGTTACTTATCTTATATTGATGCTTTTGTGTCCTTCCATCATCCCTGAAAGTTTGTAACATGGTCACGGAATCACCCTGTATTTCTACGCGGAAGATTCCTGCGCAGTCATAGGCGTAACTTGGTGGGGACAAAGGGGGCATTTGCCCTTCAAATTTATAGTTTTATTAACATTTACAAGTTAATGGAACTTTTCTTTTGGGACCTGATAAGCAGAGTAATGACTTGAGTACCTTTTATGATTTCGCAAATGAAACTGTCATTTAGCAAAATAGTGGACGCTATTTTTGTGGGATAGAAAACTCTTTGATTCTGCCACCCCTTCCAAGGTTGAGCCCCAGTTCGATTATACTCCCCGAAAGTTAGGTCATCAGTTACGCCCATGTGTAATGTTTATGCCTTACTGCCTTACCTGGATTCGTATCTGAGTCCCCTGTGTTTATAGTGCGCTAAGCTAATGAGCATTAATTCTGAATTATACTGTAGTATCCCCGTTTGTTCTCCTGGATATAAGGGTTGATCCTTTCTCAAGACACCCAAATGTCTGCCTCTCTTCCACGTAATATACCCTGCACTGTATTTTGCACACTAACATGTCCTGTATAACCAACCCTCTATTGGGACTTGTGTGTTGTGTCCTGTCCATATGTGTCTCTGATTGTCCCTTCATTAATTTCATCTTATCATTATTCGTCCTTATGTTCACAATTAGCCAAAAGTTGCAAAAAAGCGAAGTAAAATAAATAAGTTCCTTCTAAATTTTCCGAAATTTTCACTCAAGGATTTCCCATTCCTGGGATAATTCCCTTTGGGTACAACACTGTCCCTCCTGGGAATAGGGGTGGAAACAGTTGGGGGGGAGACGCATTGGCTTGCAGTTGGCACATGCATCGACAGGCAGATCCTCCTTGAGACGTGAAGTGTACAAATAAATACAGGAGGGACTGGATTTACGTGGCCAAGGTTGTAATGTCGTTCGACACTGACGTCACACGACTGGGCTTGGCATTCAAAGAGAATGCTGTAATTAATAGGGCAAGGGTTTTGGTGACTGAAACGTTACTGAGTAAAATATTACAAAGGTGTGTATTGGAATGTGCTCAAGTCCATGATAATTATTCCAGATTTTTACCATTTTTGCAAGAAATAAATCGGGACAACCAGTGGCGTAGCGTGCCGGCACTTAAAGGGTGGCACGCACACTGTAGACCAGACGAACGAAAACAAATATCTGCCCAAGTACTGACGCGAGACGGCACCACCAATGAACAGTGTTAGAAACGAGATTGTGTAATGGACGACGGGGTTTTTCCCAATTTCCTCCTTCGCTATGCAGCGTTGCAAACTTTTGAAAAGGATGATACCAAACGCACATGGAAAACGGACCGTATTTTTGTCTCCAGGACCGTACACTTGGTTTAAGAATTTCTTAGGGAAATATTAGGAATAAAACAGCAAGTGCAAATTTTGACAAGCCGTGCATTTAGCATACGGACTAAGGTCTGGACCGTATATCCGTAAATGTACGGTCAGGACCGTACGGTAGGCAACGCTGAGCTTTCACCACTCGATTTTCCTCCTCCTCCTCTGCCGATATGCGCGGCCCTGCTCTACAGTTAGCTGGGACAGGATATAGCTATATTTTTTTGGGGGGGTACAAACCTTCGATAAAACTGTGTTTGAGTAATGTTACGGGTTAAATGGTACTTAAACAGGAACTAGCAATGTTGATTGACTAATTTGGTTTATTTTACTTCGCTTTTCTGCTACTCTTGGCTAATCGTGAAGATGAGGATGATTCATGAAGGGACACTCACGAAGAACACCCATGTCCAGGCCGGGATTCGAACTTCGGATCCTTCGTAGAGAGCTGAGATAACCACACCGCGAACTCGCAATGTATCTAAAACTATATATATATATATCTAAACTGTAACTACTGTATTCATAAAATACCACTGTTACCAGAAACTTATATATAGCAGAAATTTTAATTTTTCGCGGCGTTCTTCATAGAATGTGTGAAAAATATAAAATGCCAGAGAAACACTAAAAATCGCGTAAAATGCTAAATTTGCATTGTATGTCGACTTACTATGAATGAATGATATGTTATTATGTAATATTTATCCACTTATAAGCAATGTTAGATAACGATTAACGATTGCGTAAAGTAAGGCGTGTATATTTATATATCTTACTTACGATACCTTTGCGGTTTTAAGGAGTCCCCGGCCGGCCCCTGTGGTGGAGTCGTTAGCACATCGCACTACGACGCTAGGGTTCCCGGGTTCGAATCCTGGCCTGGGCATGGATATTTATTTGTAAGTGCCCATTCATCAATTTCATCATATCATCTCTCATTCCCATCTTCGCAAATTAGCCAAAGGTGGCACAAAACGCGAAGTAAAATAAAACAAATCAAATCAGAATCAAATCAAATTAAGGAGTCCCGGGTTCGATACCTGGTGGAGGTAAATTGTATGTCCAATCCAATTAGCCTGTCTGTGCACAAAAGTGGACTTAAAACAAACTTAACTTGTCACGTGCCAGTTTCGATGACACAATGAAGGTTGCAAGGAGGAATGGTTTCTCGGAATCGACGATAGATGGCAGCACGCCATATAAAGAAGAGCAGAGCTCATTGTACAAACTAGGAGCGGAGAAGAGGGATTATATATATTATAGTAAATTGAGAAATATATAAAAGAAGAGTTCAAATACTATAATAGAAGTAAATAGAATGATGTATATAGTAATTTAAAAGAATTAAGAATATAGCCGCATATCAAACGTTTAGGAAATTTATTAAGCGAGCAAATGAATTCAGAAATGTATCTCAATTTCTTTTTGATTCTCTGACGAGGAGAACATCGTCAGCTTTTGCATTTGTCCGTTCCCCGGTGGCGCTGTGTCAAATTAGACGCCCCGAAGCACTTTTCGGTTGCGCTTTTTATTAGTCGCACTGGGCCATTGGCAGCGCTCGTTATTAGCGATCCTGGTTATTCCCCTTTGGTCGTCAAATAGGAGGTGGCGCTATTGTCAGTTTAGTCGACCCTACTCTTTCTACAAGTATAGCTTGTATTGTTTGACAAAGAAGCGGGGGGAAAGCGAGCACATAAATAAGATTACGCTTTAATAAAAGAAGAAGAAATTCAAAGAAAAAGAAGAAGAAGCCATTTCCATATTAAAAGAAGAAGCCGTTTTCATAATAAAAGAAGAAGAAGCTTTTTCCATATTAAAAGAAGAAGAAGCCTTTTAGAAGAAGAAGAAGCCTTTTAAAAGAAGAAGAAGCCGTTTCCATAAGAAAAGAAGAAGCTTTTTCCATATTAAAAGAAGAAGAAGCCTTTTAAAAGAAGAAGAAGCCATTTAAAAGAAGAAGAAGCCTTTTCGATTATACATATACATATGTTTTCTCTGTATTTTGTCAAGTTCTCAGAATATAGATCCGCATTTTACTATATCCTCTTGGCTATAAAACGCTTTCTTATTTGGAATTCTCAAACAAAGAACCTATCCCCCTGAGATTAAGATATCTGTAGCCGTGGTAAATAACATTTAAGTACGTACCCACAAGGGGCGTAGCAAACTCTCGCGGGTTTGCCGAGCTTTGTGTCAGAGTGGTTGCGCGCTAAGACGTCAGGGATTTCGGATTGGAATCCCTGCCTGGCTATGGATGTTCTTTATGAGTGTCCCTTAATCAATTTCATTACATCATCACTCATCTTTATCGTCGCGATTAGACAAAAGTGGCCGAAAAGCGACGCTAAATAACAAAAAATCAATCAGTCAAATCAACCTTCGCGGGGTGATTCGCTTACGTTCAATTTTGTAACAAAAAAAACCAACAAAAACGCAAGAGCCAACCAACAATAGCTTGTAGATTTTCCGAATTCAGCACCCAAAATCTATCAAAAAATACAACTTTTATTTATGTAAAAATTGCATTTTAGAGTAGTATAATTCGGCAACAGCTCGGGAGGGGTCCCGACCTGGTTAGTCCATGGCTGGCTACGCCAATGCTTACAAGACAATTTAATGTACTCCCCTCCGCCCCTCCCCAACAGCTCTTTCTTGCTCCCAGGAAGATATTCTTTGGTTGGCTATTGCAGACGCAGAGCACACCACTTCATGGAGAACGCAACGCAAGACTTTGGAAACTGTCTGTCTGTGCACAATGCACTTCGGATTTTTGACGCCAAGATTTGCGTCAGCACTTTGACGCGAATTCGCTCGCCGCCACATCGACTGAATTCTTGCAGAGGGCAAACGCCAAGTGCATTGCCATACGAGCAGTGTTGCCAGCAATTAGAATGCAGAAATCACTAAATGGGAGAAAAAAATATCAGCTAAAATTCGCTAAATTTAATGTGCATGTAAAAATATAAAATTGTAGTAAAAAAATCCATCGTCAAGAAAAAAATTGATATCTTAATTCCACATTTGCCAGTTTTTTTTCGAATTCTATTGCTTAAAAACCTGTATATGGAAGTTAACTCGAAATTGTTACAAAAATTATGAACTGGAACTGTATCTTATACCCAATTCATTCCAAGCAATGAACGAAATTGCAGCAATAACCTTGTTTTTGTTCCAAGAATCTCAAATTATATTTGAATCTAGATACCGTTACATTTTCTGTACAGTTAATTTCAACTTTGAAGCTTAAAGAGAGAATGTTAAATATGAAAATATATTATTTCACATTAGCATTATTTATCAACGTAGAGGAGAATAAAAAGTACTGTAGATACCATGGATAATAAAATCGTCCATTACTCTAATTTCTCTGATGCATTCAGGGACGCGAGAGGGGCACCAGCTCTTCGAAACTTTCCCACGATGCACAAATTTTCTGTGCCTTGGAGGAAATTTAACTTGAAAATTTTAAATAAACTTCAAATTATTTTGAGCATGTAGATCATCATTTTGTTTATTGTACTTGTTTGGAATATAGAATTAGTTAGTATAAATGTAATAATAATAATAATACTACATGAGATCTAGTAATTAAACATTGTAGAGCACAGAAACGGTATGTGAGGTGTGGTTATAATACATTATGCAATAAATATTATTAGAGAACAATATATAATTTATGAACTGTAGTAAAATATATAGTATAATTCGAATTTTCTCCCCCACCCCATATTAGCCTAGATATGTCCCTGTGTTCATCCAAAAGGAAGTTGGACAGGTAAAAAAAAAAAAATGTTCTTTAGATTCGATTATAAAGATGATAATATAAATCTGGAAAGATGATAAGACGATACGAAACATATGAAACAAAGAAACCAGAAAAGTCTCTCGGTTACTTTTTCCTAAGTTTAATTGCAGACTGGTATTTGAAATCCGACGAATTAGCAACCTTTCATTAGAGTTGTATTTTGTTTGCTTGATGATCACTTGTTTTATGATCCAGCCAACAGATGGCAGCAACCATCGTTACTTTATTTTCATCGACGTCCTTTCCTGCCATCAAGTGGTGAAGAATCACACTAATTAACTTTTGGGGAAATTTTTCTACTCACTTGACTTTCTATAATTTTATACAATTTCGAACACTGTCCACTGCTATCATACAATAAGGTGATTACTTATATTCCAAAGTCTAAAAGAAGAAAAAATGCAACATGTTTCGATGGGGTGATTGATGTGATGATAACATTTCTTCTAGACTCTAGACCGTTGTTGAAATATGTAAAAAAAAGATTTGTCCCTATAAAGTTGCCAGTTATAGCAAAAATAAGATGATAAATATACAAGTCGTACATCAGGCGAATCTAACGACTTAGCGAAGGGGATGGTTAGTTTAAAATACATATATTTTTCAGAAGTTTCACAGTAGAAAATGATGCTAATTGTGATTATGTGTAATATGCATATTGTAATTATATGCACCCAGGCACGTATCCAGAGGGGGGCTCAGGGGGCTAGAGCCCCCCGAAATTTTGCTGTTTATACTTGATAAAATTAGGTTTTTGGCTTTTTGTGTGTGTGAAATATAAAATTGTGACGAATGACGATAATTATCTAGGTAAGACGAAGAATGTTCTACAACCTTGAGGGATAACCCAGCCATGATTGATAATATTTCATGTAAACTTTTCTTGCTCTCTCTCTCTCTCTCTTTCTCTTTCCGTCTATCTCGTATCCTATCTATCCCCCCTCTCTCTCTAACTATTGTTACTACAGTAAAACCTCGTTAATCCGGACTTATGGGGGATAAGTTGACCGGTTTAACGAAACTCCGGATTAACTGAAATAACTAAAAGAACATTAGAAAGTGCAATAAAACTCTGTTTATATCAACAAAACACGTTTATTATGGTATATTTAAAAAGCATAGCAGGATGCGAAATCCTGGGGGGACGGGGGGATTTCCCCTCACCAACAATCTTGGCCTGAAAAATCCCCCCACCAAAATTTTCGGGGGGGGGGGGGAGAGTTTTTGTTATAACAAACAAAATATAAGCAATTACTTTTAATTTCAAACATACTTTACTAAGAATAATATCGAAGACACCAAATTAGTGTAGTTATGACTATTGAATGCTTTCTCTCTCAAGAGATCAATAACAAATCTACATCAATACGCACAATAAAAGTAAAACAAGAATGCAAGAACATAACTATGAAATCTGATTTATCATAAAGCACAAACTAAACAAAAACTTACATATAATAAAACCACTTGAACTATTTCATAATTTATTAACATCTGATATGTATAAAACTAACAAATTAATTTTCTATATGTAATTAGTGATAATGGTAATAACAATATATTTTTATTTGAGTAATTTATTTTTACTTTTAATAACATTACAAATATGTATCGTATGTGGGGGAGGGGGTTTGTAGATTAACTTTCTCCCCCCACCAGTTTTCAGTGATTTTGCCCCTGGGGCATAGGCCTAAATACACTATACAGTACAGTACAAAGTCTGCGGGATTTCATCAGAATATCATCAGTGGTCGACTGCCATTTCTTTGGGAAGTTCTCTTGTTGACTTCTAGCCACATCTTAAACCTTGCAATCTGCTTTTTTTTTTTCGCCTTTTGCCTGTCCGGATTAAGCGAAGTCCGGCTTATCGTGGTCCGGATTAACGAGGTTTTACTGTATCTCACTTATTATTTTCTCTCTCACACACTTTATGTGTATGTGTGTTTGTTGGTGGGGTGTATTTTCCTCTCTCCTGCAGGACCCCGAGTAGGATACTCGGTGGAGGCCAGTGATGTGCGTCTACGCGTAAACAACGATAGTCTACATTCTACACGTAGACTATTTTATATACGTAGATGACGTAATCTATGTAAACAACATGGCGAAAGGTGATAACTACGCAAGGCGCGCCGTGGAATAAAAATAATATTATACTGCGTATCAGTTGCTGATGTGTGAGGAGAACTTTTCATACTCTTTCTTCCAATTTTGAACAATTTCTCACCTAGGAAATATACCTAACATAGGAAATATTCTAGTGTTTTATGGGGAAAAGATCCCTCTTGCCTCACGACTGCCATCTGTTGTTGTTTTTTGCATACTATTTATCTTCTTCCATAGTTGATGAGAGAAGAGAAGATAAATTTTGTTGTAAATAGGATTCTTTTCAGTTTGTTAGGAACCAATATTGTTCAAAATGTCACTTTTCTTTCATGAAAGCCTTGAAAATTAATTTTAATGCACTTTAGATTGTCTACGTAGTCTATGTAAACTACAACCCAATGTAATCTACGTGTAGAGAACGCATGTAGACGTAAACTTATAGTCTACGGCACATCACTGGTGGAGGCACACGGTGGTTCGGATCCCACTTTAAACAATAGGCCCAGTCCCGATTACCATACCTGTGCACAATATATGTATTTTAAAGAACCACCTGGGACCTTTTCCTTACAAGGCGACGCATTATCACTACACCATCAAAAAGAGCTGATTTGCTCGATTCATGTAAATGCATAAAGCATAGACTAAGTGAATCAAGCTGGTCATTTTCACAGACGAATTTGTGAGGACCCTTTGGCATATAAACAGAGGAGCATTAGAATTATTGATCTGCAGAGGGAAATAAAATCCTGTATGTTGTTTGTTTCCGAATACATGTACAACTCCATTAATCTAAAAATTAATTGTTACATGATGATCGTTTATACTACTTAATCGAAAATCCCCCCCACACTCCACCTGAAGTAGCTACAATTTGTAGCCTATTTCTAGAACTCTAAACTGATAGATTTTAACTTCACATAGCTGATATTTAATTGAAGCCTAAAGTTAATGTTTAACTATGCGGTTTTAACTCTAACGTTAACGTAAGCGAGAGTTCTACTTGCGGATCCTAGTTAGTACCATATATATCATTAACTGCAAGTAATGTGTTAATCGCTTAGTTACCTTAAATAAAGAATTCGAACTTCACATAGCTTGTATTCAATATTGAACCTAAGGTTTAGTATAGGCTATGCGAGAGTTTAACTTGCACGCTAGTAGTTAGTATAATTTAACTGCAAGAAAAATATGTTGATCCTTTATTTTAACAACCTATTCACGCCAGAAGACAAGTCCCCGCCAATACGGTCAATCACCCCGTTTTAAATTTGCCTCGAATTCTAGACTTTCTGTTGAAATTGGCTATTTCGAAATAGCCAATACCAAGGCAAGCCAATATCCGGACACCACATCAAAGCGTATCGATCGAAATGACGTCATCCAATAATAAAATAATGAATTCACATTTTTTTTAAAAAAATATTTTTTTATTTTTTATTACACCCGATCGATCTAGCAACCACCCGCACAACGATGTGAACACAAAGTGTCACTGTCACCTTTATAAGAATCACCTCGGTGACTCTTCAGGTGACAATGTGGACGGACTACCTGAACCACTACCTGAAAATTTCCCGACTTTGTAGAATCTTTCCCGTCCCGAATGTCGGGATTAAAAAAATTTCCCGTCCCGACCAAAAAAATTCTGGCCCGCACACTTGTATGCATATATGAACTGGCCCCAATCATGGCTGCTCGAAGCCACAATGCAACAGTTTGTGGCGTAAGTGAAACACACCGATTTGAAATTTTCATGGCTGTATACTTAACTTATTAATTCATGTAGGACAAGACGCTGCTGTTTTATAGTTATATAATCAGTGTAAAATAGACTGTTAGCTTAAATGTAATAATATTATTAATAATAATTGCTTCCTGTAAGTCTCAGAAAACAATATTTTTGGTTGTAAAATATCGCTGCAATTTTACCATTCGAATTACAGAAATCTCAGGGGGGAAGCAAGTGTACCCGTTTCCTTAGATACAACCACTGTGCAATTACCATTGTTTCCGGGAGGTGATAGTATGGTAACCAGTGGCGGAACCAGAACAGTTGGGAGAGATGAATTTGTTTTGATTTGTTGTTTTAAGTCCACTTTATGCACAGAAAGGCTAATTGGGAATGAACCTACAGTTGTAAGTGAAATCCGAACCACTATTTGCTTTCACCGGGTATAGAACCCGGGACCCAGTGATTTCAAGGCGACGAAGTTACCACACGCCATCGGGGAGGCTCTCACAGAGTTAATTCAAAGCTAAATATTATATACATAGTACTGTAAGCAGCGACCAAGCTGACTTCCATGATTTAGAGATTAGGGTATTATTTTCTAGAAATGGGATCCAGGCCTGCAATAGATGGTTATTTTTGTATGTCGTTATCATAATTCATCCCATTGCTAAGGTAAAGTGAACGATCAGATATGAAGAGTAAAGTGAATAAGTAAAATAAAAGAGAAACCTATTCTCTCAAGGGGTCTCGGGTTCGATACCCTTTTGAGGCATATTGTACAGTGGTTCGGATCAAAATTTAAACTGTACGTCCAGTTCCTAATTTCTATCAAGAGAATAAAGTGGACTTTAAACAATATTCCCGAGGCTGTTAAACTTGATGACAGAACACTTTAGTATTCAAAAACATTAGGCATACTAATATATCCAAGCATTTGGTAGGGGCGATCGCCCCTATCACCCTCCCCGTTGATCCGCGCATGATGGTAGCCCTTCTTCACAGTCAAACGTAGTCGATATACAGGGTGTCTCACAAGTAATAACGCAAATGACACAGGTGAAAGTACACGATAATAGAAGCAAAAAAGTCTCAGTAAACATGGGTCTGCAAAACGAGCCGTTCTCGAGATAATCGCGAATGTGTGATTACAAGCCGCCACTGACTTCATTGTTTGTAAACGTCGTCCTAGTTGGTAAAATGCTAATAATGTCTGCGAATGTGTGGTTAGAAGCCGTCACTGATTGCATTTTGTAAACACCGAGTACTTTACTCCTTGCGCGTTCCGAGGTTTGCTCTTCGATTACAAAGCAGCAGAACGTTTACGAGAGGTAGCGTGGGAATCAAACAGGATGGAAAAATCATTCACTTCAAGAAGAGTTCTGATTTCTGTCTTCTAAAACATTAATTTAAATAATTTTGCTAAGAAATAAACCTTAGTGTAAATGGGTTTCTTATCTTGTTGGGATGGATATCTAAAAGCTACACTGTTAATTTGAACCCTGCCATCTAGCCTTAACTTGAAGGAAAGCTTCATCAACTTCCGGAATGGCAGCCAATCAGTAGCCAAATATCGCTGTAGGTTCTGCAGTACTATAGGGTTTGTAAATACGCAACCCGGGACCCTGACGGAGAGAGGAAAATACAGACACACACACGAAAAGAGAGAAAGAGTAATGATAGAGAGGGAGAGAGAGTAAAAATGGAGAGAAAGAGAGGGAGAGTATGCGATAGATAGATAAAAGGGAGATAGTAAACAGAGAGAAGAAGAGAGAGAGAGAGAGAGAGAGATAGTAAAGAAAGAGAGAGAGAGAGAGAGAGAGAGAGAGAGAGAGAGAGAGAGAGAGAGAGAGAGAGAGAGAGAGAGAGAGAGAGAGATACAAATAAAAAGAACAGAAAAAGAGAAAATATATGAGTGTGACGAAGATCTGAACTCAATAGCAACCTGACTCGTTGTTGTCTCAGACTACGTTTGAAGAATTGTGACGGTTACAGAAGTTGAATAGCGTTATGCTACACACAAGAACCTGACACTGCGATATGAAATGAAGTGTGATGGAGCATAAAGTTTCCTCTGGACTGGTTCACCTTCGTGAACAGGTTATATGCGTAGAAATCTTTGCATCGGGTGATGTGAACGAAATGGGTACAACCGTAGTGAAAACCTCGGAAAATGTCGTGTGTTTCTATTCATTGTTATCAAGAAAGTCTCGACCTGGGTATTCTTTTGTGAGAGTCCCTTCATCAATTTCATCATATCATCACTCATACTCATCGTCGCCATTAGCCAAAATTGTGCAGAAAAGTGACGCTAAATAACAAGAATATAATCAAATCAATTGTGTTCTTTGTTTTGCTTGCTGTATTAGACTGATTACAGGAAAAAATATGCGGAATATTTTGTTTTCTTCCAATGATTTTAATAAAGGTTATAACTCAGAAAGACTGAAGATTACGGAATGCTTTACTTTATTTTACTTTGCTTTTTGTGCCACTTTTGCAAAGAAGGGGATGAGTGATGATATGATGAAATTGATGAATGGACACTCACAAACATCCAGTCCAGGCCGGGATTCGAACCCTGGACTCCTGGGGTCGTAGCGTGATTTGCTAACCACTCTCCCACGGGGGCAGGCTGATTACAGAATGCATTTCAAAGGGAATTTGATCTGAGATTCGCAGTTTTCTTTGTTTGAAATTATTTAACAAAGTAATTTATATCTTTATTAGACATGATTAGAAACTGACATCTGTACACCTAAATGTAGTAAGATCATTGGCGTTTTAAAAATACATTTCAAAATAGTAATAGCAATTTAATTTAATCGTTTATTTCGGACACGTAAAAGAAGAAAAATACTGTTTTTCTACAGTTTTACGTATCGTGGAGCGTCTGGATGAAATACGTGTACTGACTTAGTCGTATGTCTCTGTGACATCCACAACACAAGCTCTCTTAGTTCTCTAAGGTTGCGATATGTCTTTGGACAAGCCTAAATTTTATGCTACTTGCCAATGTACCAATTTTATTACCTACGTTTGGTGAAAAATCGTATTTTCTTCAAACTTCTAATTCCATACCATTCTAAGGATTTTTTTTTTTTTTGGTGGAGGTTTCAGACCGAAGCGACAAGCAACAATCGAGACAGGCAACTTCAGTCTATAAGCAACCATTCATCACACAGGCGACACGATTCACGCCATGTAAAAACGGCCCAGTCCGAGAGACACGCAAGCGACAAGCGTCACGTTCAGCTAGTCGTATCTCTTCGATTCGAAAAGTTGAAATAATTGCTGAGTGTTCGCTCACAAGCGACGCGTTTCGTGTGTGGCACTTGTCGGTTTGAAAGCTCCTTAGTCCTTATAGCAAAGCATTCGCTGAGCATACGCTATCAACAGACCGGACGACACGATTCACGATATTGAGAAAACGGACCAGTCCGAGAGACACGCAAGCGACAAGCGACACATGCAGCTTCATTACGAGGGGTTCTGAAGGTTGGCTTTTATAAGCAACACGTGTCGCGTGTTGCTTCGATCTGAAAGCCCCGTTGGTATTGAATTCTATGTATTTGAATTATTTTCTTTCACTGCGTTAATTCTTATACGAAAGTTGAATTTAAAAAATGGGGGGCGTGAATTCCACCAACCCAACTATGTACGCCACTGAGCTGAACTCTATTCCAGCGAGTCTTCCTGCAAACAAGAAAATTAAAATGAGAGGATTGCTTGTCTCGTGATATGACAATCATGTGATTACCATAGATAACAAGTTGAAGGAACATACTAATGAATCCAAACTAGGACTTATGACGTCATGCAGAGTTCAAGGATCATCCCCCCCTCTCGGCAGTCTCCCATGTTTAAGAATTTGATCAATAGGGCCTCTCCGATGGTGTAGTGGTAACGTCGTCGTTTTGTAATCAGAGGTTCCTTGTACGAAATCTGGTGGAGGCACATTGCACTCTGGTTTTGGATCCTACTTTAAACTGTAGGCCCAGTCCCGATTAGCCTATCTTTGCATAAAGTGGACTTGGAACAAAGTTCAATTTGATTATACAGGTATATTTTCACAACAGTGAAAAGTACATAGGGGTGCATCCTCGTGTTTTACGAGAGGATATATAAATTTTGTATTTTTCTGGGTTAATGTTTTTTAAAAAATGTTCCTGGTTCAATTCATGGTGAAGGCACATAGTGATTTGGATCCCATTTTAAACTGCAGGCCCAGTCCCGATTAGCCTATCTGTGCGTAAAATGGACTTAAAACCGAAACCGAAAAATTAAAAAAACAAAAAACCCTTGATACCGCGGTCTAGTTGAATTTAGTAACACAAACAATGACATCTAGAGAATATTTTTTTCTTGTGGAACTAGTTTCCGGAGCGAAGCCTGTTTATGCTCGATAAAAAGAAAGGAAGGGCAGGTAAGACGATCCCCTCCCCATTCTCTAGCGGAGTCACATGACATGACTGACTGGCTTCTCATAACCTCAAGTGTCGAAAGAAGACAACGAAAAGTGTAGTTCGGTTGAGGAGAAGTCGGCGCAAATTATTACTTACGAGGTTTTGTATGCGAAAGCAGTGGTAGGCAGTTGTCGGACAATCATAAACTGTAAGTACATTAAGAATGCACGCTTTCCCACTGCAGATTGTACACTGACTGCAGAAGTGATTGTCTGAAAACACCCATTTCCGTTGCCTTCAAGTATCGTATCTTGACCGCGTGATCCTTAAATATGTTTTTAAAAACTGAATTGTTAAAATTGCACTAATTAGGATAATTGTGCAATAACCGCCAACACTATAAAAATAAACGACCGTGGTTATTTTCTTATGATAGATGGATGGCAGCGGCAATTGGACGTTTTAGACAATAATTTCTCCAGTTTACTTTTTACAGTGTGTGTGTGTGTGTGTGAGTGTGTGCAGGGTGAGTTGGTACTACTTTTGATTGGGGATTTTGATTTGCATGATTGATTTTGTTTATTTTGCTTCGCTTTTCTGCCACTTTTGGCTAATCGCAAAGCTGAGGATGGGTCATAATGTGATAAAATTGATGAAAAGACACAAGGATCACCCTAGACAAAGCCAGGATTCGAACCCGTTACCCCCGGCGTCGTAGCCCTCTGTGCTAACCACTCCGCCACGAATGTCGGCCCTAATAGTTTCGCAACAGGCACTGAATAAACTATCGATATCACCTAACGAAAACAAACTAGAAAAGTCGTGAGGTGGTGCTTCTTGAATATTTGTGGTGCTGAGGCGATACCCAGGGGGAAATTAGGTTGGTCGAAAACATGTTAACTAAGGAACGCATTATACCTAGTTCGATGTGTCTTTCAATTTCAAGTAACTTGTCGGGGGGGGGGTGGGGGAATTGGTTCAATCACACGGATTTTGAGCGGTCGTCCAACAACTGTGTTGCGGTTTCAAGAAGTCCAAGTCCCCTAACCTAGTAACATTCTAATATTTTCAGGTTTTCACAACGGAGAATAAGACAAATAAATACGTGTATATTTCTACTTTGTCACATAAGAACACACAAGGCATTGTAGTAGAGTATGCATTATAGATGTGCCGGACCCTGTGGCCGAGTGGTGTCGACCTCCGTGGCGGAGTGGTTAGCACAGCGCGCTACAATGCCAAGGGTTCCGGGTTCGAGTCCTGGGTAAGGCATGGGTATTTGTGTTTGTCTGTCCTGAGAAAAATCGAGAAAATAGTCCAATTGATATGAGTGAAAGTCGTGTGAATGATGGGGAATACTTCCGCATTGAAGAAAAAAAAGTGGTTATCACTGCGCGCTGTGACGCCAAGGTCCCGGGTTCGAATCCCGCTCGGGCTTGGTTGTTTGTGAATGTCAATTCATCAAATTTCATCATTTCATTACTCATCCCCATCTTCGCAAATTAGCCAAGAGGCACAAAAAGCGCTGTAAAATAAACTAAATAAATCAATCAATATGCACTAGGGCGCGGCAAGCTGAGTATTTTTCCAGGGAGGGGTGGGTCATATTCCTCCCACCATAGTGTCGGCCCATGAAAAAAAACAACTCTCCTTCAGTGAAAAGTTATCATGTACCTGCAACGCCCTTATATTAACCGACTTAAATGACTGTGAATAAAGTGGTGAGAGTGTGCGTGTGAAATATATAATTTTAGGTTGACATTCATTTTCCAGGGAAGGGGCATGGCCCCCCTTGACCCCACATTCTGGACGTCTATGTAGATGTACTAGAATAATAACAACTCTCAGGATATAAATTATTTCCATCTAATTTTCTGGTTTCGGGGATATCCTGTAACCCTGAAAAGGGAAAGAAAGAAAAAGATGAATGTTTTCATCAATTCTAACACCAACTACGCTGTGCTCTTAATGTAACTGTTGTATACAATGTTTTCTTCAGGGTTATGGATACAGATTGTAACCAGGGTGGATTGCTTTAAATCAGGTGATTTTTTTTAAAAAAAATCACTGATTTAATCACTCTAAACAAATAATTTATTGAATAATGTACATAAGAATTTTGTAGATATCAGAAACACTTTTGGTGAAAGTACATTACTCTGGTAATCATTTAATGGTGATTATTAGGTTTTAAGATAGGGAAAAAAAGGGAAAAAAGGATAATAAATATATGTACTGATGGTGTGAAACTCATACGAAAGGAAATGCAAACACAAAAATTTCTCTTGATTTAAAATTCAATAATTTTATGGGCAAAAATAGCAAGCATTTTGTGTAGAAAAATATACAAAATACTAATCATGTTAAACCATGAAAAGTGTTAATATCATTAAATTGTAAATAAACATGGCAGCTGATATTTTTCAAACTATCATTAAAAAACTCCAATATTCAGGTACAAAGACTATAAAAATATTTAAGTTAATATTTTAAGTTACAATTATAGAGTACATCTAGAATGTTTGAGTTTCACTGGAAGAAAAGTTACTGAAATTATTATTAGTTTCATTAACACACTCAACAAACATTTACATGGTAGTTACAGTATCAGAAACAGATAAATGTATGTTTACGTATATTTTTTATTTGCTTTAATCAAATTGTTCAAATATTTTACAGAGCCATTTACTAGAAAAAGCCATTCTATAAAAACATATATCTATGTGCATGGTGCCAAAAACCATGCAAGCAATTTTAAGCATGTTTTTTTTTTAAAAAAAATCAAAAAATCTATTTAAATAAAAAATCCGATTTAAATAAAGAAAATCAACAAAAATTATTTTTTAAATAAAAATCATTATTTTTATCCACCCTGATTGTAACACATTCTTGTTTTTTTCTCTCCCAGAAACAAATATGTCGGAAAGTACTCCTCTTCGCTCAGACGCCCCTGCCCCTGACTACCTATTCGTCAGTTGGAGACAGAGGCATTACAGAAACAGGGTGCGGCATCTACAATGTTGCATATGCGCCACAATTATGTGAGTAGAAAATAATTCAAAAGAAGGTAACCGAAATACAGACTCTTTGATACTTTAGGTTATTTTTTGGGAGCACTCTGTATATCACTTTACTTTAATTGCTTCTTTTTATTATATGTCTAAGTCATATTATATTTTAATTAATTATGTAACATTACTATTATTACTTATCGATTTCTTTGAACAAAATGTAATGCAATGTTTTTTACATACTCTAGGCATTCTTTTTTTGTTTTTGTCAATTTACAGTTGCAACTTATGACACCATTAAGCCTTGTTTCCATGATATGAAAAACTGAATATGCTGACCAAGGCAGAAATTTATTTTATTATAAAACATAAACTAAACGTAATGTTTCAAACTTCTAGCAAGGTCTTCTTCAGACTCTGCACCAAGTACAAATGTAACAAGGTATAAAACAGGACGATATATATATACACCCAAACATTGCTCCCAACCAGACTATTAGAAAGTTGTTCTGGAACATTCTAGCAGGTGGCTTTCCCTTGTCAACCTTTCCCTTGTCAACTGTACTTTCACCTAAAAGACTAAACATATTTTCTTCCATCTAGAATGTGGTTGGACTCTTTATCTAACGCTCTTTTTCCTTCATTCTACTTCCTTCTTCTCTCCTCTTTCTCTCTTGTCCTTCCCACTCTTTCTAACACCTTCTTCCATTCTTTGTTTATCTTCAGTCCCCCATTCCAGTTCATTCTGTCTTCTTCACCTTTCTTCTCTATTTCCTTGGCCTCCTTCCTTTTTCTCACTAGTATTCTCTTCTCCCTTCCTATCTGCTTCGCCTCATCCCACTCTATGTCATGTCCTGTTTCTCTCGTGTGTTTAAATATCGCATTTATCTCTCTCTCAAGTCGTACATCATCCCTATGTTGTTTCAACCTGTCTTTCAGCCTCTTTTTCGTTTCTCCTATGTACACACTCTGACATTCTTTACATTTCACTTCTTAGATAATCCCTTCCTCTTCCTCTTTTCTGTTTTCATTTTTCTTGTTTGCATTCTTCGCTATTCTAAAGATGCTTCTCCCTCCCTTCCTGTAAGTTGTAATGCCCGCTTTCCTAAGCACTTTGCATATCTTTTCTGTGGTCTTCCCCATACTCCTTATCCCAAACCTCCTCTATTTTTGTTTCTCGTCCTCTTTTTCTTTCTCTTCCAATTCTCCCCTGCCGGGAAGATCGTAAAATTCGTGTCATACACAAATAGCACCTGAATATATTGATTGATTGATTTAATTTCCTGCCACTTTTGGCTAATCTCGAATATGAGGATGGAAGATGATAAGATGAAATTGATGAGAAGACAGCCATGAACACATTTGGGCAGGCGCCACAGCCCCGTTAGTCTGCAAAAATGCAGTCCAGCATTTACTACGTAGTAGAAGAGAGGCTGATATTTGAGAACGTGCAGAGAAGACCACCTCTTCCATCCCACATTAAATATAACTATTGTTAATAAAATTTTTCATTAAAAAATTCATCGTCATTTTAATTCCTTTTATTTCATTGACTTTATTCGTATTTTTCTTATTTTACGCCGCATTTCTGTCACTTTTTGGCTAATTGGAACTACGGAGATGAGTGACGATTAGATGAAACTAATGAATGGACGCAAAGACGCATGCGAAACTCGGTATTTGAACCCGATATCTACACCGGGGAAACTGTGGTCGACTACATTACCACCGAGTCATCCATGGGTGTACCCAGATTTTTCAGGGTTGGGGGGGGGGGACAAATCTTTTTCCAGGGAAGCAAACAACACTTTTTTCAAGGAATATGTACTTCGTAATTGTGTGAATGCTTATTTTACATTATTTGAAAGGGATTGCTATAGGCTAATCGCGAAGATGAGTGATGATTTTAATGAAATCGATGAAGGGATACTCACAAAGAACACCAATACCAGGCCGGGATTCGAACCCGGGACCAGCCTCCCCGGTGGTGCACTGGTAGCGTCGTCGCCTTGTTCGTTATCCGGTGGAAGCACATAATGGTTGGGATCCCACTTTTAAACTGTAGGTCCAGTCCCGATTAGCCTTACTGTGCCTAAAGTGGACTTAAAACTCTAACTCAATCAATCAATCGAATCCGGGACCCCTGGCGTCCTAGCGCGCTTTGCTAACCACTTCGCCACGGAAACCGGCATGATTAGACTCACCATTCGTTTTCCATGAGGGGGAAAAGTGTTCCTGCTTGACCTCCGCTTGATACGCCCATGGAGTCATATTCTTATTTCCTTATCTTCATTTGTTACTGATTTTGTCTTTATAATGAGTGTGTTTCAATCAGGCGCGGTTGGCTGTATAGCGCAAATGTGCAGTGAACCCCCAGTAATATACAAAATAAACAATAACTGAGATGTTCATAAGCGTAGAGTGGCAAATTCTCTTAGGGAGAAGGAGAAACCGCGGGCCAGAGCCACTCAGCTCCCCTCTAGTTCCGTTTCGTGCAAAGTATCCGCTGAACCTCCGCAAAAGCTTAGGACGGCTAGCAGAAGCTCGACGCGTACATATGGCGAAAATACATGCAGTCTGAGACTGGAGGAAGGCAGTCTCGTCAAAACGGACATGCGCAGTTCGTAGGATCACCAGCGAGCTGGAGTGAATCACGCTCTTCTCTCTTCCAGTGTTGCACTATGTGTTTCAATTTGAATTCATTTGGTATTCTCTTTGTATTTTTATATTTTACAAGACTTATTAGATTAATGAAGAGGGTGTAATATAAATGTAGAGGTAACACCGAACGAAAGCTAGAAGTAAAGATGATGGGACAAATAAGATAAATATTATAGAAAACAACTTGCCTACACATTCAGAGTTTTCATCTTTAAGATGGAAACACTTCAGGTGGAAGGAGCCGAAAAGTCAAAAATAGCGCGAGGGCGAGCGGTCGCTTATCGGACAAGACTTAAACAACCTTTTGGTCTTCTTACGTCAGACTAAATGCTTTCGTTGACATGTTAGGCTTTTTAGGTTTAGTTGTCTTAGAATATATACCTCAATTTTCGGGGCTTACCGTGCTTGACCAAAAATGTAATATTTGCTATTTATTCAAGCCTAACCTAACAATGAAGTCATTTCGCACTTACGTCAGAAGACGACCAAAAAGTTGTTTGGGTTTCGTGCGATCAGTTATACTCTAGCGCGAGAGGGTGTTCGAAGGGACGCGCGCATTTAACTTTGTTACGTGTCATTGTCTCCATACTTGTTAGTTTGTTTTGAAGTGCATGGCTGGTGATTGAAATATATATATGGCATAGTGATACGTTGAGTGAAGTGAGGTGGATTGTGTATTAGAAGGAGTGTAGTTGTTGCTGTGCGAGAAGTTAACATATTGCATAGAATAGAATCTAATCGCTTTGATTTAGCGATATACTTTCGAATAGTTATATAAGAATTATCTTGTAATCAAGGGGTCTTGGGTTCGATTACTGATACATACTCATTTTTGCAGGCAGAGATTTGTATTTTTTAACTGTAGGTTCAGGATCCAGTTCCAATAATATAGTCTATTTGACAGTGGTGGGACCAGAAAAGAGTTGGCAAGAGTGGAAGAGGCAACATTGAGGCGAGAATATTTTCTGAATTCTGAGATACCCCTAAATACAATACCATACGAAAATCTTAAATTAAAATGATCGCCCCCTACACACACACTCCTTGGTGCTGTCACTGTTATCTGAACATAAAGCAAATTAACTCTGTCAGTAATCTACCGGCCAAAATTTGATAATTTTCCCAGAACTATCTCTACGAACCAAAGCGTGTAGTGTCTCAAAAGGTTTAGATAAGTCCACTTTGCATAATTTTGGTGAACCCCCAGGAAAATTATGCACGAGCCGCGCCTGGTTTCAATACATTTATCAACAGGAATATTCATCTTTGTTATTTGTCTCTATATCTTCCTTTTCTCCGTGTTTTGCACGTATGAGAGGAGCTTTTGTTTTTCATTTATAATTTTAATCGGCTTATTTCTTGATCGTTTTCAACATTCAACTTTTCCTTGTTGTTTCTTGCATTCTGTCATAAAAGTAAAATGGTCCATACACGATGGCTGTATATAAGGGGAGGGTTTTACGAGTTGTTATGGAAAAATGTACAATAACGGGAAATAATTAATTGTGGTAGTCTCAAGAAGTCAAAATTCAGCCATAGTTTGATAGATTTGTTAAAAAGTTGTAAATAGAACTATGAATACACTCCTACAGAAAGCATAATGAATATGAATAATGTTCTTGTTAATAGGTTAACGTTGATGTATACAATGAGATTTTTTACAAGGAATTGTATTATTGATTAATTGTAAACTGTTTAATGTTGATGATGATGATGGTAATAATAATAATAATAATAATAATTTGTCAAACTTTTACAAATACTAAAATCAATATCATCAAGCAATAGTTGTTTTTATTATTAATATTATTAAAAATTTACTATCCTTGGCCTGCTGAAAGTTGAAACTCTTCCATATACTCTCCCAAATATTTTGTTTTGGTTCACATGAGAAAGGAAATATATTATTAAGTGTAAATTGTTTAATGATGACGATAACGATACTAATTAGTCAATCTTTTACAAATACTGTAGCTAATCAATACCGTCAAGCAATAGTTTTTATAAACGGTTTATAATAGCTATTAAAATTTTACTATCCTCGGCTTTCTGGTATCCTTGGTAAATTATTTCTCTCTGTATACGGCCATGCCATGACAATTCCAACTCGTTTCAGGTGCATTTTCATAATAGCCTTGACAGCGACTGTGTCGTACATGGTGAACCATGACATGCAGGATGAGAAAAATAGCAGTGTGACACCGGAAGGAAACCAGACGCTCGTTGTTCTGCTGACTCTTCAATGGCCAAGGGCAGGTAATCCTATATCAGCTGATTTGCATTAATTTCCATATTTGACATTTGTTTTTTTTTTCTTTACTGCTTGCAAGGGAAGATTCGTGAACCTTGAAATAATGAATCTTAATTTTGAGGCTTTTATCAAGTAATTAATTGGGCGAACAAGTAGATAATGACGCAAGTAATGCTTCATTACTTCGGCACTTGTGTTAGCAACGTGTTACGAAATTACAGGAGTAATTGTAATAGTACTGCCTTACTTTGCGTTACTTTGATAAACTCAGAACCGAAGAATTTATTTTCCAGAAGAAAACATACTTTGTTACAGTGGCGCAGGAACGTCTTAAATCTGGGGTCCTAGATTAAAGTTCAACCTCCGCATTATATATATATATATATATATATATATATATATCAAGTGTGTGTGTGTGGTGTGTTAGAGTATGGCACATTCATTTTAGAATAGACCACATCTGGAGTACTACCATTGAAAAAGCCTATTCACAAAATAATTTCTATTTTTTTTACAATTCGGGAACAGATAAGCTGTAGCCTTCAGTCCATTCCATCGTTTTGCACTAATTTCGAACAGTTTTTACTTTTTACAAAGATTTTTGAGAGTGCAGACCAAGTGAGTTAACTAGTTAATCTAGTATGTTCACTGTCGTTTGAATTGTTTTGTTAGGGAGATAAGGAAGACAAAATAAAATTTTTACGCTTAGTTATCAAAGACAAGTTTCTTTGAATGGCACCATTTTGAGTTTGTAAAATTATTTGACGACGGTTAAAATTCGGCTTCGATTTGATGTTTTAAGTCCATTTTATGCACCGTAAGGCTAATAGGGACTGGACCTATGGTTTAAAGTGAGATCCAAACCACTGTGCCATGTGCCTCCACCGGGTATCGAACCCGGGACCCCTTGATTACATTACGACGACGGATTAGAATTAGGATCATAGATTTAAGTGGAGAGGGGGAGTACTGTAAACTCACTTAAAATATATTTGGTGCAATACACTGTTCCTGCATTAATGCTTTCTTATGTTGTTTTAAACTTGTGCACCATATATATGTTTAGAAACAATCATTAAACTTACATTAATTTCGTTAGTTATGTGATAGCCGTTAATGCTCAAAAACAATCATGGTCATTTTTTTACATTAATTGGAAATCTAGGCATTTTCCCGTCCAATGACGAAAACAAGCAGTTTCAGTTATCAATAAGGAGCATGGACGCTTCAAATATTTTGTAACCTAAGATTTTTTTAGAAATGTTTGTTCGATTATTCATGAATGACTCTCACTCTTAATTTTGAGTTAAAACGTTCTTGGTTTCAGAAACACCGCATCCACCGTGGCCTGAACCTATTCCAAACATTACTGAGATTCAAGAAGCGTTGGTGTTGGGCGTGGAGAAGCTTCACGCGAAGGAGGCTCTTGAGAGGACCCTTAGGGCCAAAGGGCTCACTACGAAGCAGGGCAGTTCTGCCAGTTACCACCAAGCAGCAACAGGGACCGCCCCAGAGACAATAAGATTCTGCAGGGCGGGATACGTATTGGATTATGCATCCAGGCATCTGCGTCAGAGGTAAGCGATCATCAGAGATGAAGGAAGCACTACAGAGCTTGGCTCGAATCTAAGAATATGATGGATGTGTATGTGTGTGTGTGTGTGTGTGTGTGTGTATGTGTGTGTGTGTGTGTGTGTGTGTGTGTATGTACCTCACAGACAGAGATACTTTTTCCAGATTTTGATCACTAGTACTTTAAAATAAATTGGAATCAATCTTCAGTTAAAAAATCTTATCACGCTCTTTCTTACTGTTGATTATTCAAATCAAGTGACAATGATATACAATTAGAAACAGAGCTTCCCAAAGATTTTATAAGAGTTTAATCAAATACAGGTTTACTCAAAAGTCTCCATACATTGGAAATTTATCAGCATGTCACATCTCGAGCAAAGAATCTTTGACGTTTGTGCATCCATAACGATGCAGGTTGATTGGTTGGAACATCTACACTTGTACATCCGGAATAATGGCGGTCATATTGAACAGATGTCGTCATTCTAGGAAGTGCCTGTGTATGGAGACTTTTGGCCCACACTGTAATGTAGAACTTACAGATAACGTTAGTTTTTTGTTATGTTCTCGCTGTTATATTGGGAAAGCAGACCATTACTTTATTACTTTTTGCCATTCCCAGTAAAAAATACGAGAAGAACGCCACTGGCCATGGTCCAGACGTGAAGCAAGGATGGTTGCCTCCAGGAATGTGTGGCAAGTCTCATCTGGAGGCCTGCAACAAGACGAAGTACCGCACCGAGAACGGGACGTGCAACAACTTGCGCCATCCGATGTGGGGATCCGCGATGGCCCCTTACCGTAGATCCATGCCTGCAGACTATGATGATGGTATGTGGATTT
Source organism: Lepisma saccharinum (assembly GCF_977018435.1). NCBI lineage: Eukaryota > Metazoa > Arthropoda > Insecta > Zygentoma > Lepismatidae > Lepisma > Lepisma saccharinum. The sequence goes on along the minus strand of NC_139229.1, from coordinate 63,325,702 downwards.
TCATTGTTTTGTCAGTTTTGGAACCGGTATGCACAGTTTACGATAATCCAGCGTAATGCATTTTTTTATCATCATAGATTTCTAGACAACAGCGAGAACATGAGCTCTAAACCGCGTTTGGCATAAGCTATCACTGTTCCCGCGCTCTTCAACGTTGACCTTTCTAGCAGAAACCACGTGACATTGTCGCTATCTTCCGTCAATACCCTCTGTTGGAAGAAGCCAGGCCGCAAATAAGCTACACGGAATGTACAAATGTTCGTACAGCACCCTAAGCAGTAGCACGATAATTGTGCGAAATGAACTTCTTGAATGACATAAAACAAGTGAGGAAAAACCTATGAAGTGGTAACACCACGTGCCTAAGTGCTGCTTCTCTGCTTTCAATGCGCTCCTTTCCTCGTTTATGATTGGCAAAGAAACTGTGCAGCGATCGCTAGCGCGGGAAAAGTCACAAGTTGAAACATACGCTGTTTAGAAGGAATTCTAAGCAGATGCAATTTTTAGAATTTGGAATATCATAGCGGCTTTTTGAAATTAGGGGATTTTTTTTAAAAGGCTTTGCTGCCGCAGACCAAAGGTACAGAGGAGCTTTAAAAGTTTTTATTTTAAAAACGATTACGTGTGTGGAAAATATAAATATATCTCTCTCTTTCCTGAAGAACAGCCTAACCTAATATCTGTTTTTGACTTCACTGCGTCCCTATTTATTTTCTATTAGACTTTGATTCCATAAAGCTGTTTTTTTTTCAGACTAGTAACAAACTAATATATTGTAACGGGATATATGACTTGGCCAAGAGAACCACCATCAAGCTTGCCCAGGTATTCTCTACTTGTGAGGGAACCGATGTTACAGTGTGCCCAGGAGTCTGAAGAGCAACGCCGAGCATAACTGTAGAGAAGAGAAGGAATCGTGCACGCTACGGCTGGTAACTGCAGCCGCGTTTTTAACTCCATGCATTTACTTCCCCTCTCACGTGTTATACCTTGATACACGAGTCAATTTCTTGGATGGTCAAACATTGGTTTTCTTCGGAGGATTCGATCTAGTAATAGCTATAGGTTAAGAGGCATAACTGTGTTACCTTCCGCCGACAACAGCAGATTCGTGAGTGCATCGGAAACAGCGTTCAGTGGCGGGAAGCCCACATAGTATACCTAATTAAGTACGATGGTTTATGAAAGAAAATTGTTTCTGGTACAGGAAAATGTTGTGCGTTCCAACACATTGCTCTCACTTGCTACAGTAAGCAAACCTTAACAATGTTTATTATTTCTAGGTATATCAGCGCCACGTGGAGGCTACCGGGGGAACTATTTGCCCAGTGCTCGTCAAGTGAGCGTGCTTATCCATCCGCCACTTTACCGCGCTGACCCCAAATATACTCTCATGGCAGCCGCCTGGGGACAGTTCGTGGACCACGACATTACTGCAACAGCATTGAGCAAAGGTAATTTTTTGAACTGGAAATTGAATTACACAGGCGCACACGCACATCATAATTTTTCCAATGTAAGGTGCAAATTTTTTGCTGTTTTTGGATGTTCAAAATCTATGTGCTTGTTTTATTCAATGGCGTCTTGAATGCGAGTATATATGTATACATATACCACGGTGTTAGTGTAATTCAAAGTAGAGTATTTGTCAATTTCAATATACAAGTTTTTCCCTCGATATTTTACCGAAATACCAGTAATGATAGAAAATCAATGGCTAATATAACACTATTCCATACTTTTTGTGAGGAGTGTATAAAAGGCTGTGTTTCTCGCTCTAAATGTGTGTTAATTAATATAATTTATTTATGCCTTTTAAAGGTGTAAATGATAGTGGGATCGTATGTTGCAGCGACGAAGTGATTGGTAACTCGTCCCTTGTTCATCCAGAGTGTTTCCCGATATCAGTGAAGAACGACAAGTTCTACAAAAAGTTCAACGTTAGCTGCATGGAGCTAGTGAGATCTGCGCCTGCCCCTACGTGTGAAATTGGTGAGTACACTTTTATTTGAGTCAGCACTGTGAAATAACATGTTTCAACATTCACAACAGTTTCCTTATTGCAATATTGCAAAAAAAGTTTGAGTGTGTGGCTTTACACTAGCCTTTTTATATTAAAAATGATTTTGTCTTTTTTCTTACTTTTGGCTAATCGCAACGATTAGTGATGATATGAAGATATTGATGAGGGGACTCTCATAGATATAACCTACGACCAGGCCGGAATTCGAGGTGATGTGATCAACACCATGCTCCGGTCGTCTTGTCTTCCCTCTCATGGTTGCCTACAAGTACCCATAGAGTAGAGGATGGATGGGTGATCTGCATTGCCTCCCATACCGAGGTGTAAGGAGTGACTTTCCCAGAAGGCACCAAAAACTCAACCTCACTTCCTAGCATTACATCCCGGCACCTGCAATTTTCTGGCAAGAAGCTTTGGGGTCTGTACCTACAGTCAGTATAAACCTATAGAGCTGTGCTGATCGGCCCTATGCAGCCTCGGCTTTTAACGAGATAAGGTGATTTTTTTACTTCTCAGACACATGTTGATTTTAAGAGGCTGGCCCCGTATAATTTGACGGGTGCAAATGGCCCAAGTGCTGACGCACCCCAAGTTTTCAATTCAATCAATTACCTCCCATAACCTCTATGTGCCTTAACGAGACGGTGGCACTTACTGTGAATAGTAGTTAGCCCAAACTTGGCCATCTTTTCCTGTATTTGGCTTTTTTTAATGAATTGTAGGGCAAGGGAAGGTTATGCCGTCCACCTACTCTTGGCATCGTCGCAGTAGAGTACGGTAATATTAATAATCATGTTCTTTCTAAAGCAGTCCAGTGTTGCCACAGTATTTAAATCTATGTGAACTTCTTCCAGGTCCACGCGAGCAGCTAAATCAAATCACCAGCTTCCTGGATGGGTCGGTTATATACGGTTCCTCCTGGAGTCAAACCCAGGAGTTGCGAGTTCTAAAGTATGGCCAACTGAGGATGCAGATCGCAGATGATGGACGCACTCTACTCCCGTTCTCGACTGATCCTCAAGACGGGTGCAACTTGGAGTCGGAAATACAGCGCAGTCGCTACTGTTTCCGCTCAGGTACTTGCCCAACAAGTTTCATCCACTGTTATGGTGGCTGGAGTAGAGGGTGTGTGATTTACTGGTTATGGCTAATTTTATATTGAAGCTACTTCAACTGGTATATTCTTTTGAGAATTAAACGGTGTCTACCAGTCTGGAAAAGTCATGGAAATGTCACGCAAATTTTCTGTGTTTCTGGAAAAATCAACATTTTGGAAGTAGTGCACTAAAGGACAAACAAGAAATTTTAAATTTGTTGTGGACAAACTCTACTTCTATTTGGTATACTGACTATAACTGGTAGTTACAGTAGAAAATCCGTGTTAAATACTCTAGCAAGAGGGGGCATGTCTCAAAGTATGTCTAATGGCATTTACAGCTTTCTTCCAGCAATTTTTTTGGATTGTGTTGGGTTCGTGTTAGTATTAATATATATGTTACTAAATTTCACTATTATTTGTGCTATAATTATGATTTTTTATGCAAAGATTTCTTTGTTTACTATTTGTCAATACTTGGCAGTTAATACGTAAAAACTTACCCTTGTGCCCCTATCCAACATTCAAATTGTGTTCAGTTTCCCTTCTTGTTATTACACATACTTTTAACATGTAAAGTGAATGTTCTTCAAGTTGTTAAGTGGGGTTGTAAGTCTCGTGTTTAGCTAAAATGTAGTGACCTTGTTACACACGTTTAAATACATGAAATGCCGTAATGATTTGGTCTGGAACATTTTCGTTGTTGGTCTGGCAATCTGAAAAGGTTGTCAGAGAATTTTGTTTATATAAAATCGTAGATAACCTGGAAAAACCACCGACAAAATTAAAATTTATTTTTGAAAACCTGAAATGATGCAATATCTGAATGCGAAATATTCTCCCTTTCAGGCGATTCCCGTGTAAACGAGAACCTTGGTCTGACCTCTCTCACTCTGATCTGGGCGAGGCACCACAATCGCATAGCAGACGAACTGAAGGACCTGAACCCCAGATGGGACGATGAAAGATTGTTCCAGGAAGCCCGGAGAATTGTCGCTGCCCAGATTCAACACGTGACTTACAACGAATTCCTCCCAGTACTTTTAGGTATGTGACACACAAATTAAGTTGTAAATCGAACACCTATGATTTTCTTCTCCCTTGATCAAATTTGATTTAAATTATAGTTAAATTTATACTGAATATGCTACGAAATAGTCTTGCTACGCTTATATAATAATACGTGGATATGAGATTTGAAGATTTATTATATAACTGTAAGCAGTAAATGCAAGATTAGTTTCGCATTATGATAAAGATAGTGAATTTTCTTTTCTTCTGTCGGTGCATGATCCTACGAATGTAGTCATACAATTTAGAAGTGTAATAATATACGAAGGTGAGTCAATAATTATCCACCCCCCAGGTGTATGGCGTTCCTCGTCCCGTCCCTCTCGTCGAGAAGAAGTTATTCCTACCAGACTAAGTATTGGACACAGTCGTCTAACGCATGGTCACTTGCTACAAGGACGGGACCCTTTGATGTGTCGTGCTTGTAACGTTGTTTTAAGTGTTCGGCATATTCTTATTGAATGTGACGACTTTGCTATCCTCAGACAGACTCTTAATCTTTCCAGTTGTTTGTCATCCCTGTTGGGTGTTTTATTCAACGTTTTTAGATTTTTCCGAAGAGCTGGTCTCTTCCACCGTCTGTGAAGAAGCTTTTTGACTTTTTAAAGTGTTGTGCTTGTTTTCTGCAGGTCTTTTTACAACCTTGCACTTTAAATTTTTGGCAAGGGGCTTTTTACATCCCTTATTTTAATTTTTCAGTCAGAAGTTTAGATAAGGGGATATTTCCCCGTATACATAGAAGACTTTTAATTGATTCATTCATTCAATAATTATCCACAATGCAGTTATACAGAATAACACGTTTATTGAATACTTTGGTTTTAAGATTTGTATTTTCCTACAAATTCATTCAATATGATACACGACCTTTCTTTTTAAAATGCGATTATATTATCCAAAAAAATATAGTGATTAATTACTCAATATTCAATCTTTAGGGATATAAGGCAATTAAAATGCCTCAAGATATCAAACCGTTTGTAGTGAATGAACCCTTTTAGGGCTAAGATCTAGTAACTTTTGTCTTGACTTTTATCTCTCCTTCTTTACAAGATCTGAGGATGAGCTCACACTCAAGATAACTACATAACTCATAACTCTTAGACTAGGCAGAAACGCTTTTCCATTAAAAGCATGATTATTGATTGCATTAAAATTATCCATGACATATCTCAGCTGTAGATCGTATCAATCCATAAGATTATATTTTATTTTAAAAGCCTCTCTGAATGCTTCATGTTGACCAAGGCATTCACTTGTTTATCTCAGTTGTCTCAACCTCTGTGGTATGTAAATTATGCACAGTGTTGTGCTATGTAAACCTCATGAGGTATTCAGGAAATAGGAAGTTCCATCTGCCTATGGAGTAAGCGGTTTGCATAGTGGCAGTTAAAATCACGATTCGGCATGGAGGAAGGTCTCCATGGCCTGCGTAATATAGAGGTGAGACAGGCTGAGAGTCGACTGACTTTGGATTGGGATTGAGCTTAGGAGAGAGTGGAGAAAAAGTGAGGCAACGCGCTGGTCAACCTGTAACGAAGCCAACAGAGGACTTAGTTTAGTTTTATTCTTCGAAATTATCTTCATTCGTCAGATAGACAGGTAATTATCCTAACCCATCCATGATTCAGGTTCAAAGGTTCATAAAACCCAATGAGTGACCATTGTCTTTTCTAGTTGTTAAGTTCCTAAATCTTACTTGTACCTATCGCACTGCCAAGCGTTAACTCGTCGTGTTAATGACGAGTGCTCTTATCATCGAGGATGAACGATGAATAGGTTACATCACCCATTGATTAATTGGTTAACATTCTTGGTAAGATCCCACGAACTTCACAGTTCGTTACGTGGTGTTTTTTAATTTTTTAAAATATTATTATTATTATTTTTTATTATGAGATCAGAATTGTAACATTGGTTACTTTGCCATTTGACTTTAGGGGAAGAGTTAATGGACCACTTACACCTTAGACCACAGGCATCCGAATATTTTGATGGATACGATGAGTCCGTCAATCCAACAATGAGCAACGAATTCGCTGCGGCCGCTTTCCGTTTCGGACACAGCATGATACAGGTAAGATATTGGACAACACATACTCAATTATTATTTTAAAATTCTTCTTCCTTTTCCGTCGCTCTTCTTTCACTTTCGAGTTAATCGCCACGATGAAGATGACTGGTCAATTCGGCAACATAATGCAAATGCTGTTCATTATACTTTCACATATGCCTGGCAAACCACCCTTAGTACTCGTATAAGGGCACAGTTTAGAAATATAAGATAAATAGTAAGTAACAATCATTGGAGGAATTTCAACAAATTTATTGGATAGGTAATTAAATTAAACATTTATGAATATGTATATATATATATACCGCGTGAGGCACCTAAAAGTACCACCTGAAATAACGAAGAAACCAGAAACAGTAGCGATGTGAGGTTTGCGGGAAACAATAATATCAAATGGGGCTCGTAAATCGGAGGTATGGGGTGGGTCGAAAAATATCGACAAATGGGGCATCTGGAGCAAAGTCATATTTTTTTTAATGGAACGATATACAATAACATTCATAATATAAAAGAGCACACGCAGAGAAACACAACGCCGTTGGTTTCATGCATCTACTGCACATAGGAACGAAGATATGGCCATATGAAAATATGTAAACAAACTAACAAGTGGCCCACTTGACCGTCAGTACCACTGCATGTAAGGCTTCTCAGGTGCCTGACAGAACTGCCTTTACGCAGAGCAAGTTTTGATAGCAGGTCCACGAGATCATGTTAGTTCATAGCAAACAGTCGCAGTGGTAAGAGCGAAGATTATGGGGTTCACAAACATAGAAAAAGCGGACATGATCCTGATTTATGGGGAATGCCGAAAGAATGCCTCAGAAGCCTACCGTGTGTACGCAGAGAGATATCCGGACAGACGACAGCCATCTCGACGTCTGTTTGGTAAGTTATTTATTAAATTAAGAGACACCGGAAGTGTAACACCACGAGCACGTGTGCGGAACAAGCCAACTACAGGTGAGGCAGGTGCCACAAATGTTCTCGCCGCTGTTGCTGTGAATCCGCACGTTAGCTCCCGTGAAATTGCCAGGGATGCTGGGATGAATCAGCGAAGTGTATTGCGCATTCTGCATACACACAAGTTTCACCCATATCATATCTCCCTCCATCAGGAACTTCAAGGGAATGATTTTGTGGACCGTGTTCGGTTTTGCACATGGTTGCTACGACACGACACACCCGATTTGACACGTATCCTCTTCACTGACGAGGCAACATTTACCAATCATGGAAATGTCAACCTAAGGAACATGCACTATTGGTCGGTGACAAATCCACATTGGCTTCGCCAAGTGGAACGCCAGCGCCCATGGAGTGTGAACGTGTGGTGTGGTATAGTGGGTGAACATCTCATTGGCCCTTTTTTTATACAAGGGACACTGAATGCTGACCGATACATACAGATTTTACAACATGAACTGCCTGTACTATTGGAGGACATACCACTTCAGACAAGGAGGGACATGTGGTACCAACATGACGGGTGCCCAGCTCACAGTGCAAGACGCGCTACAGCATGTGTGGAAAATACATTTCCAAATCGTTGGATTGGACGTGGAGGGCCTGTCAAATGGCCGGCTCGTTCCCCAGATTTGACACCGTTAGACTTTTTCCTGTGGGGAAAGCTGAAGGACATTGTCTACCGGGATGTGCCTACAACTCCAGAGGATATGCAACACCGCATTACTGCGGCCTGTAGGGACATTCCCTACGAGATGCTACATTCTGTGCAACGATCTTTGCGTGGGCGCCTCGTTGCCTGTATCGCAGCTGACAGCCACCACTTTGAACACACACTTTGACAGGTTTTCGCTTCTTACGCAGTGGTTCTTCGACATACTGTCATAGTCATTTTCATTATGCTGTAACACTGTCAAATACATGGTGCTGACGATGTCTACTGTATTTTTTCTTCCTTTAACACGTTCTGTCTTCATCTTGTCCAATGGCTTCCGACATCTCATACTTGTACATGCCGTGGTAATGACGGTCAAGTGGGCCACTTGTTAGTTTGTTTACATATTTTCACATGGCCATATCTTCGTTCCTATGTGCAGTAGATGCATGAAACCAACGGCGTTGTGTTTCTCTGCGTGTGCTCTTTTATATTATGAATGTTATTGTATATCGTTCCATTAAAAAAAATATGACTTTGCTCCAGATGCCCCATTTGTCGATATTTTTCGACCCACCCCATACCTCCGATTTACGAGCCCCATTTGATATTATTGTTTCCCGCAAACCTCACATCGCTACTGTTTCTGGTTTCTTCGCTATTTCAGGTGGTACTTTTAGGTGCCTCACGCGGTATATATATATAAAATATACATGCAATAGTTTTGTATTTAAAAAAAGGTAAAGTGTTCCCCTGTGCATAGCACCACGCCATGAAGGCGTATAGGGGGTGTGGGGGTAACGCCCCACACTTTCTTGATCCGGTCGTGAGTGGGGGTGATGTGATCAGCATCACGCCCCTGACCGCCTTTACCCCCCAGGGTTTCCCCCAGGTACCCATGTTATTCGACGCTGGGTGGGCGCCGGGGCCGCTTCCACCGTTAGAAAAGTTCCCGGATTTGAACCGGCCGGGGATCGAACCCGGGACCTTGAGCATGGTAGTCAGACGCGTTACCGACTGAGCCACCGCCGTGAAATATAAATATACATGTACTAGAAATATAGCGGTTTCGGAAGAACATTTCTCATAACTCTGCGGAGTATTTGCTCCAAATACATACTTTAACCAAATCAACCAATCAATGAACCAGTGACGCACCAGGGAAATTTGTTGTGGGGAATATGATAGTAAAATAAGTTTTCATTTTATTTAGTGTGAGTGCTATATTTTATATATTTGTTATATACATCGTGCTCTCTTGCCGACCTCCGTGGCGAAGTAGTTAGCACAGCTCACTACGACGCAAAGGGTTCCTGCTTCGAATCCCTGTCTGGGCATTCTTTGTTCAGTTGGTGTTTTAAGTCCACTTTATGCATAGTAAGGCTAATCGGGACTGGACCTACAGTTTAAAGTGAAATCCGAACCACTATGTGCCTCCACCAGGTATCGAAATCGGGACCCTTTGATTACAAGGCGTCGACGCTACCACTGCGTCATTGGCAAGCCCCGGCATTATTTGTGTGTATCCCTTCATCATCACTCATCTTCATCGTTGCGATTACCCAAAAATGGCAGAAAAGCGACGCTAAATAACAAGAAAGGTAATCAATATTATGTTCTTTTCTTTTTAGTAAAGCCCGACCCTGTGGCCGAGTGGTTAGCACATCGCGCTGCGACGCCAAGGGTCCCGGGTTCGAATCCCGATCGGGCTTGGTTGTTTGTGAATGTCCTTTCATCAATTTCATCATTTCATCACTCATCCCCATCTTCGCAAATTAGCCAAGAGGCACAAAACGCGAAGTAAAATAAACTAAATCAAATCAAATCAAAATCAAATCTTTTTAGTAAAGTAGAAGCATAATAGGAGGGGTCATAACACTCACGACCCTTACCTGGGCACGGCACTGTATTAATTTCATTTGCATTTCAGGGCTTGGTAAAAATGGTGGGTGTCGATGGAAGAAATGAAGACTACATCCAGCTTCACAAACTTCTCTTCAACCCTTACCGCCTGTATGACGTTGGTCACATGGACAATCTACTGCGGGGATTCTCCAATCTTGAAGCTCACAGGGCTGACACCTTCTTCACAAAGCAGGTAAACCAATCCCTTCTTCTCGTGGGACATTTAGGTACACAAGGCTTTCGAAAACTAGTTATTTCTATTGTTTGAAAGTAATAACTTACTTGTAACGTTTGTTACTTTTTATACTAACGGCAGCCGTGACTGAGTTATATTTTAAAATTGAGTAACTTTAGCTATGAGGCAAAAGGTAACACCACAGATAACCGTATTAAACTGTCACTTGTTCTTAGCTCTCGTTAAGTCCCTCCGCAGGGTTGAAATTTAGCAACGCCATCTCTTGTTGAATACTCGCTCAGAATTGAAAGCAAAAGTATTAGTGTCGACTCTCAACGGACGATACTCAAACTCGTTGCGGACATTATTTCACAGCAGAGGTAAATTAAGATTTCAATATATGAGTATAATTAGGTTATGTGTGGTACGTGGACGCTATTGTCAAGAATTCACCGCAGGGTGCTTCTTCTCTTTGCTTTTTAATATTCACAACCATCTCCCTCGCATCTGAACGTATAGTTCTTCCACGCCGAAAAAATCATAGAAACACGTAGAGTCACTCGGGGGAATACCCCAACTTATTTTTGGCGGTTTATAACTTCGCGAAATGAAGGAGTGTCGCAATGAAAAGGATGTAAAATGAAAGCTACATGTTTTGTTATTGTTACCTATAAGTTTTATTACTGTAAGTCTTATAGCAAAAGAACCATAGAAAAATAAACAGATGAACGTCAATTTGGGCATATCACCCGGTGTTCAGGGTAAAATGCCCAATACAAGAAACAATTGTTGTAATACTTGACATAACATATTCAAAGGAAAATAATACACAGCATTAACTGGAAGATTATTAACGTTTGTTTCGTAAACAGAACATCATTTGTACAGACAAGTATAGCGTTTCTAACAACATTTATTTTGAATTTACCATAGCCTCTTTTACTGTTTACATTTGTGAGAAATTGCATTGAACTTTGGACACATGGACGTGAATTTGGTACATATTTCATGCATCCACATACTACAAACGAATACAATGGATCCAGTCACATTGTGGTCCTTTCTTATCATAATAATGCCCATGGGCACATTGTACTTAGTTTATGTGGGCATATCACTCCACAGCTACAAACAGAAAATTGAATCACTGGGTTGGCAACTCTGAGCACCATGCGGCAGTTTCACTCTGCAGATATGTTTCCCTGACCCTTGATCTTTATACCAAATATATTTCAGTTTCTATCTGTCTTGGGAATATTATTGTTCACTGTTAATACAGCAACGTCCAAAAAATTATTACCTCAAAAATTGTCTTCTTACCTCATGAAATTAACCCTGGATGGCTTCAGATTCTTCTCACAAGCTCGAGACCTGCTGCCTCGTCTCACCATGGAGGGTGCTTTTAAACAAGAGTCGGAGAGTTGCCATAACATTAACGTTGCGCGAGATACGAGGGGGTGGACATTTAACCCCGATGGGCATATTCCCCAGAGTGACTCTACTACAAACACATCTACAAACTAACTTTCCATGTTGTACACGCATTCTATTTTGAGCCATGTAGCGCCAGTAACGGGAGAAAGCCGTAACATACGGAGACCGCTGACTCTTTCAACAGGATGCGGCAAGGTTTGGAAATGTCGGTGGCCGGTTCGCCAACGTGGTTAGTTTTCCCTAACACAGTCATGTACTGTCGTTTGCTTTTTTTGGCTGGAAGCTGGTAGAATTATATCTTTTGCCCCATAAATAACTTCATTGAGCAAAGTAACTGTAAATCTAACTCAGTTACTTTTAAAAAGTAAATTTCTAAAGACTAATGATTTCCTTATTTGGATTTAGTTGACCTGAAATTGCTCTATTTATATGAGTATAAGTTTAACGTGACAAATGCGGATCTTTTTTTACACTGAGTTGAAACAATCATTCTCTGGCAACACTTAATGATGCCACCGTATGCCGATTTCATTCCCGAAACTAAACAGTATTTGTATTTTTGATGACATTATTGATTGCCTAATCCAACCTTGGTCCTTGCTGTGTTTTCATATTAAAAGGAACGGTAACAAGCCAAAGTCCTTCCACCGCGAGGGCACTCTCTCTACTATTTGCAAAAACTCTGGCGTTTACAACCGCACGAGGGAGGAAATTATGCACTGATAGTGGGTTTGGCAACACGGTGTTTCTCCCATTCCCGTTTGTCTGGTGCTGCGCGCTGCGTTCGGCACTTTGGTACACGAAAGCAAACGATGGTAGCCGAACATAACCGATCGCTGATACAAAACGCGGCTGGTACAATACTGATCAGCCTGCGTGCTTTACATATTGCGTAACATTGTTTGTGTAAAACGTGAGGATGATTTTTGTGAGTGGTCTCTTGCAGCTCAGTGAGCAACTGTTTCGACCAAGAAACGGGAGTTACGGCCTGGACCTTGTCGCCATCAACATCCAAAGAGGAAGAGACCATGGCCTTGCCAGCTACCCTGCGTGGAGAGAGTTTTGCGGTTTTTCCAGGCCCAGGAACTTCTCAGATCTCAAGAATCACGTTGATGAAAAAACAAGGGAGAGACTATCCGAAATATACAAGTAAGTGCCTGTGACATCACCATTGGACTCAAACGTGAGCGAAGTACTTTCTTATGCTGAATTTGTGGCGGTGTACTAATGCTCTCTCTCTCGCGATCACTCTTTCTCTCATCTTTATTTTTGTTTCTTATCTTTCTCTCTCTCTCTCTCTCTCACACCTTCCCTCTCTCTTTCTTCCTTTCTTTCTCTCTCTCTTTCCTCAATTATGTTTCTTTCACTCTTTCTCTGCGCTGTTCCGTGTATGTAACTTTGTTTTAAGTGTTTTCAGGGCCTAGCCTAGTCGGTGGGGCCTGGGACATACAATATTCGCAGGGCCTATAATCAAAATTTTATCAGATTTTTGTTCGTTAGTCTGAAATACAGGTGCCCTATATAATCACAATACAAACATTATTACATTTAATTTACACATCTATATATTTCGTATTATTGTCTAAGAACAATAAGCAGACCATGTTGGAGGTTAAAACTGGGAATTATGTGAGGCTAATAAAAGTTTCAAAATTATTGTTTCATTTCAATTCTGAAGTACCTCTGGTGCGACGTTAATTACAAAACTGGGTGTGTTTAATATCAAACTGTTACTTTAACTATAAAAGTACCAATATTTAATCAAATCCAATGACTTAAAATTGTTTTCTTTACTTCTCATTGAATTTTGACGCTGAAGTGAATTTACACTGGTTCAATAAAATAATATTTTCACATAATGATTTCATTCTATAAGTAAACGAAATATTTGAAACACTATCTTTATGTAGTTCTTTGTTTAAAATATGATTTCAGTAATTTTGGATAAATTTAAGTATGTCAAAATAATTCACGAATGTGAATATCAGTACTTAAATTAAAGCACCAGCGTCCTCTAAAACCGCACACAAACAATTATTTTGATCTAGCACGGGCTCCCTGAAGCGCAAGGTCAGCTGGCTCTGAAGTGTTGGGCACATCTTAATCGAATGTGCCGATATTAATGTCCTCAGACAAAATTTTCATATTCCCGAGTCCTTGTCATCCATGCTGGGAGATGATAACAGTATTTTATCAAATGTTTTTAGCTTTCTGAGAAATACAGAACATTTACACTATCTCTGAGGAATTTTTTAGTGTGGTGTATGCTCAGACCAAGTAAACCATTATTATTTATTAATTTCGTGCACTGACTAGCCTTATTACAATACATATTTATTTAGTTACATTAAAATATACAAGCTTTTTCTGTTGTCTAGTAAATCTGTATCCTCTGAGTTTTATAATGATTATGTTGATAATTATTTGCAATTAATATAACTTCCTCTGCAGGTCGATTGACGACGTGGACCTATATAGTGGTGCTCTGTCCGAATACCCGATAGAGGGAGGGATTCTTGGGCCGACTCTTGCTTGCTTGATAGCCGATCAGTTTCTTCGACTCAAGGTGGGAGATAGATTTTGGTACGAGAATTCTCTAAATCCGCAAGCTTTCTCGCTGGGTAAGTTGACAAATACATTTTGTAACATTATTTTATGCATGAAAAGTTAGCATTACTTGTGTAAAGGATAAAATTTTTTGTACACTACCAGTCAGTGGCGGCGGTTAGGGGTGCCACTTTAGACCCCGCACTATGCTAAACCTTATCTACAAAGTAAAATAATACTGTCTTTGCCCCCCAGTTTTGGCACCTTGCCCCCCCTCCGGTTTTGGGACCCAATTGCCGCCACTGCTACCAGTTTACTCGTTCATGTGTAATTAGGATTATGGACTGAATGAAAGATTCATTCTACATAATATAGTATTTTATACTGAGCATAAATGTTGCCAGCTTTACATATATTTTTCGGGGAGGGGCAAGGGAACAATTTACAAAATAGGCGTACATTTTTATTAAGATATTTTCCATAGTTTTACTGACCCTTTTGGATAATTGGCTGTGCTAACCGCTCCGCCATGGAGATCTGCATTGCCATTAACCTAATAGTACAAGTAAATCAGTCAGCGAAACAAATAGTTTATGCGTACTCATCAAGTTTGACTGGACACGTGAATTCTTATTCATCTCATTATTTTGCTTGCAGACCAATTAGACGAAATCAGAAAAACAACTTTAGCTCGAATCATATGTGACAACTCCGACACCATAGAAGCCTCCCAGTTATGGGTAATGAGAAAAGTGGGACCAGATAACGTGAGAGCCTCATGCAATAATGAATTGATTCCACGTCTTGATCTTGGACCCTGGGAGGAAAATCCTGATGACTTGGACTATCCAGATCCAGAAGATCCCGAAGGAGAGGTCTTCCACGGTCCTAGGGGTGGACCAGGAGAGGTAGGCAGGATCAAGTTCATCAACTTCGCCACTGACGTTAGAGTAATGCCATCCAAAAACTACTCCAAAGATGGAAATCATAGTAGTTTTGCCAAGGGCTCGGATGGTATAAAAGCGAGTAACGGCATGTTTTTCTTAAATGGCACGGTTGTTGCAGGAAGTGTGATAATTTCTGAGAAAGCGAATCCGCATTATTCCGAGGATTTTTCTTGGAATGGGTCTTTTCCAACAATATTTCCTTTCCCAGAAGATTCGAACCCTTTACCCAAGTCACGGCATAAGGTTGGTAAAATTAGGAAATGGCTCAATATAGTTGGTAAATTAACTTCATTAGAATACAAAAATTCATCATATGTGTGGCTGAATGGAACTTTCATTAAGCTTTCTAAAAGTCAAAATTATAAATTCGTGGACGTAGACACAAATAATAGCTTTGGATGTTTATTACATTTCAATCGCAGTGAAGACTTAAATCATTTTGCTTTGAACAATACGAGATTTTTATCTGAAGTATTTCTCCAAGAAACTTCGAATACGTCTGACGATTTCAAAACAGATTACACTAGTTTGTATCAGAATTTTCATAAATCTAGCGGATTGAATAAGAATAAGAGCATAGAACAAATAAATAAAGTAACTTCTGGATCTTCTGACGGTAGTTCTAACAGTATTAATAAGAGTGTACCTAATGTGAACACACTGCTTCTAGTACTGAAAGGCAAACTTTCTAACGAAACATTGGACTTTATGTGGAATGGAAAACTGACAGTGGTTACAACACTACCTATATTCAACAATGAAAGACTTGTTCCAACAATTGGCACACCTTCACATGACACGTTTGGGACTTCATAACTATTTGCTAAATTTGTACATCTGCTAATTTCTCTAGTCTCATATCAGGTTACAAATCGAGTTAGAAATCCTTCAATTGGACCCTCTGATAGTATTTGGCACAAAGTGTTTAAAATCATGGAATTTTTGGGGGATTGGGGGAAGCACTTTGCATTCTCATTAAAAGAAATCTAGTCATGTTCACGCTTTCTAAGGACAACTTCTTAATTATGTCACAGAAAAGTAGTAGTGTCTCTATTGTATGAATATGTAGGTATATTTGCTCCATATGTATTTCACCAGTATTAAAGCTAATTAAAATAACTTTTCGTTACTCTTTCGCAATAGTACACCATATTGGAATTGGTTTTCAAAACTATGTATTAATTTATAAACGTGCGTTTATACCATCTTTTAATGATGGAATTTGATATGTCTTCCATTTGTAAAACACATAGTTCAACACTTCAAACATGTATTGAAAGTTCCATGTAAGTATATTTGTCGTTATAAGTAAAACTTTCAAATTGCCATGAAATTATAAAGATGTGCTGGGATACAGCAGGTTTAGTTCCAGGAGTCAACTTGGAAACTGTATAAATCAAGTAACAATAAATAATAGCTTTAATTTTGCTTTAATGATATACAATTAATTAAAAGTATTATTTTAACGGAGTTTAATTGTGTTAACAAACTATCCTATTTTCCATGAGAAAGAAAATCTTTCTTTGCACAGCATGGTTTTTTTAAATTCCATTAGCAACACAAGTTTTTACTTTGGAATCTTTGAACATTGTGAATAAATAGCCTGTACAGTCACGGTCATTTCTGGGTTGTAAGAGTTCCATTCCAATGTAATCACTACAATCCTCAAGTCTCCATGATTGAACATTAATCAACAATCTCTTGGAGCGAGAACAAATACAGTAATTTCGATCATTTATAATACATCATATGCTAACAATTCTTCATTTTTTGCATTCATAAATCCTTTGTTTTTAAAACATGTACATTATATATTATTCTTAATGTTAATGTTTTCAGATATTGGGACTCAGGGAGGTATTTTGAAATATTAATGAAGGAAACAAGATAAAATTAAAAAAATGTAAGTTTTTATTTGTGCCTTGTGTATACATTTAACTAATAAAACAAGCTAGTATTACAAAGTGACTAGATACACATATTTATTTAAGAACATCTCATTCAAATTCTTGAAGTGTTACAAACATACCTTCACAGAGTAATTCAGTGCTATGGTACTATTATAAATGTAATGATCAATTAAGATTTTAGATTATTTGATATTATCCAGAAGTTGTCTCCATCCTTTTTATTATGGATGTTGAAGAAAGCATTCGGACTCCATTATTTCAAAGCTACTTGTACAATAGCCTTTAGTACGCTTTTAAAATATTACAATCTACCTATCTATAGTACGGTTATATTGAAATTATAGAGATATATAAAAGTATAAAATTTCCTATAAATCATTTATAAAATTTTAAATGACAATACAAATATGGATATATGAGTATATATAATAATTATTAAATGTCTCGTGTACAAATCGGCGACATTCATGCTAGTCCTAGCAATAACATGAAAGTTGTTTAAGGTTTTATAAAAACAAGAGACAGAGAGAGAGAGAGTGCGTGTAGGTGAGTAAAGGGAAGAATGAGCTAAGTAATACCACGTATTTGCAGAGTTTGCTTGAAAACAAACCAAACAAAATTCGTTTGACATAGATTTAGATTTTTTTGTCATTTATGTAACGATGACAAAGTGAAGGGGTTCACAATTTGATTTACGTTTCTTGGTATTTGCCGAATAGGCCTATTGCAATTTTATTTCCATGTATCACATTATTTAAACAGGTTATAATATGTGAAGCGATCAATGTTATCTTCGAAAAAGTAGCAGACTAAACATTAATTTATTTGTCGTTCTCCTTATACTAGTGAAATGAAAGGTTTGTGCAAGAAAAGCAAGAAATACATTTACTTTAAGATGTGATAAAATTACATTTACAATATTTGAAGGCGTGGTTATTGTAGTTTTTTAAAAAATAGATCTTGCTTTTAAACACAATTCTGCACATACCCATATGTGGGGTGAGTTTGTTTGTGTGTGTATAATACGAATTCTCATAGCAGTTCCCTGAATGTTATCTAGTAATTCCCTGAGATTGCAGACATTTTGGGAAGTTCGAGGTAATCCTTGTCTGACCAATCTTCGTTACTTCCAGTCTTCTCAGAAATTTTAGGGTTGAGGTCCGTGGACAGGGGACGTCCATCTGACCCGATGCTTAAATATTTCATGAGGTCTTCCGGGATTGGCAATCCTTTCGGCAAAGCGTTTTGTAACAGGGATAAATCCTCACTCATCAAGATCCCTCGACCAAACTTGAAATTCTGGAACAAGGAAGATGTTGGTGTTAGAAAATCATGTCCAAGAATTGTAAGGCAGTTTCATGTTTGATCTGAAGTGGAAATTTTGGTTTCTCATGTGTATAACTGCAACACTTTATTTTTTAAAAAAATATGATGGAAGAATTAAATAACATACAAGGAGATAATTATTTTTATGAATTCAATGATAAAATTAAACATAAGTTCTAAAATTTCTTGAACATATTTTGCTATTCTTTCTGTAACGTTCACAAACAACAAAAAGTTATGTAATTTTGCATAGAAATAATCATGCATCACACATGTGCATATATTTTTAACATTTTCCTCTAGTATTTTTATAGAGTCGATGACGTCTATTAAGTGAAAATTACGGAATAATTTAGTGCATTAGTGCTTGACGACTTGAAATTTCTGAGGCAACGTCTAATCATAAATCAACTTTGTCTATTATTCTCACATTTAGATTATAAGTCTGATATTTTTATAGTAGACATTACGTAACCTAAAGGCTATCATTAGAAATGAAAAAACAGGAAGTTTTGAATTAATGCTACTGTTTTGTTTTGCACGTTGTGGCCAACAATTCTGTAGACAGACTACGTGTTGTTGCTGAATAAAATTTCATTTAATTTTTGTTATTTAGCGTCGATTTTCTGTCAATTTTGTCTAATCGCGATGAATAAGATATGATGAAATTGATGAAGGGGCCCTCACAAAGAACAGCCATGCACAGGCTGAGATTGGAATCCAGGACCCCTGACTTCGTGCTTACCACTCCGCCACGGAGGCCGGATAATAAAATTTCACATTTACAAGTTCGTCTCAAAGAGCTCTGTTTTTTTAGATGTTACTAAAAAAATGTATCTTTTGATTTTTGTTTATTTAAGTATTTAATGGCGCTTTTCAACTGTAATAATGAATCAGGTGAGTGGACATGAAAAATTTGTCCATAATTCGAACCTGGGATACCTGGCTTTGTAGCATGTTACGCTAACCACTAATCCACAAACGACAGCGAGCAAACATCAGCATCTGTATTCACTGAAGGTGTATAATTGCTAATAGGACTTACTTCAGGCAGGCAATGGTGCTTTAGGCAATAGTAGTCATACTTTCCATCATTATGACACCAAGTTCCATCTGGGAAGTAAGGATCCATACCAAGGTCGTTTAGTTCGATCCTGGGCGTGTAGAAGCTGCCCGTGTCCTTTCTACGACAGAATATGGCACACGACATCCACAAACGACCTGCAGAGAGAAGAAAGCGTAAAGTAAAATTTAGCAGTAACTCACACTTGATCAACGGCGTATTTAGAGTGGGAACCAGGTGGTCCGCCACCTTCCCCCCCGAAAGACTTACAAGTCCAAAATTACATAAGCAAAATACTTGTTTTCCCTTGTATAACACTGGTCGACCGTGAATTTTTTTTTGCATGAAAGAAGGCGTTCCTTTTAGTTTTCGAGCTGCTGAAGACGAATCTGAAATTGGTTTGTGTCCTGCACCCTCAGATTTCGAAATAATGCCAGTTATAGTATAGTATAATACAGTATAGAATGAAATCGCAGAGCTTCATGTTGGCTGCTTTTGTACCCCTCTACTAATTATCCCAGAATCACAAATGATACCTCGTTGAAAAGCTTATGGAACACAGAATCCAACGAGGTACATTTGGGACCCATCACGCCAAATTTGTAGAAGAAGAAGAAGAAGAAGATGATGATGATGAAAAAGAAGAAGAAGAAGAAGAAAATAAGAAAATTGGGGAAAAAGTTAATTTTTGGAGAACTTGAGGTAAGTTTGCAACACTTACAGTTGCGCTACGCATACATAAACTCAGTAACACGCACCCTATACATTAAGTTAGCCAACTGAAGTAGTCCTGTAAGATGAATATCAATGAAAAAACATATGTAAAGTATACATATTGCAATATACAGGGTGAGTCAAAAGTCTCCGACCACCCCTTATAAAATGAAAGGGAGTGTAGATTGCAGCAATTTGTCATGGTAGTAATATGTTAGGCTTGTGGGGAAACTTTTTGGTGCATGTCGTGACAACGTTCGCCATCTTGGATCCAACTTCATTCAGATATTTTTTTTACTTCATCAGAATGCAGAATATGCAGTGCAGAGTGTGGGTCCTGGCGAATTTGCTCCACAGCCCATTCACAAAACTGGATTCTCCTATACGGGTCGTCCTCAGAGAGATTGCGCTGCAGCTGCAGCTTGTACAGGTGCCACTAAACCATATTTAACACCCTGCAAATGACTGACACCACATTGCACAGACATTCGACGTGTGCTGCGCTGCGGAGACTTGGCAAACGATGCTAGCACTGCCGTAGTTGTTCCTTCGTCAGTGGCAGTTCTTGGCCTACCAGATCGTGGCCTGTCATGCCCATAACTTCCTTATCGTAAAGTTTTCATATATCTGACTTCACCACTGAATTCCTAGTAAAATTCTAGCCCAAAACCATACCCCAAATGCCCCCTTTCCCATTTAAAGAAATTAAGTTGGATCCAAGATGGCGGTCACCAAACATACACTCATGACGTTGTCATGACATGCATTAAACAGTTTCTCCCTAGGCCTAACATATTACTACAATGGCCAATTGCTGCAATCTACACTCCCTTTCATTTTATAAGGGGTGATCAGGGACTTTTGATTCACCCTGTATATTGCAATATGTATACTTTACATATGTTTCTTCATTGATATTCGACCTACAGGACTACTTCAGTTAGCCAACTTAATGTATAGGGTGCGTATTACTGAGTTTATGTTTGCGTAGCCCAACTGTAAGTGTTGCAAACTTACCTCAAGTTCTCCAAAAATTAACTTTTCCCCCAATCTTTTTATTTTCCTCTTCTAACTAACTAACTCTCTAGACTTCTTAAACCAGAAGGTTCATGGCTGCAGCAACACAGGCCTTCCATCTGTCCCTATCTTGAGCAAGATCTATATACTCTTTTCCAGCCCTACCGATTTCCTTTAGGTCCATCTCAACGTTGTCCATCCATCTTCGTCTTGGCCTTCCTACAGGTCTCTTACCATCGGATTTCCCAACAAGAATCCTGTGAACTCCTCTTTCATCTCACATTCTTGCAGCATGGCCTGCCCACCTAAGTCTTTTTGATTTAATTATTCTAATAATATCTGGACATGAATACAAATTATGTAGTTCTAAATTATGTAACTTTCTCCACTCACCTGTCTCCTCATCCCTTTTAGGTCCAAATATTTTCCTAAGGATCTTATTTTCAAATACTCTCAATTTATGTTCCTCTTTCAATGTAAGGGACCAAGTTTCACACCCATATAATACTACAGGCAAAATTACTGTTTTGTATATTTTAACTTTTACTTTCCTAGATATTAAACGAGAAGACAAAAGTTTATGAAGAGAGAAGTAACATGCATTTCCTGAATTAAGCCTACTTTTTATTTCCTCTTTAATATAATTTTCATTTGTTAATATTACTCCTAAGTATTTGAATTTGGAAACTGGTTCAAACGAGTTGTTATCAATAATTAGATTTTGATTATTACCTAACACTTGGTTTCGGCCTGTAAGCATATATTTAGTTTTCTCTTTGTTAACTTCCAAACCTATATCTTCAGCAGTTTTGAAAAATATTTTAGCATTATTCTTAATTGTATTTATATCATCCCCTAATAAGTCTACATCATCTGCGTATGCTAACAAATAAGTCATACCATTTAATTTTAATCCTTCGTCAGTTTCTTTTACCTTTCTAACAGCATATTCTAAGGCAAAATTAAAGAGCAATGGAGATAATGCATCTCCTTGTTTTAACCCATCTTGAATTGTAAATTTGTCAGACACATTAATACCCACACGAATTTTACTTTCCGTTTCACTGGTGCATACTTTTATCATGCTAACAAGCTTCTTAGGTATTCCAAACTCTACTAATACATTATATAATTTATCTCTTTTGACAGAATCATATGGTTTTTTGAAATCAATGAATAGCTGATGGACATTTTTATTATATTCCCACTTTTTTTCAAGTGTCTGTCTGATGTGAAAAATTTGATCTGTAGTTGATCTGTTACGTTTAAATCCACATTGATAATCACCTATAATTTCATTAGCATATGGGGTTAGTCTTGTTAAAATAATGTTAGATAATATTTTATATGTTGTTGAGAGTAGAGAAATTCCACGGTAATTATTGCAGTTCATTTTATCACCTTTTTTAAACACAGGAACAATTATTGATTCTTTCCACTGTTGATGGATTTCTTCTTTATTCCATATTAAACAAATTAATTTATGAATTTGACATATTAACGAATTTTCACCAAATTTAATTAACTCAGCTGGTATTAAATCAATACCAGGTGCTTTGTTATTTTTTAGCCTTTTAATAGCATCTTTAACTTCAGTCAAGTTAGGTTCTGGAACTAAAGGTTCTGCTGTGTGCACTTCATTTACTTCTGATTTATCTCCTACATGAACATTTAAAAGGTCATTAAAGTAGTTCTTCCATCTATTTAGAATATCGCTTGGGTCAGCTAGAAAATCACCGTCTTTATCTTTTATCAAGTTTACTTTAGGTTACCACCCCTTTCTAAACTCATTTACACCTTTATATAAATCTCTGATATTTTTGTTTTTGTTGTTTGTTTCGATTTCGTTAATTTTGCTTTTCAAGTAATCTCTTTTTTACTTCTAAACGTGCGGTTAACATCTCGCTTTATTCTATTATAATTGTTTAGATTTGTATCATCAGAGTTATTTAACCACCTAAGTCTAGCCTGATTTCTTATTTCTATTAGATCATGACATTCATTATCAAACCATGGCTTACTTTTTCTTGGTTTATGGTATCCCATACTTTCTTTAGCTGCTGATTCTATTGCATTACGTATGTGTTCCCAATTCTTATTTACGTCTGTTTCATTTATATTTTCATCATCATTTAAATCCTGCAAAACATGAAATCTATTTGACAGTTTAATTTTGTAATCTTTCTTAATTCTTTCATCAGCAAATTTTCCTGTATTACATTTTAGAACTTTTAGATTTTGTTGCTTATGATTTATCACTGCGAGTCTCTGTCTTAATTTAGCAATTACTAAATAATGGTCACTGGCACAGTCAGCACCTCTATGTGTACGAACGTCAATTATACTAGTATGCCTTCTCTTATCAATGAGAATATGATCTATCTGATTATGAGTTTTACCATCTGGAGAAGACCAGGTATATTTATGGATATCTTTATGTTTAAATGTGGTACTTTTCACAATTAAATTCTTTGAGGTTGCAAAAGTAATCAATCTTATACCATCTCTCTTATAACTCTCTTATTATTCGATATTTCATTAACTTCAGTTGGGGTGGGCGGACGGGGCGGCGCTCCACCCTCTGGCGTCGTCACTGCACGGATACAATTCAAGTACCAGACAGTAATGCAGCGATTTATCACGCACACACATAACTCTAATATCTAATTTTCTTGGTCTCTTAAAGGCCTATGTTATGGTCATTTAGACACAATATAATGGGAATATGTACGTCACCTTGTTAAGACTTCAACAGTGCTTCTCGCGGTGGAGTCGTGAGTGGAGCGGAGTTTATCCGCCGGGCAATGAGAACGCATTTGCTGGCATTTAGACCCACAGCTGAACGTTGACCCGTCAGTGCTTCAGTATCCAGATAGCTGGCGTCTAGTTTGCACAAGTATTTTAGATTGTTTTGTTTTAGTTTACGTATTACTGGTACATTTCTGCAGTCTAATAATGTCACGCTATACGTACAATTTAAAACAACGAATTTTTATGAACGATTCTTACGTCATTAGCATTACGTATTCTTGTACGGAAGTTAGAAGGCGTTTTGCAGCAGAATACCCAGATGTTCTTGTTCCACACAGAGACAGTGTTCGAATACTTGTGAACAATTTTAGCGAAATAGGGTATGTTCTTGATAAGGAGCGAAGGGGTGAGACGGCGTGTGGTTATTGAGGAGAAACTAGACGTCGTTGGAGCACGATTGAAACAAACTCCTCAAAAATCCCTCCGGCGCATTGTTTAATAGACTGTACATTTCCATGACATCAGCGTGGCAAGCTACCACGCTTTTAAACCTGAAGCCATACATTAGAAGAATTTAAAGAAAATATCAGGAGAGAAATTGAAGCAATTGCGGAAGAGGAACTGATACGTGTTAGCTAGTGACAAGTTCCTAAAAAGATGCCGTAAATGCAGGATGACAACATTTCCAACACCTCTTGTAACAAGGTACGTGCTCATTTTAATTGTAACTGTAACTGTAATTATACTAGCTTATTTCATTACATAGCTAGCGGTTCCAGTTACACGGATGTTGCATCCAGTTTGCCAACAGACGCGCTCTCACTTCCCAGCGCTCTAGGCGCAGCTCCAAGGACGACTCGACAGTGAAAAGCACTGTATATTGAACGTATCACAATTCTGCAGAGTAATCATATACTCTTGATTCAGAAACCATGATGATATACGCGTAGATGCTCTGGAATCTACAGTATTTTATTAAATAGAATGGGAAGAAAACCACGTAAATTGTTCATAGTCACGGTCATTCACCTTGTCTTACGCGGTGCGAGGTTCAAGGGCTGCAACAAAACACAAACGAAGTATTTGACAACCCCTGAAAGTATGAAGTAAGAGAACAAAGGAATGAAAATGAAAATGGACAATCTGCTTGGTAATATATATGTATTCCACTGTACTAATCTCAACCATATAGTAAATATAGGTTGAATTGCAAATTATAAAACAAAGAATAACCCAACGATCCATTCTTTTTCAACTCTACTTGTAAAGTATTGACTACCACTCATACTGTACCTCGACTACAGTTCTCAGATTAAACCCAAGTTTCATGTATAATTAAATACAGTAATGGAATAGTAAAGGTAAAGGTAAAGTACTCCCCTGTGCATAGCACCACGCCATGAAGGCGTATAGGCGGTGTGGGAATAGTGCTTACAGCAATCACGTCATCAATGGGAGAACCAATGTAAGCGAAAGGCCGCAATTCACATGCTACCATAGTTCCTTTTTTTTTTGCGTGATGTACTGGCAACATTGCTG
Organism: Lepisma saccharinum; assembly: GCF_977018435.1. Classification (NCBI taxonomy): domain Eukaryota; kingdom Metazoa; phylum Arthropoda; class Insecta; order Zygentoma; family Lepismatidae; genus Lepisma; species Lepisma saccharinum. The sequence continues at coordinate 63,300,489 of NC_139229.1, read as the reverse complement.
TATTGACGACAATCGTTGCTGGAATTGCAGTGCCGGGACAAGTCAAAGCGTTATCGTTGTTAAGTACTTTCGTATTTTGCACGAATGCATGTTTCTAATTTATAAGTGTTTTATGTTTTTTTTTGTGTGTGCAACATAATGGCTGGACATCGTAGAAACACTGTTTCATCTGTGCAAGTAACGAAGCTGTAAAATGAAGCATTGTTTGGAAACTTAAACACAAGATCGTGCTGGTGTTGCAATGGGGGAATTGAGCAGGCAAATTGGATAGCATTTGAAAGGTAAGTGATTCGTGATCTTTTTACTTGCAATGTTGTAGTTGTAGGAAGTTTAAAATAACACTGATTAACCTACTGGGTGCACGAAAACATTTTGTACATGCATCAAGATTCAGTTGTTTGTTTCGGTAGTTGCAGGAAGTTTGACGAAACTAAGTAATATACAACTGTTGTTGCCTTCGCACTTCTGTTCACGAGTAGCAGCGTGTCTGTCTGTCAACTGTTTTTTACGCCCGATCTCAACATATTTTTTTCGGCAAGGTTTATCACATCGATTAATAAAAGCTTTTTGTTAACCAATTTTGCGTTTACTATAGGGTACGGGGCCGTTGACCCACCTCGAGAATTACTTTGATTTTTTTTAATCGACAGATCTGGGTGTATTACGTATAAAATTGGTTCCAACGCAAGGAAAATACATATAACTGAGATATTTGCTCCCGAAGTATGGCTCGCGTAAGTAAAAACCTATTATCTCCGACTTCTTTCGGTACCCTTTGCCCACAGGCGGAGTTCTGGAGGGGCCAGGGGGGTCTGCCCTCCCAACTTAAGAAAGACTAAAAAATAACACATGATAACAAACTATCCTGCGCTTGTTGCTGTACTCACTTCGACAGCGTCTGATTTAAGACATTTTAGAAACCCTGAAGCAAAAGACCTGCTTTCAGCTATAAAATAGTTGGATTTCATTGCATGTTTATCAGTATTTTCTGAATATCTCCCCTTCATAAATGTTTTATCCAAGTCCCTTCAGAAAGCTGATACCTCAATAGCTCAAAGTTCCAGTGTAGCCAACGTAGTGATTAAGGAACTTGAGTCCCAGCGAAACGATAACACTCGGGACAGAAAATGGAATGGAATAAAGGGTGTTGACAAAGAATTAGGTCTAAACATTTTTGAAGGTGGAGGTGAGATGAAAGAAGGTACAAATCCAAAACGGTCTAGACTGATATGAAACAAATTAGATGCTTATCTGGTTTGTTCTTCAGTTGGCCAGAGAACCAGAGAAGAGACATCTGCTGAAACACATTCACTTTCATTTCAAAGTGGAGAAAACTGGAAGAAAAAAATACAAATGTGATTTTTTTTATCCATTGCTGTATATTTTGATTGGCGAACTGAAAAGAAGATTTAGTGGTGAAACTTTGGAAGTTTCTGAAGCCAGTGAAAGATTTATTCGTCTGGATGAAGAAGGAGCTGCACGTTTCATTGAGATTTACTCCATTCCTGGTATTGACACATCAATATTGACGGCAGAAATGACCGTTTTAAGAAATGTAATTGAAAGTTCAGGTTTTTGTTTGAAACTGCGCCTTTGAAGAATGTTTTCCCGAGGATGTGAGAGGACATTTTCTGCTATGAGGCGAATCCACAACTGGTTGCGTTGCAAAATGGGTCAAGAGAGATTGAACAATTTAAGGATCTTATACTCTGAATCAGATGATGTTAAAAAAATAACTTAGACGATTTGATTGATGTGTACAGTTTGAAGAAAGAAAAACGTAAAATGACTTTGTGTTGAGTCAACAGTTACTGTTGAGGCATCAAAAGAACTTTTCAATTTAATTTTTCTGAAGCTTACTATTGTACCGTAACTTTCTTAAAGTAATACGAGTATTGTATCAATAAACAAATTAATGAAATGCTAGATGCAATAATCGTACTGTTTTGCTTCTTTTAAAACTGACAACCAATATACTAATTAATATTTGTTTACTTAAGCGAGGAAATTTAACATTTTCAAATCTAAAAGGCCTAAAACTCAGGGTTTTTAAGTTGTTTATATATATATATATATCCGGGGGAAGGCCTCCGGACCTCTTATAAACTAGGGGATATTCAATAACCCTCAGGTTCTCCCAGAGTCTGGCAAAAGCTCAAACTCCGCCCATGGTTTTGCCCTCTATTCACCCTAGAGAAAGTGAAATATTTTCTATGATATACTGTATGAAGATTTTTTTTATGAACATTTTCAGTTGATTTTAGCTCGCGGAAATGTATTATTGTGAAGTATTTACGTCTGTCACCTTAGCACGTTACTTTACCGTGAAGAAGAACAGCTCGAAGGCTTCGCGCAAGTGAATGTATAACCCAAGGCGACATTTCACAACAGCAGCTATAATTTTACATTGTTAGGTTTGGTACCAATAGTTATTGTTGACGTGTTCTTTAGCTATTTGAGTGTTTTAATAATATAAAGCGGGGAAAGCACTCCGAAATGGCAGATTTTGCATACGCGGGTCATACTTTGTGATCGAATAACTCCGTTATTTATGTTTTCCGCGCCCTGGAACTAATTTTATATTACGTAAAACACCAAAATCTATCGATTAATACAAATTTCAATGTAATTTTTGAGGGGCTACGGTGGGTAAACGGCAGGGGCGGCGCAGAAATTTTGGATAGGTTGGGCAGAAGATATGTGTATGTAAGACGTATGTATCCCCCTATCTCTTACACTCCCGATTTTCCTCTTACTTGTTTTCCCTATCCTTTTCTTGTTTTCCTCATTGGTAAAAATTTACTATTCGTCGGACACCTATAATTTCTTCGTATCGTCAATGTTTGACATTCGTACTTACACTTCTGCTTCGCGGAACATTCCTTATGGTGTATTCACGTTTTTTGATCCAAGTAATTGCAATTTTTCACATTACGAGTGCTTCTTTCTCGTAGTCTTTTCGCTTGCCTCAGACGCAATATGGCGCGTACACCTTCCTACATAATCGCGCGTCGTGCTTGTGTTTTGTCGATTTTCATTCGTTATGCAGTGTTTCAACCTTCGGAACCCAAGAAATGCCCGTGAACAAAGCTCATGTGATCTATTTTTTTTATACTTTTTCGCATTGTTTTACGAAGAAAATTGTAATGGTTCGTGGGGCTATCAGTGAATGGTTTGGGGCTATCCGGCCCGGAATCGGTAGAAATTTAAAGCAAAAAATTATTTTCGATTGAAATTTTTGAGTCCAAATTTCCCACCGATTGCGGGCTCCACCCCTGGGGTAATTGACCTACCGTCCCCTACCGCGGCCCCGCCTCCGCTCCGATCCGGCTACCCGGCTTTCTCTATAGAGTCCCTGTTAAAGGCATGCTAAAAATTGACCGGAGTCACCTGCCCCCAAAGGAGCCCCAAACTTGTAAATTTGAAGAAATCCGTTTCCAGGATACGGAAAATGTACCTGAATTTCACCACGCATCCACGACACCTCATATTAGGCAAACATAGTTACAATATAATAATACACATTTCTTTGAACACGCATATACCCACAGCCCATTCCTTCTAACGAGTAGCTTACATTCACTGCCACATTTTGGACATTCCTTTCCTTTCTTCACTGGTTCGGACTACACGTTAAACTGTAGGTTTAGTCCCGATTAGCCTATCTGAGCATAAAAGTGGGCTTAAGAACAAACTAACAAATTCGTCTTCTGGATACTTCGTGACATAACTTTCTTTCTTTACTTCAGCTGCATCTACAGATTTTGTTGACATTTTCGGCTGATTCATGTGGCAAAATTTGTGTGGAACGAGGATTTCTAAATAGGATAAGCCACTCATTGGCAACTGAATAATTCTGTAGCTTTTTCCATACATAACTGGTTTATTAAAATTTATTCACTTCGGTATTGTAGTGATTATTGTGATTCCTTCTTATTAGTAGAATGAATATAAAGTTGATATTTCGCATACCATATTGATATTTGAAGATAACAGGTATATAAAAATTGTAATCAAATAAAAAAGGGACACTTCTGGAATTTCAATGCAGAGCTAATTAAGACTATATTATACTCTCTAGCATACTTAAACCCGAAGCTTTATGGCTGCAGCAACACAAGCCTTCCATCTGTCTCTATCCGGGGCAAGATTAATCCAATCTTTCCCATCCTTACCGATTTCCTTTAGGTCCATCTCAACCTACTGGTCTCTTACCATCAGGTTTTCCAACAAGAATCCTGTAAACTATTCTTTCCTCTGCCATTCGTGTCTCATGGTCTGCCCAAGTCTTCTTGATTAAATTATTCTAATGACAATAATTAAAAGTCGAAATAATGTATTGTGTTGCCGGAGGAAGTAACGCTAAGATTATGTTTTTATTTGTTTATTTGGAGATTATTTTAACCATACCCAGGCCGGGATTTATATACGTATGTGGAGGCCCGGAGCTGCAGTCCTCAATTTCACCCTAAATTCTGATCTAATCTTGATGATCCTTGCATAATTTTGAGACTCCTAAGCCTACTAGCTACTTTTAATCATGGCAGTATTCATTTGATCACAGTTTTTGTTTCAATAGCTCTAGTAATTACTTTCACTTTCTAATGACAAAATTTGCTTTTTATGAGTTGATAATATTTGAACATTTCTAGCATAGATAATATTCACAAGTAAAATATACATGTTATGAACACCAGAATACACTTATTTATTGAATCATTCATTTATCCCCAAGTATATGTACTTATTGAATTTGATTGGGTGGTCATAGGAATTTTTGGGTGGGCGCTTGCCCACCCGTACCCATCGCCGTCCCTGGCTAAACGGCTCCGTTCTTTCGCCGCTTTTTATTAGTAAAAACCGGAATATACACACACACTCAAATAGCTAAAGAACAGGTGAAAATATCATACCATCAAATCAAACTTAACATTCCTAACTTAACAAAAAAATCGAAAATTGCTATCAGCACCAAACCTAACAGTCCTAACCTAACTACGCAAAATTATAAACACCAATAAATCTACCACTTATAACGATAATTTCACTTCCATTTGGCTTAGTAAGTTTTCCGTCCTTCGTTTTTGATTTACTTCATTTTAAAATACATTTATGAAAAGGTAGGCAACGTCCTGTATGCTGCTGTTGTAGAATGTAGTGTTAGGTGCTATATTCACTTACGCCAAGACTTCTGGCTGTTCTACTTCACGCTAAGGTAACAGACGTATTACTTCACAATTACACATTTCCGCGAGCTAAAAACAACGAAAAACATTCATAATCAACATTATCTTCATAAACCAAGCAAAATATTTCAATTTCTCGAGTGCGGTACAGAGATTTAAGGGTACCTTCTACTAATAAATAGCGACGAAAGAACTCCGAAATGGCAGGTTTTGGAATCAAATATCTCCGTTATTTGCGTTTTCCTCACACTGAAACCAATTTTATATTACGTAAGGCATCGATTAATAGAAAATTCAACGTAATTCTCGAGAGGGTACAGTGGGTAAACTGCTCCTAAGAACTTAGATATATCATCATTTGCTTTTACCTTACCTTGTTCATATGGGGCCTGCAACCCAACACCCTTCTGGTCAAGATCTTTGATGACTTTGCTGAATCCTTTGCATTTCTCTCCAGCAAAATCTTCAACTGCTCGTCTTTTTCCTTTCTTGCACAACTGTAAAAGAAATTTCAGTGGGGTACATTTATTGGTGTAAAGTCCCGTCAATAGTTTTTACCTGAAATTTTGCTGATCCTATATTAAGACTTTATAAATAGCACCCAGCATGTAACTACCTATATAAGTTTTACAATTATCACAATACGGTAGTTCTTTTGGTATAAGAAGAGAAAAATGTATAAAATTAACAGTTATTTTTATGCAGTATCAAAATTGCAACATAAACCCAATACCATTTAGCCAATACTTCATTTAATTACAAAATTTAAATTTTCAACGCTCTTTACGAATAACCGGATAGTGGTGCTGATCACATCACCACCAGAATGACCGAGATCGAGAATGTGTGGGAGCCCTACCCCCACATTCCATAAATGTTCCTTCATGGTACGGTATTATATGCACGGGGAACATTAACTTTACGAATGGCACACTATTTCAAATTATATCAATAATTTTGAAATTTGCAGTTTCTTTTCTTAAGAACATTGAATAAATTCAATTTCTAGTCGATATATTATGGGGATATTCGTCATCGCTTCATCTGTATAGGAAAGAGACATGTGAACGCGGCATCGTAAAAATTCAGAGTCCATGTGTAAAAAAGGAAAGAAAAAATAATCGAGCTGCTACAGAGAAAAAAATCCACTATATGTTCTGAAGAGTAACGAACATATGAAAACACCTTACTCACACTGCTAACAGATGGTGCATAAATCGTATGTATAAAGAAAGTGAAATGTCGCAACGTTGTATGGAATTTGTAAATCAACTCACGAGCTTTAAATGATAAAGAATAAATTTGTAAAGAGAGAACATTAAAGTCTATGAGCAGGAACTAAGTTGCTGGGATAGATAGATGTCTCTTAAAATTATTCATTACACATATACAGATAATAATAATAATAATAATAATAATAATAATAATAATAATAATATGCATTGTCAGTTTATATTCTATAAATTCTTACACATGGGTATTGTAGATATTATCACTGATTTATTGAACTGGTTATCATAACGACCTGCCTATATTTGCGGCATTAGGATAAGGTTAAATAATTCTCTCGTTTCATAATGGTTTTGATTTGATTTGATTTTTGTTATTTAGTGTCGCTTTTCTGGCTAATCGCGACGATGAGCATGAGTAATTATATGATGAAATTGATGAAGGGGCACTCACAAAGAACTATGCCCAGACCAGGATTCAAACCCGGGACTCCTGCTTTGTCTCATAATAGCTTGCTAGAGAATGAAACTCCTGCTCGAAAAGGGTTTAAGTAAAGTTGCAAATATTGTGAAGTAGGTCAATCCAAATTTCGAATAATTCAGTATAATTTGTCAAACGTTAATATAGCTATTTTCAATTAAGCAGTCGCGCATTACATCCGTTCCTTTATTTTTTTTAAATATATTATATTACGTTTCTCAAAACATTTGTGTCGTGTAATGTGGTATATTAATTATAATAGTTTAAATCACCACATCAACAATTAACTATGTAGAATATGCAATTATCAACTTGAAGAAGGAAATTTCGTCAATAATTAAGCATCCGTACCGTATTATCCTTGCACAATATGACGTCATAACTTGGCCCTTCACATCCTTCTTCGGTATTGACAGGTTTTGGATTGTCACATGTTCTTCTTCTTGGTTGATATCCTACAATATGACCAAGCAAGAACAATTTGCAATTTTTAAGGACACATCCAAAGAAAAATCAAGATTGGAAAATATTCCGTTATAATTAGACCTCGGTTTTTAGGTTTTTAACCTGTTGTTTCCTTTACAGGTATGTAAGTAATAATAAGTTATGTCAGCGTTTCGTTAAAAAACGCAACAACTGATGAAGTTTTGTAGTACCTAAAAACCTATTTTCCTTGTTAGAACCTATTTTAGGTTTATGCACCTAAATCAAGCCTTTTTTAGGTTTTTATATATTTTTAAAGATTTTTACAGGATTTTTACGTCGCACAGAGGCATTTGCTTTGTTTGGTCCCAAAAAAATTCAATGGCGAACGTGTTAGAAACGTACTCTCTGTCGATATCCCTTCCTCCAAATCCATGGTGATTTTTCATACAAAGCAAAATGTCTGGTGCCACTCTTACCTGTACAATACAAAGTGGTCTGATCTGTGCTGCCTTGCTAACTTTCACGTCACTTCGGTGCTTTGTGGCATTCACGCTTTGCAAACTAACATTTCAGCATTGAAATTTGCATCACTGACTATGTTTTTGTTGAAAGATTTTATTTATTATTTTTTGTCTGTGATCCTCACAGACAAAATTGTGGAGTGACTGTAGATAACATGAAAAAATATTTTAGCCTAACTATATGACGAAGAGTGGATTTCCATAGCAAATTTCTAATGTCATTTCATTGCCGGTGACTACAACTAATCAGCATTTTTCAAGAATTTTAAACTATTTTAAGTTTTTTTAACCTACTTAAAGAATTTTCGAGCCTAACTTAAGATTTTTAGGACCTATTTTAGGATTTTTCGAACCTATTTTAGGATTTTTGTAGCCTATTTTAGGAACCTAAAAGCACAATTTTTAGATCCTAAAAATCCGAGGTCTAGTTATAATAGCTACATGTGAAATATGTAATTTGGATAGTAGTTGTATTTACGGTACTATAAACTCACGAAAGTATGACCCCCCCCTCAAGCAGATTTGCTATACTTAAAACAAGCTGAACATGAGCATATGAGCTTTTTGCTCAAGTGTGGAATCTTGTCTAATTCAAGATTTTTGTAAAAATGCCCTCGGGAATTTCCTCAGAAAGTATGACCCCCTCAGATTGATGAGGCTACACTTATAAAAGGCACTTCTGAGAGATTGCTGTCCATAAATTTGTTAAAAATATGCCCCTCTTGTGGCCACACTTAAAACTAGGCCATCCACACACATACACACACACATACACACCCACACACACATACACACACACACACACACGCATATTTACTTTTGGTTTAAGTTCAATTGGATACCAGGCTCAATTTGTTTATCTAATATTAAAACAATGTAATTCTTCTAGAATTGCTCCGTGACTCTCTCATTTCTTACGTCATAAACATATGATTTTTCTCCTATGAGAATAACACTACATATGGTGTCATCGGGTAATGCCTCGTGGAATTCACAGATAATTTTAATGTTTGTCCTGTCATTAACCACAACTTGTTTCCTTTTTGAAGCGTTGATGACAAACATGGGTCTCCGTGCTTTGAATTCATCTGGTGTGTAATACATGTCAGTACTGCCAGTAGTGACCCTCTTGAAAGCCGAAAAAGCTTCATATAATTTGAGGAAATCATCCTTGGACATGTCTAAATTGTAATTTTCTCTAGGAAATACCTCATTTCTGCCATTTTTAAGATATATGTTCTTGATGTTGCAGCTATCAAATTTGCTTGAATTTTTTTCCTGATTGTTGTGTCTTCCAGTCTGAAACAGTACCACCACAAAATCAGGCATGTCGTATTGTATGCTGGAGAATGAATTTGTAGCATCAAACTCATAATAAGTACCAGCGGCAGGCTTCTGTACGCATTGATATGTGTAAAATTGCAGAGGAATCTGTGGATTTTTTAGGATATCAGCTTTGTATTTAAGAGCATAACTGGCTTCATATTCAACAACTGGGATTCTTAGCTCCATAGTCTGAATAATGCACTTGCCTGCATCTGGTAAGGTATTAGGCAGAGCTTCTCCTGTAGAGTTTAATGTGCTGTACCTCATCAAAGCATTATTATCATTGGCAGCTCTTCTAAATGTAATTCTTAACCCACCCTTCCACATAATATCTTTGTAATCCGAGAAGAATCCTGGCAACAGGCGCATGGGGAACAGCACTGTGTGATTTTTGGATAATATTTTATCACCAGCTTCAAATCCACCTATTTTGTAGTATGAAGCCTCGGTTTTGGATAATTTTAGTGTGGCCAAAGCTGTGGAGGTAATGCCGGGATAATCTATTCTGTTTATAACAACGCCATGCTTTCTGATCTCAATTTCAGAGAATAGATGCGGCACAAAATTGTCTACCAATCTTATATTTGAATTTGCCGGATAATCTGTTCCATCGAGCTTTACAACATCAAATTTGATGTATAGATCTGCTCTGTGAGGGTGTATAAAGCCATCCCCTACATCAAGATCAACCTCTATCTCTGTGTTGGGTTGATTTAAATTTGCAAATGTCCTCCTGTTTGGAGGGAATGATTGTAGCTCATAACTCTCAATATTTTCCATTGTATGTATTTTTATTTAAATGTTAATCTCTATGATAGCAGTTGTTGTGGCTCCAGCAAAATCAACTAATTCTTCTTTTTCATTAGTGACCATCAATTCAATGTAATCTATTCTGTTATGGCACACAGGAAAATATAATGTTGGGGATGGATTGTAGATGATTGGCTCCATGAATTCTGAATTAGGTTTGAATGTTGCAATGATGCCGGTTTGTTTGTGAGTGCCTATGCCATTTGATTTGGTGATCATACCCTCAGCCACATTACAGTGAATATTCAGAGTCTCTATGGCTAAGAATTTAGGTATATTCATAGCAGTGTGTTTGATGGCCGCTTCAAGTTTTGTGTTGTTCTCAAAGCCTAACAGCTCTCCTATAGTACCCAGATCCACTGTTTCTGTAGCAGATACAATCTCTACTCTGTGAGTGACAGAATTTTGACTTAACACTACACCTCTGGGTAATTGAGCATTTAGAGTGGATAGATTATATTGCCCTGGAGTGATGACAATTTTTTGATCCCCTATTGCAATTGTGTTGTTGTGGTGCGTAATATTAGGGATCAAGTACATGCCGTAAAATGCTCTGAGAGCTATTGTTTTGGGATACACAATGTCATCATGTAATTTGAGTTTCAATATTGAATTTTGGCTGGTGAGATGGAATACCCCCATGATGTTTCAGATACCACAAGGCTTTTTGAAAATTTTCAATTGATGGTTTATTTATTTGAGACATATATCTGAGAACAGATAAACACAAATGTCCGCAATTAACATCTTTGAAATTTTGAACACGGGCATTATTGTAATAAAGATTACCTGATTTTAGATATTTTACTAAATTTTCAGGAGGAATACCTCCAAATGAATCAAACACAAATGCCTCATTTTTTAAATATTTAAGATAACAAATCCAGTGAGTGCCCTGATTTTTGTACTCATCCAAATTAACAATGCCACACTCTTTGTTGAGTGGTTGTTCTGGTAAAGAATCAGACATGTACACACCTCTAAAATTTTTGATGCCCAGTGGCTTGATTAAAGCTTCAATATCTTGGTTTGTAAGCGGCTCTTGTTTTTTTTAAACTTATTCATGGCTCTCTTAACACCTTTGCCTTGTTTCTCCATTGCCAGGTTATGGCGCCTCTGCTCATCTAATTCTGCCCTATTCTTCTTGGCATCTATTACTGTTTTTGCTATGGCAGCTGATCCCCCAGCCAAGCTCCCCACAGCCCCGAGAGCAGCTAAGATGGCAGGGATGGTAAATATAAATCCCCCTACATGTGATTTTTTTCTAGATTGCTGTAATTTTTTTAATTGGGGGGTACTAAGCAACAATTTCATACCATGTCCCTTTGCAATACAAGAGCTTTTTTTCTTGCGCTGCTTTTTGGTCAAGAGACTATCAATAGTTTTAAGAGATTTGAGACCTGCATAAGGTATTTGATACATAAAACCCTTGGCCTTCATTGTAGGTTTATTATATACATATTCACAGCCCCCACCCCAGTTTTTGTTTGGTGCTCATAGCTATGGTGGTTCCCAATGCTGCTATTTTTTCACTCAAAGAAGCATCTTTGCTTACAAATCTACCAAATGCAGCCTCTTCTAATTTCTTGTCTGCAACATGTCTCTTGTCAAGATCAGAATGTGTGTTGTATGCTATGTCATGGTCTCTACAAGCAGCATCTAGGGGATTAACACCAGGATCACCTCTGTTTAATCTATGGTCTAATTTTGTTCCTGGACCACAATACTGATAGCCTGGAATGTGTAGTTCAAATGGCAACTTGTTTATAATGTCATTAACCAACCCCCGACCCTCAGAAACATTCCAAAATTTAGGTGGTAGAGTATTAATAATTTTTATGAGATATCCAATCCCCTTAGGGTCATTCACTATAAAATTAGACAATTTTGTGCTTATCATGTCCATAATTCCAACCTTTTCATTGTAAAAATTGTGGTTGCCAGCATTTTCCTCCCCAGCTATCACCAATAACCTATCTACAAGTTTCCTGACATCATCAACCCACACAAATTCTTTGGGCAGGGTGTTGTATTGTTTGATTCCACTACCTGTCTTGATCTGTGACCATATGGGCTTGATTAAATTATTGTATTTTGCCCCACTGCTAGACTTGACTCTTTTTTGTGTGGGATCATTGTTCTGGTATAGAGCATCTGATTTTATTAATATTTCTTTGTAATGCTCATAATCTTGATCTGTATAGCTGCCAGGCCTTTTCCTAGTCATCAGTTCCCACAATCCAGGTGTTCCGGGGTACTTAACAAAAGCACCTTTTTCTCCGAGACGAGATTCTGAATAAACAATTATATCATCCCCCATAAATGTTACTCTGAAATTGCCAATTCTATGAATGATGCTCCCATCAAGCTCTGTGTCAGCATATAAGCCAAAGACCTCATCTTTGTTGTCTTTAGGTGTAGTTAAATATTTTTGAGCAAGAAGACCCAATTCAATAGGATCCTGAGTAGCTTCAATTCTTCGAGGAGCAACAGGACTAGGTGTATGAATACTGGAAAGTGGGGTGAATGGATAATCTAATATGTTCCTTGCAGCTACAGGTACAAGCTCCGTGATCAAATCTTGATTCTGCTCTGTAACAGTTTTGATATTCTTACCTAAATTATTAATAGCATCAATTACAGGCTGTTCTGTTTGCTTGTGTTTTTCATAAATTCCTCGGTTCTCTGATTTCCATCCCTTAAATCTTTTTACAAGATAATCTCTTAACTTAAGATCGTCAATGACTGGTCGTTTCATGGTTATTTATATATGTTTCAACGTCTAGAAAATCGTTGATTTTATTTCTGTATTTTCCAGTATTAGGTGTTCTTGTCATATCAATTGTGACAAACCCATAACTGTCCTGGTTCCAGCACCTGCTGCAAAACTTGGAAAAATCATTGTAGCTCAAGTCCCCACCTACATATTCATCATGTATGTGTTTGAGGTTGGTATGATCTTGATGAAACACGCATATAAAATTGCTGTTGTCTCGGATCAGTTGCTTCGGTATTTTAGAAAAAGTCTGTGCCAGGTAGAAGCAATCAATGTTTTTGTGTCGGCCCTGTGTAAAGAAATTTCTAACCTTGTTTTGATTATCCAGTATAACATCATCAAACACAACAACAGAATTATCGAGACATTCATGGAGTGGCTTAACTTCTGATTCAAAAGTGGCAATATCCAATCCATCATATAGCTTCATCAACTGCTGATATTTTAATTGTTCCAAGCTCTTAGAGAAGACATACAAGTGCCTGTTTTTCCAGTCTAACCAGTTGGGTGCCAATAAAAAATTATCAACCATTAGTGTAGTTTTACCACAAGCTGATGGCCCAACAATAAGACACCTAATATTTTCAGGCAGCAACTTGCCATTTCTCTTATTCTGCTGTTCAGGTTCTGGCAGCCTTTTTATAACATCCCAGGTGCTCATATTATTATTTTGTCTGCATCGATCCAGCTGTTTTCCGGATGACCCAGCCATTTGACAAATAACTTGTTGCCTTTTCTGCGGATGACTTTTTCTATGAGATATGTGTCAGGCTGTTTAGTTTTGCTGAGTTCTTGTTCATAGAATCTGCCTTTGAGAATTTCTCCTCGGTGATCCTTTATTATATATGTATTAAGGGTCCCGGGTTTAACTTGAACCACTGTAAATAATTCGGTGCTCCAGTTTCTTGTAAAGCCTCTTTTGAATAAGTGCTTATATTTGCTTATTCTTACTTGATCACCCACTCTGTATTTGGCTTTTCTTGTTGTTGGCTGGTATCTAGGATAATAAACAGTCCTGATCAATTTTTGCTCATCAGATGAAGTTACTTCGGAGGGTTTCATGTTGATTGTGGAATGGACCGAGTTGTTATATTTATGTAGAAGTTCTGGAAGAATATTAAGCCATTTATAATTACCTTGGAGTGTAAATTGTTTATACATAAGATTTTTTAAGGTTCTGTTGAATCTCTCTACAATTGAGGCCTTGAGATCACTGTAACTCGAGTAATGTTTTATTGCCTGGCTTTTAATAAATTGTTGGAACACTGAATTATAAAATTCTTTGCCATTATCTGTTTGCAAATAGCGCGGTGATCTTCCACTCTGATTGATGATTGTCCTGATAGCTTCTGTAACACATGTTCCAGTCTTGGATTTGAGTGGCAGAGCCCAGGCAAATTTTGAAAATGTATCTATTACAGTGAGTAGATACTTGTAGCCCTTGTTGATTTTGTCTAAGTTCTTCAGCTGTCCACTTGACAACTCAATCAAGTCGCTTTGCCATAAATCATCTATGCCCTTTGTGACTACTGGGAGTCTCTTAAAATGATGTCTGGCTTGTCTGTGTAATTCATCAACGATAATTTGTCTAGACATGGTATGAAAACAAGAATATTGCAACTATGGGGTGTTCAGCAGCTGATACTACAGGATTTTCTAAATATAATTTGTCCCCTATTTGTATTTTAAATTCCAGAGATCCATCATCTTCAGTATAGGCTGTTTCTAATGTATTGGGGTCTGTAAAATCCTCTAATTCTACACTGGTGATTTTCACTTTGTTCTCAGCATTTGTTATTGATAAGGTAGGGTAGTGGTGTGCCTGTGGCTGATGCCAATATTTGATCTTGATTGGTCTCAATGTGCCCCCAACAAAAAACTGGTAATAAAATTGTGCAGGGGACAGCATATATATTTTGCCACCTGGTGTAAATGGTGAATCATATTCTTTGTTGGGGATGCTGTACAATTCAAGAATTACTGTATGTTTTGGATTCTCGATTATGCCTGTTATTTCCTTTTCTGCTGTGAGCAATCTGCTTGTTACAGGTTCAAGGTGCTCATTGATGGTCCTAACAACATCATCGTGGCCTGGCTTGATTTTTATGTCCACAATAAGTTTCTTGTATTGTTGCACAATCTCTTGAAGCTGGGTGGCAAAAACAGACAGAGCATTTGCTTGATTGGATTCCATGGTCCCTAGCTGTTGCTTGATATTCGCTACAATTTGTTGCAAATTTTCAACAACTGCCAATTTTGAATTTTGAGCAGTAAGATCATGGACTTGTCTTCTGATATCCTCAAACAGGGCATGCAGTTCATTAATATGTTGATTGGTTGGTAGAGTAGCCACTGTCTGAGTGAGTTGTTTGATCTCTGTCTGGATATTCTTGATATCTTCTGATTTCAATATCCTATTCACTGCCCTCTTAATATTTTTAAGTTCCTGTGATGTGGGAAGATTTGATACTGTATTTTGCAAATATTCAAGTGCCAATTTCACATTGTTTAATTCAGATGCATCAGCCACATTTTGCATAGCATTTTGGAGCAGGGCTATATCTGCCTGAGAGGGTGTTGATTGTTGTAAAATTTCAAGCTTTGTTTGGATATCATCGATCAAGTGATGAAAATGAGATAGTTCAGATTCAGTGTTGAGGTTTTCAAGCTTTGTGATTTGGTGCTGGACACTGACAAGTGTATCTACAATCCCAGGCAGGCGAGATTCTTGTACATTTGCCAAATCACTTTGCACTGCTGCTATTGTACCTTCAAGATGGGTTATGGTACTTTGAATTTTTCCAAAATCTTCATATGTTTCGAGTTGCAGCTTAATGTTTGCAACACTCCGAGTTATTGCATTCAAAGCATCAGAAGATGGCAAATTGTTCATAAAATTTTCAAGTGTCTCAATTTTTTCTTTAACCTCGGCTATGGCATTGTTCAAGGGGTCCAGATTAGGTATCTGGAGTGATTGAATCTGTTCCTTTAGAGTGGAAATCACTAGATCAAAATCTTCTTGTGATTTTATGCTTTTGACAATTGTTTGGAGCTGTGTCTGGACATTATTAATCTGCTCCTCCAATTGCTGTTTCAATTGCTCAGAGTTGTTAGCCTGGGTCTTAAATTTGGCTTGAAGAGCTGCTACAGCTTCTTCTAAACTTTGAAAATTATCTAATGTTGCCAGATCAGTATATTTCTGAAGCAGCACTTTGAGTTCGGAATCAATTTTAAGAAGAGGGTCCATGCATTGTAATTGTAAATTTGTAATTTCTAATTGAAGACTGGCATTGAGCGTGGTTTGTAAAGCTTGTAAATCACTTCTTAATTTCTTGACTCTGACATCAAGCATCAGAATCTCATCACTGTGATCTTCATGTCTTGTATGGCCAAATATATCGTTAGGCATTTTTGTTTTAATGGTTATTTATTATTGAATATCCGATTCTTAATTCTATAAAAAAGGGTATGAGCTTGTCATATGATCCAGGGACCTCAATATATAAGCAGTCACCAGCAGAAACAGTATAAACAGTGCCAGAAACCATGTTTGAGTGCTTAATTCTATAAATATTTCTCCCTACTGAAATCTTGACATCACCCTCAGGGGTTGTAATAAATTGCAATTGCCCGCCTACAGGTAATTGGTAATGATTTAAATTATTGTTAAATATGTACAATATTTTGCCTGTTTCTTCATCATTATCTGTAAGTATGCTGTTCAGATGAATAATTAACAAGCCACTCAGTTTAGACAGCATATCAGGAGAGGGTTGTGGTGTCGGCAGGTCCATAATAGCCTGTTTTTTGAACCCAAATAAGTTCATAGGCATGTTTATTTATTTCAAATCATGCTCTGTAATTGGGCATTGATTCCCATTTTTCAAATCACAATGCCCCCAAGGTAAAGTATGTATGCCACATGATAAAATGCATCTCTTATCATCATGTGGGTCCAGGGCCACTTTTCTTACAATATTTGTAGTCAGCAAGTGATTCTCACTCTGAATTCTATTTTCTGATGTTCTGATTGAATTCTGGGATTTGATGCAATTTTCATAATCTTCAAATTGGAGATCTTTTTCAACAGTCACTCTGCCAATGCCCTTGGCCTTTTTGGCAATAGCGCCACTACATGTTTCAAAACTGTACATCTTGGCACTTAACCCAGCAAATTTCACAATAACATCACCAAGTGTCTCATCTTTTAACTTGCCAGGCACCTTTTTGTTGTGGTGGTGTTCAATTTTTGAATGCTCACTGGTATCAAAATATTTAAACAATTCAGGCTGTGACATATCTTGATAAACATCTTCTGTTTGAATATCAAGAATAAAACTATCCGTGTCCATGTACAATAATTTTACACGATCACCATAAAAAGGTTTCAGCACATCATAATACAATATTAACATATGTAATTTGGACAATTCCAATATCACAGCCCCTACATAAATAGGTTTATCAAACTTAATCTTTGTTTTCATCATGTTGAAAAGTGCCATGTACTCATCATAAATTCTTCTGTAATTGAAGTTGGGCTTTGCAACCAATTTTTTGCTCCGGCTGGGGTCAGTAATTATTTTAACATCGGTATGTTTCCTGACATTTTCAATTGTTTTGCCATACACTGAATTCACCATCAATTTAAACAAGCCCTTATCAAATTGGCTCTTTGCAGATGTTCGAAGCTCCGTATTTGTATCAATGTATGGTTTCAACCATTCTGAGTGCCTGAACCTCAAAACTTTTCCAACTTTGGTCACTTGAACACCATGTTTCATCAGGAACTGGAGGTTTTTGTAATATGCGACATATCGCTGTTTCGGATCCAGAGTCGTCATGAGCTTCTTCTGTTTAGAGCCAGGTGAGCACTTAACCTCGGGAATTGGGGACAGATCAGAAAATTTGTTGTGCAAATGATCTGGAATTATCAGATCAACCTCTATGAATAGGCCATATTCACTGTCATCATAATTCTTAAGATCTTCAATATTGAAATTTTCAACCCATTCAAGCTCTGCATATGGCAGTTTTTGCATCATGGCGTGACCATAGAGGTTGTTCGCATCTACATACAGTATATAATTTGATGGCCGTGCTGGATCATAATCAGGCATATACTTGTTATTTGCTCTGGCATATCTCTGGGAACATTGCACCATCCCTCCTCTTATACATTTCTCCATAAACAGATACTTATCTTGATCGTGGATCAGATCCAATTGCATTTTAGTGTTTAAAAACATTGCAGACCATGCTAGGCCCGGGGCACTGAAAAAATATATTGGATCCAGTTTATAATTTTCCATTGAAGATTTTCTGAATACCTGTATTACATCAGCTAAGAGGGTTACATCAAGTTTTAAATATGCCATGTGATAATCACCAAATGTCTTGCATTTTAAATTGTTCCACATCAACTGAGCATGGTGATAATCTTCATCAGTGATTCCAGATCCTCTGATTTTGCTATAAAATGCTTCTTGTGGTGGCAGAGAACACTCATCAAATTTAGAAAAATCTGTAACATAATCATATGGATATACACCCTTCCGCCTAATTAATTTCAGGTCCTGATTTGGAAACGAGGCACGTGTGATTTTCAAGTGATCATCAGGTAATTGAGTGGCCAGTGTGGCCAGGCTAGCAGATAAAAATCTGTAAGAATCAAGAAATCTTATGTGAATAGGAACACCATCAACTTTAATTATCTTGCTAATAGATATATATTTTTCATCATTTTCAGCTAAAATATTTAAATTCTGTTTGTCAAAACCCTCGTACCTGATCAGATGATGGAAATCATAATTGGATGCTCCATGGCAAAATATGGGGACAAATCTTGGTCTCTTGATCTTAATATTACAGCTATTACACAGGGCCTGTTTATATCGACCATCTGTATGAGAATGGTGTTTCACCTTGATAATTGTATCTGAAAATTCAGAATCACATACCGGGCATTTTTCTGCATTGTTGAAATCTTCAATCTGTTTCTCTGTTAAAGGCAACATAGGCTTTGATTTTAATAAGATGTTAGATGCTATGTCACGGCACTCATTTTCTATTCTATGTGCAAATATTTTGATGGCATCTGGTCCCATGTATGAGTATGGCTCACTAGCTACACCATCCTGTACAACTGTATAACAAAAGCTGGAAGGTTCATGTAACTGGTATGGTGTAGTTGAAGATTCTTCGGGATCTGGATTGCAGAATGCAAGAGGTTTGAGGTTCGATTCGAAATCACAGACAATATATGCTGGGTGTTCCAACAAGGCTTCATACTTTTTGAATTTTGCTTTTTCACTTGGATTGGGCATCACCATATGAACAGGTTTATGGTTGCCACAGTATTTCAGATGCTCAATTAACTTGTTTTTAGCAATTTCTGCACTCTCTTCCCGAACCCCTTTCACCATTTTTTGACCATCAAATACAGTTAAACATCTTCTGCACAACTTAAATATTGTATGAGTTTTGTCTAGTTGTGTTCTCACTAAAGCTTCAAGATTATGTATCAGAGTGTAATGATATGTACCATCCTTTTCAATTAAGAGCAGATCAATCGGAATTGCAGAATCATCATCAAATGTACTGATTCTGAGAGGATCTATCAAGCAATTGCCAGTAGAACAAGTAAATACATTAATAGATAATTGTTTGCCATTGATGTGCCTGGCCCTTTTTTCAAATTTATCAATATTCTGAACTGACATTGGATATTCTAAACCCTCCATTGCATCGTCAAAATCATGTTCATGCTGTTTGTAATAACTTATTCTCTGAGGATTTCTTGAAACTGGATACAAAGCAGCTAAAATACACCACAGAAAACATTTCTGGTCGGTATTTTCTATATTAACCACGGCTCTTCTGTTTTTAATATTGGCAGGTAATGGCACATAAGTGGAACCTTGCAATGGGCTGAATTCAGAAATATTAACATATAACTTGTGTGATGAACCGCATAGACTCCATCCGGACTCTTTTGCTGCAAATTCAGAGTGTTTAATGTTAAGTTGATCTATCAAATTGCCTATTATTGTGTCTGAATTTGTATTTGAATATACAGGTACAGTTTCTGTTATGTGGGGCTGTGTAAATTTTGTGCCATTTGGCTTCTTATATTGTACAAACAATTTGAGGGACAGCTTATAAGAGCCATTTTGTTCATTTAGAATTGCCTGCACTTTAGGATTTACACTGTTCAAGAAATTCTCAATGCCACATCTTGGCTCTGATACAAACTTGTGATCCCTTAATTGGCCGTTAAAACTGCTACGGATAGGTTCATAGCGTGGCTGTTTTGCTGCTCTGGCATTAAGAGGTGCTTCGTGCCTTCTTTTCAGACCAGATGTAGATGGTTGAGAGGGCAATGCAGAGCAAGTATCTTTATGTGTATATGTGAAGTATTGCATGCTGTATTTTCTATGGCATTTGGGGCAAATTATTGTGGGAGTTCTGTATTTGCCCGGGTTACAAATCTTTTGGTGCTTGGCCCAATTGGGGCTGGATATATTTTTATTGCACTGGTCGCAATATTTTTGATTCGGCATTTTTGCTGTTGTTTATTATATACAATTTCCGGGGATTCAATTCAAAACTTTATACTGAATAAAAAATATCAGTTGGGGTTCAGCACTGTACTTTGTGTGTGTGTATGTATATATGTGTGTATACACTTAATATTTTTGGCTTTGGTATTTATATACAATTTCTTGGGATTCAAATCAAAACTTTATGCTGGATCAGTTGAGTTCAACACTGTGCTTTGTGTGTGTGTATATGTGTATTAATATTTTTGGCTTTGGTATTTATATACAATTTCTTGGGGTTCAAATCAAAACTCTATGCTGGATCAGTTGAGTTCAGTGCAGACAAAAAAACTGCATAGCTCTATGTCAATTAGTTCTTGAGTTTTGTATTTAGGAACCACTTTGGCCCCCCTGCCAAAAATTGGCTTTTATTGCATCAGTGTATATTGTCTCTATGACCTTACTTGGGTTATTCCAGTGCAGACAAAAAAAACTGCATAGCTCTATGTCAATTAGTTCTTGAGATATTAATTATTTTGTATTTAGGAACCACTTTGGCCCCCCTGCCAAAAATTGGCTTTTATTGTATCAGTGTATATTGTCTCTATGACCTTACTTGGGTTATTCCGCCAAATTATATGCTTCAAGTCTCCTATACTTTGGTGGAGCCTGTTCAGGTTCTATCCCCCACTTGTGGGTTCCACTGCCGATCCAGCAATGGTGAAGAATCTGCACTGTGCCCTGGCTTTTATAGTTTTGTCGGACCAATCAAAACCTTGCTTGCTTTAGCCAATCAGAAAACACCACATCAGCACATTATGTCATAACCATTTAATCAATTAATATTGCACAACATGATGCAATAGAAGTGTGCCGGGAAGTAAATATGTATGGATGTGGGTGGGTGGGTGTGGGGGTGGGTAGGGGTGGGTGGGTGTGGGTGGGTGGGTGTGGGTGGGGGTGGGGGTGCATCTTGGCTTAGTTTTAAGTGCTGTGTTCAAAATAAAAATATAATGGCTGGTAGCTGTATCCAAGCCCTATTATAATTTTTGTTTCTGCATTCTGTCACTAATTTTGATCCTAGGCCAGTAATATTTTATGGGGTGACTCTGCATGTTCCCCAGAGCAACATACTCAAATTTTGAAAAAATCGATTATTTTATTTTTGCAATTTTCACTAATTTTGATCCTAGGCCAGTAATATTTTATGGGGTGACTCTGCATGTTCCCCAGAGCAACATACTCAAATTTTGAAAAAATCGATAATTTTTTGGATTTTGATTATCTCTGGAACCATGAATCCTAGAGACATGGGGTTTGTTGCTTTGGCCTGGGCATGGCAAGATGCAACTTTTTGATCTCTATAATTTTTCAAAAATCTCTTGTTGTTCTCTAGATCTTAAATAACTTGCCTATTTTTCAAGATAGGTGCATGGGGGTTGCATATTTGAAATCTAGAGGCTGTTTAGAAGTTTTGTTAAAAAATCGATAATTTTTTGAATTTGAGATTTTTCATAAACTATCAGTACTGGAGACTTGAAATTTTGTAGGCATATTCTAGGCATGATTCTCTACATTTTATGTCTCTATAATTTTCCTGATATATGCAATACTTAAGCTGTAAATGCCTAATTTTTATAAATAGAATTTTCTGAAAAGTGTAATATTAACAAAATTTTGAAATCTATACCTGCTAGGGCACTATAGCAGTCACTATACTTAAGATATCAAAAAATATCAAAAAGGGCATATTTTTAACAAATTTATGGACAACAATCTCACAGAAGTGCCTTTTGTAAGTATAGGCAAATCAATCTGAGGGGGGTCATACTTTCCGAAATATTCCCGAGGGCATTTTTACAAAAATCTTGAATTAGACAAGATTCCACACTTGAGCAAAAAGCTCATATGCTCATGTTCAGCTTGTTTTAAGTATAGCAAATCTGCTTGAGGGGGGGTTCATACTTTCGTGAGTTTATAGTACCGTAAATACAACTACTTTGGATATTAATTAGTTTATCTCCCTTTCTATTATTCTTAATCATCTTTCATCCTCATCGTTGAGATTAACCCAATACGTAAAAAATCGGCGTAAAATCAACGAAATATAAAAAAGCTCCAAAGGTTCCGGGTTCAATGCTTGACCGCAAGCTCAAAATGCGACCTTTTTGCAACCATCAATATTCTTATATTTTAAAACTTGTGTGGGATTTTTGACTGATAAAAATTCAAATTAGTTATCAATGTCCTTGAAAAATATTATTTAAGCCTCCACGATAGCGTAGTGGTAACGTCGTCGCCTTATGATCAAGAGGTCCCGGGTTCGATACCCGGTGGAGGCTTATAGTGGTTCGCATCACGCTTTGAACTGTAGGTCCAGTTCCGATTAGCCTTACTGTGCATAAACACAAAGTTAAAACACAAAATCAATCAATCAATCATTTTTTCTGTAGACAATGTAAACATCGTGTAGATTACGTTAGGAATGGTCAAATTCGGATAAACTTTTATCCAGATATCGGATAATTTTCTGCCAGATTTCAAATATCCATATATCGAATATTCTGATATCCGGATATCCTAATTGTCCGGATTTCCAATATTCGGGTTATCCGAATTATCGGGATATTCTGTTTATCCGGATTATGCGAAATATTCGGATACCGAATGTGTGTTTTATCCGGATAATTTTATCGTTTATCCGTTTTACGGGCTATGCACATATTACATTATTTAATAGTTTTCTATTTCAGTGGAAGGATTTTCTTCAAATTCTTCATCAAACCTGTTCTAACCGGATATCCAAATTATGTGGATATCCGAATTATCATTTGCATCCGAAACGAACCGGATAATTTGAAATCCGGATTTTATGTCCATCCCTAGATTACATATAAGTTACCCTTCACTTAGTTTAGATGTAGTGCTAGAATTACCGCATATGTGGCAATTATTTATATTTTCCATGGCTGAGCTGATGCCGATGTATCGGTATAGGCCGATACCAGTGGTATCGGTATCGGAAAGTATCAGTTGAAATCCATTTTCCGATACCAGCCGATACTTTTCCGGCATTTTGGTCTTTCACGAGTTCCGACAAAATGTAGCGCGACACTTTCGCTGAGTCTAATTATCATAGAAATTACTCAAAATTCAAACTTTGTTTTTTATTTTGCAACAATTTTGCATGAAAAAATTAATTTTGTGATTACATAACATCTATTTCCATATTTTGACGTAATTTTTTAATATTCTAAGCATATAATTGGAGAATAATATTTACACACTAATATTGATCAATATTTTGAACAACTTTTATTTATTGCAATTTTCAAGTACAGTAAAACCTCGTTAATCCGAACTAATGGGGGGATATGTTGACCGGTTTAACGAAAGTCCAGATTAACTGAAAAAACCTAAAGGAACAGTAGAAAGTGCATTAAAACTCCGTTTATAGCAACAACACACGTTTATTATGGTGTATTTAGAGGGCATAGGCCTAAATACACTATACAGTACAGTACAAAGTCTGCGGGAAACAGAATGTTATCAGTGGTTGACTGCCTTTTCTTTGGGAAGTTCTCTTGTTGACTTCTAGCCACATTTGAAACCTTGCATTCTGCTTTTTTTCCTTTTGTCTTGTCCGGATTAAGCAAAGTCTGGCTTATCGGGGTCCGGATTAACGAGGATTTACTGTATCGGTATCGGTTCAAACTGGTATAGGCTCAGACCTTAATACGTATGAATGAACGGAGTAGTTGATCAGGTGGAAAGGATAGCAGATCGAAAGGGTCTTATCTTACCTCGTGACTTGTCGATGCAACCTGAGAAGCACTTGTCTGGCTTCCACTCGCTCCATCCGCCCTTCACCACTTTGTCTGGCTTCTTCTTCTTCATGATGACGCAATCTCCGCCTTGGCACCACTGGGGGAGGAAAAGAAGATTTTTTTCATGGGAATTGTTCGTGGAAAAATGAATACAGAGACAGTGATGTCGCGAGAGAGTTTCGTCCGGAGGTGGGCTGAAGGGTGAACAAAATAGTTTTAGTTCGTTTCCCCTTCTCTCTCTTTTTTACTTTCTTCTTCTCCCTCTCTCTATCTGTACATTTCATTTCCTTTATTACCGTGTTTCGTTCTTTCTGTCTTTCTCTCTATTTTTCCATGTTTACCTTTCGTTTTTGCTCACTTTACACCTTATTTTATTTTTTTTATTTTCCTTCCGCCGTATCTCCATATATTTGTTCCTTACTTCTTGTCCTGTTTCCCTTTTTGTGTCTTTCGTCCTTCTCTTGCACCTCCCGTCGTCGCCTTGTAATCAAGGGGGGGCCCCGGGTTCCATACTCGGTCGAGGCACTTAGTGGTTTGGATCTCACTGAAACTTGAGGTCCAGTTCCAATTACCCTGTCTGTGCATAAAGCGGGCTTAAAACAAAACTCTCTTGCACCGTCTTTTTTATAAAATTATATATATATATATATATATATATATATATATATATATATATGTGTGTGTGTGTGTGTGTGTGTGTGTGTGTGTGTGTGTGTATGTGTGTGTATATATATATATATACAGGGTGTTTCTAAAGGTCGTTTACAACGCTTGGGAGGTGATTCCTCACACGAAAACAAGCAAAAAGTCTAAGTTCCATTTTTACGACTGAGGCTTCGTTTCCGAGATAGGAGCCTCGCAAAAGGTGACAAAGTGAACGTCACACCTGACTGGGACGAATACTATAACAGATAGAGAGGCGGTTCCAAGGGAATCATAAAGGAATCGTATGTGCTCAGTCCGGAAGTCACTATGAAAAGTTCACTGCACGCATGCGCAATGGAGTCCTCAAAGGAATTGGGGATTTCCAGCAAGAACAATACATGGAAAGGGTATGTAACGCAGCAAGAAAGACCGTGACAATGAGAAATGCGTTAAAGACAACACATCCCGACCTCAAACATCAAAACATGAGCACGGAACACAAAATCCGAAAAGTTGAGCAAGGTTGCATACCCCAGTTACACGCGAGTAATGAACGAATCATGTCATGTGACATACGAGAGACACATTACTCCACCAGGAGGAGGGAAAGAAAAACACAATATCAGATGATTGCGACAACGTGTATTTTTACACGCGACAACTACGTAATATCCCCCCCACACACACAACAAACAACAAATGCTCGAAGGGTTGGTTCTCTCCGGCAGTCGTTCCAGTCGTGTTGCAGGTGCTGGGATATGATCAGCAGTTGTGTTCGTACGGTGATACGGCCAATTTGTGCAGTGGGCCAGTGTTAAACAAAAACAATACTTTGCAGTTCCAGCTCCCTATTACACAGATGGCTGCGTATACGACCCAGCAGCTAGCAGACATGCATCTCATGTATGGGGAGGCACGTGGTAATAGCCGTGAGGCAAGGCGTCTTATGGAGAACGCTTTCCACATAGACATTTACCGTCTCACACCTTCTTTCAGGTAGTGGACAGTCGACTGCGTGAAACAGGGTCAGTGTTACCTCCGCGGCAAGAAGTTGGAAGACCCCGAAGTGTACGCACACATCAGTTTGCAGAAGATGTGTTAACAGCGGTCGCAGAACATCCTGGCACCAGTACGCGAGTGCTCGCTCGGGCACGAAACACGTCTCATGTGAATTTGTGGCGAGTGTTGTCAGAGGAAGGAATGCACCCTTTTAAACTGCAGAAAGTACAAGAACGGTTACCTCGTGACTTTCGCCCTCGTATGGAGTTTTGCCAATGGTTGTTGCATCAGCTGGACACAAACCCTCACTTCGGGGCAAACGTATTGTGGACAGATGAAGCCATTTTCACCAGGATGGATGTCTTCAATAGTAGAAACAGTCATGTATGGGACTTTGACAACCCACATGCACTTTTTGTGGCCCATCACCAGCACAGGTTTTCAGTGAATGTGTGGTGCGGGATAGTACATGATCATTTAATTGGACCATACATTCTCCCTGTTCGCCTGAATGGTCGCACGTATCATGCATTTCTTAGTGAGGTTCTGCCTGAACTGTTGGAGACCGTACCTTTGGCAAGAAATGTGGTACCAACACGATGGTGCACCAGCTCATTTCGATTGTAATGTACGACATTTCCTGCATGACGTGTTTCGCAATACGTTCATTGGTAGGGATGAGCCTGTGCCTTGGCCACCGAGGTCGCCAGATCTCAACCCTCTCGATTTTTTCTTGTGGGGAGAAATGAAAACCCTCGTATACGACACACCTGTCACATCAGCTGAGGACCTCGTTGCTCGCATCAACGTCGCCGCCGCGACGGTAGCAGATACACCTGGCTTGTTTGCTCGTACTCGACAATCCTTGATTCGTCGCTGTCATCTCTGCGTAGAAGTAAACGGCAGACATTTTGAAAACCGTCTGTGATTATTATCCTCGGCAATCTCAGTGAGAACACTCTTGGTATTGCTCCCCACCCCCTTTGTGTGGTGAAAGTGACATCTTCAGTTGGTGTACAGTGACACTGACTGTCTGTGCGTAAGATATTGTAGCATTTGTTGTTTGTTGTGTGTGTGTGTGGGGGGGATATTACGTAGTTGTCGCGTGTAAAAATACACGTTGTCGCAATCATCTGATATTGTGTTTTTCTTTCCCTCCTCCTGGTGGAGTAGTGTGTCTCTCGTATGCCACATGACATGATTCGTTCATTCCTCGCGTGTAACTGGGGTATGCAACCGTGCTCAACTTTTCGGATTTTGTGTTCCGTGCTCATGTTTTGATGTTTGAGGTCGGGATGTGTTGTCTTTAACGCATTTCTCATTGTCACGGTCTTTCTTGCTGCGTTACATACCCTTTCCATGTATTGTTCTTGCTGGAAATCCCCAATTCCTTTGAGGACTCCATTGCGCATGCGTGCAGTGAACTTTTCATAGTGACTTCCGGACTGAGTACATACGATTCCTTTATGATTCCCTTGGAACCGCCTCTCTATCTGTTATAGTATTCGTCCCAGTCAGGTGTGACGTTCACTTTGTCACCTTTTGCGAGGCTCCTATCTCGGAAACGAAGCCTTAGTCGTAAAAATGGAACTTAGAATTTTTGCTTGTTTTCGTGTGAGGAATCACCTCCCAAGCGTTGTAAACGACCTTTAGAAACACCCTGTATATATATATATAAAGTAAAAGAGGAGAGAGGAAACACTCACCGGACAAAGAAAAAATTCAAATTTTCGTGATGGTATGCCACATCTTCAGGAGTAGAGAGACGATGTAGAACTAAGTGACTAGAGGGAAGAGTAAGCATGACCTGCAGTGTTGCCAGGTCCCGAAGGAAAAAAAAGTGTTGACAGTACCACACAAAAAAAATATATATATGGTTCTTTCGCCTGGCTTGTCGAAAACTGTGAGTGGTAGGGGAGGGGGTTGGTTGGGAAAAGGTGGTGGTGAGGGTGAGGATAGGGGATGAGGGGCGTTACTGGGTGGCCTTGTTTAGGCCTGGAGGTGTGGGTTGCATTCATGGTCGATATGTAGGCCCTCTCCCATCTTCTACGTATTGAGGTGTTGGTGGATTGGGGCCAGGAGTGGACGATCGCTACCTGGAAGCAGTCATTAAAAGGAATATTGTGGTGATTGGTGTGAATGGCAACAGCAAAGTCCAGGTTTTGGGTAGAGGAGCGGTGGTTGTTGATGCGGAGGTTCAGGGCTGTGGATGTTTCCCCCAGGTAGAAGCTCCCACAGATGTTGCACGTGAGGATATAAATTAGGTTAGAGCTGTTGCAGGTTCCTTTGGGGTAGAGGGTGAATTTGCCGGTGGCAGTGTGGATCTGGAGGGTTGTGGTGTTTTGGTCTGTTGTTGAGGAAGGATTCTATGGAGCAGAGGCCATGGGAGTGAGGTATGTTGGTATATTGTCAATATTATAAATCCCAAGCTGTCTTAATATATATAGGGCAATAATTTGCTAATGGTTGGTATAAAAAGTCTAATGTCAAAATATTATTATTGAACTGACACACAAGCTAGCTTGAATAAAGCGGTATCTGATCACTCATTTTGATAATATCGTTCCATGTAAAACATGGTAACTACAACAATTCCTTGAACAACCCTCAAACAAATCGCATGTAGCACCACCGAAAAAATAATTCGGATGAAATATCATGTTTATATGATAGTAAACATACAAGTGAATCATATTTGCTGTAAATCATTCAGAAATTTATTTTAATTTGTAACTCAGATTTTTTTTTGTAACATCAAATTTCAATATCTCGAAACCTGCATTTTGTCACTTACCATGTTTTACACCCGAGCCCTTC
This sequence comes from Lepisma saccharinum, assembly GCF_977018435.1. NCBI lineage: Eukaryota > Metazoa > Arthropoda > Insecta > Zygentoma > Lepismatidae > Lepisma > Lepisma saccharinum. The sequence continues at coordinate 63,271,905 of NC_139229.1, read as the reverse complement.
ATGTTATAGTGTATAATGTTCACCATCTGAAATGGAACTATGAACAGCTTGACCAAGATAAGAATACCCCTGTCGCGCAGGGTTCACAGGTAAGGGAGGCTGGAAGTGAAACGAGAAAACATATGCCTGTTCACTTTAGTTCGCTAGTTTTCCGGGCATTCTAATTTGGGTTAAGCTGTAATATCCACCTTTGCAATTCCAGCTCCCCCCGAAAAAAAAGTAGTCTTGGCACTTTAGCGCTACACACGATGAAAAGGATAGGAATTGTAGCGGTAACTGGATGAATACGCGACAAAACGTACCAGCAACAAAACGTACCTACCATCTGGGCGGCTACCTGCGAAGGGTCTTCTAATGAGTCTTAAAATATTTGCGATGCGACAAAACGTACCACTTTGATGGGACGGAATCAAAAATCATTTACCGAAATTACGATTTTCTCTAGTTTTCCTGATTTCCATCACACTTTATCCAGGCTTTGGACAGTTCCACACTGTTATTGGAATTTCCACGTTTTGCAACCAACTATTCACAAAGTAATCAAAGAAAAGAGTTAGCTTCGCTGATTATGGAGCTTGAGAGTGTATTTCCAGCCATCCATTTAACCTAACCTAACCTAAGAGATCAAAGTCGTAATGATTAATGAGGTAAACCGAATAACCTAGCTGAGTGCTGGATAGCGCACCGTGTTGTAATGTCTGACATGTCAAGGGCAAGTTCAAGCGTTTTTCTTGAAGTGGTACGTTTTGTTGCGGAGTAGATATATTGAAGTTATAAGTGTATCCTTCACAGGTAGCTGTTTATCTGAGTGGTACGTTTCGTCGCGAAAACCCAAGTGGTACGTTTTGTCGGGACACCAACTGGATATTATATGGAAGTAAATATTGTCAGAAAAGATCTCTATATAGAATAAATTCTATTGTAAATCCCTCTGAGGTAAAAACTTACCTTCCCGCTCCCGCAGCTAGTTCCTTCGAGGGCAGGGCCAGCGTAGTAGAAGCCAGAGCGATGAGGAGTCTTGCATTTTAGATTCTGGCAGATGCTCTGGAACAGATCAATGGCTCACTAAACAAGATCACAGTAATAAAAAATACCTCGCAATATCACCAGGATTTGCGATATAGCACTAGAATGCGCGTCAAATATCCTGCATATGGCGATAGCCAATAGCAGCGGGCTGCAGCGGTGCCATGTCGAAATCTTACACGGAAAAGAGACAACGTGGTTGAGCGAAACGCCTTGTCAAGGAGAGCACGGCAACGCCGCACGTCTGTGATTTGCTGGTGCTGTTCAGCCGTTGAAGGCCATATGCAGGAGATTTGACGCGCACTCTAGTAGTGAAAATTACTTCAACAACAATTAGAGTAATTGAAAAATTGTGTACGTTTTACAACTCCAGAAAAACGATGGTCGGAGTAAGTGGCAAAATATGTTTTGCAAAGAGAGGGGAGTATCACTGGCGTGCCTAGAATTTTTGGAAATAGGGGTTACGTGTACTTATACGGCCCTTATTTTCCCATATTTTCCTGCCCTTGACTTTCTTTTCTCTAGCAATACTGAGGGGCCCTCCCCGATGGCGTAGTGGTAACGTCGTCGTCTTGTAATCAAGGTACGGCTAGCCAGGTAGAAGCACACTGCAGAGTGGTTGGGATTCAATTTTAAACTGTAGGTCCAGTCCCAATCAGTCTAAATCTGCATAAAATTGGACTTAAAACAAAAACTAAAAAAGGAAAACCTCACTCCAGGAATACTGGGCCAAGGGGGTTTATTGGATTGGATTGATTTGTTGTTTTAAGTCCACTTTATGCACAGTAAGGCTAATCGGGACTGGACCTACAGTTTAAAGTGGGATCCGAACCACTATGTGCCTCCACCGGGAATCGAACCCGGGACCCCTTGATTACAAGGCGACGACGCAACCACTGCGCCATCGGGAGGCCTTAAGGGGGTTTATTGCCCCACCAACACACCCCCCTTGTGCACGCCTCTGCCCATCCCTTTACAAATCATATTAAAATGCGTATTTGAATTAGAAGTTTATTCAAGTAGCAAGTGTGTGTGTTGTGAGGACGGTTAAGTCAGTGGCTGACTGAGTTGCAATAGTTTCCTTTACACATCACGAACTATATAAATGCTTCGAAATTCGAAATATACATATACCATACATTCCCCCAACAAACATTCAAGTAGTAGTAGACTACGTTTCTTTTAAACACAGTTATTGCCGACCTCCGTGGCGTAGTGGTTAGCACAGCGCGCTACGACTCCAAGTCCCGTGTTCGAATTCCAGCCTGGGTGTTGTTTGTGAGTGTCCCTTCACCAATTTCATCATATCATCACTCATCCTCACCATCGCAATTTGCCAAAACGTGGAAGGAAAGCGACGCTAAATGACAAAACACAAATCAAATTTATACAACATGTTTGTCCAACGTGCAGTTCAACGGGCATTATTCGATTATTTTTAAGTAAAATTTCCTATTACCTCGCGCATTTAATATTTTATTCTTGTGAGTGAACGTGAGAACTTTTCTAGTTATTTTTATAATACTTTAAAATGAGGGCATTAAAATTGTGTTGTATAAATTACATGTTACTACTAAGTTCGTTGACTGTCCATTATTTGACGTAGGTCTAGGTCACGTAATTTGGTGTAAATTCACCGTTTCACTTCCCCAAAACATTCCTCCACGATCTTTCCAGATTGAGTTCTCTTAAACTCCTAAGCTACGTCCAGGCAAAGTTAGTTGTTACCGCATGATAAGAACAAATTTTGATTGGTACTACCACTCTTGTTTATGTGAAATCATTTTACACTAACTTTGAAGAATTTGAAAAAAGTTTTCAAGGAATGTAGTTTCAAGTGTTTCATAAACAGTATCAATCCTTCACGAATATACATGCTATGACTTTAGAATCAGCTATATTTTACCATTTCCTATTGATGTCTGTTCAATTGTGGAAGAGAACTTACATTTAAGTTTCCTGGATCCATAAGAGTAGCATCTTTATCCCTTAAAAGAATTTCACATTGTTTCTTCGCACCCCACGACTGGCCAGGGGTGCCTCCGAACTTGGAATGATCCTTATCTTTGCCGGGTGATTTTTGTTTGTCTGTTAGACATTTAGCCCAGCTAGAAGAGGAGAAAGATTGGATAAGCATGGTTAATAGTATGAGTATGTTGTACTTGTCAGTAAAAATGAGTAGAGTCTGACCCTTGAATCTCTGCCGTGCGCGGCGCAACACAACGCGAGAACCAGTATTGCTAATGGAACTGAAAGAAAAATCGCTACAGTGCGCCGAGGCACAGCTTTTACCTTAAACAAGAAATTAGAGAACTCAGCTCTATCTAACTCTTAGTTTTAAACGTCTATGCACGACCCGCGATATTAGACTGTAGTCCTATGCATTGCGCACTGACGCTGAATTTTCTTGATTTTTCTTGTTGAAGTGCCGTTTCCATCTGCTTTAAGGTTGTGGTATTGGTGTAATGCGATGATTGGGCTTTTGTTACCCCTGCAACTGTCGCTCGAGGTTCGGTCTGTGTTGGCAGTTCGATTGTGAACTGAAAGTTGTGGTCCTAAGAAGGGCTGACTAAAATTTTGGTCCTTAAAGAGCCGTTTTTTGGTTATGACAATTTATGTTGCGTCTGAGTTGTTTTTGATTGTCTGTTTAGAATGCTTCTTTGACGAACTCAATGAGTGTCTGTACGATACTAATGGCTTTGTCTGTGTCGTTTTTTGCCTGTATTTGATGAGCGTTCAGATTCTTTTGTCTTGTAATTTTGTCAGGATCCCCTTGATGATCTCGTTTGTCTCTTCTTGTTCCTCAGTTAAAGTCTGAAGTTTCTGGTTATAATTCATGGTAGTCGGTGGTTTGGTCTTCGCTGGTGGCTTCTCTTGCGGTTCTGACCCGGCATTTTCCGTGTGGACCTGTTCGTGGGCGCCAAATCTCACTGGGAAACTTTACGTTAGTCGGGAGACCGAAGTCCCCTTCCTAGGTGCCAAGCTAAACGGTTCGATTCCAGGGTACGTGTGACCGGATCGGTTTTTAACCCCTGCGCATAGCCATCTCGTGCATAAAGTGATGTTGAATAATTAATAATAATAATAATAATAATAATAACGACGTAGATAATAATAATAATTGATGTTAGCCCTAAAGTTCAGCGGAAATGCTTTGCTGACTTAACGTTGTACGAAATATTAATACCAATAGTTATGTGGATATGTACATAATATGCATAAACACAAATCATAGTCAAATCATAGCTAACAAAAATGTATATTATATAACACACAAAAATATACACATTAAACAACCCCTCACTATCATTCAAGCATTCACATTCTCACTCATACTACTACTGCCTTTCTGCCATCTTGTCTGCCTCGTGGTGGAGCGATTAATTGCTTCGCCTCGTCTCCCTCTCTACTCGGGGGACGGCGAAAACGGGCGAAGTTACTTTACCGGGGGTATTCGTGGATTCTCACTGCTAATCTTACGCGGGACGTCGGCGTCGTCTCAAGACGCAGTAGGTGTCGCTTCATTTCTCAATCTTCTCTTCTAGACGGTATGTATAAGTGAGGGCTGGTGTCGCTTCATCTTCCCATTCCACTCTCTCTGTCTTTCTCTCTCCGTAGAACTTTTGTCGGGCGTCGGCGTCAAAGTACTCAAGGACGCTGATTCGGCTGGCGGCTTTCGGCGGTATCGTTACATGGCTTCATATCGGGCTGCGGACGTCATTTGTGGCGGCGAGGCGCTTGTGGCGGCGTGGCGCCGGGACGCTGAGCGGTGATGATCTGCTGCGTCGGCTTCATGCAGGCTAGGAAGACCCATGGCCCTCCTTCTCTTGTGCTTTAGCCCGCCATGGTCGTATTACTGTCCCTCGTCACAAAAAGAATAACACAAATTCAGTGCACAGGTCACTAATTAACACTGCGTATTTATACCACTAGTCACTGTCACTTACTCACGCAGGGTAAAACACACAGCGCAGTAGAAAAAAGACAAAGTCCCGAATCTTTCTCAGACTGTCGCAGAGGTGTTGTCTTGTCGAAAACTGTCGGTATACTGTATGTTTTCGTCCGTTCTGCCACTATTTAAAGACAACTTGAAATTTCGAAATCTAACAGACTGACTTTTAGGCCTAGGTCTAGCGTCCCTTTTTTTGCTTGGTCCAACTTCTTCAGGCACACGTGTTACGTTAGAATGGGGTGAGAAGAATAGTTCTATCGCCTGGACCCTCATCCGGTACGTAACATGTTTCTCCACTAATTGGCCTCCCAAGTAGAACTTCCCGTCGCCAAATGCACAAAAGTCGCTCAAACAGTGAAAGATTTATCACAGCACATTGTTGCAATTCCCAGCTCCTCTGACCGAACGGGGGAAAAGCCGACAAAAGCAGAGAAACAGAAAAGGTTCAGAAAAGTGGCGTTTCTCTACCCAAGCTTCAAGAGGATACAAAGTTACCCAAAAATATAAAATAATGAAAACCTAGGATGTAGAATAAAGAACGTAGGTGACAAAAACTGATTGTCATACGGTAAGTTGACTGGTAGGTGTTTCTCATGTTCCTTCCCATCATCTGGCTTTGGTTTTGGTTTCATCTGAATGTACTGATTGGAACATTTTACAGCCCCTGTAGTTGGTCGGATGGTCTCCTCCACAATTACAGCATTTTGCAGGGAGTCTTCGATCTTTCTTTTGGCATTCTGCCGTGAGATGATTATCTGCACATTTCACGCATCTTGGCTGAGCCATGCATTGTCTCTGGAAATGACCTATCCTCTGAAATCTATGGCATTGTAGTATTCCTGGAGACCGGTATGGCACCACTTTCATCTCGTAGTTCAGGAGATGATCTTGATTGCAGATGTTTCGTGTTGTCCCGCCTTTGCTCAGTGAAACTATGTACAGTGGTATTGGTCTCTTGATGAAGGTCTTGGGGTCTCGTTTCTTCATCTGTTGAACCTTTTGTACTCGGTAGTTTTGCGCTGATAGCTCTGTCTGTATTTCCTCAGTTGATAAGTCTATTGGCAGTTGTCTGAGTACTACTTTAATTGGCCTTTCTCGACGGGGTTTGTCGGTGGCGTAGCTGAGTGCGTGTTCTTTGCAGTGATTGATGAGCTTGTTGTAAGCTGGTCTAGTGTTAGCTTGGATCTTCATTCCATCATGTAGTATTCGGATCTTGGCTTGTTGGTCATCTATTATCTTCGTCACTGAAGTGCTGAATTGATGGCTTCTTTCTGCATTGTAGATGTAGAGTGCTGGTATCTTGGCGGTCAGTCTGTGAATTGTGAATTCATCATGATCTGAGAACGTTTGGTATGTGTTTGATGTGTCTATCGGTTTGACAGTCGGTGGTGGTCTAGCACGTACTGGCTTTGTGGGATAAATAAATGGGTTGTCAATGTTTTCTTCTTCATTAGAAGAGTTGCAGGGGTATTCCCTTTTCTTGGCTTGATTCTCGATTGGAGTTTCTGGTTTGGGCGGTTCTTCCTTGGGTTGAGGTTTGGTGTTGTTTCCTATCTCTATCTCTTCAGCTGCTTGTCGTTCTAGTTCTAATGATTTCTGCCTCTGTTCTTCAAGATCTTGCTGCGCCCACTTCTTTCGAAGTCTCTCTTCAAATTCCCGGCCTCTTTGCTCTGCTCTGAGTTTGGCAGCTTCTCTTTCCTTTGGTGTGTCACCTTCCCTCATCGGTCTCTGGTACCTGCTAGGCGTTGGTCATAAACGTTTCTCTGCATCTGGTCTCTTTTCTTCTTGCTAGTTGCTTGGTAAACAATACGTCTGTAAGGATCAAGATCCCAACGAAGAAACTGCATTGCGGTTTCATATCTATTTTATTAATTAAATTTAATGGTAATGTTGTAACGGAATAGTAATGTTTGGCACATTATACAATAGTGATATAAATTTACTACAGTATAAAACAAGATTGCATCAATAAATATTTTCTTAAAGTTAATTATATGTAAAGTTCTTTAGATGTTATTTAAAGGAATAAAAGGTTGGCTGGAGAGCAATAACACATTTGTATACAGAGCCATCTATATTTAAACAACCAAATAAACAGGAGCTTCTCAATTATTTATCTACCAATACAAAGCTTTCATTCGTAGACTCCGAATTAATAGAAGCATTGTTATAAGAATTGGTGACAAAGTTGTCTCGGTGCTTCTTTCCTTTTCCGTTTTTATGGCTTCTATTTAACTCCAATGGAGAAAATTTATGCTTTTTTCCAGTCTATATTTTTGCGATGACACTCAATCCAAGCGTCTCCATTTTCACTCTCAACAACTTTAAATGCCTGTGGTGTTTGAAATGTTGGAGAAACAAGGTTACTCTAGTTGTGATCGCCCAAAGTTAATACGGAAATGTAGCCTAGAAGCAGTGGCGTGCCCAGGTTTTTCGAAAGCGGGGGGGGGGGGGGTTACGTATCCTTTTTGTTTTAGTAGTTTGCCCTCAATTTGCCATCTTCTCCTGGCTTTGACGTTTTTTTTAGTTGTTTTTTTTTAGAAATACTGTGCCAAAGTTTCCCTTGGGAACGCCACTGCCTACAAGAATGCATGAATGAGCTAGATAATGGAAGGAAGATGAATTGAATTGTTATGATCCAAGAATACAAGAATGGTATTAATTAACGGAGAAGTGCCATGTCATAGAAACTTACTTGCAAAAGTGTAAGGAATAAATTATCTGCTCCTAAATTTTTTTGCAATGTCCAATGCAGTTACTAGCGGAAAACGAGTAAACAGGCGAATGTCTGGGGTATTTTGTGCACGCGAGGGGTCTAAATCATGTGTAGTTACACATTTGGGGTGAATGATTGTTGAAATACCAAGGTTTTCTTTGTTATGAGAGCTGCCTGGGAAGGTGCCAAGTTCGACTCCCCCCTTCCCCCTCAACACACACTTCTCTTTGGATTTGCCACAGTGTCAGTCCTTTCTCTGTGCACCTAAGGTCCCCAGATGTAAGAAGAAACAGGAGATCATGGTCGTTGAGAGGGGGAAGAGGGCACTAACCGTTCCGTCGACCCCTCCCTTGGCATCGTTCATTTCAAGTTACATACGTTGTTATTAATGTTATAAAGAAGCTGTCTATCGAATTTGAGCTTCTTGTGCTTCTAGTTTGTTTATTTCGTGGTCACTTTTATTTGTCCGCCATTTTTCAATATGGCGGACTTAGCGTACGGGTGATCGCCAGGGACTTTTGATATGTTATTATTAACGCTATAAGAACGTTATGTAGCAAATTTCAGCCTGTTATAAATTAGTTCCTTTATTTATCCTATTTTGACTAAACTATAAAAGCAGAAAGCTTGTTATTTTTATTGTTAATAACAGAAATGAAGATCAGTGTGGGAATTGCATAATAAGAAGTTAATACTTACAATTATTAGTTTTTAGCCAGCGATATTATTTTAAAAAAATAGAGGCGGGAACCATTAAAACAGTTCTAAGTGATTATTTTAGTCCATCAGTTAAAGATTTGTCTTTTTCTCTGGCGTGTTAAAGACAGTCCAAAACGGCAAGGCAATAAAAGAAGCAATTTGTTGGAATATTGCCATACACGCCCTAGCAGCTGCACGCCTATTCTTCGTTGACGTTATAAATTGCTTTAATTGTCAGCTCGATCCAAATATATCAGCTTTGGCATATCTAGTAGTAGACCATTTACGTCACAAGTTAGGGATGGATGTTACTGCAGTTAATAAATGCCTTTCACTCACCTCATCTTGCTGATGACTTCAGCGCTGCAAGAAGACCACTGGGTCTCTCCGTTGGTCCCACGTGATGGTGACATGATGTAACCCTCCTTGGGACAGCTGTTCCTGGTGCTGTCGTGGTGCATTCCCAGGCTGCAACGGGAGAAGTTCGTTTAAAATGCATTTTATGCATACACGTAGGCTAATCGGGACTGGACTTATATTTTAAAATTGGGTTCAGCCTATTTTAATGTACCAGCAACCAAGACTCGAGGTCGCAAGAGAAAATCGAATGTTAACATTTCTACAACAAACAAGAATTGTATTTTCAATTCTTTTGTACAGTGAACGACAATAAAAATGTAACACCTAGATCCTGAAAGAGCTTCCCTCCAAGGCGCTATGTGTGTTGCCTAACTCTTCGGCGATAAGTGGAGTTTAATAGCAAACTTTCAAGGATAACTTCTATCACCGCTGTAGAGTTAGGCAACACACACATAACACCTTACGAAGCGAGCATTTCAGGATCTAGGTGTTCCATTTTTATTGCCGGTGACTGTACGTTGTTTGTTTATTTGTAAAAAAAAAAATGAGTGTGGTAGATTCCCGAGTGGCACCGAAAATGCAAAAATCCTAGAAAGTGGTGCAAACGTCAAAACTCTGCTCAGAACGGCGCAATAGTTACACAGCTGGGAAGACTGAGATGTATTTACGCGTATACGAACGTACACATAAAACTACATGATATTTTTTTGAAGATAATACTTGTATTTTAATTTTGCGTCTCTTTCTGCCATTTTAACTCACCACAAAATCGACAGTGTGCAGCTCGGGACTCTACTCGGAACAGTCGATCATACCACCAGGAATGCTTTGAAGGTAGCAGACAGTTGCAAATCAAAAAAGTTGTTACTCAATAACACGCTACGTGATTAGAGATAACCGGGTGGCCAGAATTAAAGTTACCCAACTCAGAGCCCTCTGTAGCCTGTTTGAGGTATCGTAGAACTCTGAAATTTGGTGAATCCACTATGCAGTCCATGGGGAAGAGGATGACGATAAAAAAATAGTTCAGTTTTCCGCCACCAGGTTGAAATGTGGCGCTTCCATGATGGGTTGTAATAATGACGTAAACTTCTCCAATTGGTTATGGATTTGCCTTTACCTTGCAATCTTGCAATAAACGAGAGATTATTTTCTCGAAACTTCCAGCCACTAACACATGTCTTTCTAATTATTCTCAGCTAAATCACTTAACGTGATTATTTGTACAATTTGTGCATAGTGGATTCACCAAATTTCAGAGTTCTACGATGCCTCAAACAGGCTACAGAGGGCTCTGAGTTGGGTAACATTAATTCTGGCCACCCGGTAGATGAATTGGAAATTGTAATACAAGCTTCAATGTTTTTGATCTGTCTGAATTTTGTTCGTGGCACTAACCTTTCTTGTACTGAATTTCGATAAGACGCAAAGGCTAAAGTTCACATATAACTACAGTTCATCAATGGAAAGTGCTAATTTCTCCTATCTTATTCTCTTCCGACTATCGTCGTCGCCTTGTAATCAAGGGGTCTGAGGTTCGATACCCGTTGGAGGCACCTAGTACTTCAGATCCCACTTTAAACTGTAGATCCATTTCCGATTAACCTTACTGTGCATAAAGTGGACTTAAAACACCAAATCAATCAATCAATCAATAAATGAATCTTCCGACTATGCCATGATGGTTAGTTTAATTGTCCGTTATTCATTCAGTCCATGGACTCACACTGTATACCTTCGGAATACCGACACTGAGAATGAGTTAATTAATGACACTGTATTTTACACAGAAAAAAATATCTATAATAATTATTCTAACCAGAACCTTTTATTGAGGTTCAATCCTAAAACTCCTGGACTTGCAATGTTCACTGCAGAAGATATTGGATAATTTTAGCTGGAATTCATGTCTGGGCACTAGATATTTATTTATCTTCGTATTATCCTGACATACACGATCCTGATTAGCAGCATATTACAATCCAGATAATCGAATCCGATTATGCGAAATTAAGCATCCCCATCTTTGTAGCACAAAAAATTTACGATGTTAGTCATACGTTATTGTAATTTTGGAAGAGAAATTCCTACAGAATGCGTCTGAGATGTTACGAGGGTCACTATTTATATTTTGAGCCTAACAATGAAAAAACAGGGATTTGGCATTGAAAACTGCTTTATTGTTTTTCGAAGTATTCTCCTTTATGGTCAATACACTTTTGCATTCGTTCGAACCATTTGTCAAAGCAGTTTTTCCAATCTTCTTGAGACACCTCCATAATATGGTTTTTGAACGCATCAACGGCGTCTTCCGCCGACGAAAATCGTTGTCCACGCAATTTATTCTTGATATTAGGGAACAAGAAGAAGTCATTAGGTGCCAAATCAGGACTGTACGGCAGATGACCCATCAATTCGATTTTTGACTGTTCATAAAGTCGGTTGTTAGACGAGATGTGTGACAGCTGGCATTGTCTTGATGAAGAATGATCCGACGGCGTTTGTTTGTTTTCCGCATTTGACCGAAGACCTCTGGCAAACAAATTGTTGTGTACCATTCAGAGTTGACCGTTCTACGTTCCTCTAAAGGCACAGTTGCCACATGACCAGTTTTCCCGAAAAAACAGGCGACTATTTGTTTCGATGTGCTTCGAGCGCGAACAACTTTTGTTGGATTGGGTTCATCTTGAAACACCCATACAGTCGACTGCTGTTTACGTTCCGGCTCATATGCATATATCCATGATTCGTCACCTGTTACAATCTTATATACGTCTTTTGAAGCACCACATTGTATTTATTGAGCATTTGTTTGCACCAATTGACGCAAGCGTCTTTTTGAGTTTTTGTCAAATTGTGTGGGATCCAACGAGAACACACCTTTCTCACAGCTAAATGATCATGTAATATTTTATATATGCTGGTGGAACTAATGCCTATGGTTGCCTCAATCTCACAGTATGTCACATGACGATCTTGCAGTATTAGGTTTTGCACAGCATCAATGTTTTCTTGAACAACAACTGATTTTGGACGACCTTCGCGAATCTCGTCGGTGAGCGAATGGCGGCCACGATTAAATTCATTATACCAGCGTTTCACAGTGGCAAAGGATGGGGGCTTCATCGCCAAATGTGGAAGTAAGTTGACCGATGCACTCTTGTCTTGATAATCCACGTCGAAAATCGTAAAAAATCATCGCACGAAAATGTTCACGACTTAATTCCATTTTATTGTTGTCGCGCAATCTCCAAGGCAACATAAACAACACAAATGAAGCTATTGACAAAACATTTGAAGTACGTTATGGTCAATAATGCCAGACGATTCAGTGCAAACGTCAATCGCGCCTAACTTCAATCAGTGTTGCCAAGGCTCAAAATATAAATAGTGACCCTCGTATTGCACAGAGAGAGCTTCAACATTGCAAAAGTTTACATTTTGCTGCTCACCACACCACTCGCCTCAACATGCCAGCCTGTTTTTATCTGTTGGAAACGTTATCTCAATGCATTTGGGAACAACATTTCCCCGTCTGGGTCCCTAACAAGTACTGACAGGAGAAATAATTCAGCCGCCACTAAAGGCCCTTCGCAAGCTATGATTGGTTGACGTGACGTCTTCGAGCAGATGTCACTAATGAAGCATCATCATTCAGAAGCCGCCGCCGACAAGAACCTCTTAGGCGGGATGCAAAAGGCAATTAGCAACGCTGATTAATAAGACCGTCTCGCGCCTTCAGCGGCTGTGAATATCTTAAAGTCTTAACACCCCTTTTCCTCTGATAATTTCTCATAATTTTTTTGCGTCTAGTAGAGCATTTAGTCGAGTATATATACAATAACGGATACTTTTAAGTTGTAACAATACCATTAGCTTCCAGTAAATGTTACAACTCAGAAGTGTCCAAAACTGTGTCTTTGTTACACAAATAAACTTTCTAACAGTAGTGATCTGACTGACAAAATGCAAGGAATCATCTAGGTTCAGGAAATGGATACATTTTGATTTCTGATTTTCTAGGAAATGTGCTCTTTTCTTCGGCACTTTTCTGAATAATGATCTGGCACACTGCTCACTGTAGCATAATTACATGTAAAGAGGAATTACATTTAATTTTCTACTATTTGTATGTAAGTAGGATCAAATATACACTTTTATTTTCAAATTGTTTCTAGTGCTCGGGAAATAGAGTAGATAGCATGTGCTCATGGAACCAATCTCTGTACACGACAGGACTGATAATAAGAAGGTTCTGAATTCAAGTTTGTGGTAGTGTGAGTTTGTTCCTTTATGTTTATTCTGTTATTTCATCATATCGTCATTTTCTTCATCGTAAAGAATAACTTAAAGTAAATATAGAGGCGGAGACGGAATGTAAAACAAGATGAATTATAAAGAGGAAATGTTAATTCATTATTTGTGAATCATAGCCAAGTCAATAATGTACCGTATATTGAATTAAACTCGAAAATTTATGTTGAGCAATAGGTGTTCGAATTTCTACATTTCTTTCTATTTCGGTTACATTATATACGTTTTCTATCTATTGATATAATCGCGACGATGAAGAGGAACTGATGAAGTGGATGAAGGGACAAACACAATGACACATCCATCATCCAGGGTTCGAACCTGAGATCGCATTCTTCGTTCTAAATTTCTGATATGTTACACTATGCTCCAAGAAAACATATCAAAGTGTGAAAATATATATTTTATGAACATGAGTAGACCTTAAGGACTGTTTATCTACGATTACTCACTTATGTCCTATTTCGTGGGCGAGTATATACACAGATGTGAATCCTGCAGATGGGTAGGGCTTCCCAAAGTTGTTGGTTGTTCCTAGTTCAGCAATGACGCATGCGTACTTGTCGAAGCACACACCTCCAACGGTAGCAAGACCTGAGAAGAAGAACAGTTCGTATGAAATGAATCCTAAACGTACAGTAGACAACCGTAATTGTTCAAATTCTCTTGCCGAATAACCTAAACATTTCTCTGTACCAGTGCGAATGTCCGGACGCCCAACACCTTCTTATGTATAAGGCCTGCGCAGAGACTAATTGCCTACAGGTTACGTCATTTCATGGATCATAACTGAGGACTTGAAGTTTTAGTTTTACTTTTACCTAAAATTCGATGTTATTTTTTATTGCAATTTGGTGTTATTTTTCGCGGTTTAGGGCAAAATTCGGTGTTATTAATTTAAAGTCAGTGTTGTTTTACATGCGTTTACTGTTCCTTCTATGCTTAAGATTTTCACATTACTTTAGTTCTGGACAGTGGCGGCGATTGGGTTCCATAACCGAAGGTGGGCAAGGTGCCAAATAGGTGGGGGGGACAAAAACAGTACATTTCCCTTTGTAGATAAGGGACATAGTACCGGTGCAAAAGTGGCGAAAAGTTGGGGGAAACTGCCCCCTCTCGCCCCCCCTAATCGCCGCCGCTGGTTCTGGAAGATTGAGACTAAGTTTAGTTTTGATAACAAAAAATAAATAAATTGAAGCTTTACCTTTCCGTAAAATGACCAAATTTCTTGCATTTAGAAAATTTATTTCATCTCATCGACCACTAAATATACAATAAACACTAAATCGCCAAACTGCAATAAATGAAGCGTGACAATTGCTTTTGAATCCAAGTTTCACCAGCTACGTTAGAAATAACAGGAGTCATAGCGATTCAGGCAACTCTCTTTGAAGAGAAGAAGTGTTATCCTAAGTTTATATTGCATATTTTTATGCGTTTCTAACGTTAAAAGTCCAAAATTCGGTGTTATTCTGAAAAATGGCATAATTCACTTTTTTTCGCTTTTTCGGAACACGGAAAATTTGCCTCATTTGCCTACTCAAAAACATTTTAAACACTTTATTTTGCTTTCCTCAATTTTCGGTGTTATCGTTAAAACGAAAACTTCACATCCCTGATCATAACACGATATCTATGTTAAAGCCGCACATGTAAGTTAGAGAGGCCAAATTGACTTGGTTCGAACGTGACGTAGTGCTGCTCTTGTGTTAACAATCATTAACCTACTACTGATTACACTGAATGTAAACAAAGAGTCTCTCACACAAAAACACAAGAGAATGTAAAATAAACAAGCAATATGCACCAGCGTGGTTAGGTGGTTCAAGTCAGACGCCCACGGCCGATTTTAATTCGCGGGGAGGCATTCGAACCGTTTTGCTCGTCTCTTCTGCTTTGGTAATCCATGAGCAATCTGGATCCCATTTGAATTGCAATATTTTCCAGCGAATTGAAGTCGTCCCTGGATGGTGACGTTGGCTGGGGTATGTTTCACTGTTGATTTTTCTTTCAGAATCCGTACAATGTTTGCAACATTGTTTAATTTGTTCATTAGATCAAACAGATATGGCGATGGTGGTTTTTGCATGGAGGCTGTATTGCTGACATGTTAATGTTCAAAAATTTTGGTTTAATTATCCACTATTTTCATTTGCCAGTAACTGGAATGGATTTTCGGAAGTCCAGTCAGTCTTTTTCTCCTTGGCTGTAGGTTAAATCCATCGGAGGATTCATCTCAGAGTCCGTATTATTACTCTCCGAAAAGCTTATTTTGCCAATATTCCAAATCCATTTCTTCATTAGATGAAGGCATGTTTGAATTAAGTTTACTGTGGAGCAAGGAGAGGGGTTTCAGGTTCTGTGGTATTCTGTATCTTGTTTTGTGTGTGCTGTAAGCACATTTTCACGCTGTTCTCGTGAATTTTCCATTTTTTAGAAATCAAAATCGCTTTCGTTCGCCCCCTTATTGCTGCTCTCGCGTAACTTGGATTGCAGAAAAAAGTACCTTGTTAATCGCACTCACACGTGTTTATATAAGTACTCTCTTCTTGACACAATTACGAAGAATCACAATGACTTACGATAGTATTCAGTGTGCGAATTAACTGGGGTGCCGGGGATTCCTCCCTCCCACAAATAAAATTCTCTCCGGCAAAAGAAAATTATTTTTATCCCTGCCAGGGATGCCAAAGAAAATGGAATTGAATGGATATAGTGTAACATTTCTTACCTATGTAACAAGCAATTGAAAAATAATTTGTGTCCATTAATGGTCCAGGCATCAAATATTTTTTCTGCCTCAAATTATGGAGCCTTGTGGATTGAAAGAGGACACCATTCTGCAATTAACCAACCTCGACGAGCAGGGAAAACAGCAGGCTGTTTCCGCTTATTTTTTCGTGGCATGGTGTTGGTATTTGACATATACAGTCACGGACACTTCTGGGTTGTAATGAATATATTGACTTTCAATTGAACCCAGAAGTGTCCGTGACTGTACATTTGTATTAAGTGTTCACAAGAATCTTGTGGGTAGGTTAGATGGACGTTAAGCTTGAACTTGGCAATGGAAATTTGGTCAAGTTTCCGGTGTTACTATTTCGATAGCTCTTTTTGTATGTGAGTTTGGGTTTCTTAGAATGTAAAAGTAGTGTTTCTAAATTATGTGTAAATGTTATCATGAGATTTAATGACCTAACTTGCAACCAAAGTTCTAAAGTACTTACAACAGCAATATTTTTGTTTACTGATTAGTAACATAGATAAAAACTTACATAGCCCTCCCCCCTGAAAAAATGTACCTCCCAAAATGAAACCACAAATACGACACTGAGTGTGCATCTCTCCAAAGCAAAAAGCTTAATTCGCACAGTGATAAGATTACCAAGGATGCAATATCCCTTCATTTCTCGGACGAAATGCTTGCTTTTCGTATCAACAAAGTCACAGAATATTCTCTCTGAATTAGGATTGGACAATCCATATTTATACATGCATACGTACCCATGGTAACGCCGCTTTTCCGACCGTTTTCGTAAGCGAAGAAATCCAACCTGGAAAATAAAAGAACGTGTGAGATATAAAATGTACGATTTCACAATTATTTAGAGCATTTTGTAGCAATTTCACATTCCATGTTAACTGATGTGCAGGGTTCATTTATGTCTACTTATGGAAAATCCTTGCTTTTAGCATAGCCCGTGTTGATCATGAACATTTAGGAGGAGAGAAACATGAGCTATCACCATAGTTTGATTTGGGGGGTGAGGATGATACAATAACAATAATTATAGAGAAACAGCCATCATTAATCCGACACTGGCTCTTACTCTTTCAAGGGTGTCCATCACCAAAAGGCCAAAGGCGGTCCCCCCTTTAGGTCATGTCATAATCCCCATAAAGTATATAATTACGACAGCTATCCTATTACTGAAAGTAGTTTTTTTTAGCTTTACTAAACACTTTTTTTTATCTTCCCCTCCTAAATTCTTCCTTTAAAGTACATGAATTACTATCGAAATTTATTCCGATCCCCCATTCCCGTCGCTTCATTGCACATATTGTAGTATGATGCCAAGGTGTAAACTTTGTTTGCACATATTTAAAACATATATATCCATGTTGAATTTTATATTAGTCTGATGGCGCGGTCCCCCGCCATTATCCCACCCCCGTGGGTACACCTGTACTTTCTTACTGACGATCTAAAACTAAATGTAAACTGTAAAACAAATTTGCACCTGTAGCTTGTGAAAATCTGATGCTAAAACTCAACTTAGCACTCAATACTCGACTTCCTATGTGGACAAATACTGAACAAATTAATTTTGTTTAATGTGACAACATTTCCATAAATTTTGCGTACCCGGATACGTAGAGTCCCATGTCCCAGTGATCGGGATTCGAGTCATCCTTCGGGTTATGCTTGGAGTGGTAGTCGCAGAAAGAATCGAGGAGCTTCGACCTCTCTCCTTCATAGTGTGGGAGATCCGATGGTTGCCTCTTGAAGATCTCCAGTCGGACCAGCACAAGATCCACAGATTGGCCCAAGCTGGGGTGGTGATACAGAGCCTGCACCTAAAATGAACGTTCTTCATTAATGACAACTAACTAACTAACTAACTAACTCTCTAGCCTTCTCAAACCCGAAGATTTGCAACACAAGTCTTCCATCTGTCCCTCTTCTGGTCAAGATCAATCCAATCTTTTTCATCCTTGCCAATTTCCATCTCAACGTTTCTTCGTCTTGGCTTGTCTACTGGTCTCTTACCATCAGGTTTCCCCACAAGAATCCTGTAAACTCTTCTTTCCTCTCCCATTCGTGCCATATGGCCTGCCACCTAAGTCGTCTTGATTTAATCATTCTAATAATATCTGGAGATGAATACAAATTATGCAGATCTAAATTATGTAACCTTCTCCACTCACCTGTCTCCTCATTCCTTTTGTCCTCCCCGATGGCGCAGTGGTAGCGTCGTCGCCTTGTAATCAAGGGGTCCTGGGTTCGATACCCGGTGGAGACACATAGTGGTTCGAATCCCACTTTTAACTGCAGGTCCAGTCCCAATTAGCCTTACTGTGCATAAAGTGGACTTAAAACACCAACTCAATCAATCCTCATCCCGTTTAGGTCCAAATATTTTTCTAAGGATTTAATTTTCAAATACTCTTAATTTATGTTCCTCTTTCAATGTAAGGGACCAGGTTTGGCATCCATACAATACTACAGGCAAAATTACTGTTTTTTATATTAATGACAAGTTTCTAAAACTCAAAATGATTACATAAGATACTCTGCTTGGTTGCCCCCCAATATTTTATATAATAATTTACAAAAACGTGTACGGACTCCCCGATAGCGTAATGGTAACATCGCCGTCTTGTAATCAAGGGGTTCGATGCCCGGTGGAAGTACATTGCACCGTGATTCGGATTTCACCTTAAAATGTAGATTCAGTTAGCCTTTCTGTGCATAAATTGGACTTAAAACAACAATTAAATTCAAACAAAACCGTGTGATAAAAAAAAATTATTCTAGAAGTAAACAACAGAAGTGGCGTAACAGCCCACTAAGGGCCAGGGTCTGCCAGAGCGGCCTTTTCATTGGGTGGCGCGTGGTAAGTGCATCGAGTCCAACCCGGGACCACTTGCGCCAAAGGCGAGAGAGCTAATAATTTGGCTATTCTAGAACAGCGTGATTTATTCGCAATATTTAACATCCCCATCCCCTACATTTTGGAAGAACGAGCTTTGCATTTGGGCGTAAATTTGCACGCCGTAAAGATTTTCCTGCAGTAACAATAAATGGATAAATTACTGATAAATAATTAAGAACTTTAACACACACCTATTAACTCACTTACTTTAAAAAATACGTATACTTAGAAACAAGCTCTGTCGATCTCCGTGCTGTAGGGGTTATACGCTGCGAATTCAGAGTTCCTCCAGTAAGGTAGCGCAAGTTCTTTTTTTAAACTACTTTATCGAATTAGAGTTATGAAAAATAGTACATACTTATACGTATACTGTATTTTGTGAGTTCGTACAATAAGCTAATATTGCAATTAACTTACACCGTTTAGATAAGCTAGCAGCATATCTCTCAGCTGATTATCATCTCCTCTGAAATATGGAGAGAAGATTCTGTAGCCAGCTTCGTCGAAGAACATAGCAAGTTCGACCGTGATTCCAGATGTTGCCCTTGTCTGCCTCCCGAACACTCCATTGTCTTCAAGCTAGAAAGTACGGACATAGTTATTTGCAGTATTCCTAAGAAAACTTTATTTTTAAAATGTCGTTCATGGAGTGATGAAAATAAGGTTAAATGTATGTAGGTGGAACCATCCGGGAGATTTAACTAACACAGTCAGGTGGCATCACCTGAAGATCCTTGATTTTTAAGAGAAAATATAGTGTCGTTTGCAATTAATTTGTGACGTATACCTTACGTTGTTGCGAATTTAGCTTGGAAAGCCACAATTATAAGAAAGGCACTTCAGATTAATAATTTTGTGCAAATTTTTAATGGATTCCAACCTACGTCACAGGAAAATCCCCAAACACAAAGTGGGTCGCACCTGCAGGTCATTTTCCATTTTGGAAGGGAAGTACAATATTAACAGAACTTACCTCTTCCTCAAAAAAATCCAAAGGTTCCGATATAAACACTGAAATGAAATGAAATGAAACAAAATTTAGATTACTTCAAACATATTTTAAAAATAATAACCGATATATTCTTAATATCCTAATTTTAATTTTACTATCTACTTTATGTCGAATGTATGATTCTACTTTTATTTCCATCTGCCGAAAAATACTTAAATGTTATTCATATGTTACTATCTCATCAACTCATGTTGATTGTTATACAATGGATAAAATACACAGTTTAACTGGAAAAATGCTTTAAAAGAGCCTTAGTTTTATTTAAAACAGTTTTTGACCATTTCTGAACGAGATACGTACTTAGATACCACAAAATAAATTTCCACCTAAGCAGAAATTAATGCCGAAAATGTATACTATCTACTAATTTCATGAAATAGATCAATTAAATCACTTTACCTTCGTCATCCAGTAGAATTTCCGGTATAAATGGAGCCTTGGTTAGCAGATGTGGAGAAGCGTTGAATTTGGGTTCCAGAAGCGACATTAACCTCGGAGTCAATGGTCGTATTTCATAGGTGTCGTTTTGCATCACAAGAAATCCATGCTGTTCAAATGAAAGTTGAAAAACTTGTTTTGGTTGGTTATGGGTTTCATTCACAAATATGTAATTTCCTAATTATTAGTATATTCATGTAATAATTTAGTTGCATTTATATTTATACGCAGTTCTCCTTGGTGCTACGAAGGCTACCCGGAAAGGCATAGAATGTGTCTTTATGTTTTACATAAGTTCATAATTCTCATCCTTATCGGCAGAGTTAAGCAGAAGTGACGAAAAATAACCAAAAGGGAAATAAATATAGTTTTATTGTGATAGTCCCTGCTATTTCCCCCCAAAGTTTGAATAAGTATATTACGGAAAGTTTGGCGCCATTTTTATGAATATGATGAGAGAAACTGAATTTGTTATTTTAGTAATGTCACTTGAGAATGGCATTGTTCGCTTCTGCATAATGAATTAATGAAAGTGTACTGATGTCAGTGCAGAGATTGTCAACTGCTTTGTCGCTGTTTTACTTTATTCTTGAACGTTCTATTTTATAAAACAATATGAATGAATACGGCCATGGATACATTTTGAAAGCAATATTTATGCGTTCAACTCTACCATAATATGTATGCATTCCACTCTACCTACGATTCGATTCTTTTTCAATAAAAACAAATCTTAGACAGCAAACTACAAAATCAAAGAGTAATAGTTTAGCTATAATATCTTGATGAGAAGGAATTTTGTATGATTACATAAAACTCAATTTTCTCCAGTCTCTGTTACGGAGTGCTTACGTAGCATACTTCTCTCCTTTGTTCTCTTTCATCAATGAAACATTCGTCACCAACGTTACGATTAATCTAGAGAAGTAGAAGCGACGTAAGTAACCAGAAATGCACATAAAAGGAGCGAGACTCTCAACTGAACAGTTCTGCAAGGTACTATTACTAAAATCATGTTAAAAAACTTGACTTTATACTTTGTCTGGGGCCTCGACCTCTCTCTTTGATGCTCCACGCGACAAAAACGGGCCACTAAAAACACAAAACGTGATCTGTCTACCTACTCACTTAAGCATTAATGGCGGGATGTAACTGTTTTCACAGGAAAAATCAGCGTGCGAGTACGTTAAGCAAGAGCAAGACCCCGAACTAGGCTTAAAATCATGTTTTCTGACATCGCATTCTAATCTCTACAGTCGATACCGTAAAAATTACATTCAATACTCACCATAGATCGTTCCTGGCACAAACTGATCGCAGCGAAACTACTGCCATCTCTATGAAGGTAGTGACAGTCAGGAATTGGACTCTCCAAGCGTTCTTCAACTTCTCCGATTCTTCGGACCACTTTAAGGTTTGGAGAAACCAGATGGCGGTTTTTCTGGAGTCGTAACTGTACTGGCCTAAATTAGGAAACGTTTTACAGATTGTGTTTAAAACACCGGAAAAAATAATCAATAAGATGAGTTGTTAGTGAACAATTTTTTTTTTATCGGCACATATGGCCATATGGCACCCTTGGCACTACACGGGGAATTCCAAGATGAAATTGAGTCTTTCGTTTCTTCTGGTCTGCTTTCTCCATGTTATTTGCACCTGTGTGAGGCCTTCGGACCAGTGTTGCTAACGATTTAAGGATGCGAAACGTGGTCCCTTACATTGAAAGAGGAACATAAATTGAGAGTATTTGAAAATAAGATCCTTAGGAAAATCTTTGGACCTAAAAGGGATGAGGAGACAGGTGAGTGGAGAAGGTTACATAATTTAGAAGTACATAATTTGTATTCATGTCCAGATATTATTAGAATAATTAAATCAAGAAGACTTAGGTGGGCAGGCCATGTGGCACGAATGGGAGAGGAAAGAGGAGTTCACAGGATTCTTGTTGGGAAACCTGATGGTAAGAGACCTATAGGAAGGCCAAGACGAAGATGGAGGGACAACGTTGAGATGGACCTAAAGGAAATTGGTAGGGATGGAAAAGAGTATATAGATCTTGCTCAGGATAGGGACAGATGGAAGGCCTTTGTTGCTGCAGCCATGAACCTTTGGGTTTGAGAAGGCTAGGAGTTAGTTAGTTAGTTATGAAGGTCGGCACAGATATAAGTTTATGAGAAGCAATGAGCACATAATTCGTCGATTTCATGTGATGGAAGGGGTAGGGCGATTCCACTCTTCATCTGGGGTCAACTTCCCATGGCATTGCATTTATTTTAATTTTGAAAAAAATCTCCTTCAAAAACGTTCTTTCGTGCTTTTGATAGAGGAATCTCTAATGAATTGGAGTTATTTCCCCGTGTAGTGTCAAGGGTGCCATATGGCGACGCACTCATATTTTTTTTAGAATTTATTCATTCAAGGAGTTATAAAATTCTATATCCACTGACATAGAAGAATGAAATAGTGGAAACGATATTTCAATCAAGAGTGCAGAGAGGATTGGAATGGTTAATCTCAGAGACGTCTGTTAAAAATATTTTAATATTTAATATTTTGAAATCGTTTGTAGAGTAATTTTCACGACATTTGCAAACTTTATATACGTAGATATATTTCAAAGAATCATGAAATTTCATAAATATGTATTGTATTAATTAATGAATACTTATGTGTGAATGAAGTATTGCTGTGCTACTATTACTACTACTGCAATAGTTAAAATTTAGTAAAAATACATACCACCTATGATAAATATATGTTTGTAAGGGTAGGAATTTACGTATGGATGTTCCTTGCTAGCGAAGTTTCAAGGTTCAAATCCAGGTGTAGGCATGGATTTCCTTTGTAAGTATTCCTTCATCAATTTCATCATATCACTCATCCTCATCGTCGCAATTAGGCAAAACTGGAAGAAGGTGACGCTAAATGGGAAAATACAAATACCTATACGTGTCCATAAACACACTGACACATTTATTTTCTGCTGTGAAATTTCTAAAAAAAAGCATTCATTTCAAACAAGTTCTTGATGGCCCGTAAACCTTTCCCACTGGAGGTCAATTTTAACTACTGATCTAAGTTACATAAAATTTAAGATAGATGGATTAAATGTATTCATCTGTAGAATTTAGTGTGTTACTGCAGAAATATCAATGGATGATATTCAACGAACAACTTCCCCACAATTAATTGCGACATATTTCGGGCTGCAGATCAGATCCTGCGTTGACATGCCGGATAAGCATTGTGTATATGACTCAAGGTATGATTGTGAGGAATGTGTACTTTTTAGCTTTTCCGAAGCCCTACACAAACCATGAAATGTGTGTAAAATGCAAATTTTCTTCCTGCAAGAAGGTTTATACGTTTTCCTTAACATACGTGAATCTATTTGCCCGATTTCTTCCCAGAGTTCACTGCGTGATGGCGTCAAGTTGAATATAACGCATTTGCTGCATTGCACTTACCGCCCGAATGCTTCGAAATCATAGCGGACTTCCTCCTTGTCTTCGTTCGATGAGCCTGCTTCATCAGAAGCAACGAGCAAAGGGTCCCTGAGGAATACCACTTGGTAATCAGGAACAGAAGATGGCGAGCTTATACCAAAGTAGTACGCCAGTTCTTCCAGCGTCATCAATTCATGCAACATCTGCAAAGAGAAGTAAGAGTAATGACGATTCCGTTAGGGCAAGAAGGCCTGGGTAGGGACTTTTACATGCAACGTCATCACCGGTAGGTCGCGGATCGCAACACAATATTACCGCAATGCATGTTGAATAGGCGGAAAATTGAAATAACTTGAACGTAGTATTTCTAGTGTGGGTGTAGGTAAAGTGCACTGATTGCAATATGATGATATCTTGTTGCGGGACGGGACCTACCATAATGACGTCACATGTAAACAAAGCACAGGCCTTGTCATAGGAAGGCACTGGCAGAGAGTGACAAACGCATCCCATCCCTGGCCAACCTGTCCACCTCCGGTACGACAAGTTAAAGTAAATAAATAAAATATTTACTAGTACAAACATACGGACAACTCCGTGAAATATTTCCTCCACTCTCTGCCTCTCGACTCATTTATTTCTGGCGCAGAAAAAAACGACAAAAACCGATAAGATTATTCCCGAAAATTGACAATAAAAATATGAGCAACATTTTGTGCTATGACACCAGTTAAATTGTAGTTCTACAATACATGAAGCTTCCAATGTGATTAGTTCAATATTTGACCACAAGTTAACTTCAAATTAATATTACGATGGCCATATTTTATATAAAAATTTAAGCGGATAGTTTTGTAGGTATATTACATATAATTGAATTCTGAAAGGGGAAAATTTCTTCAATATGCATCCTAAGACCAGTGATGGGTGATGAACTTGGAGTTGAACGGCATTCGAAGTGTCACTATTCACCTTAGCGACCCAGAAAACTATGGATTCCACACTAATATAGTTTGTTTTCGATTATTTTTACATGTCACCCCTTCCCACCCCCACCCCTAGGGGTGCCAGGTGTGTCTTACCCCCACAGTATTTCTTTCCAGATTGTAAGTCAGATGTGTACCAAGTTTGGTTAAAATTGCTCCAGGCGTTCGAGAGTTGTGGCGGAACAAACATACATACATATATACATCCATTTTTATATATATAGAAGATTATTACTACTTTTATAAAATTTTAACGATTTATGTAAATCAAAATATAATGTAACTTAATTATAGGAATGAAAGTAGTGATGTTCTGACATTTACATAGGATTATGGAGAAGGTGTAATATGATTTGTACGTTGGTCGCACGACTACGATGTGACTATTAAGTACTGAAAATTAATAGCAATATCCAATGTTGCGAATTAACGGGGGGAATGACGGGGATTCCCCCCACAGAAAAATTATCCCCGGCAAAAGAAAATGGAACTGAATTCATAAAGTTTTCTTAAGTGAAAAAAACACAACTAAAAAATCATTCGTGTCCTTTAATTGTCTAGTCTTCAAAGATTTCCATGCTTAAAAGAATGCAGCCTTGTGGATTAAAGAAGGACCATTCTGCAACTGACCAACCTCACTGAATATGTATTCAAATGTTCACAAGAAACTTGTAGGTTAGGTAGGTTAGGTGGACATTAAGTTTGAACCTGGCAATGGAAATTTGGATAAGTTTTCGGTGTTACTAGTTCGATAGCTCTTCTGTGTGCGAGTTTGGGTCATCTTAGAATGTAAATACACTGTTTATAAATTACGTCATAAATGTATTAAGGTTTAATGACCAACGTTCTAAGGTTCTTAGAACCGCAAGGCAATAGTTTAGTTTACTAACGGGTAACTTATATACATATTTGCACACCCAAGAAAACTAAATCGCAACTACGTCACTGAGTAGGTCAATGGCCACAGCAAGGGGGATTGGCACTTGTCCCACCGAGATATCTGGAAAAAGTTAATTTAATTCGAATGATGACATTGTAGCGATATTTTATTACAAGAATATTGTTTCCTTCGATTTACAAACTGTCAGTTACAACATTTTGACTGCCGTAACTAAAGTTTTGCACAATGGAAAATTTTGGGCGGTACGGAATTGAGAAGGAAATGTTAATAATCCTGACGTACGAGACTGAATGAAATTCTCCATTTCCCGATCAAATTTTCGAAATTTCCCGATGAAGTTTAAATCTCGAATTGTAGTACACAGTATTTCCTCTTCAAGTGATTGTTTTTGCACTTCTGGAATAAAAACTGTTAATTTCAAGAAATTTCAGACACTTATAATGCTGAAAATATCAAGGATTAGCCTATTTTAAGTAACACTCTTTGGAATTTCTCGGTGTTTGGGATTGTAAAAAGTCGGGATCTGACCTCGATAATTCACACCTCGTCATTTTCAATTATTACTTTTTTTTTACACTACCCTTTGGCACGTAAAAAATTGGATCAGAGGTAGCATGAAGAACAGTACATGAAGTGAAATCTGTTTGATATATATGTGCTTTGTGAAAAATTGCAAAAAGACAAAGAACTGTTCAACAAGGGAAAGAAAGCAAGGAGAATCCAGTTTCTATCTAAATAGCAGACTGGAGTCTGAACTAGTATACAGCGCCAAAGTATTTTAAATTCAATTTGAATTTTATGATTTGTAAAATAACATATTATAATACAGGGTGTGAGGGCTAGAGGTATACAAAAATATATGCTTATAAAGAAAGAACTATACCTTTTATGTTGTTGGGTAAATGCTCAATAGATAGAACATCTCCCCAAGATTTGATCGTCACCATTTCAAGGTCAGCAACGAGTCGTATAGATCGCGCATGCGCACAAATGTTCAATGTGACGCGCTCTGGCAAGCCTAGCAGCGTACGCCTAACAGTCAACATGTGGACGCCACAACGAAAGGTGGAGTGTGTGTTATGGTTAGCAGAGTTCAAATCAGTAACACGTGTTCAGCGGCGTGCAAGAAGAGAATGGAACGTGGACCCTCCCACTTTTCCTGGGCGTTGGATCGGAAGAGGAGGTCCCACTGCCTGGCCCCCTCGATCTCCAGATCTGACGCCGCTGGACTTCTTTGCATTGGGTTTATCAAGGACGTTGTGTACAGGACGAAAGTTCCAGATCCCGTCGACATGTTGACTGTCAGGCGTACGCTGCTAGACTTGACAGAGCGCGTCACATTGTGCGCATGCGCGATCTATACTACTCGGTGCTGACCTTGAAATGGCGACGATCAAATCTCGGGGAGATGTTCTATCGATTGAGCATTTACCCAACAACATAAAATATATAGTTCTTTCTTTATAAGCATATATTTTTGTATGTCTCTAGCCCGGACACCCTGTATCATATAATATAAATAATAAAGACAACAATAATATGGCAATCATAATAATAACAGAAACAACAATGATTCAAGTTTCTATGGTAAAGGTAAAAAAAGGTAAGTGCTCCCCTGTGCTTAGCACCACGCCATGAAGGCGTATAGGGGGTGTGGGGGTAACGCCCCACACTTTCTTGATCCGGTCATGAGTGGGGTAATGTGATCAGCATCACGCCCCTGACCGCCTTTACCCCCCAGGGTTTCCCCCAGGTACCCATGTTATTCGACGCTGGGTGGGCGCCGCTTCCATCGTTAGAAAAGTTCCCGGATTTGAACCGGCCGGGTATCGAACCCGGAACCTTGAGCATGGTAGTCAGACGCGTTACCGACTGAGCCACCGCGGCCACAAGTTTCTATGACTGAAGGGCAATATGTGAAATCTTACTATGCCCCCCCCCCCTGAGAAAAAATCCTGCGGGCGGCCCTGGAGTTGGCACCTCACCCAAAGCAAAATGTTTAATTCTCACAGTTGAAATATCACAAAATTAATGTGAAAGAGTCGTCAATCTTATTTGGGAACAATGATATAGCTGAATATTTTTTAAAAAAATCTTCATAATTCATTTTTATTCGCGTAAATTTCTTTTTCGGGCATTTGCTGTTCCACTCTGTCCATATTAAATTGTAACTTTTTTCAATTCTTTATCTTATTATACAAAATTGACATTCTTTAAGCAACATTTACATTAATTAAAGATTTGTTGTGCGTGTATATACGAACGATTAGATAAATGAAACTCTGAGAACTGTTTATCCACTCCATGTATTGTGAAACATTTGAGTAAAGAATCTTGCACTGAACTAGATTTTTCATGCTATTGTTAGTCACTAAAACAATATTGAAGTGTCTTGAAAATAAGAAGAATATAATATATTATGTCAGTTTCTCAATAAGGTGTACTGACAATGACGATAGCATTTGAAGCAGGGGGACGCAGTTGACAGAAAACACGAAAACCCTTCTAGAATTACCGTGAGAGATGAGAACAAATAAGAAATTGGTCAAATATTTAGAAGGAAGAGTGTTCTCTCCCCTTCGAGGTAGACTACATGAAAATTTCTACTAAATCAAATTGCTTTACTATGTTATTTATTCAGACATACATATCTGCGTCTGTAATTATTTTAGCTTGTATTTGTAGCTTAATATAATTGCAAAGTTAAAAATTGACAAACGAGTCAATCAAACGTTGCTGTTGATTGACTCGTTCCCAAGCGACATGTCTCGCGTGTCGCTTCGGTCTGAAAGCTTCCTGAGAGTCTGTTTCATTAGTGCATTGGCCTCTTCGATGGTGTAATAGTAACGTCGTCGCTTTGTAATCAAGGGGTCCTGGGTTCGACACCCGGTGGATGCACATAGTGGTTCGGATCCCACTTTAAACCAGGGTTGTTAAAGGGTTATATTGGGTTCCGTTGTAGGACCGGGACCTTTTTTCTCGCACAATTTAAATTCGGTCCAAGTTGCGTATTGTTTCATTGAAACAAGGTTCCTGTACCGTATTTGAATTGTTCCTGAAAAAAGGTTCCTTGACCGAATTTAAATTCTTCCGGGAAAAAGGTTCCTGGACCGAATTGAAATTCATTCTGGAAAAAAGGTTCCTGAACCGTATTTGAGTTGATCGGGAAAAAAAGGTTCCTGGGCCGAATTGAAATACTTAACAGATAAACAGGTTCTTTACGGTCCAGAACCCATTTACGCTTGCTGATTTTTCTCCTGGACCGGAATTGAATTTATTTAAAATTCCTGGACCTTTAATAACCAACCCTGCTTTAAACTGTAGGTCCAGTCCCAATTAGCCTATCTGTGCATAAAGTTAACTTAAAAGAAACACACACACACACACAAAATAATTAGTTCACCATCTTTGTCGTCGCAATTAACCCACAGAGGCAGAAAAATAATGGAAATGCAAACGGAAACAGAAACAAGGACGGTTATTTAGAAATCGAGATATTAACGAGAATTCTACGAGGATCTACATTCACGAAACTGTACGAAGTCTCGTCTCTGTATAGCCCCTGTTTGAATTTTTCTTATCTGCGTCAGTTTTCAGCTTAGCCATGATATGGAGACGCGATATGCCAGTCTTCTATCATCTCGTGTGTAAAGAAGCCTGTCTCGTTCTCGGTCTCGTATCGAGTTGTAAATGCCTGTCTTGTTCTCGTTTGCCGGTCTCGTCTCGAGTCTCGAACTATATGTACCGGGTGGTCCGTTTGAGATGTCAGAAAAGTAAACCTTTATACACAAGAGTTTAATGTACGTATCTGTGAGCAGTTTACTCTAATATAAGCAGAAAGGATGTAACTTTCGAGTGATTGGAGGTTTATCGACTTCAGCTGCGTGGCGGCAGTTAGCATGCATACTCGAAAATTTCGCATTCCATACGACATACTGTGTGCTGTGTGCGCCGCCATGTGGCTGAAGTCACTAAACCTCCACTCACTCGAAACTTACATCCTTTCTGCTTATATTACAACAAGCTGCTCGGAGATACGTACATTAACCGCTTGTGTATAGAGGTTTACTTTTATGACATCTCAAACGGATCACCCGGTATTACAGTCACGAACACTCTACGTTGTACGAGATCTCGTAACAACCGCACTGACTTTCGATGGACTCGTCATAACGCAGCGTCATAACGCAGCGTCATAACGCAGAAGTGTCCGTGACTGTACGTATAAATAACATATTCAGTGTGTCATCGCACCAACTTCCACTGCGTACAGGAATCATTAACGCAAACAAATTTTCTTAATATTTTTTTTTTGTTCGACGCCTCGTCTCGACGCTACCAACCCCTCGAAAAACAACATTCTTGTACCGAATATGCAGCCACGCTGTACTAACAAGTTCACAAATGCCTGTAATGCAATTACCACCGGCGGCTCCAGGGCGGTACGATGGTACGGCCGTACTCCCTGTTGCACGGACGCCGGGGCGACATGAAGGCAGAACGTAGCCGGATTTTATTTACTGAATGCATCCTTTGGGGTAAACTTGTTCTTGTTCTTGAGCATATTTGTTGCTAAGCAACTTCCACGTTGCAAAGTTCCGACTGAAACACTTTGGAGATATGTAAGAGGAAAAAATGCCAAAACATCGTTCCTTTTGTTTGCTGCTTCATCAACTGTCAACAAGCGCCCGGAACCAGTCCTCTTCCGTCAACAATCCCTTATAAGATCCATTCTCACTTTTATGAACTCAAAGGGCTACTGGACGTTTTTGAACATTTTAATAATCCGCAACAATAAGCATATACGGTATGCGCCAAAATATACAGTACTGAAACTCGCGCATCTCGAACACGTGGTTGCGTTTGTCGACGGGGCTTAGCTCCAGCTGCACGTGTTCGCAGTAGTGAAAAGGAAGTTGTGTTGTGCAGTTGTTGTTGGAAATGGGTCTCTCGACGGAGGAAAAAGTATTCATAGTTGAGCATTATTTCCGCTCATACGGAAGCGGTCGTGAAGGTGGACCGAGTTTTAAAAAGGTGATTGGTCTATATGCAACCCAAATGACAATCGTCCACTCCACATGCCCTAACCTAACGTAACCTTAGGTTTCCCGGCAGTTATGCAACCCAAAAGGCATGATTGTTATTTGGGTTGCATATAGACCAGTCACTATATTATAACATGTTTTGTTCATCTATTCATTTCAGTACTGTATATTTTGGCGCATACTGTACATAAACATTTTTTAAAAAATAATTCGTAGTATTGCTTCCCTTCGGATACTTAGTTGTGGTCTGGATCTTAACAGTTTGCATATTTCTGATTTTTTCTTTCTGGTTTTCCGTTTTCACATCCAATGAAAATGAGTACAGCAAAGAAAAACTGTCAGGGGCAGAAAATAGGAAAAGGCTACCTTGCGTCAGTCTACTTTCATGAATAATTTCCTGAAACGTTTGAAATCAGGTGAGTTATTGAAATCATTGAAAAACCGCCTACTTCTAGCGAATCATTTTTGTACACTTTTCCCGAACAGTATCAGTGTTTTTTTTTTTGTTTTTTTTTTATTTGAGTTTCGAAACTAGAGATATTGACACTTGAATTTTGGATACCATTAGTTATGTCAGGTTTAGTGTTGTTTTTGTCTTTGCTTCTCTCCTGGCTTTTTCTTTTGAAATCACAATAAAATATTGCTGCAAGAATTGGACATTTCTTGCTAAAACTACGTATAGTATTAGGTACGGCTAACAGCAACAACAAAACGAAACGTGAGTTAACCAACCTTCCGTCCGTGAAGTTAAGTTATTGAGAGACAATGAGAACACGTAACATTTCGCCCTTGAGAAGAAAAGTCTCAATGATCGATCATAAATAAGTTGACTTTCGTCTTTCGGAACACATATTGAAAAAATATTGTATGTAATACCTCGTATCATGTATTTGGTTTTATTATAACAAATACAAAAGACATTAACATTATAGAGGCATTAATTATATTGTTATTAATTTTATTATTATAGTGCCTCCTCGATGGCGCACTGGTAGTGTCGTCGGCTTGTAATCAAAGAGTCCCGGATTCGATACCCTGTAGGTCCAGTCCCGATTAGCCTTACTGTGCATAAAGTGGACTCAAAACACCAACTCAATCAATAAATATTTTAATTATTAAATATTAATAATTAAAATGTTAAAAGTTTCGTTAGAAGCATATAGAAATATGCCTGTGTAATATGGGATCCTTTTTACTAGTGCTGTATATTCCAAAAAGTTCTTACGTTCATTATACTGTATTATTAAACTTATAAACTTATAAAATAGTGTGTCAATATCGTCATACAGATACTAAGTACATATGAAATTGCTAGAAAAGGTTTAGTATAATACATTCTACTAGCAGAGAAATCCACGAGCAAATTTTATTGTACAAAATTATCAATGGATCAACGGAAAAGTAGGAAATTTTAAATTTATTGAAATTCAACGTGAACAAAAATAGGATACGTACTTACGCAAAAATAGTTGCACATTAGTCACGTCAATTGGTAAAGATATTGTAATATATAAAAGACGGTGTGAAACTGTAAAAACGATTTCATTTTGTATAAGTACAAGGGGGCGCTGTTGCTTAACGTACCCCTTGTTCACGAATCCTGAAACCGCCAGTGTCAATTACAATAAACAAAATGAGCCGGCTCGGTGCCCGAGTTCATTACACTCTGCCGTGGGTACCCGTGGAGCAAGGTCGGACATAACGGGAAGAAAACGAGTGGGCGGAGCAAAGCAGTGCCCGCTGCTGCAAACGGCTGGTGTCTGCAGCTGCGTTTCCCCCTCTTTTCACTCACATCCCCTCTCACGCGTATTGGTCGAGCCCTCTCGAGTTACTACTTGCGCAGATGACTTGCTTTCGTTCGTTTGCTCCATAGATTCCCGGGACAGAGTTTAAGTTGTCGACTTTCGATCTTGCCCCCAGAAGTTCCCGTGATCGAGTCCCGGCATGGGTGTTCTTTGTGAGAATCCCTTTATCAGTTTCATCAACTCATCCTCATCGTCGCTATTAACCAAAATGTTGCGGAAAAGCGACTATAAATAAACAAAAATACAATAAATATGTAGATATCGATTTGATGTCTCAATAATTAACAATTAAATTAAAAAGGAAATTTGGTTTGGTTAAGTTCACTTTATGCACAGATAGGCTAATGGGGACTAGACCTACAGTGCGATTCGAACCACTATGGGCCTCAAAACCTGAACTTCTTTATTACAAGGCGACGACGTTACATCGGGGAGGCCCAGATATGTATCAAATATCATCCAAAATCTCGAAACGTCTGTTCTCTGTTCGATTTCGAGACGAGAACGAGACTACCTATTTCTTCAACTTAAGCTAATAGCTACGAAGGAAAATTATATGAAATGGACGAAGCTATACTCGCAATGGACCCAGGCCGGGACACAAACCCATCAGCTTAACGCACCCCTTAATAAGGACATTGGTTTTTTACTTACGTCTGCAACCGAGCTGTATCGAGCACATGTCCCTTCGAGCAGCAAACAGCTGAGGATCGCAGCCGCCACACACACAGAGAACATCCTGGCTAACTCACACGCCATCCCGGCAGTGACATTTTATACCGCCATGTAGAAGCACCTGCTCCTGCAGTGAGCGACGGACTCTGAACTTGACAGCTGCTCTCCTCGGCCATCGAACTTCTCATTTTCACCTTGTTGCAGAATATTTTCGCTAATTGACGAGGCGAAGCGTTGTCTGCTAGTGACGGAAATCGCTGGAAACCTTGTGCGTCTGCTGCGACGCATATTAAAAAAATAATCAAACAGTCAACACCACCACAATAACCTGAAGCTGAGTGCCAAAAATTAACCGGATGGTCGAAATTTAGACCCCCACATGTATTACCTTTAAGGTCGATATTTCGACCAGCACCGCGCAACAGCAATTAATGCGCCATTTCTTGAAAACTACACATTTTTCAGTTCTGTCTTTTTTCATATTTAGTATACATATGAAGATATGATATACTCGAATTACAAAACTATATATCCATTGTTACTACTTTTGAGAAGCGAAATTGGAAGAAGTCCTTATTTTCCCTTCGTTTGCACTGTATTATTATGGGATAGATTTATAAAAGTGTATAAAAAATAACTTCTTAACTATTGCATCTTTTTCAAAAATTTAAATTTTACAAGCAAGAATGAGTAAAGAGCATTTTAAGCAAAGTCCGATAATTAAGGATTCGCGGCGGACGCGGGGGCAAAGGTACACGACAGCATCTAACGCGCTATTTCTTCAAAACTATATACTATACTTTAGTTCTGTCTTTTTTTCCCATTAGTTTACTCTAAAGGTACTATGAACACAATTTCTCGTATTTACCCTTATCCTAGAATTGAAAGATCCGTTTTTCATTCGATGGAGTAGTTGGTTAGCGCACAGGTCTATCGTCCCCCAATCATTTTCGGGGGCGTGTGGTCCGATGAGTGTCAACAAACTCGGTTGCGCAGTAAAAGCTGAAGGGATCACATCGCTCTCCCGAAGCAACGTTGCCAAGCGTACTTTTGTTTTTGCCAGTTGTCTTTATATGGCTGTGTCCGCCTGCATTCCGACCTGTGGTTGGTCCTTCCGGAAACTTCATCGTTCAGGACCGCGTGATCTTCAACCACCGCTGATTTCTGGTGCCGACAATACCGTTGCCCAAGAAGATTCTATCTCTCTCTTTACAGTACGTTAGGCAACATGTGGTGGACCCAACGCTCATTTGTTTCGTCCCGCGAACAACATTCGGTACCTTGTGACTCGAAAATGCCCGATCTCGGTCGAAGATAATTCTACTGATTGCTGATTCGCCGTTTCCAACCGCCAGTTGGAGTTGCGTTCAGTAAAGAAGTAGTAATGTTGAATAAACAAAGAAATAGTGACTTAAAATGTAATGAATTATTGCGTAATATTAAAATGAGGAAAATCTAAGTAAACAAAACTTAAATAGAAATTATTTTGAATGCAGGAACGGAATGAGGATTGCCTTAAATCAAGTTTGACATTAATTCTTGAAGCTTTCCTGGCGGCCAATGGCTCGGGATATCAGCCAGGTGATTTCCGGATAGGATTTCGAGAGCTAACATTACTGAAGATGAGAGTGACGTTAGCTCTTGAAAGCTCGGAAGCCAATTCGGTAATCACCTGGCTGATATCCGGAGAAAACTTAATCAAGTTTGGCAGTATTTTTTAAAAATCTTATCTTCCGTCGCTTTTTGCAGCTTTTGACCAACTTTGACAATGAGAATAAACTGTGACTACTGTCTGTTCCAGGAATCTGCAGCAACAGAACGAAAACAAGTTCTCTGCGCAAGGAGTGACTCGAAATGAGTCGACCAATGAACACGTGGAGGGAGCAATGCGACTGCAGCTACTATCCGTTTGCAACAGCGTTCACTGCTTTGCTCCGCCCACTCTCTTTCTCCCCTTCTCTACCATTATGCACGGTCTTGTTCCACAGACTTCTGGGACGTAGTGTAGATGAAATTGATGACGGTTCAATCAGAAAGAAGTCCAAAGCGAGAACTCCAATCCGGAACCTTCGGCAGCGAGATCGTGAGTCGCCACTCATCGCGGTTGGCCACCGAGGTGGTCGAACCAAGTCTGAAACAGTTCAGTTTCAAACTGTCCCTACAAGAAGAAAAGTCTGAGACCGGTGTTGTATGGTTGTCTAACCGTCTGCCTCGCAAACACGTCTTGCGCACATCGTTCGTCTTCTGGTTATTACTATTATGTGCTGCTGCTGTCGGTGGCTGTGAGAAACCGATCCTTCAGTGCGGTGGCTATGTGGTCAACCATTCCTAACACGGTACTGTAACATCTGTTTGTACGAGTATTATCTGTGGGTAAAGGCTGGTCCACACGTAATGTTTTGTCCTGTCTTGCATGATCATGCCAGACGGATGAGGCAAAACATTACGTGTGGACGCAAGTTGGATGTGTTGCATGAAGTGAATGGGGTTTGATGACCGCTCGAAACACGGATGAGCTGGAGCTTTGTTTTGAAGCAAAAGGGAAGACAAGTTGTTGCGTGTAGACGCCCATCCATCTATAACCTGTCCCAGCTAACTGTGGAGCAAGGCCGCGCATAGTGTCAGAGAAGCGAGGGAAAACTATTGGCCAGAGCGAAACGGTAGACACTGATGGGAAGCCTGACTTCAGTCGATTTCCCCCACTCTACGCAATTCCGTTCCTCTCGCGTGTTCATTGGTGGAGCCGTCTCGCGCCACTACTTGCGCAGAGACTTGTTTTCGTTTGCCTGCTCCACAGTTAGCTGGGACGGGGTATAAACGGTCAAACTTATCCGTGGCGCTTTTGGAACGACAGAAGAAAATACTGAGAGAAAGCATGAATAGTGTAGAGGCGTGTCTTGCGTCAGTATTATCTGTCAAACGTACCTTATCATGCAAGACTGACAAGACATTTCGTGTGGACCAGGCTTTAGGACAGGCAGTCCCTTCCTATTCAATGCAAATATCCGTGTTGGCAGGTGAGTCAAGGTCGGCGAACTCGGGTTCGCCCCGTAGGTGAAGTTCGGCGAAGATTTGTCGCATGTGTTTGGGAAATTACCCGCTTACACCGGCAACGATTTATAGGAGGCAGGCAGCATGGTGTCGCGAATGTTGTTACATCTTCGCTGGTGCAGGAAAGCGAGAAAAAATCCAATCGCCCTTATGATCTAGCCTGCAGCAGCAACTTCCTAGAAAGCAGTTTATAACAAAAATGCAACCCTTAGTTGTGCACAACGCAAAACAGAAGGCACGCGTATTTGATCGACAACGGTGGCTAGGTTGTTTGGGATTTATATCAGAATAGGCAGTTAAATTGTGACAGCCCTTGACGTGGAAAATGTTAGCTGGATTGATGTTTGGTCGATCTTTAGGGTTAGCTTATTAGATAATAATAATAATATCAGATAATAATTGGCAGAACTAGAGTCGTCCACCATGTTGGGAAAACGCACACATTTGGAAATGTAAAGGAACAATTTCACGAAATGAAAAATCGCTGAAAAACTTGAAATGATTTCCTAAACAACACACTAAAAGTCCTCTAGGAAATCCTAATGGAAGTTCGTCCACCGTATTGGAATGAGTGAATGAATAATTTGATTTATATTACTTCGTGTTTCTGCCACTTTTGGCTAATTTTGAAGATGAGGATGAAAGGTAAAAAGATGAAATTTATGAATGCACAATTACAAACACACAACACGAGCCCCCACAGAGAATTATACGGACTGTAAGTCCAATTGCCAGAGCCTCGTTAGTCTGCAAATTTTAGTTCAAGGTGTACTAAACAATGAAAATTGATTCATAAGTTGCCTAGTACCACCAGGGTAGGTTTGCAAAGTTTTATTTTTTAAGTTCATAGATAGGATAATCGAGACTAGGTTCTAAGCTTAAAACGGGGCTCAAACCACTGAACTGTACCTTTCTTCTGTCTGCAATCGATCAGGAATGGTTCACAGAATTTATTGTAGAATTTCAAAAGTGTAAGAAATAGCAGAATAAGTCACTTTCATTATTTGCTAAAAATGCCATTCTAGATATTGCTCATAATTTCTGCTCACCTTTGAGTTTTTAAGGCCACTTTATGCACAGAGGGTAATCGGAACTGGACCTACAGTTTAAAGTTGCCTCCACCTTGTATCGGACCACTTGATTACAAGGCGACGACGGTACCACTACGCCACTTTTAAAATTAATGTAAAGCCCCTAACTCCTCTTTCTCTGGTTTTCTTACTATATTAGTTTTACTCATTTTTCTATTTTCACGTTGAAGCTGGACAAACACAAACGTAGATTCGAACCCTGGACCGCACTATTGGAGAAGTCCTGCTTACTTTTGGTCTCTAGTTTTATTTCCTTTATATTTTCTAGAAGTGGAATTGATACAAGCATTTAGTTATTTTAAGCATCCCTGTGCAAGGACGTATTTAGAGGGGGGGTCCGGACCCCCCGAAAGACTTACCAAGTACCCTAATTAAATAATGAAAATATGCTTTTTTAGCATTTGTTACATAATCGATGGTTATTTATTACACCCGAACTTATTGGAAGACGAGAAATTGGGATCATACGGCTTTAAAGGATAGTTCTAAAGATTTATGCACACTATTACTCATGAAAGTATGCATAATATATTAATCAGGAACTTTAATTTTCGTCAATTAATCTAATTCCTTTCTTTGTTATTCAATCAATATTCAATTGTTTATCTATTTTACATGAATTTCCTTGCCAGGGCAGTTGTTTTTATATAAATTTTGACGAACTTAACTATACGTAAACTAGATAATGAATACGTATTGTTATGCTTATGTTCTTTTATCATATTTTTACCTATTCATGTAATAATAATAATAGCATATTACTTAATTTTCATATTTAATTAATAGTTTAATTTTATTATTATTATTATTGAGCCCTTGGTCGCCCCCCCCCCCGAAATGTATTTCTAGATACGTGTCTGTTCCTGGGGGACATTCGTCTCTGTATATTTTGCCCCTTTGCACAGTCTTTCCGTATTTTTATTATTTTACTTCTTGCCGTCTTTCGCATCTGCCTGTCGTTACGTTCACCTTTTCCCCTACTTTCCGCTCACAGCTTCGTTTCAGTGCTCAACACCACTTTGAGCGCCAAGGCAAATAGGAGAAAAGAAAACCGGGGGCCGAGTGCACGAAATAAATCCGGCAACATGTGACACTGCACTGAATCATCCGAGGAACGCAACGGCCTCGTCCCAGCTGCTTTGCTTGTTTAAAGAGGAAACACATGAGCTGGAAGCGACACAAAAACTTATTAGTAGTCTTTTTTTGTCCCTCTTCCCCTTCAGCGCGTGTATCAGACATGACTTGCATTCATCTCTCCTTATCTTTTTTATGGCCTTTTCCAACACAACCGAACCTCTGTCTTTTCCCACTAATCCCCCCTCCACTTCCTAAGAGTTCTTGCACGTCCATCAGTTTGTGAAGATTCCGGCTTCAATCCAAACAGTTGCCTCGTAATGTTCTCGCGAAGTTGTCCTGGTTTTCGACGCCATAAATCTACAAAATGAGCGAAGTGCTCAACGTTACGGGATCAACTACTTTGAACGATACTGAACACCAGTCTATAGTTACGGATTGGGTTCTACTGGCCTACATTAGCGTCGTGGTTGGTGCAGGCATTGCGGGAAATATCTTAACCATTGTTGCCATACTGTGTGGTAAATTAATAGGAAACTCCGGTCCACCGTATTCGCTTATTCTAAACTTAGCGTCTGTGGATCTGCTGATGCTAAGTCACCTCGCCCCGTTCGAAGTGTGGACCATAGCGCACGGCGGGACATGGAGGATTGTTCCAGAGTATTGCAAGCTGTTTCTAGGACTAGACACGCTTCTAGGTACTGTGAGCGTGTACGGGTTGACTGCCGTGAGCTTACACAACGGACAAGCTCCAACGATGCTCGTGTTAGTGTTGGTGTGGCTTCTTGGCGTTTCCCTAAGTGTCCCAGTGTTCATATTTGCAGGAACCGTAGTGCATCGTCCCGGAACGCCCCTGTGCTCCTTGCTGTTTCCGCATTCCCAAAAGGACCAGACGCTCCTCTTGAAACTCAGTGGTGCCATTTTCAATGTGTGCGTGCCAGTGTTGCTACTGCTTTCGGGAACGATTGTCGCGGCGCTTAAACTGTGCGGAACAGTGCACTTGCAACCGCCTATTAGAGATTCTTTGAAACTGACTCTTGTACTTTCGCTATCATTTGCGATTCTATCCCTCCACCGTTCAATCTTTGCCATCCTTTACATTTTTCTCTCCATGGCGGAGACGCCATCTTTCTACGTCACGCCTTTCATAAGTGTTACGTCACCATTGGCTACACTGATTTTCTCTATGCTCCACTATTCTTCGTGCGCTATTCGTCCATTGTTTTACTACTTCTTCAGTGCAGACATTAAAACAGCTGTAAATCTGGTGCTACTAAAGTGTACATCAAGTTGTTGCATGTCAAAGCGTAACGAGAGTACATAAGTGTCATAAGAGAAGATAATACTTAAAAATAGTATTAGAACACGAATTAACTTAACAAAACATTTATTTTGTTACATTGTTCATACAAGTGCTTTGTTAAGCTCCCTGTGTTCAGCGCACATAAAGAGCATTTCGGCAACAAATATAAGCATTTTCTCGTTTTCTTTTTTTTTAAAAATATATATATAGTGTATATAAGTTATGATACAAGGCAAGGGCACTTGCCCTCCTTTGAGATATCTGGAAAAAGTTCATGTAATTCGAAAGATGAAATTGTAACTATATTTTATTACAAATAATGTTGTTTTCTGCGATGAACAATCCAAACATTCTGGACTGAAAGATTCTCTATTTCCGACCAGGTTGGGAAATTTTCGGGTCGGGAAAATTCCGGTACGGTTAAAATCGCGAATTGTACACACTATTTCCCCTTCAAGCCATTATTTTTGCACTTCTGGATAGAAACTGTTAATTTCAAGAAATTTCAGACAGTTATAGTGTAGAAAATATCAAGAATTAACCTCTCTTAAATAAGATACCTAGGAATTTCTCGGCAGTTCTGGATGACGAAAAATAGGGAAATTAATTTCCCGAAGTCGGGATCTGATCTTGATGAGAATGACCCCGTCATTTTGAATTATTATTTTTTACAGTACATTTCGGCACGTAAAAACATTAATAAGAAGTATCGTGAAAGAGAGTAGATTAAGTGGTCTCGTCTCAAAACGACGAAGAACTGTTCATCAACAAAGTGGCGAATCCACTTTCTAGCTAGATAGCAGACTGGAATCTGATCTTGCATAGAGTAACAAAGTATATTCAATTTAATTTGAATTTTATGATTTGTAAAGTATAATAATAATAATAATATGTTTATGACTCAAGTGCAAGATATGAAATCTTCTTACTCTGCCCCCCCCTCCTTTCCCCATGAGAAAACATCCTGCGAGCGCCCTTGATACAAGGCATGGACTTAAAATTAGCGAGGAACGAAATCTACCCTTTCTGGTAATCTTCCGAAGCTGGGATTTATCGAATTTTCCATCTGGGCAGGGTGTGTGTAAGTTGGTATTTAGGGAGTATAAGGATATATTTAGAGTCAAACTGATCCTATATTGGACCTTTGTGAAATTTTTTAAGGTGAGTGTTGAGTAAATTTTGGGGACTGTTGGGGGTGTGTGTGGATAAATCACAGTTTGGAAGAGACGGTTATTTCTTTTCGAGTACCCGTTACTGAGTTACTTTTTAAAATGCGTATTTTTATCAAGTAACAAGTAACGAAATTAACAGCCACTTTTACAGTTACTTTTCGTTTCAGATAATAACTTTATACGTATTTACTTTGAATATTCTTATTTACTTATTTCAATATTTAAACATAAGGGATAATATAATTTAATGAAAATTGTTTTACTTTTACGTTGTCAATGGTGAAGAAATAACATCCTTATCTACAGTAAAGTAACTGTAAACGTAGTTTACAGTTACTCTTGAAGAAACTGTACCTACGTTACTTTCTATAAGTAACATTCCAAAGATTAGTGTTACGAATCTGCCAGTGGGTAAGCTACTGCACAGTCGAATGTAAATATATTACTAGGAGAATTGTCCAATGTGGGCACTTTATTTTACTTAACTCAAGGTTCAAGAATTGAAACAACGATCGTGCAGGTAAACAGTTGACAACAAATGCACTGATCTAAGTACAATTCTATTCCATAGAAATATGCATAGGGTAGCCCGGAAAAAGGTAGCAGAAATACTGACTTCTCAATACTACTTTCAGTTACATTTACCTTTATTGGGCCACCCCGCATAACGTAAGAGAACAAGGTGAAGCAACACTGCTTAGTATTATTTATAAATCTGTCTGTACAGTTAATTCAATTTGAATTTTCTATTTTTTAGTTGTCATTACTAGACCTCGGATTTTAGGTTTTTAACCTGTTGTTTCCTTTATAGGTATGTAAGAAATAATAAGTTACGTCAGCGTTTCGTTAAAAAACGCAACAACTCGTGAAGTTTTATATTGCCTAAAGAAACCTATTTTGCTTGTTAGAACCTATTTTAGGTTTATGCGCCTAAATCGAGCCTCTTTTAAGGTTTTTATATATTTTTAAAGGTTTTACAGGATTTTTATGTCGCACAGAGGCATTTGCTTTGTTCGGTCATGAAAAAATTCAATGACAAACGTACTCTCTGTCGATTTCCATTCCTCCAAGTCCATGGTGATTTTTCAAAGCTCTAAACAAAATAAAATGCCTGGTGCCACTGTTACCTGTACAATCTAAAGTGGTCTGATCTGTGTGATCTTGCTTACTTTCAAGTCACTTCGGTGCTTTGTGGCATTCACGCGTGGCAAACTAACATTTCAGCATTGAAGTTTGCACCACTGATTATGTTTTTGTTGAAAGATTATTTTCAACATGTAAGATGATCCTCACAGACAAAATTGTAGAGTTTGACTGTGGATAACATGAAAAAAGATTTTTGCCTCTTTGCGAAGAGTGGAACTCTAGCAAAACCAATAAGGGGGGGGGGACCTCTCAGGTCCACTGATTCATTTTTTGCGTATTACATGTATATCCATGTATGTAAAAAATCATAAAAAATAGTAATTGTTCTTTGCAATATTTAGAATGGTTTTTCCCAAAAATGTTCATTAAAAAGTTACTTTATTTCGTTGATATTGGCCCACCCCTTGGTAATTCTAAGGAAAGATTTCGCAATGATGTTTTAAAGGTATTTCAATACATGAGAGGATATATTCAATTGATAAACTATAGTAACAATTTGAAATAATGAATGTATGGGTAGTAGAAAAAGAAAAAAAGATAACTTTGCTAGAATTTTGCACAGTTTAAGCATTGTTCCAAGTATCAACATTGTAATTGAAGAAAAGTAATAAATGTTACAGTGATTTACTATAATTACTTAAAAATCAATGTAATTTATCTTTCGTGTACAATCCATAACAAAACATGAAAGTAGTGTCTAATTAGTTAACTTATGTGTACAAATGACAGAAAACACACATCAGTCCAGTTCAATTGAACTTTCATTCATGGGCCTCTGAGGCACCCCATTGGTAATCCGTGTAAAAAAAAAAAAATACCTTGGCATTGCTAGGTTTAATAGCAAATTTCCAATGGTAAGTTCTGTCATAGCCGTAGGGTTAAACAACACACATAACGTTATGCAAGATTGTGTATATTTCAGGATATAGGTGTCCTAATTTCATTGCCGGTGACTATACCTAATCAGCATTTTTCAGGAATTTTGAACTAAGTATTTTAAGTTTTGTCGAACCTACTTCAAGATTTTTCGAACCTAACTTAGGATTTTTAAGACCTCTTTTAGGATTATTAGAACCTATTTTAGGATTTTTCGAATCTATTTTAGGATTTTTAGAGCCTATTTTTGGAACCTAAACACACACTTTTAGAACCTAAAAATCCGAGGTCTAGTCATGACTGTAGTCCTCCACTTTTTCACTCCAAAAATACTATATTCTCTAGGAACACCACTTAATACTAATGATAGTAATAGTAATTAAACTCCGTATTTTTTTCATTGAATTATGTGTGGCCAATCAGAACCCTTTGGATCTTTAGCCTTAACCAATACCGTGAAAGATAACGTTATGTTAATAACGTTGCGTATTATTTTTATTAATGATGAAGCATTCATTTTCTCATTTATCGAATGCTGACTGTTTCACTGTTGTAGGTACACCCGACGACAAAGCTGATAATAGGCAAATTGTCCATCGTCACGTTCAATCGCTCTATTTTCCGAGATGTAATATTCTAGAATTAATCAAAAGAAAAAATAAGAAGACAGCAATCTCTGATCTAACGTAACTAAAATACTATTATTTTAAAACTCACAGAATGTAGGGGAAAGAAATAATGACTACTCACCCCAGATTGTACACATCTACTGAATTCTTATTTTTAACGGAATGTTATTGCATTTTGTAACACGCACATTATTAATTTTCTCGTTCTATGATAAATTTAGTATTAAAATTAAATTAGTATTTGTTGGATCTTTACATATTCGCTTTCATAAATACAGTGCCTTCATTTGGGCATTGTGCCGCTCGAGCGCGTTTCCGTGTAGCGGCTGGAATCACGTCGCTTGCCGGTGAGATCGGATGTGCGTGTTCTCTCTACTCGAGCGCACAGTGCATTTGGTAGCTTTCCAAGCCGAGGTTTCGTTAAGTTTCTCTTCGATAAGCTGAAATAGAACTAACTCTGATCAACATGTTATCGAGAGCAGATCCATTTCGTCGGAACGTGACACCTCTCTGTCTGCCGTGAATGCCAGTATTTGCATTGTCGTGATGAAGAAAGATTAGTGCATTTTTTCTAATGTGATAAGTGATGAACTGAAAAGTGTTGAGTGTTAAGTGTATTACTAGTGAACGGATTTTAAGGACCAAAATTATGGTCTGGAAATGGAAATAAATATTTTCAAATAGGTGCAAGAAAAGGTGCTGATTAAATGCCTTTATTCAGGTCAAAACCAGTCACATTATAATTATTTATTCAACACTGTAGCAAATAACATAATTTATAGTAAATAAGGTATAATTTATAATTGTACCATAGCTCTCGTAGTGCTCTACAAAATGAGACTATATGATCTTATGTAGCTGCTCAAGAAGAGTGAAAATAATTTATTTTTCTGTCCAATTTTTTAACAAAACATGAAAGAAAAGGAAGGGAAAAGGTGCTGAGGCATCAAGGAGGGGTAAAAGGGGAATAAATGTGCTAATCTCACGAAAAGGTGCAAAAAGGTGCAACAAAGTGTGTTCATTTTACTTGATTTCATGTCATAAAATACACATCTCAAACGATCGGTATAAAAACAGCTATATTTTTGGAATGGTGCTGCACCTTAAAATCCGTTCCATAGTTATTAGCCTACTGTTGTTATAATGCGGCAACATAATTACACTAAAGCAGGCGATTTTTTATTAGCCTATGGGCAACATAATTACACTATAGCAGGCGATTTTTATGAACTTTCTCAATAGGTGTGAAAGTTGTGTGGCAGTACATCTGTACAACGAAAACAATTCCAACATCTTCTGTGGTTATGGAATATTTCAATCAAAACAATTAAAAGAAGTTTAGTTGAGGGATTACGGGGGGCGTGGGTCCAGCCGGCTACATGGGCATACGGTTGACCCCTGCCCCCCCCCACTTTTTGCCCTTGCACTATGGTTTCTTAATGCTAACCTTGTCCACCAAGAAAATTAAAATGTCCTTGCCCCTCCCCCTTCCCAGTTTTGGAACCCAATCGTCACTACGGGATCCAGTATACGATCATGCTTCCCTTGAATCTGCGAGTTGCGGCTTATCTATGGCAATAGAGTAATAGAGTACTCA
Organism: Lepisma saccharinum; assembly: GCF_977018435.1. Lineage (NCBI taxonomy): Eukaryota > Metazoa > Arthropoda > Insecta > Zygentoma > Lepismatidae > Lepisma > Lepisma saccharinum. The sequence continues at coordinate 63,226,934 of NC_139229.1, read as the reverse complement.
GATTTTTTAATTTTTATTTTATTGCAGATGACAAATCCACGCTTATGTTGATATATATGTTCATGATAAAAGTAAGGTATTTGAATGGCTATACAGAGTGATTCTCAATTGATGGTGCAAACTAGGAGAAGAGAAGAAGTCGCAGTTATACTCTGTCCCAGTTAACTGTAGAGCAGGCAAACGATGATTTGATTTGATTTAGTTTATTTTACTTCGCGTTTTGTGCCTCTTGGCTAATTCGCAAAGATGAGGATGAGTGATGAAATGATGAAATTGATGAATAGACATTCACAAACAACCACGCCCGAGCGGGATTCGAACCCGGAACCCTTGGCGTCGCAGCGCGTGGTGATAACCACGTCCGGCAGCAGGCAAACGAAATCAAGTCTCTGCGCAAGTAGTGACGGGAGACGGCTCCACCAATGAACACGTGAGAGGAACGAAATTGCGTGAAGTGGGGGAAAGCAACTGCCTTCCCAGCAGCGCGTAACGCTTCGTTCTGGACATTCAAATTCCCTCGCTTCTCTGACGCTATGCGCTGCTTTGCTCCACAGTTAGCTGGGACAAGGTATAGTGTGGATCCGAAAATGAACCGTTTCCGAGAAAATAAATGTTTTATGATACAATGCTCATCGTGAGCTGGATGTCTTCGGTAACCCCCAGGCACGTAGCCAGGGGGAGGGCTATGGGGGCTGAAGCCTCCACCGAAATCCTACAAATATCTACTTTCAATGTTATTTTTATTGTTAATAACAGAAATAAAGTTATAACAAAAGTAAAACATGCATTACATCGAAAAAGTTTAGTGTCTAATAGAGGAACCAGGTTATATTTTTATGTTCTATCATTTAATCCAAAGAATAAATGGATCCTCAGCTTCCAAATATTATAGTTTTCTTTGTGAGAGAGCTCAGAATATAAACTTTATGAGTAAAATTTACCACTAACTGTTAAAGACTTTTTTTGAACGATTGTGTAAAAGTTAATAACAAAATACAATAACTATGATTTTCAGTACACTAACTGTACAGTACGAAATATAAGAAAAATAATGGACAACAATTGCGTTAGATATTCTCACTGATACGGTGGATCGAGTAGCAAAGTCTTTCTATTTATGTAATAACAATAAATTTGGATTGAAATTGGTATATTTTTAATAACTTATAATAGTTATTATTGTTAAATAACAATAGTTATTATTGTTATTAATATTTGTACTAATCAAATTTATCTATGACCTGACACCCTCTACGAATATTTCTGGAGACGCCCGTGGTGATAAGGGATGAGGCCCCCCCAGAAATAAAATTCTGGCTACGGGCCTGGTGACCCCCCAAGGTGTCTTCCAAGTTTGACTTTTTGTTGTTGCCTAGAGGTAGCGGAGAACACCTGGCATACCATATGTATCATATATATTCTGAGGGAGATGTACGATGTGGCGTACCGAGAATTTTCGAAAGGGTGGGGGTTACTTCTTTTTAATAATAAGTTCTGATTTTACCGTTCCTGCCTGTGACGTTCTTTCTTTCTTTCTCTTTTTTCGTTATGGAAAACTGGACCAAAGGGGTGTATGACGCCCACCTCCCCCTTGGGCACGCCATCCCTCCCGATTTTTTTTTATCAGCGCTGCGAACCCTATGAAAATGATGCTAATCCTGGCACAATAGCTTCGTTGGCATCTAGCATCCTGTGTTTGGCATATTCGAGAAAATATAGCACAATTTGAAAACTTGCTTCTCTGGGAGGGAAAAATCACTTCAAGGGACATATTTTGAGGAATAAAAAATAAAATAAAATTAGCCTATATTCAGATCTTATATTTCGTACAGGTGCTTTTCCAACCACACCCTTTCTTCCTCTTTTTTTCTATTCTCCTCAATTTACTTCACGAGGAACATTTCATGGCAAGTAATCAGTAGAAAGTTGTAAGTCACAAATAGAACAAATGTTCCGCCTTGTAGTCCACGAGTGATCTCAAACCTTCTCTATCAATTGATTGATTGAGTTGGTGTTTTAAGTCCACTTTATCAACTTTAGGCTAATCGGGACTGGATCTAGTTTAAAGTGGGATCCGAACTACTATGTGCGTCCACAGAGTATCGAACCCGGGACCCCTTGATTACAAGGTGACGACGCTACCACTACGCCATCGGGGAGGCCCCTCAAACTTTCTCTAGTCCATTTCTCGAAAAGTAGATGCATAACTTAAAATTTCAATCATCCGAAAATATTTCTCATAATAAATTACTAATTATTAATAATAGTAAATTCATTTCACTTCCACGTAGGGTCGGACTGGCAAAATCCCGATGCGCCCTCTCGTCTCGGCGCCCTTCCGAAAACACAAATTCGGTGTCTTCTTTTTCTTCTGCTTACAATTAATTGCTCAGATAAAGCAGTGGGGGCAAAGAAATACAAATAAAAATTCATTTCGTAAAATTTTCTTGCTCGCTTCGCTCGCAGTGTCTTCTTTTCTTAGTCTCAAGTTCAGAGCCGTAGCTAGGGGGCGGCGGGAGTCGAACGATCTAAATGAAAAAAAAAAATGTAAAAGAGAATTACATGCAATTTATACTTGTCAGATGTACAAAGCGAATTATATTCGTCATGCATTTTTTGTCTTTCGCAAATATAGTTTGTGTGCTTGTTTTCCATTATTAACAATCTGAAATTGATCCTGTTTGAAAAATATTTCAAATCTTTTATTCCAACACATATGCTTTAGCCATGGACGTCCGCAGGATTTTTTCCAGGGAGGGGCAAGCAAGGTAATTTTTCTTTCCAGGGGGGGCGAAGGACACATATTTTCCTCCAAAATAGTGATACCCTCTCAAAAAACACTATTTCAGTCTGAAATTATCACGTTTCTTCAACGAATTTATAATAATTAACATAAATTACTGTGATTGAAATAAAATTATGTGTGAAATATATAATTTTAGGGTACACATTAATTTTCCAGGGGGGGGCCGTGACCCCCCCTTCCGGACGCCCATGGCTTTAGCACCGACTTCTACCCTTTTTGTGTGAATCACGTCTTTCATGTTACTACTACGTACTACTAACTAGGGGTGTGAGAGACAGAATTTTTGGGTCGGTACGGGATCGAGACGGGAAATTTTTTAAATCCCGACATTCGGGACGGGAAAAATTTTCAATTTCCCGACTTCAGAAATTGTTCGAAATTTCCCGAAGCTCTTGAAATCTCGAATTCTGCACGTCATTTTTATCTTCATTTCTGGTACAAAAACTAACAATTTCCGATAAGTTCCAGACATGTACGATGCAGAAAACGTCGAGAATTAACGACTTTTTAAAATGACCATTCGGTATTTTCCGACTGCTCGGGATCCCGACAAGTCGGGAACGGGAAGTCATTTCCCGAAGTCGGGATCGGGACGGGAACACACAACACACAACACAGGTCCCATACAGGATACTGGAAATGGGTCCAGAACGCCAGAACCTCGCTTCATCTCAACCAAAAACCAGCTCAACATCGGGAATAGAACATTAGATATTTATTAAGAAACTTTACTTTCAGAATTCTCCTTGTATCTACGAAGATTTTGTTTCTGCTTTTTTAATGTTGAGATATATATGAAAGTAACTGTTTATTTTGTCACTTCTTACCTGAAAGAAGAAGTAACTGAGCTCATTTTAGAAAAAATATATAGTATAGTTACTGTAACTATATTACGAAATAGTGATTCTGGGAATGATGTTAAGGAAGGAATTTTATAGGGCTTAAAGTTAACTAGCTCACCATTACTTTCATCAACTACTTTGCATCCTCCCCTCGTAAAATGTCGTCATCCTTGTTGATAAATATTGGCAACCAGAAGTAGAGATGCAGTTAGCCAGAGTGAGAGAATTTCCCCTCCCTACAAATACCACACTCCGTAGGAAACTGCACAGCTCTGAAAGATGTCTGGACTAGACTGAAATATATCAAAGTAAGGTAAAGTTCCCTGTGCATATAGCATTGTACCATGAAGGCACCTCTGCAATTTCAGAGACCCAACTGAGTCATCCTATTGTAACCCTCTGTCCTGACCATAAAGCTAAGCTAGCCTCTTTAGAAGGATGCGAATTTTATTTATGTTATGCCCATCTTTCTAAATGGAAGAACTAATATTCCATCCTCACACAAAGCTTAAAAAAAAAGATTATAAAAATCATATAGTTATATCTTATCTAGAATAAAGTAACTGCAAAAGTAACCCATGGTACACCTCTAGAGCGCCTGTATCAGGCAGTCATTACTCTGCAATATTTATTTTAGAATTTCTATGCATCTGAAATCATTGCTTGAAGTGAAGGGGGATAATGTTCCTCAGCTAGGAAATTTTATACAAAGCAGTCCCCTCTCCCTCAGCTGCTACATTCTCCCTATGAATAATTAGAAGATCTCCCCAGTTAGCCCTAAAGCTTGAGCAGGGTGAAAACACCCAAATGTCAAAATTTTGCAGACTAGCAAGACTCTGGCATTTGGACTCACTGCAAGCATAATCCACCGTGGAATTCGTGTTGTGCTTCACTATTCATTCATCTTATCATTATTCAGCCTCATCTTTGCGAATAGCGAAAAGTGGCAGAAAAATGAAGTAAAGTAAATCAATCTACCAAGGCTTGAGCAGCTTCTGCCCAGTTATCAATTTCCACTTCGAGCACTGTTTGAAATACAACACCTGTTCATGAATATACAACCATTCAATATGTTCTAAATAGATCAAGAGGAATATGACATTTATGGGCAATACATGAATACACACACATTTCAAAACTAAGAAAAATAAATGAAGTGTCATGCCAATTAAATTACCAAATAATTTCATTAGAAAAATGAACTAACTGACATGCCAACTAAATTACTGTGTAATTTCATTGGATTTAGTTCATGCTGGCTATTTACACTGTAGAGCTTCAAATATAAAAGTGTATATTCATAATAAGTGTATTCAGGTGGCATTGCTGATGGCTAATCACCTTCTAATCAAGGAGTCCCAGGTTCAAACCTACATGGAGGCACATTGCGCAGTGGTATTGATTCCACTTTATACCGTAGTTCTAATGTTGATTGGCCTACTGGTTAATTGTTGGCCTTGAAGTTTTGGAGCCAGCCCTGAACAGTACAGTGTATTATGCCCTGTAATTGTGCCAGTCAATCAATATGTTGTTTTCCAACAAAGAAGGTTCTACTATACAAAGGTAATTTTTATTGTGAATATCTTTTATAACAGTTACAGCAATGCACAAATGCTGAAACATGAAACAAGGTTAACATACTTTGCACTTTCTTCTCTTATATTTTTTTCACTACAACAGACAAAGAACAAAATAAAAAGTAACAGTGAGTAACACAGAAAGTATACAAAAGTTATTATTTAATGGTAGTTATGTCTATAGTAGTGTATTCAGAAGAAGAAGCAAATATGAGTGTGTGTGTCTTGGTGTGTGTGTGTGTGTTTATGTGAATGAGCATGTATTAATGTATAAGTGTGTCTATGTAATCATACGTGAATATGTATATGTTGAATCCACATCCGCATCCCCATTGCTTCTAATCTGTAAAGACGTATATATTTTTTTTTAGATCTTATTCAAAACAACATTTCATTGTCAAGATTCCTAACAACAAGCTACCATACATTTTTTTTATTAAACCTACCATTTGAAACACTTTCATCATATAGGGACCTCAGTAGTTTAACAGTTTTATTTTCAAATTCATGATGTGGAATGTTGAAATGTAAAGCAAAATTGCTATGGAATGGATTACACTCATAACGAGATCTTATTGTCTAATCTAAATGGTACTTGTCCATTCAAACAAACAAAAAAAAATATTACAAAGGAGAGGGGGAGGGGCTCTAAGTGAAATATTTACAAACACAGCCATTTTTTTATATATATTCTTTTCATTACATTCAACAGAAAAATTTTATTTATGGACAGCAAATATTAACATAAAACTTTTGTTTATAATTTGGTGGTAGCACAGTATCCTTGACTTGAATTATTGCGTTCTATGAGTACGTGTATTTGCTTTTGTCTGAATACTATGAATAATACTAATCAGAAAGCAGCAACAAAAATAGTACTTGTCACAGAGTCCAAGACATATTTATGTAGAAAATCTTATTTGTCTTAGGAAGTAACTTTGAGTTATGGTAAACTTAGTACAAATTTTTCTTTTGAAGTCTATTCAATCACATTTGTGATTAAATTAAGGAAAAACCCTATATGTTAAATGTACAATAGCATAAGATCTTTTATTGTCAAGGCCCAATACATTAAAGAGTTCATTAACACTCCTATTTATTTATTCATTCATTACTGCAAGATCAAAGTAAAACTAAACTTGGAAAGCAGATTTGAAAAATTATGCTCAACTATATAACCATGGTAATTTTGGTCCTATACAAGGCTTTATTTACTTTTAAAACTTAGATACTTTAAAGAAGTATTTTGTGAAAAATTATGCTACAGTGTCAACTAAATTAGGCATCAGTCTTTTCTGCCTACAGGCAAAACAACAAAACAATTTTAGTTAGTGATTTATTGAACTTATTTGGATTTCACTGGTGGTTAAATAACAGAAAATAAAAAAAGAAAGTACATTCTTATTACGATGTATAGCATTTCTTTTTTTTAATGGTTTAAATCCTAACAGAAAAAAAATGTTAGCGTAAAAGTTCACAAAAAATGCATGAATCTATATTTTTGGATTATGTCAAGTCCTTCCTGCAGTCACCTTTATAGGATTCTTTTTTTGCTACAATTCAATATCTATTTCTTTTTTTTTTCACTGCGAGTACTACCCTATAAAATTCTTATTACATTAAGCTATCAACTTCTATTTAAAACTTGGCAATAAATTCAAATTACATACATTTACAGTTTAATGAATTAAATGTTTTTATCCACTGGCACAGTTCCAAAACCTCAAATTTGTAAAAGTTGTTGAAGACTTGCATCAAAGCTTATCTGAATATGATACCAAAATAAAGTATTTAATAACTGTGCCATCCCACTCTAAAATCTTCATTCTATTGCTCACTACATTTATGCTACTGTTGTCTGATTTGAATGGAAGACTTGTTAATATCCGCAGATACCCTTAAACTTGGGTAACTTCACTTTCTCCAATTAAGGCAACCAATACGTTTGGTTATATATTTTTCCCCCATGCTATCCACCACCACTTTCATGGAAATTTGTTTGGTCGTCTCTCTCTCGCGCTCTCACTTTCTCTCGCATTTATGTGCACATACGTATTTTCACACAGCATTAATTAAAAGGAGACAAGTTCAAAATGATGAATAACTTAGGATATGTAGATAGTTCAGCTTCAGTTGTTGTTTGTTTGTCCCCTATTTAACACGATGTTGATCTTGATTTCTTACCAAGAGCAACACAACACTTTTTTTTTTTACTTATCATTATGAAAGTCTCATATTTATTTTCTTTGAACTAGCCTCTTCCACACACACACTTCCCTTAGAGAGTCCTCCTGTGTGACGAAGGGCTACAGGAAAAATCAGCACCATATGTACCCACCTCCAAGCCATATATATATATTTTACACAATATATCACTATCATTGCATGGCACAGTCTCAGCACATGCACATATTTTCTGGGGAAAAAAATCACCATTCACAGCATGTGGAAGTGATGATTCCGATGTGTAACTCCATATAATCTGTGTTGTATACATATAGTTATATGGAACACTGTGTACTGGACACAAATGCAGTGGAAGCAAACGTGATTTTTAGTACAATATTTTCAATACACTTCTTTTGAACATACTTAATCACATGTGCAAAAAAACACACATGCATGTATACAAAGGCACACATACACATGTCCATAGCAAACACCCATGTATACAATTGATACATATATATTTCAAGTGTACCCACAACAATATGTTAGAACCATTTTTACCTCTTTGTCTCAAGAAAAAAAAATGTGTGAAGAGATTATTTTCAAGGTGAAATTACTTAAATCCCATTTCTGGTAATTATCTTCATAATGTCATAGTATTTTTTTTTTCCAAATATCTTAGTTGCAGCACTCCTATTGAAATTTGGCACAACAGTGAAAATATTGTTACAATGAAAGTGAATAAGTTATTATACTTTCTCTCTTCCAGAGTTCACATGGTTGAAGATATACATATTCATTTGACTTATATGATATAGAACAGTGTGTCTTGCTACTTATTTAGTTTTATGATAAGCAGACAAAAATCAGGTCACAATTCCACTTTTTCTTGAAAATGTGATGAAGTACAAGAAATAAAATGTTTCTTCCTCACAAACAAATTTCACTTCAGTTATAATTCACACCTCTTTATGTATATATATTTGCATGACTTTGTATGTATGAAGATCCATTTTTACGAATTTTTCAAGAATGAAACAGAAAACACATTATAACATTTGTAAATTAAAATAGAAGAGGCAATAAAAGAACTTGGAGCTGAGTAGATATGGATTTACAAAATTATTGTAATTTTTGTATATCATTCCTAAATAAATACGAGAAATACAATAATTAAGAAAACTTTATAATACTAAATAATGATTATTGTTACCTTTTGTAAACGTTTCTAAAATACTTGTACCATATGTGAGTAGTTGAACATGAAGAAGTTGTTAGGGGTGATAGGTAAGGTATTCATGCCTCTCAGACAATCCCTGATGAAATAAATTTGTCTACTGTTCTTAAACCTCTAATACTATTATCAATACTGCCCTGTATCAGTGTTTAAAATACACTAAATATCAAGATTTATTTTGGACACTTAAATATTGAACACTAGCAAGTACAATTTCAAACTTGCTTGTACATAGAATTCTATTTATAGATACATGTGAATATTTATTTACAAGAGCACAAATCAACATTGTAAAACAATATATCTTTATATACAAAATACAACTGATTATTTGGTCTTACTTAGGCATTTACATTGTACATACTTCTACATACATCAAAACGTTTCAATCAAAAGAAATACGATGATAGATTTCTAACAGTTCCATACAAATAGAAAGTCTGCAAATTTTATAGATCACTTGTGAGCATACCTCTGTGGTAAGAATTCCCCTTCCCTTGATATGAAATTCATTATGTTTTGAAGGGGCTCTTGGTTGATACGTATTACAACTCTTCCCATGCTTTTTTGCTTCAAGATATGTATACCTTATGACATGGTAATACAATATGTTTTGTCAAATAAGTTGAAATGAAGATATGTATACCTTATGATATGATACTGCAATATGTTTTGTCAAATAAGTCGAAACTTTCACACTAAAGCAGCACTCCATTTAACATATGCAATAACAAATCAATTTAATAAAAAATGCAGCATAAAATACAAATTCCATCTGAAAAATAAATTAAATTTTAAAAATTCCTCCTCTCAACATACACACACAGTCTACAATATTAATCTTTAATATCACACAGCAACGCCATGGCAAAGATCTTTGTTGAAAAATGGTTAGTATTTTTTTAGAAGGAAATTCACACACCAGAGTCACATAGGATACCGTGCACAACTAGCTGTCACAGAACACCCAATAGGGGTCAGGGGAGGCACAACAAATATTGGGAACACCAACAAGCTCATTACAAGGAAGAGGTTTTTGTCCTTTTTTTAAATATTCTTTTGATACTTATAGAAAAGAGTCAAATTATAGTACATTCACATGTGTACACATGATTCTTTTCAATTTATTTTGAAGTAGTATCATATACTACTTGGTGCTTCGTCATCATTGTATTTCTTTCTTTCCCCCTCCATACTCAAACAATACATAACAATTCTATACATTTCGAGTCTTTCCTTCTGCACATACATGTTTACATAAGAACCCAAATACTGTTTAAGTTTGGTCTATTGTCCTATGATCTAGCCTAATTCCATCCTTTTCCCATGGCTATTCTTTCTCACGTGTGTGTGTGTGTACAAGCTTCTGCCTCCTCCATGATTTTTACTGATTCGATTTCATGTCTGTGCCTAATCATGAAAATTGAGCTCCGTTAAACAGCCAGAGAGATATACTGAACACTAGCAACCAAGTTGAACCCTTTATCGTACTGCAGTGTGCACATTGTTTGATCTGGATCTCCTGAAAATGAAGAAAACTCTATTTATTTCCCTTAGGCATGTAAAAACATAAATACACATTAATATACTGGATGTGAAGGAACTCCGGGAATATGAACAATAGCAAAACAACCCACACTAGAAGTCTGCAAGGCAGTGGCACAACCAACTGGGTCTCTCTTATTGCACAATGTGAGAGCAACCTTGCATTCTGATGCACCACAGAATGCTTTAATTGTTATGTTAAATGCCTAAGTTATTAGGTTTAGTTCTCTTAGCATACATAATACATTTGTGTGTATTTATGCTAAGGGAACCAAACCTAACAAAGTAGGTATTCCTCGTCTGATGTCAGAACACGAAGGTGGTCTCGCATTGTGCAATAAAGGAGACCCCCAACAAACTCCCAAGTAGATAATGGCAGTAACTACCGAAATGAATAGAACTTTCATCAAATCAGTTTCAATGATAAGTACAAGTACTTTATTCCAGCATATTCATTTCTTACCAAGTTTTTCTTTCCCTGAAGTATGAATAAATAAATAGAATTAAGGCGAATTGAAATAATTTCTTTTTCAAACCTCCCACCCCAAAAAAATCATATTTCATTTGTTATATCTACCATAGATAGATATAGATTTATTTCCATCCACTTGATCATATACAAATAGCACTATGATATGGGATAGGTCAATATTACATGTATAATTTTGAGAACAAAGGAATTAACACATACTTAAGCATATTAAAAAGTATAAAAGAGTATAAAATAACATAAAAATAAAAATACAAGAAAGATCAAAGGTTATGTCTATTAATGAGAAGAAAAATCAAAGGTTATATCTATTAATGAAAAATATGATCTAAGTACTCCTCTGTGCTATAAAACAAATACAGGGCTACTATAAATGATTCATTCGATTTCAAAACACTGTATTTTCCAAAGTATTCCACATACAGATATGAACGATACATGAAAATAACTGTAAACTCACAAAGTTTGCATCCTGACATACCAGTTGGTACTTTCCATACAAGTAAACAAGAATGCAGATATTCAGGGTTCATTTCTGGGGAGAACTAAGCTTGAAGCAAAGGAAACATGACCTTCATTCATATATTTTAAAAATAAGTTGAAAATATATTGTTATGATTATATTAGTTTCATATTTCATGTGTTGGCACCTATGTTCTGTTCTCAGTTAACGTTAGTGTTTCTTGTTTGCACACCCACTTTCTCACGTTTGTTACTGGTTGTATCAAAATGTTAGGGGGCTGCGCACTAAAATGCAGTTATTTCTTAATAATATATTGTGTAATGACTATAATGCCATGGCTATTACTGAAACATGGCTCACCGACAAACACGCCAATGCTGAAATATTTGACGATCGTTACAATGTGTTTAGAAGCGATAGCAGTGATTGTAACTCAGGGAAAAAATTGGGTGGGGGCGTGCTCTTGGCTGTTCAGAAGCAATACATGGCAACGCTTATATGTAAGTATGATGAAAATCCTGATATTGATTCTGTGATTGTGAAAATTAAAATTCAGGGACTGCCATCGCTATATGTCTGTGTAGTTTATATCACACCATGCTGCAATAGTAATTTGTTTGATATATTCTATGCTTTTATTGAAAGACATTGTAGACCTGCGCATAACATTCTCCTTATAGGTGATTTTAACATTCCATGCATAACAAACAATAACTACAATCTTATTGAGTCAACTCCCATTTGTCGCAACCTGTATAATTGTATGTGTTTCCATCAATTTCATAGTATAAACGATATTCAAAATAGCAACAACAAGACCCTAGATCTCGTACTTACAAACATTCCCAACCTGCAACTGACATGAGAGCTGGACTCCCTGGTACCTGAGGACAAACACCACCCGTGTCTCATTTTAGAAGCAAAACATGTAAAGCAAACATGCTGTAAACACTCGCAGGGCAATTTCTTTTACAACTTTAAAAAGGCTGATTTTCAGAAACTGTACCATAAATTATCTGCTGTTAACTGGGAGATCTTAAAGTTTTCCAATGATGTTAATAGAATGGTAGACATGTTTTATGATGTAATGTACGAATCTCTCGATGAATGCATCCCTTTAAGACACGTTAAAGCACCAAAATATCCTAGCTGGTTTACGACTAATATAATTAAGAAAATTAAATCAAAGGCGTATCACCACAAAAAGTGGAAACAAAGTGTAGGCGACCTAACTTACCATGCTAATAAATTTTAGAGGAATTAGATCACTAGTAAAAAAAGAAATATCAGCTGCATATGATAACTATGTATTAAATGTTGAAAATAATATGCAGGATGACCCTTCTCTCTTTTGGACGTATATAAATAGTAAAAAATGCGACAAACCAAAACACCCTGTTTCTGAGGATGGTGAGCCCCTACCAAACGTAAACGCGGTTGCAGAAGAATTTGCGAAACACTTTCAGTCTGTGTACACAGGCAATGGGTTAACGTATAATATTGAAATTATGACAGAGCATTCACAAAGTAGAGTGCTAGACATACTGAATATTCAAGAAATCAGTATAAATGAAATCGAAAATGCTATCAAAAAGTTAAAACCAAAGAAGTTCGCTGAGCCTGATAAAATCCCACCATACATTTTCAAAGATTGCGCTGATGTTTTAAAGGTTCCTCTGTCTATCATCTTCAACTCTGTCCTATCATCTATGCAGTTTCCTGATAGATGGAAAGTGACTGCTATATGTCCAATTCAAAAGTCGGGTAAAACAATACGATCCATAACTACTGTCCTATTTCTATTTTATCCACTCCTGCAAAAATACTAGAACAAATACTATTCATGCATATTTTTAACCATGTGAAAAATTCCATATCCGAATTTCAACATGGATTCCTACCAAACAGCTCAATTGAAACAAATCTTGGAGAGAAATTGCATTATACAAGTACAGTATTAGACGAAGGGGGGCAAGTACAAGGGTCATTCAAGGTTGACCGGGATTTTCGTATGTAAAAAAATCGATGAATAGCCGGATCATGATGAAACGTGCGGGTGACGTAATGTATTCCTTCGCGAGTAACTAGCGCCCGGCATGACGTATTTCGCGCATACGCAGCATTTGCAGCGAACATGGCGGCAAGCAGTGTGTCTGTGGCTGTGGAGCAGCGGTGTGTAATCAAATTTCTCGTGAAGGAGAAAGTGAAACCAGCTGAGATTTTCAGACGATTGCAAGCACAGTATGGTGAACAAACGATGTCGTGGACAAGAGTGTACGAATGGTGTGAGCGGTTTCGCGAAGGACGGGAGCTGGTGACAAATGGAGCGCATGGACATATTCGCCCGACTGCAGTCACACCAGTGAATATCGCATGTGTTGAGCAAATGATTCTTGAGAACCGGCGAGTAACAGTGCGGGATATTGCTGCCGAGGTGAATATCAGTGTTGGGAGTGTTGAGACAATCATTCACGACCACTTACGCTTCCGCAAAATCTGTGCAAGGTGGGTTCCCCGCCAGCTGACATTCGATCAGAAGTGGACACGCAGGACGGTCTGTGAACAGCTTCTGAATTGGTTTCGAGCAGAAGGTGATGAATTGTTGCAATCCATCATCACGTGTGATGAAACATGGTTGCACGATTCAACCCCAGAGACCAAAAGATGCAGCGTGGAGTGGCGGCATAAAGGTTCCCTGCCCCCCCCAAGAAAAGCAAAACGCAGCCGTCCGCTGGAAAGATCATGGCAAGTGTCTTCTGGGACATGAAGGGCATTATCCATGTGGATTTTCTGGACAAAGGGAGCATGATTAATGCCCAGTATTACTCCACATTGTTGAGTGGTGCTGTACAAAAGTCCATTCGCAAGAAAAGACCTGGGATGTTGTCTGGAAATGTCATTCTTCTCCATGACAATGCCCGCCTCACACGGCCAATGTGACAACAACAACTCTGGCCAACATGCGCTGGGAAGGTCTGCCCCATCCCCCCTACAATCCGGATTTAGCCCCCAGCGATTATCATTTGTTTGCACTCCTTAAAGACCATCTGGGAGGGAAGAAATTCACGTGAGATGAAGTACTACGGAGCGATGTCCTCCAGTGGCTACGACAACAACCAAGTTCTTTCTACGCCAAAGGAATTCAGGAGCTGCCAGAACGATGGCAACGGTGCCTCGGCGCGCATGGAGAATACTTTGAAAAACTGACATAGTTTGGTGTTTCTTCTGCTACCTATTTCCTCTGCAGAAATAAAAGTCCCGGTCATCCTTGAACGACCCTTGTAGATGTGATATATACTGATTTCTAAAAAGCTTTCAACACAGTAGACCATGACGTACTACTGAGTAAACTAGGTAGCTTTAATTTGTCACACTCCCTAAGAAAACTCATGGCGTTGTACCTAATGAACAGGCGACAGTATGTCACCTACAAAGGCTCCTCATCCAATGAATTTTTGGTGAGCTCGGGCGTCCCTCGGGGATCCAATATAGGGCCTCTTCTATTTTTGTTGTTAATTAATGATTTACCCGAACATCTAATTGATTCTCGCAAACTCTTATTTGCTGACGATTTAAAGTTCTACAAAAGGATAAAAAGTGCAGACGAGTGTGCCTCCTTACAACACGACATAAATAGGTTGAGTGCGTGGTGTTCATATAACAAACTTTCCCTAAATGTTAAAAAATGCTTCTCTGTTACATACACCAAGCAAAGGACACCTATAAATTATCAGTATAAAATAAATAATGTTAACCTTAAGAAAGCGGAAAAGGCAAGAGATCTAGGAATACTTTATGATTATAAATTAACGTTCGCCTATCATCTGGACAAAGTAATAAGTGAAGCATACAAGCTTGTTGGATTTATTATTCGCATGGGCAGGGGCTTCAGAAGTACACAATCACTAAAAATATTGTATTATTCTCTAGTGCGTACAAAACTCGAATTTGGCTCTGTCATATGGAACACAGAAGTTCAAAAACATACCGCAAATTTAGAACATGTACAGTCAAAATTATTGCGATACATGAAATTCAAACTGTAAGGCGAATACCCCAGGTTCGAATCATATACTAACTTAATAGAGCAATTTCATATGGACAGACTTGACCACAGAAGGACAGCCCGAGACCTTATGCTACTTTGGAAAATTTTTAACGGCAAACTTCGATCTCCTCTGTGGCTTTCACAATTCAAAATACATTCCGAACATTAAAACGCGACCCAAGCATGGAACCTTCTATGTGAGCAAAGTGCGAACAAATATCATGAAAAGGTCACCTATTTGGAGAATGAGTGCGGTCTACAATGCTATGGAGAAAGATAATAAACCCGTCGATTTGCTCACAATGTCATATTCACGATTCAAGAAAACAGTTATGAATACATTGGCTAGAAAAATAGATGGAAATATGTTATGAAACTCTACAGTATTGTTATTCTATGTATTGTATAAGAAATTGTACTATTACAATATGAACTCTGTAAATTGGTGTAAACCTGTTGAGTTCAATAATAATAAATAATAATAAATAAATAATAAATAAATAAATCCCAGTTTTAAAATTTAAAAAAAAAAAACTAAACTGTTTTTTTTTCATAATTCAGTGACATGAAGAATTGAGGATGTGGAAAATGGAAAAATGCAATCCATTAGTTAGAAAATGTATGTAAAGCATCCATGCCACCCTTCTCATTGTTACCATGTTCAACCATACAAAGCACGCTCCCTATCACCAAGCCTTGATGAAACATCCTTCTGCCTAGCAATTTCTACTTCAAGCAGTGTCTTGCCGACCACTGTGGTGAAGTAATTAGCACAGCATTCAACGACACCAGTGGCCCAAGTTCTAATTCTGGCTTGGGCATGGGCTTTCTTTGTGGGCATCTCTTCATCAATGTCATCATATCATAACTCATCTTCATTGTCGCGATTAGTCAAAAGTGACAGAAAAGCGATGCTAAATAACTAAATTCATAATATAAAATCAAACCAATCAGTGTCCACAAGCATGCCACTTGATGGAGCTCAATGATTTATCCACACATCCCCAACACCCTCTTAGATTTTGCACAGCAGTTAAAATTGTCACAAAGGCCCAATTTATGATAATTTTCTCTCTAAAGTTATTGAACCCTTCAAAATGATCTTTTAACCCCCTCCACGAAAAATTCTAGGATAAATTCCTGGTGGAGCGACTGGCCAGTGTGAACCAACATAAACTAGCATATTAATATGAAGCACTTCTCATTTCTCAAACTATTCACATTCCATGATCCACTCAGTTGACCCAGTACAGCGTTTTGTCAGCGAAAACCAACCATGTTGGCAAGCTGGTCACCACTGATGCCAATGCTTGCTACACACCCCTGTTGTTAGGGTCTAGAACTTCTGCATTTTATTATTTTTCCCTGCTCACATGTCAGATCTTTTTTACTTGCTTCATCGGTGAAGCAGATGGCACAAGTGCTTCAGCAACACCATCCACATGTGGTGGGAAGCCCACAGAGTTATATCTATGCTGAATGTTGTTATGAAAGTAAATACTTATTTAATAACAACAGAGCATTTATGTTAAGTTTTTTTTAGTTTTAACCACTGTTTAAAATTTTTACATACCTACGTTTCAGAGACTGATTCTGTCTCTGTCCTCAGGGTAGTGTGCTGTTCTCTAATTAATCAATTGTTCGGTCCCTGAACATGTGATGTGTTTCGGGCAGGTGTTGATGTGATAGAATATATGTGATATAAAGTCTACTCCTTAGGAGGATAATAGGCTCCACCTTGTCTGGTGGTGAAGTCAAAAACTGTTTGTAAGTGAAAAAGCCAGGGAGTATTATACAGGGCTACTATAAATGATTCATTCTATTTAAAAACACTGTATTTTCCAAAGTATTGCACATACAGATATGAATGATACATGAAAAAAAACCTGTAAACTCACCAAGTTTACGTCGTGACACACTAGTTGATAGCATGACTGCAGTGCTTATACAAAATAGCGACAAACTGAGAAAAGAGTTTTTGTGTGTTGGAATATGAGAGATGTTCATCTGTTATTGCACTACAGCGTGCTTTCAAAAGAGAGTACAGAAAAGAACCACCATATAAGCAGAGTATTTGTTTACGTACCCACACTACCAAGAACATTGGTAGAGCTCAGGGAACGCATCAAAGCTTCTGTGATGACCATTGACAGGGGATTGCTACAAAATGTATGGGTGGAACTTGACTACTGCTTGGATGTGTGTCGTGTGGCCAGAGGGGCACACATATAATGTTTGTAGAATGTGAGGAGAATTCGGAGAGTTTACAATTATTTTTTGCACGTCTCATTCATATCTCTATGTGCAATACTTTGGAAAATACAGTGGTTTGAAATCAAATCATTTATAGTAGGCCTGTATATGCAGTGGCCTAGGGTCCACTTCATTGGAAAGGTTAGGAATTGATACTGGTAGTAATCAACCTGAAAATTCTCCTTCAGTGCCACTTATGTGCAACTGTCAGTCCCTTAATGGTTGTGGGCATACAGTTCTCCCACTCTTGTGCTACACTGATCCTTGCTTGCATGCTGACTGACCAAAGCAGGGTTGGAGATGTCTCTGTAAAGTGATGTAGAGGAAGGCAGTATTATATATGTATATAAATCTACAGGAACTATCCTTCCTGGCATCTTCCTGGCATTTTGCATTCACGAACAGGTCTTTACTTGACCATCAGATAAGGTGGAGCCTATCATATCGACACCTGCCCCAAACACATCACATGTCCAGGGACTGAACTAATCATGACTTTGGGGGGGGGGGACACTTTCTGTACCTCCCCAAATTCACATGGAAGGACACATTTTATATGTATTTACATATATAAAGTTTATGCAGCCAGCCCCCATGGCGGAGTGGTTAACACATCATGCTATGATGCCAGGGTTCCCGGGTTCAAATCCCAGCCTGGGCATGGATGTTTGTGAGTTTCCATTCATCAATTTCATCATATCATCACTCGTCCCCATCTTTGCAATTAGCCAAAAGTGGTAGAAAAGCGAAGTAAAATAAAGAAAATCAATCAATCTATTGTTTATGCCAATCTTGCCTCCTCCCCAATTATCTTGCCCCCAAAAATGTATCTCAAGTTGCCACCTTTTGAACAAATGGTTTATTACATATAACACACTACCCTGAGGAGAGAGACAGAATCAGTCTCTGAAACGTAGGTATATAAAAATTTTAAAGAATGGTTACAAGTCCAGGAACTCACCATTGATCAACTGCAAAGAAGAACAAAGCATTTAAGCAAGTCAGACACGGTGGCTTCTGAGTTCTTGCCCAGATAACACAGTAAGCTTGCTTCATGTAAAGTTAAAAGCTTGCTGCAAGTATATAATGACAAGCTGTAAGCTTGCACCAGGCTTGAATCAAGCCAACTAGTTATTGCATGTCAAAATTGCAGCAAGCTTGACATGACATGCTTGAAACAAGCTTGCATCATGCTTATATCAAGCTTGCCATATCCAACTAGCTTTGACAAGCTACAAGCAAGCTACCTCAAGCTTGCCGCAAGCTTTCGTTCTATCGGAGTGTTGATTGAGCCTTTAGAAGTTTTCATAAACAAGATAAATACTGTTTGTACTTGTACAAATATTTTATTAAAAGTTTATCCTTAAGACTACACTTACCTCAGGGTGATAATTCATACACTTAGGTGGCCGTCTCCTGTACATGCTTTCCCTTGGCTTTTGGCATTGTGTTGAAGAATTGTATACAACTTCTTGAGGGATAATACTTAACTGTTTGCTTCCACATGGACACAATGTATCCACAACCAGCAAAATAAGATTGCTGTGGGGAATTTTCTGTACGCTGAAAGGTCTGGAAGTAAATGATTGATTAGTATGTAATTAGTGTGTGGATTTAATACTCAAGACATATGGAGTATAAAGAAGTACTGTATTAACTACAATTTTTCGTGCATTCTGGGATGTGGGTGTAATCAGCATTATTGTCAGGAAATATCACGTTACCTTCCTTGTCATTCCAAGGCAATATCTTGTAAAAAAAATTGTTTAACCTTTTTTTAAATTTCAAAATACTTTCACCCTTATCACATATTTTATATAAAACTTCTTTTATCTTTTGCATTGGAGTAAGAATACAAGAAGTATGATTAATTTTTAAACCTTACAGATAAACAGGGATACATTAACCAGATGATAGGGAACATTGACCACTAATGGTTATTGCTCATATATATATCTGCAGATACCCTGTAACCTAGCAATCAAGTCATTTTCTTACCCTTCCGTTAGGCACATGTGGTACAGGTGTCCCCCATCGATATTCATTGTGAGATATCAACACTGTGAACTATACTTCACGTGAGTGCTTTTGTGTTGCTAAACATTCTTTCTTTTTCTTTGTTTTTAGCACAGTTGTACAGTTCTGCTGCACTTCTAAGCCACACAATGTTACAATGCTAACGTCAGTCGCGTGCTTGGTGTACAGTTGTCCCCCATGTGTCTAAACAAGAAAAATATCAATGCATCGAAAGACAGAGCACACACAAGGGGGTTCAACAAGGCCTCTGGACTTTATAAAAACAGGATGGAAATCAGTGGAGGCACTGATTTGGAAGTTCATCTTCACTTGCTACTTCAGAATTTTCTGATATAAGCACAAGGCTCAAAGTATCTCAGAAAATTCTGCAGAATATGCAGTAATACATAGAGGCCAGGAATGTATAGTGATGAACGTCTAGCTCTAGAAATTATATGCTGGAGTTTTGGTCCTGGCCCTTTGACGCTTGGATCAACACATTTCATTGTTCCTTTTTATGTCAGGACCACTCATAAGAATTTGCTTTCGAGTATTGGAAATAAACTATAGGTATTGATAAATTATGATGTGATTACTACTTTTGTCCAAGACAATCGACCAGATGTGGCTCTAAGATGAGGAGCAAAATTAATTATTGTACTCTATATCTAACAGTATGGTCATTGTAATCATTAAAGCACACCCTAAATTTGTAAAATTTATTTTCCTATTGGGCAGAGAAACCAGGTAATTGTAAAGATCAAGTGGCAATACAAGATGCAGTGTTGTTTTCCAGGATAGAGAGTGGACTGTGTTTTTTCAATGTGTGACTAATGATAGAAATTTTCCCCTAATTGTGTATCGTTCATTGTTAATAAAATGCAAATTTTTGACAATAGTCATTTACATAGAAATTATATGTTTTTCATTGGCATTCTATTTGACCAGAACAGCAGTCACGCTAATTATGGCTCTGGTATTGGTAAATATTTCTCATATCGACACAACTCTAATTTTCACAACTGCTCTAAAGCCCGCATGATAAAAGAACCTACCCAGATTTTTTTGTCTTCAGATGTGGGTCTCGAAGTGCAAAAAGCCGTGTTTTTGTCCAGTCGTAAATGACACCTTCTGCTGTGAACATGCACCCTTTGCTCACAGTTCAGGAAGAGACAGGGAATGGGAGACCCTTTCATTTCCTAACAGGTGTCTGCCATTAGGCTTAGCCGCATCTTTGATCCCAAACTGTTTCGTTGGGGCATAAGTTTGGCAGTTCATTATATCACAAGAATTTCCCACCACAACTGGACCAACCTGTCTGGTTCAAGGGTTCATGTGACCCTCCTTGCATTCCGAAGCAAAATGCAGAAATAGAATTCTAAGTTGGTTCTTTGATTGTATGAGCTTTACAGAAAATAACTTGTTTCAAATGAAATTGTTACTTTAGGATATACAGTGGAGCCTCGATTTTACATCTTCCAAGTTCCAAGGACAGTTAAATGGAATGAGTTGAAGGGTATTGGGTGCATCAACACTTGTGGCTATTTCCACCCTTTGCAGTATGCAGGATGAAATCCTTAACATTTTGCTTCATTGGAACCAGTAAGTTCACATGCAAGAAAATGTAAATTACAGGAACCTAAACTCAGTGCTTCACTGTATTGAATACATAATTTAGAACTGATGTAGTATAATTCATGTCACCAAAAGGGCATTACATATATCATACCTTTCACATCCAGTAACATGGCAGTTTGTGAGTTTTCCTTTCAGAGGGTTGAAAGTACCACTGGTATTGAGTCTATCTGGTTGGAGGATGTACAGATCAACCCTCTTGTCACAAGGTCGAAGCTGACTTTTGTTGATAGGAGGTGGTTCAGTTGATGTTACCGTGTTTACTTCTTCTGGAACTACATATTGAGTCTTTTCATAGTCTTCTGAGTACATTTCACCTGAAAGAATGCCATGGGCTTGTAATGAAATGATCTGCTTAGAAAGCTACACAAACATTTCCATAACTTCCAAAATATGTTATATCTACTAAAACATGTTCTGTTCCCTTTCTTTCTTGAAGTTCTTCTAAAATGACTGCATATAGATTCAATTAGAAGAGTGATTTATTGTAACGTAATAACACAAGGAAATGATTCACAAGGATATGTCAAATGAGCATGCTGAAGGTTCTGGGAAATAGCCCCACCTGTACGAACGTGACTCACTCTTCATCTGTACATGTGAGGGCACGAGATGACTCTGTGATTGTGCATGGAGAACAGTCCTAAAATTAATGATGCAAAGACTGAGCAATTTTTCATTCTCTGAGCAGATCAAACCTGCCATGCAGACCTCTACCTACAAAGTTGATATCTATGGTACAAGCAACTTCCTTAGATGGTGTGAAATCCATCTATAACTTGAGGTTGCATTATCTGTGATACTGTATCACTGTACATAGCATAACATATTAAATATATCCTTTCCACTTATTCCGTAGGTTAACTGCACATTTTAATTATTAATTAATATTAAAACACATGTGTGCTTATTGAATTTAGTAACAAAGTGTAAACCAGCCAAGTTATGTTCAATTCTTAGGTAGGATCGTTTGAATATGAAGTCAAAAGACTGAGTGCCATAACAAGAATATAATTGTTATAATAATATTAATTAATATATAAAATATAGTCATGTATTTTTAATTATCATTAGAGATTTTAATTATCATACAATTTACACTAAGCAAACAAGGGAGGAAAGTGTCCAAAACATGTACAGAATAAGCATGATAATTACAAAATATAAATGACATTATTAATTCTTAAGAATCTTTCTGAGTGGAATTATTTGAATGTATTTTATATTTTATTATTCATTTTTTAATATATGTAATTGCATATGCCATTAGAAGACCCAAGTTATACTCAAAACACAACTAATTATCTTACATAGAATTATGAACTAATATAAATTTTGTAAAGTAAATATAAGCTCAAGTTTGTTTTAATAAGAAATAGCAAATTACAAAACTGCAGGTGTATGTGTATTCAGGGGTTCCCACAGGGGAAATTCATGACACGCCAGTATCATGGGAATTTTTTGGAGGGACAAAATTTCCAATTCGACATATCTTCACACAAAAATGGGGGATTGTTTCGTTTGATTGACTTTTTAGTTATGGTTATTAGATGTTCAGCATCTACTTCATGATTTAAAAACTTCCACAAGAATACTATTTCCTGTAGCAAACATGAAAATGAACCATACTTTTTCTATCTTTAGTCTTTTAATTTCAACTACAATGAAAGGTTTTGAATGTCATGCACCTTTTGATTGTTGCTATCTCGGCCAGAGGTAAATAATGTTTGGTGTTTTCTTTCAGTTTGTTGGATGAATTCAGGCACGATTAGTTTCTCTTCTATGTGTTCCTGTGCCACAACTGACTGGATAATTGTAAAATACTGTCAGTTTTCGTTGTCTAAAGCTTACGTATTTCAAAAATTTAATTTTTAAAAAATGAAATCAAATTATCCACATTGAAACAAAAATCAATAACTGTGTGTTTATCCAAACTATATGTGTGTGTGTAGTGGGGGGTATGATGAACAATTCTTTTGGGGGGTTGCATCCATGGCCTTGGGGGGGGGGGATGAGAACCCCTGTGTGTATTAGAATTATTGTTAATTGTTTGTGTAACCAGAGTTTTCATTTTGTGAGCTAGTGAGGGCTGCAAGCTTGGTGTGCCTAGTGTACATGGCATAGCAATTCAGGTTTGCCTTGTTCAACCACTCAAAGCATTTGAAGGAGAGGGGGGTTTTGTGCAACTATCTTTAGATAATATTTTCTTACCATCATCTTCTTCAGCATATGACCAGTCTGGGTCCCACAGCTGATACAAATTTGTATGTATCATTATCCATGCAATTTTACCAAGAATCCAGTGAAATAACCATTGTATTTGATGGAGAGGCTGCAACAAAAAGAAGAAATCAAGTAAGTATTCTTCTATTTAAATATCCAATATCTGTTATGTTTTATTCTCACATGAAAATATATAACCTCTTGGATAACACTCCCCCCTCCAAATTTGGGGAGGAAATAAGTTAATACTAATCTTCTTTTGAAGTGCTTTTTAGTTGGAAATTTTACAAATTCTTAGATTTTTAAATTGCCATGTCCATTAATATCAAACCAGTGGAGGCCCATGGTGGTTTGGGATCACACTTTAAATTGTATGTCCAACCTTTCTGTGCATGAAGCAGTCTTAAAAACAAAAGTCAGACTCAAGCAAACCAATTAACATCATTACATAAATTGGCAAGATTACTTTCACTCACTAACATGCATAAATACTGACCCTTGATTTTTTTAAAAAAAATGAGCTGATATACAGGGTGCTTGGAAATTCCCCTTACAAACTTCTAGGGCTAGTAGAGGGGACTGAGTAGACAATATTTGGAATAGGTACCCATGTCCGGAAACGTACCGTTTGCATGCTATAACCATGACAATGTGTCGGATGTGCCTGTGTTGGTATGCAACCAGGAAGGCAGTACATGACGTCGGAAGATCAGCTGATGAACTAAAGTTTATCAATTATTACAACCATGTCAAATGAGGTGTTACATAAGGTACATAAGTGAATGACGTTCACAGATGAATGTAAATTCACTAAGGAGTGTGTTCTCAATTTTCGAAACAGCCATGTCTGGGCAAACTAAAACCCTCATGCGATTCATACCAGCACAGATTTGCTATCAATGTGTGGGCAGGTATTCTGGACGGTCATGTGATCGGGCCGTACCTTCTTCCAGCCAGGCTAACGGGTGCCGCGTACTTGATCTTCCTACAGGAAGTATTTGCCCTATTCTTGGATGCTGTGCCATTGAACGTCCATCAGGAACTGTTGTTTCAGCACGATGGCATACCACCTCACTTTACACGTGACGTTCGGAGACATCTTAACCGAATATTCTGGCAAAGATGGATAGGCCGAGGTGGTTCCACCGCGTAGCCCCCACGATCGCCGGATTTAATGCCATTGGACTATTTCTTGTGGGGTCGTATGAAGACTATGGTTTACGAGACTCCTGTAGAGACAGAGGACGAACTGCTGGCACAAGTTATGGTGTCGCTGCACAGGAGATTGACAGAACATCAGGTGTGATGGAGCGAGTGTACCGGAACATGATTTGTCGGTACAATGTGTGCAACGACGTTGGTGGTCGTCACATCGAGCCACTTTTGTAGTTGAGCAGTGCCGTATGCGACACATCCACTGCAGAAGACAGAAACAAATTGTTCCGTATAGTACTTTGTTTTTTGTTCCCTTGACATTGTTATCAAATAAATTTGTTTGTATAATGGACTGACTCACACATCATTCACTTCTGTACCTTACGTAACACCTCATTTGACATGGTTGTAATAAATGATTACACTTTAGGTCATCAGGTGATCTTCTGACGTCATGTACTGCCTTCCCGGTTGCATACCAAAACAGGCACATCCGACACATTGTCATGGTTGTAGCACGGAAACGGTACTTTTCTGGACATGGGTTTCTATTCCAAATATTGTCTACTCAGTCCCCTCTACTAGCCCTAAAAGTTTGTAAGGGGAATTTCCGAGCACCCTGTATATAAATTGTGTCAATTACCATCTTTGAGAAAACAATTACAACATCCAATTAAAGAAGAAAACAGCCTGATTACATTAAGTATAGATTCAACTGTTGCATTTGGGTTTTGAAGAAACACTACTTATATGGTTGACATCAACTGAACATCCTCAAGTTATCTATTTTCAATTCTATTTTTGGAAATCACATTCATTACGATAAAATGCTTATGAGAAATCCATATTTTTCATTTTAATTAATCTCAGCAATTTGTTTAGATTTTGAATAGATATGTGATTATTTACATGAAATTCTATGAAAATATATTTTAACTTATCACAAAGCAAAATATTTAGCGAGTTAAATATCAAATTTCACCACACATGTTGCCTCTGCTGTTTATCGCATACCTCAAACAGTCATACCAAGAAGAGAAATACACTGGCCAACTTGCAAACTAAAGTAGACAGTGATTTGTTTACTTCCCTCACAGTCACCGCAGACAAAAATGTTTCCCTTTGCTAGTGCCCAAGTGTTCCCATGTTGCCATATTTATAACTTTTGTTCCTTACTTCATTGCCAAAAATTCAGCATCATTAAATACGAGGGTTGCTCTAAAAGTTTCTGCAAACTACCACCAACAATGGCGCTAGTGTTCTGCCATTATAAAAATCGGAAGAATAGACCCTTTGTATGTTTAAATTATCTTTGATTGTTTGTTTAAGCCTATTCGTTTATTTTTCACAGCAGTTTGAAGAAGTAGTTTCGTGTGAGAAATGGAAATTTCTCGTGAACACTTTGGGGCAATGATTTTTTATGATTTCAAATATATTTTAACACCGAAACAATGCATCAAGCATCTTCATTTGGCTTTTTGGGATGAAGCACCATCCAATAGGACTGTGTACAATTGGTTTTCCGAATTCCAGCATGGTCACACATTTCTCAGTGATGAATTTCGTGAAGGTCATCCATCCACGTCTGTTGTTGCCAGTAATGTTGACGCTGTGCATGAAATGATTGAGAGAGATCAGCATGTGACATACCATGAGATTCAGGCATCCTTGAACATTGACATGAAAGCAATACATACGATTTTGCATGGTCATCTGAACGTACAGAAACTATCAAGCCGTTGGATCCCACACAACTTGACCAAAGCTGAAGAACAGGCTCGTGTAAATTGGTGTAAAGAAATGCTGAAAAAATTCAACCGAGGCAAGTCAAATTTGGTGTACTACATCGTTACAGTGGGCGAAACTTGGATCTATTCATACGAACTCGAAACTATACAGCAATTCACTTTGGGTGATTCAAAGTGAGCCGAAACCAACAAAAGTTGTTCGTTCGAGTCAGCAAATGATGTGGCAACAATAGCTTTAGAAGATCGAAGGACTGTAAATGTTGGGTGGTATACAACAATTTCTTTGCCAGAGGTCATCAACGAATGGCATAAAACAAACCCAAATCATCGCATTATTCTTCACCACAACAACACCAGTTCCCACTTAGCACACCAAACTGTTGATTTTTGTCCAGTAAAAATGTTGAATTAATGACTCATTGTTCTTACTCACCTGATTTATCACCTAATGACTTCTTTTTGTTCCCACACATGAAAAATAAGATGTGTGGTGAGCGGTTTGTGTCGCCTGAAGCAGCTGTTGATGCAGTCCGAACAGCAGTTTCTGAGGTATCAGCTTCAGAGTGGAAAAAATACTTTCAAAATTGTTTTGAGCGTATGCAAAAGTGTATCTATCCTAAGGGTGAATACTTTGAAAAACAATAAATCCATTCCCAGAATTTCACATGTTTTTTTTTCATATTGATTGCAGAAACTTTTCCCTCGTATGTAGAAATTTCAGTGAAAAATGCAGGCTCGACCAGGTCTTGAATCCGGGTCTATCCCTTCATTTTTTGCTGAAATTTCTAAATAGTAGATTTCCTGTGTGTGCCTAATTGTAGGTTATTAAATATTTTGTCTCTGCTTTTTCTGTTTATGGATTTCCCCTTTATAATAATACAAACACAGGAGCAGCTCAAGATAAAATTTCCACCTGAGCAAGGTAAATTTTTGGTTCCACCCTCCCAAGTCACAACTTTCTACTCTTGTCCCCCTACTTTCCACCTTCCTCCATTAATAACATGACCTTATTATAAACATTTATGGTTTAAATGACGAAAACTAATAATCTTATTATTTTCAATACTTGAAGTGTTACCGTTAACAGTTTATTGTAGAGTTTATTTAATATGTCCATAATGACTCAAAGTAACCATAATCTCTTAGCTTAACCTCTTGACAACCACTACGTACGGCCTGGCCCATACGTAGCTCGTACTATTGGCCGAAAACGAAATATTCTTGCATGGTAATGGCGAAGAAAATGTATGAAAGCCTCTGGGCGGGAAGGACCGAAGTCCACATGTTGCTGTGACATCATTTGAAGCACGTGACTATTGCAAGCAATGAGCAAAGCTCGCTTGTTACGCCATCAGTTTCTGAAAGTACGTAACTGTGCTATTGAGTAGACCTGTGTGTTTTTGGTTTGTTGCATATTATGTAAAACAAAATTAGAAAAATATGGAGGAGGAGCATTGCAGTTTGTAGGATTATGTTCCGGAAGAAGAGGAGAGTGACTGTAGTGAGTCTGAATATTCAGATATATCCGATGTGGAAGACTAAGCAAAGTCAGTCGGAGATTGGACACGTAACACAACTCCCATGCTGCATTTGGGATTGAACCAAGAACCTCTACATTGTATTGGGTGGTGTAGCTATTCATCATTCATCTTTCAGATGGTTATCACTCGCTTAGCCTAAAGTATAATGTATGCGAAAGGTTACATCCAAAGTTATGGCACAAGAATTCACACGTACAGTAATTGAGCTTCTCTACTCTCCATGACTGAACCGATATGGATATTGATAAGAAGAGGATAATACTTGCCTCACAAATAGATTAATGTTATTCCATAGATTGTCCTCTCAATAATGGAAATTGACACACATCTGACCTTCCAGTCAGAGTTTACTCTCTTCATACACCACTGTCCAATAATCGTCCCTCCAACTTCCTTGCTCTATCCCGTCCACTCGCCAACTGTCCATTCTCTCTCCCTTCCAACTCTCATGCCACATACTCCTTCCAAGTCAATCACCCGACCTTTACCTGATTACTTATTCAGCATTCCTTTCTCTGCTTTGTTAAGACTTGACACTTCTTACCCAATACCTTGGGTACGATACGCTCCTCTGCCCCCTTCTGCTCCTGCTTCTTCGATGATTCCAAGTAAAAAGACCTCGTGTCGCTTTCATGCGCACCTATTTAAACCCTTGCTTGGCCTCTCGTCACCTCTAGCCAAAGGCCAGTGTTCTTACCATTTCCTGTAAAAGGCTTATCCTACACATTTCTGAGCAGGAGCTGGCAAGGTCTGCCAGGGTCAATATTTCTGAAACCGAGTGGATATGCTACAATACGTGAACGATCCTTTCAGTGATGCATGTGAGAATCCGTGTTATAAGTTTGAAAATGACTACGATTTCCATCCTGCCATCATGGCTAATTTTTTTGTTGCATCGCCATAACAGTTTGTTTGGTGCCATGTTTGGCGGGGATTCGCGTACGAGCGCTCGTGGTGATAGGTTCACTAGCAAAAAGCGGTACATATCCGAAGGAGCAGCAAATCGCGAGTGATAGGATCAATTTCGTCGACTTTATTGTCAACGTTAATTGCTTATAAGTGTGTAGTGCATCGATTCTGTGTATTTTTTTTTTTCCTTTGGTGTTCAAACTCGACAGCGCCCCATTAGATCACCGTGGCTTCCGGCGGGCAGCCGGTTTCCACCCAGGATGCCGAAATGTTGGCCTCGAGGGAGAAGACGGCAGCGGAAGGATTAGTCAACCTGGCCACACCGGAGTTTACAATAACCCAACACGATGATGACGTTACCATGGCTGACTCGGTACAACGCTCAGGTAAAAGGACACTGGACGAGGTGAGTGAAGCCGATCGCAATCAAGAGAAAATGTTTCGCCCCACTCAACTGAACCACCGACCCCAAACTCTTTGGTATTCGACCGACACCACCGGCCCATTTGTGGTCCTCTTAGAAGGACAGAACCAAAATATCGGTAAACTTTCTAGTGGCAGCCTAGGTAATAAATTCCGGAAGGCCCACATTCCAGTGTGCCTAGTGGAACAATGTGGCAAAAACAGGGTACGGGCCACTTTCAAAACAGCAGAACAAGCAAACGCTTTCGTTCGGAACGGGACCTTTTTGGACTCCTTGGGGGTCCGAGCCAAAATACCACATAGCTTGATCCAACGGGAAGGGCTAGTGTATGGGATAGAATTTGACGTAACAGAACAGGACATCCTCGATGGCATCGATTCTCCCTTTCGGGTTACTTGCGCTAAACGACTAAAGAAAAAAATCTGGCGAGAGGATGGCACTTTCCAACTCGTGGACACAAAGTTGATATGCCTCACCTTCCACGGCAAACACTTGCCCGAAAAAGTGCTGATAAATAAGGAAATCTTCACAGTAAAACCGCAAGTTCGATCGGTTTTACAATGCTCTGGCTGTTTCCGATATAATCACTCCCAGGTTCAATGCCGGTCTAAACCACAATGTGCTAACTGTGGCCAAGAACGACATGGGGAAGGATGCTCCAACCCCCCTCACTGTAGCAATTGCAAAGGCCCCCATGGGGCACGTGACCGTCAATGCGATTTCTGGCAAAGAGAACAAACCATTCAAACTCGTATGGCGGAAGAAAATATTTCCTATTATGAAGCAAAAGCCAAACTCCTTGGAACCTTCCACCCACCCTTAACTCGGGAAGACATTTTGAACCCCATGCTAAACAAGCGTGACTTTCCCAAATTGTCACCCACAACCACCTCGACCCCCTCAAACGGAACACGCCAACTCGGCGCTTGGGATAACCCCTTCCATACATTACAGAAGCACCTTGTTTCTGACCCTTCCACCCCAAGTGGTCGACAGACCGCCACGCCGCAGGCAGTGGAGACAGTTCGTTCAAAAAACAAAATTTCTCCCCGCCGCTGGACTGGCAAGCATAATAATCCCGTGCCCCATTCCTCTTCGAAGGAACAACATGCAGATCTACAAGTCAAGGCATCCAGCAACAACGTTGAAAAAACAAGAACCATTTCTAGTTCATCGACATCGGAAGATGAATTTACCCCCTCTCCCCCCATCGGGCGTAACGCTCATCCGGCCCGGAGGGCCCCCCCGGACCCGGTACCATCGCCGCCTTCGGAACCATTGCAAGTTCACCATTCCGAACAACAAACGATCTACAAATCACTCTTGGACCTTATAACGACCTTATGGGCATCAGTGCTCCAAATATCAAATATACGCGAACAAAAGATTCTCATCCAGCAAATACAAGCACTCACGACTCAACTGTTATCCATCATAGAAGGCTGATTACCTATCCTTCGCCACCCAGGTGCTCCTAACAACTATAGCCTTACAACAAACTGTTACCTTCAACCCTTTTTCGACTTTATTTTTCCTTTTTTTGTTTTATTATCCTCTCGATAAAATGAATATATTACACCGGACGCTCGCCTATTCCGGCATAGACCGCCTCCATGAGTCTTTCTCTCTTGTTTATTTTTCTTTTTTCCCTCCCCCTCCATGTCATTTCCTGTTCTTATTCAATGGAACGTCCGCAGCTTTTCGGCCAGAAAATGCGAATTACAGAAACTTGTGGCGGATTATAAACCGCATCTCCTTAGTTTACAAGAGGTGAAAGGAACTCACTATGAGAACTACAGATTACCACATTTCATCTCTTATGGTCCCCCTTTCCCCGCAACACAACGAGGTGTTGCGATTTACGTACACGAAAATCTCCCACATTCCCCCCTCCCTCTCCCCTCCTCTCATCCTTTAATTCACCAGTATAACGTCGAAATTGTTGCTGTCCGCATTCATTTTCATCAACACCTATTCACACTCCTCTCCCTTTATATTCCTCCCCACCACTTTTCGCAGAACATCCCATTATCCACCCTCACTGACCTTCTCGCCTTACTCCCAGGACCCTATCTCATAACCGGTGATTTCAATAGCCATCACCAGCTGTGGGGCAATGTCCTGACCGATAGATTAGGTTACACCATAGAAAATTGGATCCTTGAGAACGACCACACAATGGTTCCCGTCCGACTGCTATCGATTTAACATTAGTGTCTCCAAACCTTTTTTCTCATATTAACTGGACCAACGATATTGACTTACGAGGGAGTGATCACACGCCGATATTTATTTGTTTACCCAATACCTTTTCGAAAACAGGCGTGACTGACATTCCTGTCCGTCGATGGACACGTGAGTCTATTAATTGGAAAACCTTTCGATCTTATTTTCTCAAATTATACTATACGGATGATATACCCTCCCACCGGACAATGACATATACCAAATTCCTCCATATGATTACGTTAGCACTTGACCGGAGCGGTACGCGCCAAAAATTCTTTTCCAACGATCGATTTCCTAAGATTCATTGGTGGAACAATCAGTGTGCCGCCATCAAAAAAAAAAAAAAAAATAGCACTCACAAAACTCTATGCTAAACACCCCACGCCCGAAACATGGCTGGAGCTCCACAAACTTCAGACGCTCACAAAAAATACATATACCAAAGCCAAACGACTGGCATGGAAACTTTTCTGTCAGTCCCTTGATGTGACTCTCCCCATAGGAGTCATTTGGCGCAAATTTAACTCTTTACGACACCCCCATGTTCCTCGCCCCCGACCGATTAATAATGCCTGGGAAGTCGAATTTATGGACCTCCTAACACCTCCTACGGTCACCCTACCTCCCCCATCTCTAGCCCAGACAAACATTTCATTCACAGCAGATTTCCCCGCTGTTACAATATCGGAACTTCAACATATCCTAGAGAATACCCCCTCTACTGTCCCAGGATATGATGGCATCACTTACGACACCCTCAAACACCTCCCAGAACAAGGACTTAATATCCTCATGGCAATCTTCAACTCTGTTTATCGTAGGGGTAAAATCCCGCAAGGTTGGACTCAACATGTTGTCATTCCAATATTAAAACCGACTAAACCAGCTACCCATGCCACGTCCTACCGCCCCATTGTTCTTATACCAGTAATGGCTAAATTATTCGAAAAAACTTTACAACACCGAATAACGTGGAATTTAGAGAAACAAAATTTTTTTCCTCCCTCTCAAATGGGATTCCGTACCGGGCTTGGAAGCCAAGACGCTATATGTACCCTCACAGTGGCACTTCAGAATAGCCAACTCTTGCGACAATACTGCTTTAGCTTATTCATAGATGTTGCTCACGCCTACGATTCGGTCCAAATTCCCATATTATACCAAATTCTAGCTAATCTTCACATTCATCCGGTGGTAGCTCACTTAATATGGCATTTATATCATGAACGAATATTGGTTTTTTGGTTTCCCCATAACGTTACGCGACCACGACTAATCCGGAGTGGTGTCCCCCAAGGCTCCCCACTCAGCCCAATTCTTTTCAATATATATACACAATACTTGCATCAAACACCAAATTCTACTCATCATATCCTTCAATATGCTGACGATTTTTGTTTTTATAATAGCACATCAGATGCCACTCGAGGCATCTTAGACCTACGCAAATTTATCATTCAATTACGTGATCAATTAGCGCTCCCCGGCTTATCATTTTCCCCGGAGAAATCACAGATTATTATTTTCAATCCGTATATGCTTACTCGCTATCCCAATACATTAACTCATTTACATCACATTCCGGTGGTCCAAACCTGTAAATACTTAGGTATTCATTTCGACCGTAAATTAACTTGGCAACCACATCTTCAATATTTGATCACAAGAGGGAAAAAATTGATTAACATTCTGAAAGGGCTTGCCACTACCAAATGGGGGGGCCACCCCTCCATTATGCTATTATTTTATAAGAATTACTTTCGCTCACTTTTTGACTATTCGGCGCCCGTATTGGGAGGGATGCCTGATCGCTGGCTCCAAAAAATGGATATCTTACAACGTCAGGCACTCCGCCTTTGCCTCGGATTAATGGCATCTAGTCCCAATGTAAGCGTTTATGGAGAGAGTACTGAACCGCCTCTCTCATTCCGATATCAATACTCTACCACGAAATACATATTGAAAACATGGGAACGACACCCTCATCCCTTCAATACCGAGTTCGCTATTCAACGCCAACTGGAAGCAAATTTAACTCTCGATCGCTCTCGCCCTCAGCTTTTCTTTTTATCTTGTTATAATATTGATCGCGACGCCTACCATCTCAGCTTTACATTTACATCCCCTTTGATATACACTTTACCAATACTCACCGCCCCTCTCCCTAATATTAACTTTACTGATTTCGGTCGACACGAATATTACAAAGAACTCTGGCCCGACCATACTTTTATCTACACAGACGGGTCCAAAAATGCCGACCGCGTTGGATGTGCCTTTTATGTCCCTCAATACAATGTTGTACGACAATTTTCCTTATCGCCAGAAGCGTCTATTTACTCGGCAGAGTGCTATGCCATTTACCAGGCCTTGATCCATGCTCGTGAAGCACAATACACGCAAACTTTAATTCTCACAGATGCCCTCAACGTATTATTCACAATCGCTCGTTGTGGTAAGGATGCTTACCGGTTGCAACTCTTTCCCATTTTAATTTTACAAGAGTATTTTCACCTCCAAAACAAAGCCCAACGCGTACAGTTTACCTATGTCAAAGCACATAGCAATCTTAATCCTCATCAAGACCTTGTGGATTATTATGCCAAAACAGTTGTGGACGTTCCTCTCCCCTCTCCTATCCGACTTGCCTATACGGATCTTCTCCCACGGGTCAAAAAAAAAATTCACTCTCAGTGGGAAAATTGGGTTCATGACGCAGTGGCAAAAACCACTACTTACAAATGGTTCTATGATAAACTCCCTATTCGACCCTGGTTTCATCATTTAAAAATGCCTCGTGAAGTGATCACCTGTATCCTACGCCTTAGAACGGGACACGTGACCACAAACGAGCATCTGGCACGAATTCATCAAACTCCTTCTCCCAATTGTACCTGCGGAGAACATAAACAAACCCCCACCCACTTATTTTTCCAATGCCCGCTATGGAACACACAACGACAGGCACTCCTCCACAGACTCCTTCGACAAAAGGTTGCTTTCCCCTTCTCCTTGCCCACTCTACTTTCATCTCCTTTCCCCTCTATAATGTGGATTCTCTATGGATTTGTCCGACAGTGCGACCTTCGCTTTTGATTCCATCCCTCATCATTACTGTATTATAGTGACAGTGAAGTGAAGTGTAAACCAATATTGTGCTGTTTATATTAGTGCGCGAACTTCTAGCCCTCAATGTTCTCAGACCGTTGCCCAAGACTGCTACCATTCAAGCGGTGAGGGGCATGAAGAAGAAGAAGAAGAAGAAGAAGCCATCATGGCTGAAGAACTGTCAACACCTGCAAATGTTTTGAAGCATTTTTTTTTGCTTGTTGTAAAATATTTGTGTGCATGGACTACCAAGAGAGCCGACATGGAGTACGTTAAATAGGATCATCCGATATTGACAGTTTTCTCAATATAGTTTGGATTTTCACATTTTTTTGTCTTCATTTGTTTTTCAACACCCCTTTACATGTGTCTGATGGGGGACTGAATAATGTTATTTCCAATCATTTGAAGGCCTCCTAGATGGCCTAGTGGTAACATCATCACCTTGTAACCAAGGGTTCGATACTTGGTGGAGGCACATCTCATAGTGGTTCGGATTCCACTTTAAACTGTAGGTCCAGTCCCGATTAGCCTTTTTGTGCATAAAGTGGACTTAAAACAACAATTCTAATGATCATTGAATACAAAAATTATGGAAATAGCAACCAATGTGATAGATGATTTGTTTGCACTATCACTGGTTATTGCCTAATGCTCTCCACATAGCATGGTGATGGGATTCTGCTCTCTATCTACAGGCTGGGATTCAAGAGGTTAAATAACTACACGATATTGAAATATACTTTTTGTGCCATGCAGCAGTAACGTCAATTAATTCTTGTCTACACAAATCCAACTCTTAAAAGTAAACAACCATGCTTATGTAACCAGAAATTGGCATTACCGTATTTACTCATGTATAATGTGCACTTTTTTCCAAAATTTTTGCCCCCAAAAACTGTGGTGCGTATTATGCACGGAATAATTCAGACAGCCAACATGAAACCATACAGGGTCATTCAATGATTTTCGGACACTTGCATTAATTTTTCATGTTTACGGAACCCTATCATGTTATATATTGTTGTAAAGCTTGAATCCTGCAGTTTCTGAATATGGAAACAGTATTCCATACAAGATAACGACACTAATGTGAAATGCGGTTGAAATAAGTTCATCAAAATATGAAGAAACGTTCTGATTTTTATGGTACTCTGGATGAAAGAAAACATAAGGAAAAAGATTTTAAAAATGAATATGTATTACTGGCCGAATAATATGACATACATGGAGCGGTAAATTCCTTAATGGAAGAAATCTTGTGCTGCTAACTGCTATTTTGAAGGTCCTGAATGTGCCTCATATAAATGTTACATTAGTCACGGAAAGAAAAAGTATATATTTTGAAAAGAAGGAATGAGCAATTGAATAGGTATGACATCATTCACTCTTGATCAGCATAGCAACAGATTTACAACCTACAACTAAGAAAGCCATTTCTTGAAACTGGATTGTACTGTGCATTATACACGAGATATAATTTTTTGTCACTTTTACCCATCCAAAATCAGAGTGTGCATTATACACGCACGCGTAAATACAGTACTCAAGGGGAACACCCCAATTTGGCACCCCTGAGGGCATCACCCTGGGCAGTTGCCTGGGTCACCTGGACCTTAGGCTTTCCCTACAAACACTTCACACTGAATAAAAGTGATGACAATGTGTTGAAGAATGCCACACATTTTGTCAATCTAGGGGCAGGATTCCATGGCAAGCAGTTGATTGCATTTCCCACACCCCTTTCGCTTGCTTATGGTTGTAAAAACAGTGACTGTGTCATTTAGCTTTCTCTCGTTGGTAGAGCAGTACATAACTCTTTATTTGCATGGACAAATAAAATATATTACATTGTGCAAGAATTAAAATATTAACTTACAGTGAGCATAAACCCTGAATCGCTATACGGTGATTTGTCATCAACACAAGCACCTTGATAGTCGAAAACTTGAACTTTTTTGTAAATTCTATCTTGTACCAAAGAATCCATTATTGTACCGTCAATTTCACCAAAAAATTTTCCTGTATGATCGGAATTTTCCGAGAGGATTATAAATCCATTATTGTCAAGCACGTAACAGTCTAATTCATCGGAAGCACATGTTTTTTTACATCCAAATTGATCAGTACACTGAAACGAAAAACAAATTTCCATGAGAATCATTGGTGACACAGTATATGGTATGAAAATGAACACTAAAGATATTTTTTTTTTATCTGACGTAGAAACTGTTCATAAGAAAACTTTAATAATATCAACACTAGCCATTTGAAGAAAAATAGGCAAAGAACATTCATTGTACTTTTGACAATGAAGGGAGATGCAGGCAGGTATAATAAATTATAATTCTCCTGATGAACAATGAAATACAAATCAAATAATAATATTTCTATTGCAAACTTCAAAGACTTTTTAGTTTTTGTTGTATGTACGCATTGCAAAATTCAAAGACTTTGTTGTCAGGCATAGTTATCTTTCTCAGTCCACTATAGAAAATACTTTCTGTTGCAGCATAAATAATTACAAATAGTTTGTTCAACTTTTAAACAAAATATAATTGTAATCAAGAAAATTTCTCAGGTTTTATACAAAAATAAACAAACTGATTTATAAATATTACCCATGACTTGAATTTATTCAAAAAAATAGCCAGTACACCAACTTACTGCGTATGTCTTATTCACAAAATGTGAGAATAAAGCTGAGTGTTGGAACTGGATACCTACAACACCAATAGGTGCTTGATATCCATTATGATCCAAAAAAATAGCATGAGTTGCAGTCACTAATGTATTGTCCTTAGCTCCTGAAAATTGCAAAATATATATTAATATTGTAACATACTGTTTCCAAAAAAATATTTATGTTATGAAATGAGACATATTTTGTAATTTACTCTGCTTATTAAGTATCTTAGTAAACAATGGCCATTGATATACATGGACTAAATGAAAGAAGTGACATCCTAAATCTGATTGCAAGGTAATAAATAATACCACTTTGTAAAATAAATTTGAGTATGGTGACTGTGCATGTGCAACAGTAGACAGAAGCAACGTAATGCACACTCCAGGCTAATTGACACCCCGCCCCATGACAGGCGACACGTGTAGCATGCCATGACACCCCAGTATGAAAGGTTTCAAAGGATATCACTATGATGCTGGGAGACATGTCACATATTGCTTGTTGCTTCAGTATTAAATATCCCTTAAGAATTCAAATAAAACCAACATCTGAAATTGCATTTCCTTTTTTATATACATACTATAGAAAATGTAAAAGTATAATGTAATCTTAATACAGCATTTTCCAGACTTACCTACATTGAAGTCCACAGAAAACACAAAACTCTGTGAATCAACACTGTGTTGCTCAACAGCTCTCTTGTACCAGACTTCATCAATAGCTCTACCATTGAATGTACTGAAGTGTCTGAAAAAGATAGTTGCTGATATTAGCATTAAAATTATGGAACAAATCTTTTTTCCTTCTTAGACTATGTCCGAAAGGTGCAAGCAAACATCCTTCAAGAATGGTCTCGCAGTTCAGTCTTGAAACCTTGGACTGGAAACTAAAATCTTTCGAATTGCACTTTGACTGCAGCACCAGATCCGATCAGGAGATAAAACTAAGAACACATTGTTTTTCCCACATTATAACCATAGAAATCGCATAGCATTTAAGAAAGTTATTGTACTTATATTTCCACACAATAGAAGAACTACAACCATCATCTGGCTGACTTGCGACTTCCATGATTTCAAACAAGTGAGCAACAAGTGCACAAGTCTAGTAAACAAGTCTGCAATGATGGACCTTTCAGATACAACCTCACTTTATAAATAACTGACAATTTGAAAGGGAAATGTTCGAAACATGAAGATGTAGTTTCACTGCTAGACTCTTAGATAGTCACAATAGCAACTTTTCCACTATTACGAAACTTAATCTGAAGAAGTTGACAAAAAGTTACCTCAGAATATTGATCAGGTGAATTCTGAACTAATTTTCAAGCTTTTGAGAGCCTTCTCTTGATTCATCTTCAAGAAGTGAAGTTAGCTCTTGGAAGTTTTTAAACTACTCCAAAACTTTCCTGATCATACTCCAAAAAAAGAACTAAAGGAAACATTGAGTTAGTTCAAAAAATTGAGTGGAGAATGCAGGAACCAGATTGATTTGTTTTCCAAAAATAAAAAAAAATAAAAAAAATATTTTTAATTGAGATGTTGTACAATGTAAACTTCATAATTAAAAGTTCTCCCTAACTTTCAAAGACTTTACATGAACAAGGTGTAAACATGTTTATAACAAAATAGAATAACTATGTAATACAGTGTATTAATTATATGAAATATGTAAAAGAAAAAATAGAGAAAAACAGTGTGGTAGATATTCACTAATTTGCTGTATCAAGTACAGAAGGTTGATCCGCGTATATGTGTCCGATTTTTTACCTTATGAAAATCCACGGGACCACCATTGGTTGGCCTCAATGTGATCACCATGTCTCTTGGCAATAGTCCTGCACTGTAACTTGCATTGTAGGAGGCTATGACGAAGTACAGGGAGTGAGGAAGTGGAATCTTCTGCCATTCCTCCTGACAGGCTTTCCACAAACCCCCGTGACATGACGAGAGGAAAGTGCTCGTTTCAGTATACCAAACCCACAGAAATCCATGGAACTCTCATCCGGTGACTTCACCGGTATATTGTGAAATGGAATAGCCCAAATGCCGTTGTCTGTCACCATCTGTTGCAGGAAGTTCTGTGTAGAACAAGTTGTGTGCGATGAGGCCTTATCCATATACACAGAGACTTGATTTACGACATTCCCATACAAATGCGGTAGATCGTCTGTATAAATTGGGGTCAGGATATGCTGCTGAAAGAACGCATAGTTGATTTTACATTTTTTTGGGACCTGATGAATAGTTAACTTGCCTTGATAGGTGTATCCGCGACAACCAGAAATCTCTTCGAGAAAGTTGCTTTGCAATGACGGACAATCTGGACAGCATTTTGCATTGCGTGGAGTGTACTTTGTGGCTCGAATTTTGCGACAATCTGATAGATAAATCCATGCCCCATCTAGTGTGGCCACAAACTTCTACTTGTCCCCGGATAAATGGCGTTCGTAGAGGTACCTACTGGCCTACTGTTGGTCGTTCTCTCAGACCGATGGGCCTCACTGAGGTAATGTTCACGGCTTTTAAAGAACATCTGGAGGTTTAATTTCTCACACAGGGTGAGGTTCACAGTTGACTGGGTCACGTGGAGTCATATGGCCATCACGCGTTGCATCGGGGTTTTTTCCTGTAGCGCCATTCGATGCAACTTCCGAGACACAGGTGGCGTCACTGCAGTGCACGCTCACTTCCTCGTCCCCCTGGTGGGTGACAGAATAGCTGGAACCTTGTGATTTTTATGCAGCTTGATTATGTTCTTGATAGTCGTCGAACCCTGAATTTTCAACACCGAATATTTGGCATGGAAAAGTGCAACTACCTAGCCCTCCCAAAAACGGTTCACCTTAGGAGCCATGATGCACACAACACATACTCGTGATAGTGCCACAATAGTACAGGCTCTAATCATCCTCCTGCGCTTTTAACCACTTGGATCGGTCTATTCTGTGCGCAGAGGTGACGGTTCAAAATCGGACACATATACCTTCTGTAACAGAGAGACAATGAAAATAATAGTTTATTATGATTATTTTATGAAACAAATTGATATTGTTTTTTGATGACTATCTCTATTATTCAGTTTTATGTCAAAATTTCTGGCGATCCATCTTTTAGTCATGATCCTGAGAGAACTTAATTATTTTTTACAGAATGTTGTTCTAAAATACCAAGATATCCTCTTCTAAAATGTAATGGAAATTAAAATCTACTTTGCTTACGGTGCTTGAGTCTTTTTGAGACCTCCAGGGCCTGGATGATCTTGCCACCTGAGTAGACCACTTCGAGTTGCTACAAATGTCAAAGTCTGCCCAAACATTTGATAGCCTTGGCTGAAAATAAAGATCAAAATTAATTTTTTGAAAAGGTTTCATTATTACACTTGACTAGTGATCAACAGGAGAAAAATGATTAACTTGTTATGAGTTGTTATGATTTGTTGTTTTAGGTCCACTTTATGCACAGACAGGCTGATCAGGACTGGACAAACAGTTCAATGTGGGATCTGAATCACTATGCACCTTCAGCAGGTATCAAACTCAGGCCCCCCCCCCCCTTGAATACAAGGGGGAAATATTATCACTATGCCACCTGGGAGACCCTGTAACTTATTACGGCTATTCTTTATATATGGAAACGCAAAATGTAGTTGATAAATGTTTGTTATTATTTATTGTATAATTAATTATGCAGGAGACATTTTTCTTTGTAAATGCTATCAACTGACTGGGAAAGGAAGTAAAATATATTAATCAATAAATTATTTTCAATACTTTACATTTGTAGGGAAAATAAAAGGTTTTTATATAACTATTTCAGAAAAAGAAGGAATAATGTATTCATCTATTCTGAAATCAGTAGTGGTTCCTGTATGTAAAGTAGATTCTTTTATACTGGATCTTGCTGTGAAGAACAAAAGCAATTGATATGAAATTATTTCTAAAATAATTACATTGCATTTACATGAATATAACATTTTCTGATATTCAAAACAATGATGATTTTTAATAATCATAACATTAACATTACTAATGTTCCACAAAATAATTCAAAATTTATTTTTATATAAATGAAGATGTAATACTGCCTTCAGAAATGATGAAAATAGTTGTGATACATTGTAGTAAAAAATACTGTCAAATTTCTAGCACGTATTGGAGTGTTGAACCAATTACGTACAGGATATTGGCAGAATATCTAGAACTTTAGACATGTTGTTGTGTATGTAGTTAATATGAATGAATTCAATGGTCATTGCTTTTTTATTGATTTGATTAATTCATCTGGTTGTTTTACTTTGCTTTTTTGCCACTTTTAGCTAACTGCGAAGATGAGA
This sequence comes from Lepisma saccharinum, assembly GCF_977018435.1. Taxonomy (NCBI): domain Eukaryota; kingdom Metazoa; phylum Arthropoda; class Insecta; order Zygentoma; family Lepismatidae; genus Lepisma; species Lepisma saccharinum. The sequence goes on along the minus strand of NC_139229.1, from coordinate 63,185,492 downwards.
ATGAATGATGATATGATGAAATTGACGAAGGGACACTCACAAAGAATGCCCATGCCCAGACCAGGATTTGAACCCTTGTTTTCACAGTGTGATGTGCTAACTACTCCACCATGGAGGTCGGCATCCAATATATTGAGAAATTCATGATATTAATAATCTGAATGACTCTAATAATTATTACCTATGGGATTTCAGTAACTAACGGTATGAATTTCAACACATTAGCATGCAACATTCAAGTAAATTTGAAGCTTTGTTGAACTAATAACAATTATTTGATAACAGTGTTAGCTTCTACATTATTTAATATCTTAAACACAATGGGACCTTGAATATGTAAATACGAAAAGTGAGTGGGTACTGCTTCATCATCTAATCTTCTGTTTCCTTTGGTCTGAAAGATTAATCTTCGTTAATTTCAGCATCCTCATGAATAAAGAGGATTAGGAAAATAATAATAATAAAATATACATTGAAAGATTAACTATTCTTAGTCAGAACTACTTTACTGTTCACTTTGTTTATGCTATGTGACTATGAATTATAGGCTAGAACAGCGGTTCCCAAAGTGTGTGCCGCAGCACCTTCGGGTGCAGTGGCTGGCTTACAGGGCAGGGACACTGCAAAATGTTCCAATATTTTCACTGAATTGACTCTTGCTTGTTAGTCAATGATATGATTGTTCCAAGCATGTGCTTTCTAATTTGCCTACCAGGAGTCACAGTTTGTTGGCACATTGTCATAGACGTGAATGCTCTTGGTGGTGGAGAGATCTGTGCTTGCACTCCCAAATAACTGGCCTGTTGCCACGTGTGCTCGCTTGTGCTGGAATCAGTGACAACAGTGCCCTGCAGATGGCAGAGAAGGTTTTGCTAGGAGCCTTGCCAGGTTAAAACTTCTGGCCTATAGTGTAGCACTAAACATGTATGCATTGAGCTGTAATTAGCATGATGGATATATAATATGAATATCCCAATACAAAAATTACCTATACTAATAGATTATTGATGATTGATATTATTGATTCAATAATAATAATCGTTGGTGCTTTGATCTGACATAGTAGAGCACAAACTTTGTAGAATCTGATTGCTATGTATTCATTCACCTGATTAATAAGTATGAGGAAGCAGATGAGTGTGAAGGATTTCATATGATGGAACAATATATTGATAATTGTTTTGAAAAACATAGGCGACTTTTTATTTTCATAACGGATGATACCAAATTAATAGAATTATGGAAATAAGTCACAAGCTATATGTAGAAGCATTTAATTAGTAAAAACTATCAGAAAATCACATTTATTATCACAAATGATCATTTTGAAAGTACATTAAAATAAATAGTAATGAGAAGAACAATTGTGCACACATTCACATACAGAAGAGGATTTTGATGATACAAAATAGAGGCTGAGTACACAAATACATCATGGTTAAACTTCATATATGAAAAAATAGTTGCTGTAATAACTATTTTGGAATCTTTCAATGTTTATGTTATCACTGAAATTTTTCTGTAATCGGATTCAAGGACAATGATAGAAATTTTGAGAAAATACTGACAGCATAACAACATTATTAATTTATTGGAAAAAATATTTGAAAGATGTATATCTGTACTGTATACTGATTTGAAACTCTGAGAATAAGATTACGTTTAATGTGTGTGTATCTGGTTTCTAATGTTTCTCTGACATGTTGAGATTCAGATATATTGTTAGAGTTCCACTGGCGTAGCACAGTTCTCTGGAACCCACAACAAGTAAAATGTTGGGGGGCCTCTTAGTGAAAAAGAAAATATCAAGGTGATGCCAGAGTGGGTCAGACGAACAATAGTTAGGGTAGCCCCCCCTGCCCCTTCCCCTGTTGTAAAATAAATTAACTTAATAACAAATACCCTGCCTTCCCATTTTTTTCTCACCATCTTAGACTATATATCAGTGTAGAAGCTTATCGAAACTGAATCAGGATGGTTTGAATCTCTCCTCAATAACTATAGAAGGAGAAACTAGAAATGTTTGTTCTTACTTCAACACAGTGGCACAGCCAGGATTCTTTTCTGGGGTAGGGGAGGCTTCACGCAGCCAAATATTTTGTATTTTTTGCTTGAAACTTTTTTTTTAAATAGGTTACATATAACACACAGACATTAAAAAAAATACTGTTTCGGGGAATTGTTTAAAGGATAGTAAACACTCCTTTTTTTGGACTTAGGTGGATGTTCATTCTGCCCCAAAAGCCAACCTCTGGCTGCACCAGGCCAAGATTCAACGTAATTAGACTTCTAATATTAATAGTGAGTAATATACTCAAGAAAACGTATCATTTCAGTTATGGGGGTTGACCTGGATCCCTAGATTGTCGATTGTGACCTAACATCACAAGGTCAATTGCAATCTGCTATGGAGAAATAGCAGCAGACTCCAGTCTTGAGAAATAGTAAAGTGGTGATAGGACTCTTATTATTTGTCACTCATTGAAATGCCGATTTGAAGGACTGGATCACCCAAAAGTTTGTTGCCATATTATTCATAATTTTTACTATGCCATTTCGTTTGTATAGACCACTGATATTTGTTTAAGACTTTAGCATGGAAGAAGAACCATTTTATTAATAATCATCAGTGCTTAAGTTATCGACTGGTTGATCAGCTGAATCTTTCTACTGGATTCATAACTTTACTACACTACACTATACAATAATACGCTACACTACGTTTACGACAAACTGCATAGCTATAAAGGTATGAAATGAGGGATATTTTCATATTGATGGCCATCTGCAAGCAAGTAATGTAATCCTGCATTTCAGAGGAGACCAATATGTCTAGTTACCTGAGCCCCTCTGGCTGAGACTGATTATTATCGCAGACGTCGTCACATGATACATTACTGGGAACCAAATTTCTGTTTTGTAAATCCATTTTTTTTTAATAAGCAACATTATCTGTTGAATTTCTGGGATGATATAAAATTTCAGGGCACAGAGAGAGAATATTGCAGGGACCCCTAAACCTCGCCCCACCCCTCCCTGCATTGCTGGAGTTGCCGCTACGCCACTGTAGAGTACCATTTCATTTGAGATATTTGAATCTAATTCATGATGTAATACACAATTTACTTACCAACTCTAAGATAAAAAATTACTTCATAAATATTTGGAAAGATTAGAAAAAATATTAAAATATTTCATTTAAAAGGAGGAATCAACAATTTTCCTTGCATGGGACAAGAAAAGTACAAATATAAAAAAAATGTATCCTTTTAGAAATTTTAGAAAAATAAATTAGTTCTCCAATAGCAGATAAAAATTAGATTCATTATTATTATGGAATATCTAAAGGAAAACAGCAATGATATTAGTTTTGTTCCCAAAGAGCTGTTAGAAATTTTTAAAAATGTATTAGAAATCCCAGTGTACGTTTGCTATAAGTTGGACACAAAATGCTTAGTAAACATGAACAAGTGAGCATAGAACAGTGTACATTAGCATATAAACCTTACTCTTACAAGCACAAGACATAATAAAAGTTCACAGTTAAATAAGATAACTGATTTATAAATGGCAAATATATACTTGTCTCTTTAAAAATGTTTCTTAATTTGACATACACATAGTCCGTAAATTCAATAGCCTTCAGATTAATATGTGTGTATACAACTCTGAATAAAATTATGGAAGGTGGAATATTATTATTATTAATATTGATTTTATTATTATTATTACTATTGTGTTATCAAGTGTTATGTTCTTATTTAGTTTTTAAATATAAACCATTCTTATTCACTGCATATGATATAATAACAATTATGTAAGTGTAAATTTCAAATAAATGTTGATTACCATTATTATATAATAATATTTTTTGAAAAGTACAGAATATATCATTGTATTCTTAACAATGATCATGAACAGTAAGTTGATGTGTGTGAATATTTTATTAAATTCACATACTGATTATCAATATCTAAATATTTCCAAAGGACCACAATCCATATGTAGGGTGTCGGCAAAAAGTTTAAGGACACACAAGAAATAATATCACATGTACGTTGCTCATGCCATTTAATCATGACAAAACATTCAAACATGGGTCAGTAGTGCTGTAAGCCTATATGTATTCAATCTGACATGGAATGTATTAACCTGTTACATAACTCAATTGTCACCTGGTATGTGGTAACAGCAAGCTGTAGTTTGGCAACATTTGTCAACTTCATTTTGGACAACCTATAGCACACAGGTTCTCAATTGTGTTGAAGTCTGAACTTCTTGGAGGTCAATGCAGCACGTCAACATCGTTGTTATCACTTAACGTCTTGAGCAATCAATTTATTCCCCATGTTGACGACAGCATTGCCACCGGTCCACAACAACAAAAGGGTGGCTACTCACTGGGAATTCCTTGAATTCCAGGAATTTGTGTGAATTATTGGCTCTGGGTATTATGCGTGCATTCTGCGTGAATTTTTCTTTATAGACGTGAAAAATTGCAACTTTTATTAACCCAAATCCCATTGAATTTATAGATGCTCTGAAGCAAGTTTTTCACAGTTTAACTTTTATATTTATCAAGGAAGGAAAAGAAAGCTGCGTGTAAAATAAATAAATAAATATAATATTTCTCTCAATCTGCTTCCTTTGTTAGTGTCCTTTGCAGAACAATCTACCTGACAGATGGAAGGTTATTGCAATATGCTTGAAATTGATTAGGTAAATTTTAGTTTGAAATTCTTGTACAATTAACAATTTTTCGTAGATTAATACATACGTAACATTGGTTGATTTATTGATTTGGTGTTTTAAGTTCACTTTATGCACAGTAAGGCTAATCGGGCTGGACCTAGAGTTTAAAGTGGGATCCGAACCACTATGTGCCTCCACCAGGTATCAAACCTGCAACCTCTTGATTACAAGGCGATGACGCGAGGACTGGCCCTACATACCGTAACACTTGTCACTTGTGTTTGTAGATGTATTTCGAGTTTGAATATGTGAAATCTCAAATGTAAACTCCGAACCGTAAGTTAAATATTTTAAATATATGCACCGATTAATTGAATTGAATTAAAATCTTTGGATACATTGGAATCACAAGGATTCTTTATATTGTTGATATATTTGTGTATGTATGTGCATGGGTGGTGAGAGTCAGTAATACAGTGAAAAAAAAAAAAAAAGGTAAAGTGTTCCCCTGTGCATAGCACCACGCCATGAAGGCGTATAGGGGGTGTGGGGGTAACGCCCCACACTTTCTTGATCCGGTCGTGAGTGGGGGTGATGTGATCAGCATCACGCCCCTGACCGCCTTTACCCCCCAGGGTTTCCCCCAGGTACCCATGTTATTCGACGCTGGGTGGGCGCCGGGGCCGCTTTCACCGTTAGAAAAGTTCCCGGATTTGAACCGGCCGGGGATCGAACCCGGGACCTTGAGCATGGTAGTCAGACGCGTTACCGACTGAGCCACCGCGGCCATAGTTTTGGAACACAACATGGTAGAGAGATGAACGATACTCAAAGCAAAGAGAAGACTGTTTAAAACCCCACCATTATTTTATGGACACACTGTATGTAAGGTTGAAATAGAGAAAACATCTACTTGTGCACTTGAATTTTTGGAAAGTTCGCCTTGAAAACCGAGAATTGTACTTGAATTTTATCATGATCTTAGAGTGGCCACCCTGAACAAGCCTCTGTCCTCTCAGACATGCTAGAGAATGAATCAGCTGAGCAAGGGGCACTCAGAACTGTTTCAGTGTTGCCAACACATTCATACTGACATTTTCATTTCAATGTGTTGCAAACATGACTGCCAGGTGGTATCTTTGCAGATTGTCTCCAATTTGCATACACAGTTCCAATGGCTGGTAGCACCCTCATGTGGGTGGGAATGCATGGTTTCCTTATTTTTGTACCATGTTTCTTTTCATAGCCCATTGTTGCCAGTAGGACTATGCAACGAGGCCAATGCAATGCATTCCGTTTACTCATTTTCCCCAATTTCTTGTTTGGGTTTTGACCCTCCCATTGCAAACGAACATGTTCATTCGGACCACACCCAATAGTGATCCTATTTGGTTCTTGTAGCAATACAATGCTGTTGAGTGCTCTTTCATATCCAATATCGATATTGCCACTTTGATAGAAAGTATAAGGACAGGACACTTTTGTTTGTATTTTGGGGGTATCCTTAAACTTTTTTGCTGACACTGTATTTATTACATTTGGCGCTTGAAAAGTTTTCACTGATTTCTTTTTCTGATTTACATCTTCACACACAAACATAGTCAGTTGCAACTCTACTCTTTCCGTGATGGTAATTTAATTATTGCCTGTGGTCATTTTTGATTGTTTTTAAATTGGAATGATCTCATCTTAATCCTTTAGGAACTAGGTGACTTTTTCTTGATTGATAATGTAATGCAGTATGCTTGGTTGTCATATGAAGTTGTAGAACAGTATATTTATTGTAGAGCAATAAATATACTGTAAGACTATAATATAAATTACATTGATTTGATGACAATATTACTGATGCTGATTTATGATTCATCAATGAGGCTAGACTAACATTAATTTTGGTATATACTGTATGTAAACATATTCCCTTGTAGTAGTTAACATATGATATTTATTATTAAATAATAAATGTTTTGGTGATTGATACATTTTTATTTTTAATCAGAGTAATTATATACAAGTACATAAACAAGAAAAACTAGCTCATTTGTTTTAGCACAAATTTCTAACATTCATACATTCATCCTCTGAGAGTAATGAAGATTTTTAGTTGGAAATAATCCCTGCAATACAAATGGACATCTTACATGAATTTGGCAATAAAATTCAATCACTCTGCTTGACAAATGTTTTACATATATTCTAACGGTATTTGCATCACCTTTATATATCATAAGACTGTTTGTTATGTAGATATGTATGGACCAAGACACTTTTCAATACACATTTTTACTTATTTATATTTCTGTAATTTTACACACAAACTGAGTGCAACTGTGTACTTTACCTCGATAACAGAAACAGCAGCGTTGCTATTGGGCTTATTGCATAGAATAAGAGTATTGGTTAGTGAAAAAATCAAGGTAAAGGTGCATAAGACAGAGCATCAAGAAAAGTATTCAAATGTGATTAAAACTTAGATATTTGTACTGATCTCCAGCAAAATACATGCAGAAACATAAAGTCTAACAATCAAAAAATGTACATATCATTTAACAACACTTTTGAAACATAACATTTGAGAAAAAGTACAAACAGTGAATAATATCCACTAATATTGCATTGCACACAGGAATCTCTAACACCTTAGAACTTCTTATAGTCAGCATTGCCTTTAACATATCTTAAAATATAAAGGATTTTTCATCAATACCCTCTAATTTCTAACAAAACTTATTGCGCATATATTTTTAATGTGATTACATTACAATTTATTGACTTTTCACTGGGAAAATTAAAAATAGTTCAATTTATTTAACAGTTCAACTATTTTTAATTTTAGTGGATGTAATTTTTACATACGTGGAAGAAACATAATTATATAGTTTTGTTTACTTGTCCATATCTGTACTAAGTAAAATAAGTTAAAATTCTACTAATTAGTTTTAAGCTGTAATATATATAGTTGCAATATCTTAACAGAAGTATGAGTAATAAGACAACCATTTTAAATAAATCAAAAACAAGTACTAAATAGACAACATTCGATGTTCCATCATTGTAATTTCAAATTCTAATTCAGCAGATGAACGAAAACAAGTATATCTGTGTGTGTGTGTGTGTGTGTGTGGGTGTGTGTGTGTGTGTGTGTGGGTGTGTGTGTGTGTGTGTGGGTGGGTGGGTGTGTGTGTGTGTGTGTGTGTGTGTGTGTACATAGCTGCTGCAAGTATAAATGTAGCTGTCTATGGCAAACTATATATACACATACAACTGCACTTAAATGTATGTAATTAGAATGAAGCAAAATGATGTAATTAAAAATAGATCTGGAAGCAGTTTTTACACATTGTACTTCATAAGTATTGTGTGCAACTTCTTGGAATTTCCCCCACTGCAGGAGATGCCATAATTATGTGAGAACCAGAGGAACATAACTCCAATTTATCAAATTTACAGGAGAGAGGAAATTATGTACTCATAAGAATATGTCTGACTCTTAAAGGGAGTCAGTTAATTGAAGATACATGACTCCAGCTTACTGCTAAGGATCAGAAGTGGTGGGTGATATGTCACTCTGTCTCCAAATAAAGCTCATCTCAGGAGTTTATTTAAACATTACTGAAAACTGCATTTTTGGAGTTAACGTTACTCTGTTTTTCATACAATGATATGTATATGGCATGTTTTGATATGTTATTGATTTAAATTTGGTTCAATTTTTATTATGAAAAACTTTCCCATAAAATCTAAAAGGTATTGTAAGTAAAAATTATTCGATGTCTTTCAACAAACTTCTTCCTGGGCATAATGAAGTGTACCAATACAGCAATTTTCAGAATTTATTAACATTAAATGATTGAATTATATAAATTTTGATGTGTAGCTTTCAATTCATAAGGGAATGGTATATTCAGAAATAAATTTAAGAACACAAGATACATAAATGTGCTTTTATAATTATAAGAATAGTAACAAAATAAGAGAATTGTAGAAGAAGAGTTCATATTATTGGCAGAAATATGAGATCAGTAAAGTTATCAGCAATTTCTCCAATAAATCAAATATGGATTTTTTAAATTTATTGTCCCTGTACTTAATATTTATCCCATCTTCGATAACAATAATATACTGCTCTGTGAGAATGTGTTGTCAGAAGACATTTTAGCAACATTTAATACTGTGAATTCTGTCTGATTACAAAATGTTCCCTACAGTAAATTGTAATCTATAAAGCTATACATTTCTATAAGATGGAATTCGAAAACATGTATACCAATTAATAACATACATGTTGTATCACATATCTTATTCATTTACCTTACCTTATCACTGAGAACTGGAAAGTAAAAATTTATTTAGCACAAATTACATATTAAACACTTACCTTGCTTCTGAAATGACTAATTAAAGTTTATCAACTTTAATTATATATAAAGAAATTTGCTTATCACTGCCTATAAAATGAGGAAATGCTATCTATTTACTCACTAAAGTTCTAAACTAATTAAAAATGAAATGCAATAACTTCAGTCATTAAATTTGTTTTGTTACACTCTCCAGTCTTTTATTAGTTACAGTCATCACTTTGTAATTAAGAGATCCTATTGTGTCTGAATAAATAGTTGGAAATTCACTTCAATTACTTGTGTCCAATTAATATGAACTTAGCATAAGCGAAGTATGTGTCCTTCTGTGGATTTGATTTGATTTGATTTGGTGTTTTTAGTCAACTTTATGCACCTACAGTTTAAAGTGGGATCCAAACCACATGTGCCTCCATTGGGTATCAAACCCGGGACCCCTTGATTGCAAGGCGACAAAGCTACCACTGCGCCATCAGGGGGACTCATGTTCTTCTGTAGAGACGGACATCACATTGAAATGCTAACAGTACAACTGAAGAGTGGCGACTCGTGGAATTTTTGGGGTGTAGGAAGTTATGGTAAACAGACCGATTAAAGTTTTCAAAAATGTGTTCAATTACACAGTGACATGTATCGCCTGTACCTTGGATTAGCCATTGGATTTGTAATGTTAGCTGCAGGCCCTCCCTGCCTGTCATGTGTGGATTAAGAACATTATGCCAAACACAGAGTGCTAGGTGTCAACGAAGTTCAAATTTTGCTAGGAACCATTATGCTAGAGTTGGCATCACTGTTGAGGAACCCACGCGACCTTCCTCGTGGACCGTATAACTGGGAAATAGATCTGGAACAAGCGGGTGATAGCTAGCACATTGACTCTTGACAGTCGAGTAGCGAACCTTGATTGCACCCAAAGTTTTATAATACTCATTAAACTCTTAAAAAGTAGAAAACTGGAAATAAGTCTAAATTAAACTGTAGGAAGTTCCTCACTTCCTACATGGAGGAATCGCCACTGCAACTGAAAGAGTATTTTATATTTTCTAGAAGAGTTTTAGGCTATCTAAATGTAATTGTATATATAAAAAATAAGATTGATTTATTAAAATGACAGATTACCTATTCTTCCATAACTGTGGAACACCATATTATCTGGTTATTTTCAGTGAGTCTAGAAACAATGAAATAAAGAACGTCCAGATGATAATTTGTACCATTATTTTAACAATTGTTGAAAACTCATCAATATGGCTGTATTAAATAGGAATGTTATTAAATAAGGAAAATAAGGCCTAGCCTAGATTATGACTATTCTGTCTGGTACAATGACAGTCTTGCACTTTCCTGTTCCAAAGCAAAAAAATTCAGAACTAACAGCTTACTACATAGCAAACTGAAAGAATTCAAATCACATATGCAGTACAGTAGTCTCAATAAAACCACAGTGTCCCTTCAAGTACTCATAAAAAAACACATCTGGAGGAAATATACAGGATCATATGTTTGAGATGTCAGAAAAATTAACTATTATGTGCAATATGTTAATGTATGTATCTCTGAACAGTTTTTTGCAGAAAGGATGTAAGTTTTCAGTGGTTTAGGTTTACAGGCTTCAGCCATGTGGTGGTGCAAGCATGCATGTTATACCTGAAAATTTCACATACCATACAACATACTGTGCTCACTGGTGCAACGTGACAACCAACTTTGTCTCTGTGTATACATTGCTTTTCTTCTTTCTCTCTTTCTTTACTTTTACTTCTCCTCTTCATTTATTATGTTATGCTACTGTTCAAAGCATAATTTTGCTTGCATGTGATGTATACATTCTTGTAAATCTCATGCAACTGTGACAAAGTCCTCTACTCATACTTTTATATTGTAACATGAGTCTCTACAGTGACTCCTGAACTTAGTTCCACTTTGTGTATTTACAATTATGAATATAAACAATAAGCAATCTAATCTAATCTCTAATATTTTGAAAAGAAATCTAACTAGAATTATTTTTTTAAGGAAATTTATAAATTTATGACCATTAGGAAATCAAAATGAATGAAAGTTTGCTCATTGTGTATGAAGTAGTGTGTTAAATGTTCCCATAATGGGGTACATGAATCCTACATCTTAAAAAAATCTGTTTTGCACTTTTCATCTTCCCAAGTTTCCAGTTCTCTTTCTTTCATAGACCATGTGAGTTATTGGAGAGGGTAAGGAATGAACAGAGTACTGTAGAATAAAATGATAGTCTGATCACATGTTTAGAAATACAGCAAAACAAACTACAAATGCAAGTCATTCAATAATTTATTAAACATGCAAAATGTGGACCAACCAATACTACTATCATATAAGCAGTGGAATTACAATTCCTACATAATTTTTTCATTGCTTTTTACGTAATCTGTGAAGCACTGAGTATGTATTTGCTGTTGAATCTTGCATCTCATTTCTTAATTTGAAAAATATATTTTTATTCATTCAATTCCCTTTCCTCTTTGCTGTTCACTAAATGGCAATAAATAATATTCAAATGAAACATGTTATGAATGAGTATTACTTCTAGAGCCATGTGAAACATAAAATAGTAATGAACACGTACAAAGGCAGTGATAGGCAAAAAGAAAAAAAGTTGGATAATTTACATTGCAGAAATTAATATTGTATATTAAGTAAATTGTTCATATCCTATGTAATGAAATCACCTTAATACAACTATTTACCTGCTGTCCTGTTTGAACTACTAAACAAATCATATTAGCACACACTTTAAATGATTTCTTCTATCACTGTACAAAATATAAGAAACATTTTTAAGCCAAAGTAATATTCTGGTTTGTTTTTTCCTTCACTGATTGTGGTCATTTTATTTTCGGTTAGTAAGTAAATGTAAAATTTTCTGGCCAAGAGGTCCAGATGGGTTTCAAATTATCCAGTACTCATTTTGAAAGCAACTGATAATGTATATTGTTCCAATATTTAAATGAACTATAATATCTGGATTTCTATGAGTAAAAGTTATCCAATATTCTGGATACAGTTTTATTTGTCCTGTCCATCCCATTGTAAATTTCAGGTGTGTGTGTGTGTGTGTCTACTCATTTCATTTCGCATCAAGTACATGCTGAAAATGAAATTAGGCTGTTTGTGTGCAAATGATTACACTGGTTGAGATGGGTTTCGATGCCTCGCAGATGACTGTTGTCTCTGAATAAATGCAGCATGCTGATTCCAACAATGAAATCCAATTTTTCCCATCACATCAGAATTTTTCACAATTTTACAATCATAATGCAACAAAAGAGAAATTTTGGTTGTTTCCTAATCAATAAGTGATTCTGGAAGTATTTTCAATGCTGATCACGGAAATGACATCCATTTTTTTCTGTTCACATCAGAATTTTCACAATTTCACAATCAAAATTCTCATCTTCACCATTCCATTACACCTATTACAAAACACAAAAAAAGAAATTTATACAAGGGAAATTTTGGTTGTTTACAAACCAACAGCTGATTATGGAAGTATTTTAAATGCTGAACATGCAGATGGCATCCAGTTTTCCCCATCATGTCAAGAATTTTCACAATTTCGCAATAAAATGTGTATTTCCATTATTTCCTCAATAGATGGCTCTGTTTTAATGGAGGTAAAATATTGATTTTTTACAATACATTTCCTTCAATTTTGAACCATTAATGCATGTAAAATTGTATGCATTTAATCCACCTTCACATGACACATTAGCATGAAAACTGTATTTACTTTAGTTATTTTCGAAATCCCTCATGAAAATTTCCTTCACAAAATGTCCAATACTCAATGTTATAATATGGTGGACTGATTGAACTTAGTGACGTGTAGAAAAATCCTGACCTAGGAAAAAATCCTGACATGATGGGTAGAAATTGATGTAATTTCCGTGATCAGCATTCAAAATACTTCCAGAATCACTTATTGATTTTGAAACAACCAAAATTTCCCTTTTGTTGCGTTATGTAATAAATGCAATGTAATGACAAATATGAGAATTTTGATTGTGAAATTGTGAAAAACTCCGACGTGATGGGAACAAATGGATGTTATTTCTGTGATCAGTATTCAAAATACTTCCAGAAACACCCATTGATTTGAAAGCATCCAAATTTTTTTCTCAAAATGTCAATCAGTGTTTTTGTAAATGAAGAAGAAGACACCTGAATTAAATTTAAATGTTTTTGTGGATTTGTATTTATTAATATAGAGTTAATAAATAAGCAGGAACACATATTTCTATTATTCAGAATATTACAATGTTTATAATGTATCTTCTTCAGAACTCCTAGCAATAGTTATAAATGAATGGATAAAATCTAGGAATTTCAACTTAATCATCAATTCTGAAAGCTAAAGTTAGCTATATCATGCAACACAGGGAAGAATCTGAAAAATTGAAAATTACTAATTAAGCTACGATTTGTCTTCTAATCGTGGTGATAAAGACAGCATTTTGTAATGTTACACACTAAAACAACACAAGAATACAGAAAGAAAATACAAATGAGTTGAAGTGAGCCAAACAAATTGCTATGGCAGAGGATTCAAACAGGCAAATTTATTGTAAAATTAATTATAGAAGGATGCTCGTGAAAATTCAGAATACTAAGATTGAAAGACTTAGAACTATTATTTTACATTTTTGGATTTCTAGATCCATTATACCGTGCGTCCATTTCGATCTGCAGCCGAGAGATCGGGAGAAGCGTGGCGGGCAGCGCTGACGGAGAAGCCGACATTTGCGGCCTGTAATGCCCGCTTATTTTTATAGACATATGCAGACATTTATATAAATATTGCAAAATGATCACTAACCTGTGTTATAACACGCAAAAGTTCTTCTGTAATTCATCCAAGTTCTGCTCTTATATACACAAATAAATACGCTATAGAAACGATGTTAAGAGCCACAGATAAAAAAGCATTTTAATCATGGTTTTGATCAGTAACGTCCTGCTTAAGTTTATATCCTTGAAAGATTTTTGTGGCGATGGGAATCGTTTGGAGGTTTCGAATGTGCAACACTGTATCAGGATTACACTGCAGACGAAACCGATAAAAGTGAATGGTTTTCGTGAGCTTCCTCGCAATCCGAAATATCCGAGCTCGAGTTTTTTGTTCCTTCCCGACTAGATGAAGACAGAGTTGTAAATATAGTGGCGAGCAATGTAAACCAAGAGCGTGTTAATTTCGTACTGTGCGCAAGAGTGTTATTCTTGGTTACTTGCAGTTACTTGTTTGTGTTATTGTAGTGTGTATGTGTGACGTGTCAGTGAGACGATTGGAATGCCAGCCGCAAAATTAACGTTAGAACAAAGATTTTTTATGTATGACACGTACCTAAGTGAAAACAAACTCGTGTAGAGACGTGTGTAGGTAATTTGTACAGAAATTCCCATGCGTTTCAACTCCACACAGAGATACGGTTAGATATCTTGTCCTTAAATTACGAGAAACTGTATCGTTAAATTTTAAAACACCTAAGCAAAAACGACGGATTCTAACCGAAGCAAAACTCGATGATATTGGTGCAGCGTTAGAACGTTCTCCAAACCTCTACGCCGTGTTTCACAAGAGGTGGGCGTGTCAAAATCATCGGCACATACAGTCACTAAGCTACTAAAATTAAAACCATACTCTTATAACACAGGTTAGTGCTCGTTTTGCAATATTTATATAAATGTCTGCATATGTCTATAAAAATAAGCGGGCATTTCAGGCCGCAAATGTCGGCATCTCCGTCAGTGCCGCCCGCCACGCTTCTCCCGATCTCTCGGCTGCAGATCGAAATGGACGCACAGTATATTAGGAATGGACTGATATGAAATATTTGCTGATGTTAATAAAGAACCTACATAAAATTTGCAGATAACAATAACCTGTATTATTCTGATCTGATATAAAATTGTAATGTCCCATGAAGAACCTGAATGGTTGTTGTTTTAATTAATGCTAAGTATTTAGTCGCGTGTCCCACACCGTGGCCATGCGGTCTAAGTAGGCAGGCTTTGGGCTTGCGCTACAAGAGGTATCTGGTTCAAGTGTTCTGAGGGTGGTGAGGGAGGGGGTAAGCATAACAACTTTTCTCCTGAGATTTTGCCCAATGGGTAGCCACCCACTGTCATGAGGAAATTGGGGAGCTACAAATTAGTAGCATAACCTGGTCATGAAAACCTACAACAAAAACTGGAGGTTCGTCATGTTGACCACACATCACCCCGTAACTGGTTGGATGTTCACCCACAATGTGCAAGTGAGGTCAGTAGTTTGTAAGTGGGGCCCTGGCCCTCAAGGCTTTTGCACCATGAGTTATCCAGTCATGTACTTAATGAAATCAGAGTACACTAATTATACGCCTATATTAAACATAAACATAATGACAGAATGGTTAAATTTTTGCACTAAATTATAGCCTGTTTAAAGAAATGCCAGATTAGTGAAATTATCAACTAATACAAAATAGAGTACTTATCAACCTGTCCTATTTCTATAAGATATATATATACATAGAGAGAGATATAGGACATTCTGTTATTATGTTTATGAATATAGGTGTATAATTAGTGTACTATGATTTCATTTCGTGAACTTCTGCAAGAAACTTCAGTCAGACAATTACAAAATTAATTGTGTTAAAAGACAAAAAGCACCCTCATAGCCCGGAAATCACACACATATTATTACATGATGATGTATGCTTTCAGAATTGATGGTTTAAAATTGGATAACTAAGAGAAGAAAATTTTTCATCAGGAGAGGAAATAAACTCGTGTATAGTTATGATTGAAATTAACAGTGTTTGAACTTTATATTAACAGCTTTAACTTCCTAACTGACATTGGTTTTGTTTAGCCAGTACTTTTCTGGCTTACATATTATACATCACAACACCTTGTAGACCTTATGATAATTTTGTTATGCAAAAAAATGCATAAAAATTTCACTTTGCGCAAGCTTCAGTTTTTCTCCTCATAGAGTACAAAACATTTGTTCTCTAATATTTACATTTCCTTTTTGCTTCTAATTGAATTGTGATGTACCACAAGTTTATTTCCTCCAGATAATGCTTAACTTGTAATGATAAGCTGGAGACCAGTTTTTATAGTGTATTAAAGAATTTTTAAAGAAAACTGAAATACATGCTCTATCAAAAATAAAATAAAATAATTGTAAAATTATATAATAAAAAAGTAATTAGAACATGCATTGTGTAAAAGGTGCAACAATGAACAAACGGAAAACATAATGACTGTAATCAACTCTCATTCACAAATGGATGAAGAACAAAATAAATTATTATAAGTGCCTATGCGCAATTCATGAAGGACAATGCTAAAAATTACACTTACTGTTTATTTTCTTTGAGAGGACCAGTAGCATTTTTATCCAAACCTTCTGTCATGTATGCATCAAAAACCAAGGACTGTAAAAGACTTTTATCACCTGTAAATAAAGATTAGTAGTTACAGGCACTGTAATAATTAAATCTTATTGTATTGTACACTTATATTTTTTAAACCAAAAACTTGCACAGAACTCTAGATTACGTTAAATATAGTCTTTCCTTTCCTCACATGAAGTATAAGAAAGTAGGGAAATATAATTTACACTTTTCCATATACATAATTTCTTTTGATTGGGTAGTGTGTGTTAGTTTAGATCAATCGTGCAATTGAATTCTTCTGCATAAGCAACTGCATTAACATATAAAGGCTTAATAAAGCATAGCTATCCCAAAGTAACCAGAACTTTTGGCCTAACTACAGTTTTTATGTGGGGAAAGTTATGTTTATGTTCATTGGCAAATTCAAGTTGGTCTTACATTGGGCCAGCAGTTACCAACCTTTGCTTAACCATGGAAAAGTGAGTCAAAATCATTTTTAGAAATTATTTTCTCCTGTTAAAACAACTTTCAAGTCTATGCTTTCAATTATAGAGTGTAAAATAAATTATGTGCGAGAGTATTTCTTTCCAAATATTTCATTCACAGAAATATATTTTGTTAATGAAAGTAGAATCTATTCGTAACGTGTAGTCACTCACCAGTCCTTTGTCAGCCACCATGGATGAAAGATATTTCTGTATTGGGAATTGCTTATGGTTTGTCTATTTAGCTGTAGCAAAACAAGAACATTCTTACAGGTATTCTTGTGAAAGTGGTTCATTATCTATGTATATATCTGCTAGGTGCAGACTGAATTCTCTGAAATATGTAAAACTATGTAAACTCTAGAAAGTGTTTTGTGCTAATACTTGAAGGTACCTTGAAAACAATGATATCATATGAACGAGAAAGTGTTGCATAATTTTTTAAAGAATTTTACACAAATCATTTATACTTAAGTTTATATTTGGCCTCACAATAAATTATATATATATATCACAAAGTTGGCCCAACATTGGAACAACGTCCAAAATCACCTTTGCCAAACAGTATGCTCTTTCATTTGGCACACTTATATTTTTAGTACAGTTCCCCATACGTTGGGCCAACTACTTTTGGTTACTTGGGACACCTTGTGCTAACATTATTAAGAATTAATGATAAGTAATATAAACAATAAAATATATACCTTATACAAAGGTTTGCTTATGACAGGAAAATTAACTATTTGATCTCATGAGAGGGCATAACTTTTTTGTCACTGTTTATTGTTTGTTTTAAATGTGTCCAGGGGTGATCACTTTATTTTAGATATCATGGGAGTGATCATTATTCTTATGTTAATTTATTGTTCGTATGAGAGGTTTTGGAGAGTAATCCTTAATTAGGCATTTATTAAATTGATGATTTATTATTTGTTTTAGAAATTTTAGGGAGCAGTTTCTTAACTTATAAACCACAAGATGAGGGGCATTGCCTAATTTTAAATGCAAATTAAGGACATAATTTAGTTTTAGATGTCGAGGCAGCTATCACTTCATTTTTAGGTGTTGATTCCATAGTTTTAGATATAAGGTAGGGGTGATCACTTAATTTGAGACATTAACAAGTGATTATACATTTCCAAAAATATTCTTTGTAAAGTAGCTTACTGAAAACTTGTGTGAAAATTGTAGCTCAAATTCAGATTGATTGATTGATTTGATTTATTTTACTTTACTTTTCTTCCACTTTTGGCTAACCTCGAAGAGGATGAGTGATGATATTGATGAAGGGACAATCACAAAGAACACCTAGGACCTCTGGTGTCAAAGCATGCTGTGCTAACCACTCCACCATGGATGCCGGGAAACAGGGGAACCTAGGTTTTTTTGGCATTTCGTGCAAATGCTCTACCATTTAGCTACCATTGTAACTTCTGGCTTCCCCATAATTTCCACAACTTTCACATGTAACTTTTCAGTAAGCTATTTCATGTAGCTAGTTAAATTCCTTACATAGTAAATGATGAATTTCGCGTATTAAAAAATATATTTCAATATTTGTCATTCATGAATAAAAATAAATGCCCATGAGTTAATTATTGGTTTAAAAAATATACGACACTATGTGGATTACAATTTGATTTCTAGGTTCGTTCAGATTTTTGAGCTAGGAGCTGGCTATGTAACTTGTTTTATTTTGAGACAATGAACCTTCTTAATTTCTTTTCCATTTTTTTTGAAGTTGCAAGAAAAATAAAGTTTGTAAGAGATACATATTAAAATTGTACTTACAGAAGTATGAATCCTTATCCATTTTCTTTTTTTCATTGTTCACTGTAATATAAAATGTTATAATAATTATTAATATTTATAAAACAATTATTGTAAGACAAAAATAGTGACAAAAATTTAATCATTTTTCTGAATCTTATACATGTATTCTTCTACAAATTTTTTAATGCACATCTACAAGGCTATTGGAATTTTCTTGGCATCAGAACTGATACCACTCCTGCGCTAAGAATGACAGGAAAAATGAGGTTGACAGGCAGAAGGGGGGGATGCAGAAATATTTTTGGGGAAGCAGTCACATTTAATATAACCCTAAATACCATACATAAGCATTTTGGCTAAGAGGGCACTTATTTCTGTAATTTTATTTTTTCTGGCGGAGGTCCCTGGACTAAGGATAAGATCTACATTAGGAATAAGGATATTAAATTAGGCACCTGGAATCAAGGTTATGGAATGTTCTGAGCCTTTACCAGCCGGGGGCATTTCAGTGTACAGTGGGATCCATGAGTATTACCGTGCAAATTGTCCATGACTATTTTCATTAATTTTTCTCTTACATCCTATGTGTTTTTAAGCGATTGATTTTTATGTATGCCAGTGAAGACATTGTCAACAGCTTGTTTTGAGTTTTCTTTTAATTCTTGAAGCTGTTATTGGGTCAAATAAAGTGCACGAACATGGTGATGGACAATTTGCACGGTAATACTCATGGATCCCACTGTACAGTTAATGAGATAGTTAAGTATAAATTAGATGTAGTAGCTGTCCAGGAAGTTAGGTGGCCAGGAGAAGGGAATTGTAAAACTAAAAATTATACTTTTTTCTATGGTGGTACTGAAAATCATAATTTTGGAACAGGCTTTTTCATAAATAATAGAATTATCTCGGCTCTTAAAACAGTAGAATTTATTAATGATAGGATATCATATGCAATTTTACAGGGTAGGTGGTGTAAAATTATTTTAAAAAACATACATGCACCAACAGAAGATAAAGATGATAATACTAAAGATGATTTTTATGCAGAGTTAGAACAGGTCTTTGATAAATTTTCTCAGTATGATATGAAAATTCTGTTAGGTGACTGTAATGCACAGATTGGCAAAGAAGAGACATTTAAACCCACGATTGGTAAAGAAAGTCTTCATGAATTAAGTAATGATAATGGTATAAGATTGATTACTTTTGCAACCTCAAAGAATTTAATTGTGAAAAGTACCACTTTTAAACATAAAGATATCCATAAATATACCTGGTCTTCTCCAGATGGTAAAACTCATAATCAGATAGATCATATTCTCATTGATAACAGAAGGCATACTAGTATAATTGATGTTCATACACATAGAGGTGCTGACTGTGCCAGTGACCATTATTTAGTAATTGCTAAATTAAGAGAAAGACTCGCAGTGACAAATCATAAGCAACAAAATCTAAAAGTTCTAAAATTTAATACAGGAAAATTTGCTGATGAAAGAATTAAGAAAGATTAGAAAATTAAACTGTCAAATAGATTTGATGTTTTGCAGGATTTAAATGATGATGAAAATATAAATGAAACAGATGTAAATAAGAATTGGGAGCACATACGTAATGCAATAGAATCAGCAGCTAAAGAAAGTATAGGATACCATAAACCGAGAAAAAGTAAGCCATGGTTTGATAATGAATGTCATAATCTAATAGAAATAAGAAATCAGGCTAGACTTAGGTGGTTAAATAACTCTGATGATACAAATCTAAGCAATTATAATAGAATAAAGAGAGAAGTTAACCGCATGTTTAAAAGTAAAAAAAGAGATTACTTGAAAAGCAAAATTAACGAAATTGAAACAAACAGCAAAAACAAAAATATCAGAGATTTATATAAAGGTGTAAATGAATTTAGAAAGGGGTGGTAACCTAAAGTAAACTTGATAAAATATAAAGACGGTGATTTTCTAGCTGACCCAAGCGATATTCTAAATAGATGGAAGAACTACTTTAATGACCTTTTAAATGTTCATGTAGGAGATAAGTCAGAAGTAAATGAAGTACACACAGCAGAACCTTTAGTTCCAGAACCTAACTTGACTGAAGTTAAAGATGCTATTAAAAGGCTAAAGAATAACAAAGCACCTGGCATTGATTTAATACCAGCTGAGTTAATTAAATATGGTGGAAATTCATTAATATGTCAAATTCATAAATTAATTTGTTTAATATGGAATAAAGAAGAAATCCCTCAACAGTGGAAAGAATCAATAATTGTTCCTGTGTTTAAGAAAGGTGATAAAATGAACTGCAATAATTACCGTGGAATTTCTCTACTCCCAACAACATATAAAATATTATCTAACATTCTTTTAACAAGACTAACCTGTTACCCTGCCCCCGTGTCAGGGCAACAGTGTTTTTTTTTTCTTATTGTAATATTTATTAATATGTTAATTAATTAGGTAATTACGTGTATAAAAATATGTATATGTGATAAGTGTATCTCAATTTATTATGCATTTTAAGCTCGTATATATTCCATGTATAAAAACCATGTAGCTCTCTGTTCTTTCTTCATGTTTCGAACGTTCAAAAGAAAGGCGGGCAGTTTAGCTGTTAAAGATTAAAAATTTTGAAAGAAGGGCGGTTGGCAACAGACGCCAACCAAACGTATATAAACTCCCAGATGAGAGTAGGGGAGGTCGGCTGTTGGAACTGAGACTTGGAAGGGAGAGGCTGTTTTTGCTTCGGTTAGCTAGGACCGGAGGACAGATCTCCCGAAACGGATGCTGTAAGAGATTGGATTGCCGGGCAAGCTAGTGCCTTGGTGTCCAGTTTACAGGTAAAAGGGTAGTTTGTACTGGATGTTATTTTGAAGTAATTACGGTGCGCCGGGCAGCCTAGTGCCTTGTCACCGTGGAGGTTGAGAAATGTACATGTCGGGCGACCTAGCGCCTGTTAAGACGTTTCTTGGAGTAACGCGAGTCTACCTTGTGACAAGCGTACTTCAGATGTAATTCATGAAATGTAAAGCATCCAGGTACAAACAATAGAGATTCTGACATCAAAAAATAGAGTTTTGGCCCGATAAATAATTAGAGAAATGAACGTTCGGATACGACATGTATATACTTAAATTTTACGTTAATTAAACTATAGAAAATATCCAAAATTTCCGTTTTTAATTTCACACATGCTGGACAAGGTAATTTATCCCCCTGATTAATAAGGTTTCGCAAAGGTTATCCGTTGTCTCTTGTAGTTAATTATATAATTATGTTGACTTGTAGCAACCCACGTGCATTGTCGTACAAAGAAAGATACCCCTAGACAAATCAGAGCCGAGTACGAAGTGCACCGAACCTCGAGTGCGGAGGTAAAGTGTGGGGGGGCAGGCGAGTAACATATTTATTTGGGGGCTCTGTCCGCGATTGAACGTATTTTTTTTTGAAGGCGTGTCGCAGGATATTGAACTAGATTTTTGAATTGAAAGTTAAGGAGAGAAACGGACGAGGATCGAACCGATGATCTTGCGAAACAGAAAAGGGGAAGTTACAAGAATGTCGCTTGGTAACTCGAGTAGGTCCAGCCCGACCGCGACAGAACTTTCTGTTGTTGAGGAACAGAGGTGCGTTCCGAAAGTAGCAATGGAGGAAATTCGTTTGCCGCTTCCGACATTTGAGGGAAATGTAGGGAAGGAAGATGCTTTTTCGTATCTGGATAGAATTCAAGATTACGCGAGAACGCTGAAAATTTCTGAAGATGATCTTCTGAAGCAGTTTATTCCTCTTTCGTTGCGAAATGAAGCGAGGGAGTGGTTTTTGTTCACGGAACCGTTCGGTGATTTTTCACATTTCAGGCATAAATTCTTGCAGACTTTTCATGGATTGGATTATCAGAGAGAAGCAGAGTTATTTTTGTCTCAGAGGTTTCAACTTGCTAACGAGGGATTGGCGGAATACGTTCGCAAAGTTGACAGGCATTTTAGTAGGATAAAGAATTCGGCTTCTGCACAGGAGAGAATTGACTTTGTGAAATCGCACTGCAATCCGGTATTTAGGGATTATTTGTACAACAAGACATTCACTTCTATGAGAGAGATGAGCGAATACGCCCTGGAACTGCAGGCGGAGTTTTTGGAAAGGCAGAGATTCAAGTCTTTCGTTTCTGAAGACGAAATTCGTAACTTGGCGCTGAGAAAGTCCGTTAATCAGGAATGCGAAGAGGAGAGGGGGAGAAAGAAATCTGATATTTTCTTGGACCCTGTGAGCATTGGTTTTGACCGCCCGAGAGTCGAGCGCTTGAGGGCTGAACATGTGGTTTCACGCCCTCCACCCTCGCGGCTTGCGGTGAGGGATGAAAACAAACAGAACCGCTTTTCGAAGGAAGATTGCCAGAGAAATAAATTATGCTACACTTGTGGACAGAAAGGTTGCAGAGCTTCAAATCACCATAGGGAAAACAAGATTAATGAACGTGGGAAGGAAGCAACAAAAAACTCGTAGAGTCGCCACGAATTTGTCAAGTTCGTGGCGTGGAAACTGCAAATTTTACGCGGAAGGAAAATTTTTCACGTCACAATGTAAATGTAAAAGACGTAAGGGAAGCTATCGTTTTATGCAACGTGGCTAACGTGGAAGTACACGCATGTATTGATACGGCGTCGTCCAATAACTTTGTGTCTTTGGAGGTTTTCGAGAAGATGAAGACAAATGGAGTAAAATTGAAGATTTGCAGAACTAAAGTAATACTTGCGGAAGGAAATGTGGAATCTTTGGGGAGCGCTTACGTGAATATTAAGCTTCACGGACACAAGGCTCGGGATCAGATATTTGTGTTATCAAATGCTAATCATGAAATGTTAATGGGAAGGACATTGATGGCTAAGCTTGGACTTATACCCATGATTCATCGTAACGGGTGGACAATTGAGCCTGATCTTTCGAAAATCGTGCCTTTTGATTCGCCGTCGACACGTGACAGCGTTGATGTTGTTGGTTCTAGGGGACTGGGTTCGACCACGGATGGAGTCGAAGGAGTCCGAGAGAACGTTTCTGCTTGCGGAGCGGAGACACGTAGCAGTGACATCAAAGGGGAGGGGGTTGACGAAGAGAGAAGGATTGCCATGCTGATGGAGGGTACCGATATCTCAGAGGAAAACAAGCCGAAATTGATTGCCATACTGAGAAGGCATATTGATGTTTTTCAAGATAAACCGGGATTAGCAAAGGATTACGAGGTTCGTTTGGATGTGAATAACGAGAAGCCGTTCCGAGCGAAACCTAGGCCACTTTCTGAGCAAAAGAGGAAATTAATGAATCAGGCGATTGAGCAGATGCTTGAAGACGGGATCATTGAAAGGGGTGATACAGATTACCTTTCACCGCCTATCCTTCATGTGAAGAGAGATAACACATGCAAAGTGATCATCGACAGCAAAGGCTTAAATAAGAGATTGGAGGCTAGACGTAGAGAAATACCTGATATCAGGTCGACAATATGTAAGCTTTCTGGGGGAACTATATTTACAGTTCTGGATATTCCGTTTGCATTTGCAAATATGCAGATTTCTGAAGATACAAGAAAATATGCAGGTTTCTTGACAGAAATGGGGACGTTTAGATACAAAAGGTTATTTTATGGCTGTCGTAGTGGACCTTTTCACCTTGCAGAACTGATGCAGAAGACGCTAGGAGAGCATTATCAAACTGATGCAATATGTTATTATGATGACGTAGTGATTGGGAACGCTACCGAGGAAGAACAACTGAGAGTGTTGGATTCTGTCCTGGGAAAGATGAAAGACAAAGGACTGACGATTAGTTATCGAATGTCGCGTCTCTTCAGGAAGAAAATTAATTTTCTTGGGTTTAAAATTTCAGAAAATACCATATCTTGTGCGGAAAGTAAGATGAAACAGGCAGAACAATTGCAGCGCCCGAGGAATATCAAGCAAGTTAGGAAATTATTAGGTTTCTTAAATTTTCTGTCGGATTTCATAAAGGACCAAGCAAAGATATCCAAACCGATCACGGACTTGTTACAAGGAAATAGGAAATTTTCTTGGGGAAAAGAACAAGAAGAGAGTTTACAGAAGTTGAAGGATGCAATTGTAAATAGTCCTGATCTCAAGATTCCTGACGTTTCGAAACCGTTTCACTTGTTTGTACACTGCTCTGACATAGCGCTTGGCTATATCGTCGCTCAGGAGGACGATAAAACCAGAAAATTGCAGACTGTTGCATTTGGGAGTAAGAATCTGTCTGAAACTCAGCGTTCTTATTCTGTCACAGCGAAAGAGTTATTTGCGTTGACCATGGGTCTGGAGAAATTTGAATATTACTTTCTGCAAGCACCGGAAGTGATAGCTTACACTGACCATTCTGCGCTCGTGGACATCTTGAAATCTTCTCAGATTCCGAGCCACATAAACAGAATGATAAACAGGGTGACCAGGTTTCCAGTTACAGTAAAATACATTGCCGGTAGAAATAACACAGCGGTTGACTACTTGTCGAGGATCGAAGCAGGATTCTCTGAGAGGGAGAATTACATTGGATCTTCGGATGAAGAAGAGAATTATCCGATAGAGGACATCAAGCCTGATGGATATTTCAGATTAGAGATGCCTGATGGGACGATAATGGAACATCATGATATTCCTAAAGTCGAAGGCAAAGTGTGTCAGAAATTCGACCGGAAACAGAAAAGGAAAACGGAAGCGATGTTTACAGATGCAGCTGGCAACACTGTAAATGGAAGACAGACGGACGGACAGAAAGAAACTTCGCCGCCCGTAGATCTTAACGATAAAGAAATGTGGAAAAGAGAACAACAGAGTGATCCTTACTTGTCGAAATTAATTGGATGTTTAAATGGAGAAGAAGTTGAAATAAAGGATTCTCGAGAGAAGAGAAAATTTGACTTTTATCTGCAACATTCCTGTCTCGACGATGATGGACTGCTTTACCGTTTCGTTGACGAAAAAACTGGACTTTATCCACCGTTTAGCTCCAGATTGAAGCTGTGGGTACCAGAGAAGTTGAAGAGTGAAGTTCTTAAGTCTTCGCATGATGATTTATTATCTGCGCACTTAGGACATGGAAAGACATTGTTTAAGGTCCTAGAGAATTATACTTGGGACGGAGTAGTCAAAGATGTCAGTAACTATTGCAAAAGTTGTATCACTTGTCTTCAGTATAATCCTGACAACAGCAGAAAGATGGGATTTATGAACTCGAGGAAATCTACTGCGCCTGGATACAAAGTGTTTCTGGACATTTTTGGACCACTGCCTACAAGTACGAAGGGGAGATACAAGTACTGTTTAGTCATTCAAGATGAGTTCTCAAGGCACATTAGTTTGACACCGCTTAGAACTACAACGGCGAGGACGATCTCGCAAGCATTCTTGAAGTACTGTTTTCAATCAGGATTTCCGAAATACGTTGTCAGTGACAACCAGAGTGTATTTCGAAGCAAACTGTATTCACAGACGTTGCGTTCTGTGAATTGCAAGCCTGTCTATATTACGCCATATAGACCGAAGGGAAATAAATCAGAAGCAGCTATTAAGATAATCAAGCAAGCACTTGGGAAGTTTTGCAAGGAACACTCGTCGTGGGCTGAAAATTTGGACGCGATAAGTTTTGCCATTAATAATGCAACGAATTCGATGACTGGATTGAAGCCGTCATTCTTGTTCTTTGGACGTGATTTGTACACACCGCATGACACTCGGAAAATGGAGCTTCAGAGGGAAGATGGAACCGGGGAAGACGTCACGGCGGAGAGACAGGTGGATTACGTCATACAGTTAAAGGAAAGAATGGGCGCGGCTTTCGAATTTGCAAGAGAAAAAGAGGAAAAGACGAGGCAAAAGGCGTCAAAGGCCTACAATAAGGGCAGAAGAAGGGTTAATCTTCGTGTAGGAGATCGAGTACTGCTTCAAGAGCATAGAATTTCGTCTGCTTTTAATAAGCAAACTGCGTGCTTTTTCCCGAAATTCAAAGGGATCTACAGAATTCTGAATTTCACAACTCCAAATAATGTTGTTTTGGAAAAGGAAGGTGAGGGGAAGAGAGTTCTGGCTAACGTTGACCAGCTGAAGGTCGTTCCGAGAAGAAATTTGAGAAGTGTGAGGGAAAGCACTCGTCCCTAAATTCTACCCTGAGAATCCATCTCAATGGGGAGGGGGTAGAAGGGCTGTGAAAAATGATGAAAAAGAAGCCGAAAAGTCGACTTGTAGTTTGTACAGTAGTAATTAAGTTCCTGATTTATTGTCGCTACACATTAGAGTCCTGGTAAATTTATTTCTTGTGAATGTAAGATTTAAATTACGGACTGTTGGATTTTGTTATGTAAACCTTTTACCTATAAAAGTAAAATATTCTGCACACGAGGACATGAGATTTTCATCGCTAAGAGAATGCTGAAGGATGGCAGTTCGATGCCCGAAGAAGGAAAGGAAAGTTCCTTATAGATGAAAAAAATGGGAAAGCCATTTTAAAGTCGGGTCGTGTGATCGAACGATAGAACTTTTTCAAAGCATTTCAAGCTGAAATTCGGCAGGAGTCGAACCGAGTACCGCGGATGTCCCAGACGCAAGGACTAGGGGACTAAGGAGCGGGGAGTTCTTCGGATGGACCGAGGAGAGGCTGAGTCGACCCTAGAGCGGGAGCCGGGCATGTTCTTTGGAAGGTGGAGGAGCTGAAGCTGTCTGCACAATGGAGCAGTCCTGATGACCAGATGTCCAGGAGATTCCAGGATTCCAGGAGGAAGAATCCGTGTGGAAATAGGATATTTAGTGCAGTGAAATCGAGACTCTTCTTTTTCAGAGAGACGTTTTGACGTGTAGTTTCAGTGAACTTTTTTTTTGCCTTTTTCAGTTACAGTGCTTAACTTCTCTCAGTGACTTTAAGACAATTCACATAGACTGAAATTTAAATTTCAGATTGAATTGTAACGCTGGGGAAGGGGAATCTGTTACCCTGCCCCCGTGTCAGGGCAACAGTGTTTTTTTTTCTTATTGTAATATTTATTAATATGTTAATTAATTAGGTAATTACGTGTATAAAAATATGTATATGTGATAAGTGTATCTCAATTTATTATGCATTTTAAGCTCGTATATATTCCATGTATAAAAACCATGTAGCTCTCTGTTCTTTCTTCGTGTTTCGAACGTTCAAAAGAAAGGCGGGCAGTTTAGCTGTTAAAGATTAAAAATTTTGAAAGAAGGGCGGTTGGCAACAGACGCCAACCAAACGTATATAAACTCCCAGATGAGAGTAGGGGAGGTCGGCTGTTGGAACTGATACTTGGAAGGGAGAGGCTGTTTTTGCTTCGGTTAGCTAGGACCGGAGGACAGATCTCCCGAAACGGATGCTGTAAGAGATTGGATTGCCGGGCAAGCTAGTGCCTTGGTGTCCAGTTTACAGGTAAAAGGGTAGTTTGTACTGGATGTTATTTTGAAGTAATTACGGTGCGCCGGGCAGCCTAGTGCCTTGTCACCGTGGAGGTTGAGAAATGTACACGTCGGGCGACCTAGCGCCTGTTAAGACGTTTCTTGGAGTAACGCGAGTCTACCTTGTGACAAGCGTACTTCAGATGTAATTCATGAAATGTAAAGCATCCAGGTACAAACAATAGAGATTCCGACATCAAAAAATAGAGTTTTGGCCCGATAAATAATTAGAGAAATGAACGTTCGGATACGACATGTATATACTTAAATTTTACGTTAATTAAACTATAGAAAATATCCAAAATTTCCGTTTTTAATTTCACACATGCTGGACAAGGTAATTTATCCCCCTGATTAATAAGGTTTCGCAAAGGTTATCCGTTGTCTCTTGTAGTTAATTATATAATTATGTTGACTTGTAGCAACCCACGTGCATTGTCGTACAAAGAAAGATACCCCTAGACAAATCAGAGCCGAGTACGAAGTGCACCGAACCTCGAGTGCGGAGGTAAAGTGTGGGGGGGCAGGCGAGTAACAAACCCCATATGCTAATGAAATTATAGGTGATTATCAATGTGGATTTAAATGTAACAGATCAACTACAGATCAAATTTTTCACATCAGACAGACACTTGAGAAAAAGTGGGAATATAATCAAAATGTCCATCAGCTATTCATTGATTTCAAAAAAGCATATGATTTGGTCAAAAGAGATAAATTATATAATATATTAGTCGAGTTTGGAATACCTAAGAAGCTTGTTAGTATGATTAAAGTATGCACCAGTGAAACAGAAAGTAAAATTCGTGTGGGTATTAATGTGTCTGACAAATTTACAATTCATGATGGGTTAAAACAAGGAGATGCATTATCTCCATTGCTCTTTAATTTTGCCTTAGAATATGCTGTTAAGAAGGTAAAAGAAACTAAAGAAGGACTAAAATTAAATGGTGTGATTCAGTTGTTAGCATATGCAGATGATGTAGACTTATTAGGGGATGATATAAATACAATTAAGAATAATGCTAAAATATTTTTCAAAACTGCTAAAGAGATAGGTTTGGAAGTTAACAAAGAGAAAACTAAATATATGCTTACAGGTCGAAACCAAGTGTTAGGTAATAATCAAAATCTAATTATTGATAACAACTCGTTTGAACCAGTTTCCAAATTCAAATACTTAGGATTAATATGAACAAATGAAAATTATATTAAAGAGGAAATAAAAAGTAGGCTTAATTCAGGAAATGCGTGTTACTTCTCGCTTCATAAACTTTTGTCTTCTCGTTTAATATCTAAGAAACTAAAAGTTAAAATATACAAAACAGTAATTTTGCCTGTAGTATTATACAGATGTGAAACTTGATCCCTTGCATTGAAAGAGGAACATAAATTGAGAATATTTGAAAGTAAGATCCTTAGGAAAATATTTGGACCTAAAAGGGATGAGGAGACAGGTGAGTGGAGAAGGTTACATAATTTAGAAGTACATAATTTGTATTCATGTCCAGATATTATTAGAATAATTAAATCAAGAAGACTTAGGTGGGCAGGCCATGTGGCACGAATGGGAGAGGAAAGAGGAGTTCACAGGATTCTTGTTGGGAAACCCGATGGTAAGAGACCTGTAGGAAGGCCAAGACGAAGATGGAGGGACAATGTTGAGATGGACCTAAAGGAAATCGGTGGGGATGGAAAAGAGTATATAGATCTTGCTCAAGATAGGGACAGATGGAAGACCTGTGTTGCTGCAGCCATGAACCTTCGGGTTTAAGAAGGCTAGATAGTTAGTTAGTTTAGAGACTCAAAATATAATGTAGTGAATGCAACGAAAATGTAATACAATACAATGCAATAATGAAAATAATACTGCACCATCCAAGAACTATTCTCAGCCTCAAGCAAAATTAGACATTGTTCTTGGCGAGTGCATAATGATACAAGTAATAAAGTTTTAAATTGCTAACGTGTGACTTCAAAACTTTACACCTTCTGCCTAGGCTGGGCAAACTGTTTGACTACAAGAGTGTCTACCCTCGCCCCCCCTTCTTACATACGGGTGATTTGATAAAGTAAAAAGTTGATCTTTTAAATTTTTTTATTGTGTCATTTTGCCAGCTGAATACTATTTTGTTGTTTCTAAGCAGTTTGTTGGAAATGAATTGATGACATTATTGTGTTCCATACATGTTCATGCATCACATTCCGAAAGGATGTATCTTGATGTCAAGAGATGTGAATTATCAGCATTAATAAAGGTAGTGTATTCAAAATCCACATATGTCTAACTTCAATCAGCTCTCCTGAAGAGTTAGTGATAATGGACATATGAAACATAGTATTCATCCGGCAATTTGTGTTCTTTGATCTAATTTTCTCAGTAGCAAATAAACACACAACCACCACTTAGGACAAAAGTCATAGTAATTGGAGCAAGTAATTGTTTCACAATACGATCTACAAACATAACAGTAACAACTTAAAACAAGATAGATACTTACACATTGTTTGTGCTCTTGGTCTTTGAGACATCCATTTCCATCCAGGCTTTTGAGTTCTTCCAATAAAGTGAAGAATTTGATCTTCAGGGCTTGCAAAATTATGTTCTGATTCATAATTATATTCACAGTATACCCTGAAAGAGGAAAAACAAATTGTTGTAAATAAATATTGTAACAGGGACCAAATAGTAAACAACATATTACTACATAAGCAATAATAAACAAAGAAAATCATAATTATAAAATTCTTTTTTTATCTTTTTCATTCAATAGATTACCATTACCTAATGATGACTGCAAGATTGTAAACCAGTTACAGACATTGAAGACAGGACTATTATCCCTCAATGATAAAGGTATGTTCAAATTTATATACTTTTAATAAGATTTTTTGATATACTGTATATTGTTGTTTACAGTAGTCAAATTTCACATCCTTTTCCATTCTCCACATGTTGAAGATCTAAATTTTTCTTAACTAGTTTTGATTATTGAACAAAAATATCACTCATTTTTTATACATATTTATTTCAAAATTGGGAATAATATTAAGTAAATCTTTGTAACTCTATTTTCTAAGCATTATGCTTATGAATAGAGGCATGTCTTATAAACATTGATTGATTTGTTTTATTTTACTTTGCTTTTTTACCACTTCTGGCTAATAGTGAAGATGAGGATGTTTGATGACATGATGAAATTGCTGTGAGGATAACCCATGGCCAGACCAAGGCTCAAAGTTGGAAAATTCACTGGTGAGATTAAAAGTCGACCACAGAGCTGGATGTAGCAATTTAAAAACACCACAATATATTGTCACTGTATGTATGCTATTTTACAACAGTACTTTTGAAGGTAGATTGCTTTAAAATTACAACCACCTTGATGGCCCGCTTACAGTCTCGCCACCCAAGACTCCAGGTTGAAGTCCTACTCTAGGCCTGGGTGTTCCTTCATCAATTTCACTTATTCAATGCACATCCACATTGGTGTGACTAGACAAAAGTAGCAGAAAGGTGGTGTAATATAAAAACATACAAAATATATAAAATCAGAAAAAAACAAAATACTTCATGGATACAATAAATGTCAACTATCACAACAATTATCAAAAAGCTTCAACTTCAGATTAAAATATAATCAGTGTGTCTCAATAAGCTGCCTATTTAGAGCAATTATCAAAGTTGAAATTGTTGTGTGTGTGTGGGGGGGGGGGGGTTTGTAGAGTGTTTCCTCAATCCTTGCAATAGAAATAGATGGATGGAGGATTCTTACATGGTTAAAAATGGTGAACAATGAAATAGGCAGGGAATATTTTTTGCAAACAAATTCCCATTTTGAGCTTATTCTACAGTATAGTGATAATGATAGTCATTATCAATGTGGACAATTTGCATTTTCCTTTAATTTATGTAAGTGAAATTGTATGTATTCCAAGTTATCTATTCTTTATTCATCTTCAGATCACATACTTTGTTTTTGCAAAGTTATCCTTTTTTTCTTTGCCTGTTCAAAATTTAAATTCTGGTTGTCACTTGTCCCATTGAAGTTAATAGTACATTACTGGGCACTAGTTGAGAAATACATCGCTTGTTTTGGTTCATATTAGGACTATTATTTTTTTATGAAATATTGTTCAATGTTAACTCCACAAGTAGATCATTAGTTGTACTTGATGGGTTTCAGTTCATAAGTTTAGGATTCAGTGTTCATGGAATTGATTTGATTATGAAATTGTGATATATCACAGTTGCTCAGTTCACAAATTGAAATTCAAAATAATGCCACAAAATATTTTTCCTCCTGTCATCTGGATCTTCATATGTATTCATGTAAGCTTCATGCAACATATTTATAAATTTATGAGTATAGCAACGTTGTAAATTGAAAATAGAACTATTTTATTTTATTTGTACATCTTCAACACCAGATCAAATGCTGGTGGAAAACGTTTTCTAATTAAGGTAAGTGAATAAATATTAAAAACACTTTTTTTTAAACAATACTTTCAGTTTGAATTATTTGCTTACTTCAGCTACTGCAAAAATAGACTATCCTAGTAAACACTTACCAATCTGGATGGACTTTCCAGTTCTTCCCTTTGAAATATTCTGTCACTGAAAGGAACAGAGGAATTTTTAGTATTGAATTGGCAAGATTACAAATTTACTTGAAAAGTTCTTGTCTTTACTATTGATACCAGATACAGACTACTAAATATACAAATATTGAGATTCAAATTAAGAATACGTATTGTGATTCGTAACATCCAAACATGTGAAATAAAATTAAAGATACTAAAGTTTTCCAGTGCTTCAAATAAACAATTATTTAAGTTTTTCTCCATTGTTATGTTCAATAGTTAATATAAGATTTGAGCATGTACAACTTTGTAAATATGTATAACTTAAAATACACACTCATGAAAGAACAAATACATATGAAAACAGTTTAAACCTCTATAATCAAAATTTATAACATGATTCACTTCCTCTGAGCTGTAATTATATTGTTGGTCTTACCATCTGCATCTGTCTGCTTTATTTCTAACTCTTTCCTGGCCTCATAATGCCCATAAATATCTGGTATTGCTATACCAAGAGAAAAGGGAGTGCCATCAATTTGGTGGAAGAAATACTTATGTCTTCTAGTTACTACCCGTTTCTATAAAGAAAGAATATACATAATCATAAATTACACTACATATTAAGCCAAAGGAATAAGGAATATGTAAAATTGTCTAATTTCATCGAGATAAAAAGGTAAGACTATCCTCCTTTTGAGGAAATTCGTAATTCGTACATATATTCTATAAATATGTAAACTTTACAGATTATAAAGTAAAATTTCCAACCTCCAATTCACGGTAACAGATGCAGAATGAACACTTGAAAATATGAGTAAATTAACAATTTTGCAGTCTTAACTTTAGTTGACAACATTATTGAGAATAAATAATATAAACGATTAGTTTTCACTTACTTTCATTGTTGGTTCTGGCACATATTTGTTTTTTAAATGCATAGTTCTGCTGTGTAAAACGTCCATTTTATCTCAACAGGTGAAGACTGTTTGAAACAATGGAAATATTGTGTTTAAACAACAGATGTGTGCCAGAATCAATAATAAAAGTAAGTGAAAGCCAATCTCTTAATTATTTATTATTAAATAATTAAATTATTTAATATTAAATAAAAATATTTAACAATATTTAATATTAAATAAAAACTGAATTATTTATTCCTACTTACCAATAACATGAAAAAACCAAAAGATTACTATAGAGCTTTGTTCACTGATATTGTATTTTAAAATGCTTGTTAGGTTATATAATTCAAGAACATGCAGAAATTTCTTGGACAAAATTATGATTTTTAGATGGTAATGATAACAATCTTGAAATGGAAATTGTAAGAGTCTAGTTCATGAGATATATATATACTCCTTCTTCTAGGTTCATTGTTGTTGTTGGCAATATTTCTTGCAGTTGTTTGTTACAGCTCTAACCTCTCTTCAAATGAGCAACAAGATATAACCCCAGATGATAAAAGTATATAATGATAATACATTTCTTTATTAAGCGGGTGAGGTTCAGCCTATAGGTTGCTCTGCCACCTAACCCTTGTCAATGTAATGTTTCATATATAATAAACTGCATGTGGAGCATGTGTACTTGTAAGAGATATACAGAATTAAATGAATACACAAAGTGTTTAACTTCAAATACAAAAGACAAAATAATACGTAATAATAAAAATACAATTTCATCTAGTGACTTCATACCTTCAATATGTGCCATGACTCTGCCATTGTTCCATTAACAGTAAATCTTTTACTTTACCTCTGAAACATAAGGGATTGTTTACGCATGTGATGTTCGCAGCCAAAGCATTTCATGCTTTGGGAGCCGAAAAGGCGAAAGATAATTTGTAGGCAATGGTTTAATAATGGGGAAAATCGAAATTGTTCCACTTCCAGGTAGCATATTCATGGATATCCCTACGAGAATGCATTTTTTTCGAACAGATACTGTAGTTTACCTTCTCCTAATATACTGCGGGTGAAACAGAGATAATGTAGTTTCCTGGGAATTGAACCTGGGACCACTTGCACCAAAGGCAAGAGTGCTAACCATTTAAGAATTAAATGTATGTGATCTGCATTGCAACTATGATCGAGAGTGCTCCCTTTGACACTTTATAACAATAAATTAAGCCTCTGGATCACAACTCCCTTAGTACATTGTTATCACATTCAAGAAGACCTAGTTTCAATTCCTGGCAGGGGCAAAACTCAGTGATTCAGATCTCACTTTAAATTGTAGGTCCAGTCCTAATAGCTGTATCAATGTGATAAAACCAATTTTTAAAAAACTTTCTTGACATGAAAATGTTGATTTTGATAGTTGTGACTTCAGTCTAGAAACTAGGGTGAAATGTCACATTTAAGAAGCAAATTGCTTCTAATATGAACAATTGTATTATTTTGTAAAATTTGACTGTGATTAAGCAGGTTAAGGAACTTTGGTAATGAGGAATAAGAGGATTGAAAATGTTCTTATATCACTATTATCTTACCATATCATCACAGTGGACTTTGACATTTAATTCTGCTTCACCCTCCTTTTGATCTATCATATCATGCCGTAGCTGAGAAAAAGGGAAAAATGTTTGCATAAATATTAGTATATCTATAAAATTATTTTACAGAAATGAATAACAGATGATAAATTTATAACTATGTATTACCTTGAAGCAGATCAAAACAAAACTACATATATTTTCTAATTTTGTCTAAGCTGTCAAGAAAAGAAAATGAGAGTTTGTAGAATACCAATAGTTACCTAAGCTACAAGACCCCTAACAACAACAAGGTTCCTACAGCGATTGGTGTGGAGAGAACGTTCATCTGAGCTTTCCCCTATCCCATCACGACAGGCTGCTTGTTGTTGCACACTGTTTGCAACACAAGGACTGTAGACTATTTGTATTTGTGTGTTTGTTATTTGAACCAATACCGCTTCTGATACTGTTACCAATTTTCATTAATTCTGATACTTGGATATTGTAACAATTTAAAGTTTTCCAGAATATTTATTTATATGTATAAATATGTAAGCATTCCAAGTTCAGCTATGTCAGGTTCATTTATCAGATTTGATTTGAAATAGCCACATGATTATATATGATATAATCAGAATATAATATTAATTGCCATTTAATTATGGAATTCCCTTTTGACACATACTATTGTCATATAATTTATGTAAATTGCTGATTTTACACAATTTTCAGTATGTTGGGGGCAGTGGCGGCTCATTCTACTTATTGTTAGGAGGGGTGTATTCACAAAAAAACCTTACCTTAACTATTTGAAGATGAACTCCATGGGGTGGTCTTTCATTGACTTATTCATTTTTACTTGTACGATTTACCATTCAAAACACCAGATTATATGACTTACTACCAGAAAACAAATTACTCTTTGAATGGATTCGAAAACTTAAATTATCAAGCACGTACTGACAAGGAAAACGGACGTGTTACATGGCTGGCCCATGTTTCTCTCGGTAATCGCATGTTTATGTGTGATGTCCACCATGAGAGGTTTCGATTTCTACCACTTGGCAGCGCCACCATACATTGGACTGCATTAAATGCAACCTTCTTTTTAGCATTACAAGCAATGATATATAAATAGCTAGATAACAATTTGAGTACATCTTTTTGACCACTATTTCATTGTATTGCTATTCTCCCCAAATTAATGTAATTAGGAAATTGTAAATCTGTAAATTGGAAATACAGGATTTTCCTTCTTAAATTTTCAAGACATTTCAACACCTTTTCTACTGGCCCACAATAAAATGCAACACCAAGATAATATTTCAGCAGTCACCAGTACTATTTAGGCCATTTTAATGGAAGCATAGCTTTTATCTATGAGGGTGGATCAAATGAAAATGGAACAGTATATATATGAAAGTATGTACATCCACTCTTCCGTTTTCATTTGATCCACCCTAATACATTCTGGACATGGTCAGAACACTTACATGTAGGAGAAGGGTGTTGTTTTCTCTGGGACCTCCGTCACTGTCAACCAGCTCAACTTCAGTGAGATCAACACTGTTGTAATTGGGCTTCAGTGACTCCTGAAACTTTAAAAACATGCAACTATGAATATTTGACAAAAAGAATATGTAGCATGTTCATCACAGGTCATCAGAACAGAATATATAATGAATGTGATACTTATAGGTGCAACAATTTCTCCTAATACTTAGACTATTCAAAATGTATTATTATCTATCATTGCGTACAGTGGCATATTCTCCGTGTTACTATGTTTACTGCTGTGTATTATATATTTAGCTGTAATATATGAGTAATTGCTCATTATTATGCAAACTATTAAAATAAGCTTATGAAGCAAGATTTAATTAAATTATTTAAAGAACTTAATGACTTGGCCACTGACGGCCAAGTTTCCTCCCTGATTGTATGTGGAGACTGCGATGGAGCCAACGATAAAATGGGCGATTGGCTATTTTTACAAAAATGCAGCCTTCATGGTCAGTTCCATCATTCCAACAACGATGGCAGGAGAACATTGCTTGTTCCTTCCTGATTTCTGTGCCATGCTTGGCAGAGGCATTGTTGCTATATGAAGGAAAATTTCCCTTGGTACATGGTAATACATAGGTAAAAAGTTTTTTTTAAAAAAATATAGAAATTGCTGGAAAATTTGAAGTTTTTAGACTTCTGTTTTTTTCTTTTATTTGCATGCCTGCATTGGTGTTTTATTTCTATTATATCCAATTAATCTAGAGATTATACATACAATATATACAATAAATAAGAATTGTTGTGGTAAAGCAGGACACATTTTTAGAATACACCACTCATGGACGTCCGCAGGATTTTTTCCAGGGAGGGGCAAGCAAGGTCATTTTTTTCAGGTGGGCAAGGGAGGCATATTTTTCCCCATAATAATAATGCCCTCTCAAAAAAAAACACTATTTCAGTCTGAAATTATAATGTTCCTTCAACATATTTATAATAATTAACATAACTTACTGTGGCTGAAATGAAATTATGTGTGAAATATAGGTGCATCCAGAAAGTAAGTTTCCCACTTGTCCACAGGTGGCAGGCCATGCATATTGAAACTTGTTTGGCGCATGTGTGAGAGGCACATGCCCTGGCTAGTGAATGTCCTAGAAGACGTTTCCCAAAAGTCCTCAGTAGCATCGCAGCAGCGATGAAACATGGCGGCTCTTATTCTATCTCCCACCACGTTCGAGGTTTGTTAGGTTACCAAGTTCTTGAACGCACAAAACATACACCTGATTGAAATTCATCATTAGCTGTGCCAGGTGTATGGGC
The DNA here is from genome assembly GCF_977018435.1 of Lepisma saccharinum. NCBI lineage: Eukaryota > Metazoa > Arthropoda > Insecta > Zygentoma > Lepismatidae > Lepisma > Lepisma saccharinum. The sequence goes on along the minus strand of NC_139229.1, from coordinate 63,147,411 downwards.
CAGACATCATAAGCAAGCAGATGGTGCGTCGTTGGTGCAGGACATTTACTGAAGGCCGGCAAAATGTGCATGACGACGAGCACAGTGGGCGGCCATCAGCCGTTATGGACGAGCTTGTAGAGCAGGTGCAGCAGTGCATATTGGAGGGTTGTTGTGTCATGATCATGGAACCCAGCAGCCATTTCCCGCAGATTTCTCAGTCGTTGTTGCATGACATTGTTACGAAACGCCTCTTGTTCCAGAAATTTTGTGCCCGGTAGGTGCCAAAACAACTGATGCCCGAACACAAAGGAAAATGCATGGGCATGATGCTGACATTTCTGCAGCATTACCATGATGATGACTATTTTCTCAACCGAATCATCACAGGGGATGAAACGTGGGTTCATACAGCACCTCAGAAAGCAAGCAGCAGTCCATGCCTTGGCGTCACAGTGGATCTCCATGCAGGATGAAGTTCAAACAAACTGTGTCGGTGCGAAAAGTGATGTGCACAGTGTTCTGGGACAGACAAGGCATTCTGCTCATCGAGTTTCTGCCCAGAGGTGAGACTGTGAACGCTAACCGTTACTGTGGAACACTGGGAACATTGTGATGAGCCATTCAGAATAAGCGACGTGGTAAGCTCAGTGCCGGGGTGATCTTGCTGCACGACAATGCGAAGCTGCATATGGCTAGGCACACTGCAGCCCTTCTGGACAGGTTCGGTTGGGAGGTGTTCGATCATCCATTGTACAGCCTGGATCTTGCTTCCAGTGATTACCACATGTTCTTGCACTTGAAAAAGTTCCTGTCCGATCAACATTTTCACAGCGACGAAGAGGTTCAGACGGCTGTCACACAGTGGTTCGGCACCCAGGCAGTGGACTTCTATGATGCAGGTATACAGAAGTTGGTCCCACGCTATGACAAGTGCCTGAATTCCGGCGGGAATTATGGTGACAAGTAACTGGACAAGTGCTGTACCATTGAATGATATAATGTTCCCTTTTTGTGCATGACCCCAGGGAAACTTACTTTCTGGATGCACCTAATATATAATTTTCAGGTGTACATTCATTTTCCAGGGATGGGGCCATGGCCTCCACTTGCCCATGACACTACTGATTGCATATTAAGAGTACTGAATAATCCCAAATGGAGATGACAACTAACACCAGAAAATGAAGGAAATGAATGTGGACTACATGGATTCCATGGTCATGAAGTCTTCATTTGATAAATTTCTTATTGAAAAAATGTTTATTCATGCTTGAAGGAATCAGAAACAATGTATTCAATGAAGAACAGTGTATAAGATAATGAGGATGAATATAACTGTGATAACAACCACTCAGATGACAATCTTAAATGAAAAGTTGGAAACATTGAAAGTTCATTTCTAATGTGTTGATTCTGCAATTTATGAATGCAATCATCATTTTGCTCAGTTCCTGCTCATAGAAACATGAGGACAGCAAAAAGTATATGGCACACAAGGATGAAGAGAAGTGAGAAGTGATAGAGATTAAATTTTAAATACCATCAGCATTGTAATGCTTAAGAAATGCAATGTTGATTCTATCTACTGATTGTTATTATGTATGAAGATATGGTTAGGATTCATAAATATAACCACAGAAAGATATAATTATGAAATATGAAGATGATACAACTGCCATGATAACATATTCTTTTGAACTATAAAGCTATACTATTAATATCCCCATAAACTGGTACAGCAGTGAAATCTAGGAAAACAAGTGTGTTGTATCCAAGTTGTGAAAGTCACTATCATCATTATTATTATTTTTTATCAAGTTCAAGATTCTGCCATTTGCTGAATTCAACATTTGGTAGGCTTTAAGAACGAACAAAGAATGTGATTAGAGGGGTTTGTTCTAGCATTCCCCATCTTTCAATAATTTAGAATGAGGCTCTTTATCGACTGTTATTTGTTTTTATCTTCTCACTGGCACTTTTCCAGTAACTGCTTTCATAATAGATGATATTCAGTGAGCAACTTCCCCCACAATTCATTGAGGGAAATCATGCTCTGCCACCATATTTCTTACAAACAGATCATATCCTGCATTGAAAACATGCGTGGTAAGCATTGTGCATATGATCTTGGCCAAAATGGTTCAAGGTATGCTTATCATGATCATATGAAGAATATGTATGTATAAAATATCGCAAATTTCTTGCTGTAAGAAGGCTTCTCATACACTTTCCATAACACATGCAAATCTGTTTGCCTGACTTTATGCTGTTTCTTCTCAAAGTGCACTGCGTGATGCCATCACATTGAATATGTGACAGGAACAATAACTGAACTTTACCACATGTTGTTACAGGATAAATTACAAAACAAATTTAGAAGAAAATGGCAATGTCTGTAGTTACAACAGTAGATAATTTATGTGAAATATAATATTTTTAGCAATTACAAGCAGCCAGGACAAAAATGCAAAAACAAATGGTGAAAAAAGGTGCAGAATTTAATTTCTTTGTTGCAATTATGTGCTTTGACAATTAAGTCATAGTTTTGATAGGGACTTCAAGCTTCTACCATTGTTCAATTTCAAGCCACAAAGAGTACATGAGAAACACATAGTCAATACAACATCATACTTTGCATTCGGTTATAACCTATCTCAGCTTTCCTCTGCATTTTCCTGTTTTATGGTATTAAGGTTTTCAAAAGTATAGTAATATGCATGTTATTGCAACAAGTTACTTATTTACAAGACAGTATCAACATTGTTATATATTGAACACATTTCATATGGCAGAAAGCTACACAAATCCAGACAAGAATACATATTGTTGCTTATCTGATGAAGAGGCATAAGTATAAGCATATACTTTCACCTATGGCATGACAAAATTTCATGATTACTCCACTTTGAGTATACAAAGAAAGATATACAGGGTGGGAAATAACCTTTTGCTAGGGGTCCACAGTAAAAAGTAACAACAATTAAGAAATTATGGTAATACCAAGTGTTAACTACGACAATTGTGGTTACAAAAACTTAATTAAAAAAAGTTAGTATGTCCGCCGTTTTCTTCTCTCACAGCACGAAGACGATCAGGGTAGGAGCTCAGAAGATTCGCAAACAGTCCGTATTCCATTCCATGTCACGGAGGACTTGTTCCAGATGTGCAAGGAGTGTTGGCCGGGAATAGCAGTCCGGTCCACGTTCCACTATCATCAAGGACTCAACTGCGTCCTTCAGAATAGTCCCAAAGTGCTCTGCTGCATTCAGGTCCGATGATGCACCCGGCCATTCAGAACTGCTGAAGAAGTAAAGGCCACTTCGCTGAAGAAGGTCTTGGTTTTAGCATTTGCCTTGAAGGAAGGTGCTTTGTTGTGAACTAACTTTTAATTTTGTTTTTGTAACCACATTTGTCGTAGTAAACATTTGGTATTACCATAATTTCTTAATTGTTGTTACTTTTTCCTGCAGACCCCTAGCAAAAGGTTATTTCCCACCCTGTATATAAAAAAATGAACTTCTAGAATCTCTATCCCTCTTCATCAGACAAGATAAAGGCATAACAACAAATGTTTCAGTGTGTTTCTGCTAATAATGTAGAATAATTAATTACTTTAGAATACAAATTTCAAGTTTTGGCATTTAGATAAAACAAATATGCTTCAAACTGAAAGATTATGCGTATTGTAGAACAATATATCAGTTATTAATTATTGGATTGACAACTGTATTCATTTTGTAAAAATTAAAGATATTTAATTTATTAGCATTTCCTTGCACTTGTCCTTTAAAGCTAGACACACATATTGGATGCAAGGGGATAGGAACATGTCACCCCCAATAAGACAGACAATATATTATGTGAGTGTACAATATTGGTGTTGTACACTTTGTCCCATGCCCAATAATTTAAAGGTAGCATACAAATATAATGCAATTAGCATACAACTTTTCCTGCCAGCCTGATATAATATTTATTCTTATATAAAACCCAGTCAAATATAAATATACTTACTCTTCCTTGTGATTTACTAATCTGAAGCAAAAGTAAAGGGAAAAGAATGCTATTATTACATTTGGAATTGCAACATAGGGTTGTAGAAATTGATTTAATAAGCCCTTTGATTGTAATTTTTAAGAATTTCAAGACATGTAAACATATTTCTAATTGAAGCTAAGTAATTTCGAGCATATGGAAAAGGAATAACCTTAATATGTTTTAAGATCAGTGAAAAAAACAAACCAGCATTCATGGTGTTGTGAGGTAAATGTGGTGAAAATATTACATGGAAAATGGTCAGTGTTTGCAGTCACAAGAACATACAAACTTGGAGTTATCTTACATGTGTGTGTCATATGTATCTGGAATGAAAAATGAGGAAAAGTATATGAATTGTCTTTTAAATTCACTGTCTTCTTCTATTTTTCATTTTCATTTCCTTAAGTAGTGAACATTTCAAATATTAAAATGCAAGATAACATTTTGTAATAATAATAATCTCTATAAAATGGCCATAACCAAACATTTTTTACAACAATAATAACCTATGAAACAGAAATATGCACCATGTAGAAGGGGGGTGAAGCATAGGCTTGCGCAGACCCTCTGATTAGGGGGGGCAAAAGCTTTGATGAAAGTTCAGTCGGGAGAGAAAAACCTCATTGTATCTCACTGTTTTAGTTTCATTGCATTGATGGGTATATACAAACTGCAGCAACATAGAGGCACATCACAAATAAATAAATTGTCTCTGAAATGTGCAGCGCTTCTTTTCTCCAAACAATTGTGTTCATGCACTTAAGACAAAACTGTTTAGCCCGGTGGAGGCACATAGTGGTTCGGATCCCACTTTAAACTGTAGATCCAGTCCCGATTAGCCTATCAGTGCATAAAGTGGACTTATAACAACAACTCAAGTACAAAACTGTTTAGCAGCAATAGACTGAAGTACTTAGTAATTATAACATCTCTGGTAATTTACAGTGCATTACAGAAAATAATAAAATTGCGAGCGAAGTGAGCAAGAAAATTTTTAGATACAAATTTTTCAAACTGAAAACAATATTGATTTAATATGACAAAAAAAATCATGGGCTGCCATGGCATTCTCTTTTAGAATTTTTTTCATTTAGATTATTCGGCGCACAGGGTCAAATCCCACCGTCCCCTAGCTACAGCTCTGAACTTGACTATATGAAAAGGAGTAGTTGCGAGTGAAGTGAGCAAGAAAATTTTACAAAATGTATTTTAATTTGTATAAAATTTGATATCGAGGAAGCAATTTCCCTTTGTGCCACTGCTACTTTTAGATTCTACTAGTCTCAATGTTTGCCTCCCCCCTGCACCCCTAAAATTGATTTCCATCCAAGGTTGGGGAGGGGCAAGGCTCATTCCCCCGTCATTGCACCACTGCACCCCCTTCCCCCGTAGTTGCTTTGAATTTTAATCAGCTTGAAAATACTTTATTTTATTTAAGAGTATAATATTGTTTAATAACAGCGATAAGATTCTTCTACGCTAAATTTCTAGGTGAAAGTAGCCTGGAAGAGAAGGGGGGTGGGGAGGCAAGGATGGCCACACCTCCACCTTAGAAATCAAATGTCAATCTAGAAGTATATATTTCACATGTACAATTCTCACGTAATATACATGAAGACATACCAAGAATAATACAAGTTGAAAAGCTAGAGATAATAATGGAAATATATAGATTAAATAATGTAAACATTTAATGAGAGAATGAAGAAAAACTGCTCAAGAAAATTATTGAATTGGAACAAAATAAAAGAAAGGTAGACCAAGAAATAAATGGAGAAATACAGCTAAGAAGAACCTGGAGAAAGTTAGAGACACAAGAAGGAAGATATGTACCAGGACAAATGTATGTATGCTGTAATATGATGCTTTCCATCCTATGGATATGGGTCAACGGAAATTTAAAAACAAGTATTATTATTTGTATTAAATAATATTTAGTTCAAATTTTGCACTGCAAATTCACGTGACTTCTGCAAGTTTATTATAACTGAATGCTCAAAATACTTAATTTATTTGTACTAACATGGAACTTGTTAAGTTTTGTGTGTTACCATAGAGAAATCATTAATCATTTACGAAACATATTTCTCCATATTGGTTTGAAAGTATTGAATATCGATGCAGAAGTTCCTTGAATATGTACTACCATTGAATGCTTAACTCTTTCACTTAACATTCACTAACACAAGCTACTAATACATAAATAAATCTTTGTGTGGGCGTGTGTATGTGTGGCAACTATTTCATTAAACTAACAAAAATACTGTTAATTTCTATAGAAGGCAATACCTTCACTGTATAAATATAGACCTGAGATCTAACTTACCAGTGGCCTGAGGTCGGGATGATACAGAATGTGGCCATTGTTATTTATGATAAATGAATATCCATTTACACCCAGCTGAAATGAAGACACAAGCTATTGTATTATTTCTGATGCATGATATTCAGAATTATGATCATTTTATCAAAGAATCTGCTTTAAAATTACTTTTTTTTTTAAGAAGAAATATAATGTACAGTTATATTGAGATCCAGTGTTTCAGGTAACTTGAAAAACATTATCAAAAAAGAAAAGCTAATAAAAATTCTAGGGTGTTTGGGAAAAATCGACTGTCACAAACTGCAATTTCCTGTTGTTTTCATTTAAGTCACACTGAATCAATTAAAGAGAATATTATAAGTATAATTTTATATTGGGAATGTGTAAAGATTCTGAACAGCATTGATCCAACATATATCATGCCTCTAATGTTTCCTATTAACCCTAGAAAGCTAATGCTTCGTCAAATCGGCATCCTTTCTTGCAACATGATGTGCTGGGCACCCTCAGTACCTTCAATTGGCCTTGAACTTTCTAGGGAGTGATACTGTGTGGGTTGAATTGAGGTCCAGTTGACAAATTATTTGATATTATTTTACCTGCATAGTCGTTCTGATGAAGCATTAGCTTTAACGTAACCAAATTTGCAGCATCTATTTCAGTGGCGGCTCATGGTTCAGAATGTTGGTGGTTGCAGCTAATATATATCGTATATTTCTTCATCAATATATACTATAGTTATATAACTTTAATTTGTATGTATTTATAATGTAATTATGTGTATTTATAATTTTATATGTGAGTGACACGTGACACTCTCGAGGGGTACAATTAATAACCATCATACAAAATTTGAAGTTTCCATTTATTCGACAGCAATATTATGCAGAATTGTATTTTTTTGTGATTATGTAAGAAGTACTTTATGTTCTGATTCAATTGTTAAATACACGTATTTTGACGGAAAACTCTGATGAACCGATGCTTGTAATTGGACTGGAATACTCATCCAGCTTTTTTGTTTGTTACTAATACTATCAGAAACAAATTATGTTAGTAGCCAATTTCAATTGCCAATAAAACTCTTCCTATAAAGCAAAAGAGTAAGGTCGTCAAAATGACTACGACTTAGCTTTGGGGTTCCTGATATTCCACCTTAACTCTCTAGGGTTTAAAGCATTAACATATATAAATGCCTGCTATAATATTTCATTTTTTGACTTAACTGCTTTCTCCCGAACACCCTAGAATTGTAGTTAAAGCAGGGATGCTAATGATGCAGGTTTAATTTTTGGTCAAACAAAAATTTTTACTAAGTTCTCATATATATATTCTTTCTGTATCCCAAGCTCTATCTAATAACCATTTTGGTGTATCTTATATGTTGATAATAAAATATTACTATTTTGATATAATAATAATTAAATAAATAAGCAATTAAATAATAACATATTTATAACTCACCTTGTATGGTGGTACTAGTTTCTTTAGCTGCAGTATGGGAACATCAGTACCAATCACTCCAAGCAATTCTGCTACACGTTCACCCTGAAAATACATCAGACAGTTTAGCAGTGAGTAGAACAAATGCTGGCATGTGTTATTGTATTATTTATAAATTAATCATTCCCATTTTGGTCAGTAAGATTTTTTTTTGCATTTACCCAAATAATTACTTAAATCAAAGAATACTTTGTGCTTATGTCATTAGTTATATTCCATTATGTGACTTCTAATAAATTATTCATTGTCACATATATTTAAGTGTTTAAGAATATATAAAGCAATGCATTGATTGAAGTCATGAATGAGATGCATTGAAATTTTGTAGGTTAATATTTTGATTTCTGCGGTTATTTAGGAAATAAATATTAATGGCAGCAAACTTAAAATATTTTCCAACTGAACATTTGTATCGGAGAAATTTCCAGTTGGGGGGGGGGGAGTTACAGTTAAGCTATCTGTACACGATCAAATGAAACATGAATGCCATGATTAAGGAAAGTGACGTCATAGTACACATCATGTTTTTCCTTGCATTCGTGGTAACTCCAAAAATTTCCAAATAGAAATAGTCCTAATTAAAGCCTTTCATGACTGACTGTTGACCACTAAGAGAGAACATGCTATTGAAATTGATTGTTGAAATGAAACATCGAGGTAGAGAATGTTATTTATTTCTATTCTCCGATTTTAAAAATTCATTGTTGAGCAACAATGCAATTCTTTTAGAAACCATTGCTTGTGATCCTTTGTTTGTGTTGTTGGAACATACAAATCAATACTAGACGACAATGAACAACGATGCATGTGCAGTAGGCAGCAAGAATGAAAGCCAGGTGTCCAGTTGAAAACGTGCACAAATTCATCGTCAGCGGACGACCATCAATTTTCACAGAAGACTTTCTTGTGGATGCATGAGGATTTTCTGTAGCCCATATCCGAGTATTCTGACTATTCACGTATCCACACAAATGGATCCAGGCCTCATCACTGAAAAATGTTTTGTTCAGTTTGTTGACCACATTGTTCCGCATAAATCTGTTGAACCACTGACAATAATTTCTGCGTTTCTCGAAATCCAACGGGCGTAGCTCTTGAACTACTCGCACCTTGTATGCTCGGAACTTCAGACGTTTTGCAGCCCTGTGACAAGATGACAAAGATTTTTCACCTCTTGTGAAAGCCTCCTCAGAGACTTCCTAGGGGAGTTCTGCAATTTTTCACGAACATCCACAAGAAAGTCTTCTGTGAAAATTGATGGTCGTCCACCCCTTGGCTTATCTGTAACGTTTCCTGTTTCGCGAAACCTTTTTATTAAATCATACACTGTTGTTTATCATGGTGAAGGAGGGTTGGGATATCTCCTATGAAAGATCTCTATACAGTGTTCGTATGATTTAACTTGAAAGTAAGCTTCCAAAACAGCAACCCTTTGCTCCCGTGTAAGACTCATGGTGAACTGAATTCGTGTGTGTTTTTAAATGGACATCTGGCTTTGATTCTTGCTGCCTACTGTGCATGCATCGTTGTTCATTGTCATCTAGTGTTGATTTGTATGTTCCAACAACACCAACAAACAATCACAAGCAACAGTTTTTTAAAAAATTGCTTTGTTGCTCAACAATGAATTTTTAAATTCAGAGTTCGAGGACTTTAGAAACGCACTGTAGTTTCCTAGATATGGATATGATATGATAGATATGAATGTATAAAATTATAGTTCGCACTTTAAGAGATTTTTCTGTAGAATCAGGATGTCATAACAAGCTTTTTTATTTCATTTGGCAATTTGTGTATTTAAATTACCCACATTTTTATGTATAATTGACCTTTATTTTCACAACCATTTCCACTTATATCTTTTCATTTTTGCAAATCGAACACTGTAGAGGTTATGGCTACTATAAGATGAAGTTGCTTGAATCATTCGGACATATTTTGCTATATTTGTGGGGAGTACACAGTGAAAGAAGTAGCAAACCTATTTCAGAGTTTGTCAAAAGAGCATATGCAGGTTATTTTGGAGTCAAGCTTGCAGATGAGGATAAGCCATGGGCTCCTCATATTGTATGCAAAACTTGTATGGAGCATTTTCGCCAGTGGACAAATGGAAAGAAATGCTGCCTGAAATTTGAAATACCAATGGTAAGAGGGAACCGAAAAACCACGTCGACAACTGTTATTTTTGTATTGTTAATATCATAGGCATCAATCGAAATAATCGTGACAAGTGGTCTTACAAAGCACTTAAGTTACCTGTACATATCATGGAAAAACTGAAGGCAGGAATTTTTCGATGGTCCACAGATCAGACAACTTAAAAGTGACCCACATTTCATATCTTCAATGAATTAAATCGATGCATGTGCCTGGCACTGGATTTGTTCTTGTGAAAAACTTTTTTGGCAACAAGAGGCAGATAACTATACGCAATTCCACGTCAATTCATCCAGGCCATGTCACCCACCATCCCCGATTTTGATGAAATTCGGTATGCTTATAGATCTTTTGATGCTGATTACAAAAATGACAACTTTTTTTAATTGGTCAAAGAGTTCAGAAGTTACGTGCTTTTTAAGATCTCCGTGTACGCCACATGCGGCTCCACTTTGAATGACACGCATTAGGTTATAAACGATCGTATCTTCCCTCGGGTTTGCCGTAGAAACTTCAAGTTTCTTTTCTTTTGTTCAGAATAGTATAGGCTTTCATTTAAATAACATTTCAGAAGAATGTATCAATAAACATGTATTTTTATATATAGTTTTACGTATTTTTTTAGAAAAATAAATGACTAACTTCAAGCGCGAATTTCATGCAATGCCCCCCCTTCAATTTACCCTTAATTTTATATGTAGGCAGCTCAGTGTGTGTACTAATGTCTGATGAAAACATTGGGATGGGCGGTTCAGAGACAGGGTGATAAAAAAATAATTTGCATAAAATGACATTAAGAGTAAATCTTCTTAAAAATTAGCACAAAACCTGAAGTACAATATGTTTCAAGCTACAATATTCACAATGTATGTTCACTATGTGTGAATGTAAGCATAGGCGTAACCTGGCGGGGCCAAAGGGAAGCTCTTGCCCTCTCCCAAATTTATAGATTAATTTAAAATTTGCATGTAATAATTACAGTGGAACTCCGATTGAAGTTCCTCGATTTTACATTTTCCTTCATTTTGCATTCAATCTTGGTGGTCCCAACATAGTAAATTGTTTAGAAATTTTCCAAGATTTTACATTTTCCCGCGTATTAATTTTTTTCAGCTTGGTCTCATGGATAACGTAAAATCGAGGTTCCACTGTATCTAAGTTAGTTTCAACAGTCTTCATTTTTTTTAAAAAAATATATATTATATAATTATATATATATATATATATAATCATTATTAACATTCCCAAGTTTAGCAAATTTATGTTCGAGAACATTCTTTTTGTGCATTTTATCTCAATAGGGAAGTTCTTTTTTGGCTACTCTTCATGGGGATACGTAATATGAAGTAAGAATTAATACTACACATTTGTGCTGATTTAAGTTTTTTTCAAATTGAGCTTTTTCGCCACATACCACAGAAAATATGCTTGTGACGGGATGGTTGGAACAGAAAAAAATACTTGTATAGACTTCTATAGTATAAAGCAACAAGTACGGCAATTATGTACCAATTCCGTAGAAATAGTATTCAAGGCATAAATTTCTTAGTAATCATCTAGGGTGAAATGACAACAACCCACAGTACAATGTGTCAGTAGCGATTGCAAAGTACAACAGTACCAGGAAGTATGCACTATTTTGAACTTACAGGTTCCGTAAGTTACTTTTTACAAGTAACTGGGTTTCTTTTACAGTTACTGTAACAGTAACTTACTGTTAATGATCATTGATTTGTGTAAAAGTTACACAAAATCAGTGATCTTGAAGACTTCCGTGTTTTACTTATGTTTCTAGTACATAATATGTATTCATATATTTACATTATTACTGCTAATAAATTATGGAAAACACAGTCAGCTTTGCTTGAACGATTATAATTAAAAAATCATTTGTATGCTGACCATGGTATTTTGAATATGGTGTCATTGATTCCATTCGCACCTATTTCTTTCTCCTCCATTCCAAGTTCAACAAGATCCAAAGATCCACTCCCTCGACAATGACTTTTTCCTAGCTGGACAACAACATTCCAAACGAACACAGCAGTCTACCAAAAACAATGGAGTTTTCACATACAATTAGAAATGAATTACAGTAAAGCGTGGATGTTCTAAATTTAGCATGCAACAAAGTATAGCTTCCTTGCCAGCAATTCCGAGAAAATCCTTTCACGTAGCATCCGGAGAAGGTACATATTTTATTTTTATAGTCTTGAACAGAATTGTCCAATTTAGCTATTTCCCTACTGCAAAAAGTAACTCTATTACCGTTGTTAACGCTACAGGTACTTACTTTTAAAAGTAGCTAGTTACAGTTAGAATTCCTAAATAAAAAGAAACTGTACTTGTAACTTTGTAACTATTTACTTCGAAACACTAGTTGTTTAACAGTCAGAGCAAAATAATATGTGCTGATGTAATATGTTTTGTATAACTGTATGGTTTGACTTTTGTGAAGAAGTGGTTTTCCGAATTCCAACTGTAAACTGTTATGTAGTAGCATGTGTGTGCTTGACTCAAACTTGCTTGTAGGATTGCTTCAAAAGTCCACCTGAAAATGGAGATGCAGCTAATAAATTCTCGCATCCACTTTGTCCGTCAACTTCCTACTACTGGCCACAAAATATTCTGTGTCCAGTGGACATTAACAATACAAATGGGTGGACACATGTACTTAGTGATAAGTCAAATACTTTAGTGTGTTCGGAATGGTCACAATATCCATGTAAAATGTGAACGGCACAATTTATAGTACATGAAATTTTGGCAATGCATAGAGTACAATTTTTAGGTACTATCTTAATGGGTGTCATTTGGGTTGAGATAATCACAAAGTTATCCATCGCATAAAAATAGTGTTCAGGATTATTTGATAAATACATTTGAAAAACCAGAATTAATACTCTTTATTCGTTTGTTCCTCAAGTGCCAGGAGGATCACAAAATATATTTAACTTGTAAATTTGAATTAATATATAAATTCGGTAGAGGCAAGTGTTTCCCTTTGCCCCCGCCAGGTTACGCCTATGCTTACATTCACACATAGTGAACATACATTTTGAATATTGTAGCCTGAAACATATTGTACTTCAGGTTTTGTGCTAATTTTTAAGAAGATTTACTTTTAATGTCATTTTATGCTAATTATTTTTTTATCACCCTGTCTCTAAACCGCCCATCCCAATTTTTTCATCAGGCATTAGTACACACTCTGATCTACGTACATATAAAATTGGGGGTAAATTGAAGGGGGGGCATTGCATGAAATTCGCTCTTGAAGTTAGTCATTTATTTTTCTAAAAAAAAATGTGTGTTGGCCAGTGAAATCATTATCTTTGTTATGACTAATTGCTAAACTTCTTGTTATGCCATACACACTGCCACCTTTTAGTAAAATGTGAATTTGTCAAATTTTTGTTTGATCATGTAGAGGTGCAATTTCAGACCTTTCAGGATTTCCAATAAGAACACTGTTCAACAACTTTCAATTGACAATTTTATTGAGTCATAATGCTCTTGTTCAATGATAATTTGATTGTGTACAGATGGCTTAACGTTTTTGAAGTATCAAGGTATTATATATAAAACATCCCTCCAAAGTTTCAAACTTACAATCATAGTGCAGAATTTATCCTCATCTCCCCTTCAAACACCACTCTGGTTGTTACATATGTGCTACAGATTGCAAAATATACATGAATTGTTGAGAAAGTACCTCTTACCCATCTTTACAATAAAAAACCTGGATGTTTGGATTTGTTTTGTAAATTTAACAATTATCAAAATGCATGTTACCTCTTCAGTAAAGTTCCTTCTGTCAAATATAGGTGTAGACACAGATGTCATAAGTTGATAATCAGGGTCATATGCACTTTTAGAATGCAAACCCTGAAAGAAAGATGCAGAAAGTTTGAGATAGTTATAACTGCAGTTCGATGAACAATGAATTATTATTTTAAAATTATAATTTAAAGTCTTCTAAGTATCTTTAGTCCAATTTTTCTAAGAAATAAGATTATATAATCATGATGTACTGATCAAGGATCACACACAAAGTTAAAAACCATGTCTGTAACTTAAAGTAATATTAAATACATTTTATATCACTTCACATCTTGTATTATAACTTAAAATAATAATAATAATAATAATAATGAACCTGAAGTTAATTTTAATGTTTTAAAAAGAGTTTTTTATTTTTTATCGTTTTTAGATAGACATAATTCAATGATAGTACTAAGTAGAAAATTAGAAATAAAATGTCATACTCTGATATCTGCATATACAGGTGTCCACTGAATTGGGTGGTCACTCAGGTACATGACCATAGGGCGAGCCATCACATAAATGTAGTTAAGGACAGCTTCCCTGGCCTCCGATTGGCTGTTTACTTGGACATAATAGCCTGTAAAATAAATTAATTGTTATAAAAATGGCAGAATTAGCAGGACAGTACATTTTTACTTATTTGTATAGAAACATTACTTAATTAAGTTTCAAAATTTAAACTATTCAAATTAAATTGAAAATTGGCACTTTTCATTTCATATGAGGAAAAAGCTTATTGTTATTTGATAAGAGATAACATAATTAAAGTTAAGTTAATTTTAGTGTTCTAGCACAATAATTAGAGGACTCAAAAAGTTAACTCAATAAATTAATGGCTACATGAATTTTCAATATGAGAGGTCCCACACCGAAAAGTTCATGGCTAAAACTTTCCTCTAAGTTTCAAAGATTTTTCCCAAACAAGGTGTCTAAAAAGTTATTATTTATAAATGTATATACACAAATGAAATACAAGTAGTATATATTTTTACCTTTGTTGTTGCAAGCCATCCAACGCATTTCATTGGCATTTGTCCCATCCCTGCCTACAAGATATGTAAACACACGGACAGGAAGATGTGGCATGTTATGTTGCTTAAAAATGTCTTCAAATTTTGAAGGAGGTCCATCCGTAATGAGCATAATTGCTTGATTACACTGGGATCCCTGACTTGTGCGATTGTACTGAAATTAAAATATTATTTTTTAAATGAAAATATTATTTGTTTATGTGAGAAAAGATATACTCATTTTTTGATTACTTCTTACAAACAGGAAATCCATGCTTTAGATTACACATATTACTGAACATTATTAATACGGGGTTATTAAAAAAGAAGGAGTAGATTGCAAATTTTTATTGGGGCACACATTAAGAGATAAAATATGTATTATGTGTCACTAGAGAGAGTAAGTATCAAAGTTTTATGCACTCAATGTGAGCATTATGTGAGACGCGACAAACCTCGAAACAAAAATCTATTTCTTTACACGCATGCTTCAATTTGCCACTTCAGTTCATTGAGATTTGCAGAAATAAAAATCACAGGAGTGATAGGCATCCACAAATGATGCACAAGATCATGGTGTCCACCTCTTTCAATCATAATCTCGGAATGTAGAAGTAGAACGACTTCTCCTGTTGCTTTCACCACCTCACGTGACACCATGTTGGATCCAATGGAAATTTTATGCAGGTTATTAAAAACTTTGATTCTTACCTGGTCCAGTGACAAATAGCATATGTTTGTATCTTTACCATGTGCCCACAGTAGAGATTTGTAGTCTGCTGCTGTTTCTTGAATATGTACTGTACTGTATTATGCAAGTTGTGGAGAGATGACGGTCCTACAAATTTCATGTGAATTTTTTATGATTGTATGTTAACGCAGACAGGCTTCAATAGGTTTGTGATGAGAAGTTTTGCTTAATAATCAATGTATTCCAGGTTTAATTGATCTGGGAGTTCAATCTGTGATTCTGAATCCTTTACACATATATTGAAGTTTGTCCAGTTCTAATTCATATTGTGCGTAAAGAGGATTCTAATACAAACTTGGCCATAACTTTGCTTTTATCTTTTTCATACTATATCATTTACTTAATTTTGTTATGTATGTTACTAAATAATTCCTAGGCTCATTTGTAAATGTATGCAAGAGAAAGTTTTGCAATGTCTGAGTACTCTCTTTTACATCTTAACTTCGAGTATCATAGGAATGCTCACAATTTATATAAGAGAAGAAAATCTTAATTAATAAACATGTAGGTATAAAAGTGCTATGTGAGTACCTTTTTAATTGGCCACTCAATATAATAATTTGGTACACTGCTGATTGGATATGATATGGTGAAGTAGTTGCTTTAATGTGCAAATGTTTCATGCAAGTAATTGAGGCATTGCAGATACGAAGGGCGAACTCAACAAACGTACATTGTGAGGGAAATGCATTTCATGTTGTCAGGCACAGTTCGAGTGCCACAAACACTTATTAACAGTAGATCGGAATGTTTCATGAGTGATTTCCAAAGTTTTTTGTGGAGTTCGCACTCTACCTGACAACTTGAAATGCATTTCCCTCACAATCCACGTTTGTTGAGTTCGCCCTTCGTATCCGCAATGCCTCAATTCTTTACGTTTATCAACAAAATTTAATTATAAATTAATTTGCATTACTTTCTAAGAACGTGTGTAAAATAAATTACTAAATCATATCCTTACCTGATGCAAGAGTCCAAATGCTGTGATGAGAGCAGACGAAAAGTTTGCAATATTTTCAGGTTTCAAAGTATTTAGTGCATTCTTCAGTTCCCTTATATTTTCTACATTTGCCTAATAATAAAGGAAATAAAGCTTTACTTAGTATAATACTTACAAAGGAATGTTTGAAAAGACAGTTTACTCAATACAAGAACAGACAATTTCTTTTGGAAAATTTGTAGAAACCCCCATAATGCAGTCAAAAAGCACAGATCATTTGGTGATATGCTGAAATAAATTCTTAACATTATCCATTACAAAGTCACAACACACATCTTGTTTCAGTTGACTTATTTTTCAGATCTACCTAGATATTTATCAGTTTTATACAAACATAGTTAAAATATTCTTACTTTTTTGGACTTTTAACTATTGTGTTAATTGTAAAATACCAACGTTTCGGAGGCTGAATCTGCCTCCATCTTCAGGGTAACGAGTAGTCTATTAAATCATATGGTGTCTATAAATGGTTGCCATATGATTTAACAGACTACTTGCTACCCTGAAGACGGAGGCAGATTCAGCCTCCGAAACATTGGTATTTTACAATTAACACATTGGTTAAAAGTCCAAAAAAGTAAGAATGAATAAATCAACACTGATCAGTTACAAAGAAGAATAGTTAAAATATGTTAAAAGGAAATAACATGTAGATAAAGTATCTGTGATGTCATTGAAACACAAAGTGTTGGAGTAAAGAGATTACATTGAGTTGCTGGAGCACTATTCCACAACTTCTGGTGTGATTTGTGATGTCATCAATGGAGAGGGCCGATAGTCTCATACTTTTCAAAAACTCTGCCTCTGGAAAGCAAGGAATGATTGGCCACTCCATGGATGACATTGTATAATTATATCTGCATGTAATTTCCAATTATAACAGTATTTTTTAAAACTAAAATAGCCTTTACCTCTCTGATGAAAGATCTAAGTAGATAAAAAATGTGGACAACTGAAACAAAATGTGTGTTCAAATTATGATCGTAAATACAAAAAACAAGGTTTCTTTTTCTTAATTTGCAAATTATGCTTAAGTTTACGTACCTGAACCATGGAGTCCTTAAAACATGGAACCAACTCCTCAGTTACATCCGAGAATTTGTATACATTTACAAAGTCATTGTTGCCCAATGTATCCAAAATGTTGTTAACAACGGCTCTGGCTATGTCTTTCCTTGGACCTGTCATTGAACCTGAGCTATCAACCAGAACAACCACATCTTTTGGACTTGTCGCAGCTTCAATATACCAGGAACTTGTTCGAAAATCATACAGTTCTTGCTTCTTGTCATTTTGTGGCCACTTAATTGCTGTAATGCAGGAACACATACATATATTGCAGACAAGAATATAAACTGACCTGCTGAATATATTTGTTCATCTTTCACATGTTTGCATATTTTAGCTTTCAATTCTAAAATGTTAATAGAATTTCAAATTATATACCAAAAATTGCTAATAAAAAGGAAACATACCTTGCTGTGGTACATGTATGGAACTTATATTTACAACAGCATCTGCCAATTCAACTACAACATCTTTATTTAATCTATCAAGTTTGCCACAGCTACCCTTTGATGAGAACTCCAGATCCGTTTATGTATGACTATTAATGGAAAAAAAATTTCACCAGAGTTTACCCATCCTGCGAATTGAACCATTGTCTCATGTAACCAACACCCAGGGTGTGAATTGGATGGGAGGATGCTAGAGATTTCTCCCCCATCAGACACATGCTCCACCAGCAAAAAAGTAAATTTTCATCCCTTCCTGCAATGGTTTAGGTCCTCCTCGATAACGACATAAATATTTTCCAAATGTAAACTTGTTCATGAAGTAAGCAAATGAGGCATTCCAGCGTTACGTGTGTGACATTTTACACACAAAGTTTAAGGTTCTAGACTTGAGATTGGATTAAAATATTCATAATGAGATGATTCCATACAATTATGAAGTACTTTGTGGTGCCTGCTAAAAAAATTTAAAAACTTGAGTATGATGACATAGGCTGAATGTGCGAAAAGCGTTAACAAAAATGTGTTACGTGTATGATGCTTTAAAAATGTATCAAATTTTGACTTCATTTGTCTGTGAAGCATATAGGCTGCAGATGCTAGTAACTTTTATTGGTGAGTTGTGTAAATTGTGTAAATTATATGCATTCACAAACATCTAAACCTTAATGCAATTAAAAACAATAATAATTTTGCCATAAATTCATTTTGTTAATATGGAGTAGATCCACTTTTCGTGGAATGCCCCAAGTATACTTGATTTCAGATGCGACTGACTGACATTACATCCACTAGCATGCTCAAAGGGGAGTTGGTTGGTGGGAATCATAAGGTAAATGTAAAGTCCTCCCCTGTGCATAGCATCACGCCATGAAGGCGTATAGGGGGTGTGGGGGTAACGCCCCACACTTTCTTGATCCGGTCGTGAGTCGGGGTGATGTGATCAGCATCACGCCCCTGACCGCCTTTACCCCCCAGGGTTTCCCCCAGGTACCCATGTTATTCGACGCTGATGGGAATCATACCCTGTCCTTTGACCCAGCATTCATAATAAAAGGACAAAGGCAGGAAAAGATGGCAAAATGAGGCGGACTACAAAAAAAAAGTGTACGTACGTATCCCTCTCTTCGAAAATCCTGGGCACGTCACTGATTCCATCGAAATATTGTCTAACTGACAGTATATACTTAGATGAAGCATCACGCAGATTTATCAACAGTCAATTGGTGACAGATTATTATCAAGAAATACTTAGCCAATACAAAGACATAAAATATTGTTAAAATGGAGTAATCAAGAAATACTTAATGGTATTTTATGTCTTTGTATTGGCAAAAATGAAGTAATAAATATATGGAGTCAGCAGCGGCTGAAATGGAAGAGTCGCCGTACCATGGCACTACCCTTAGAAGAAACTCATACCTCTCCAAAGTATTGTTAAAAGTTGACACGTGCAGAGGATTGATGAAGTGTCAGCGGGGAATAAGGTGGCGGAGGGTAGCTATGCTGGTCATTAGACACCAGCCGAGCCCGTTTTCGCTTGTCACGACGAGGAAACTTTCGCAGTGTTGACATAGTTGCCACCTTTAGAGATAAGTCGCTAAATATGACTGATTTAGACCCGTTGGGGAAGTATTTCGTGAGAAAGGTACTATCTACTTCTCTGCCTCCTTTTGGAAAAACGAACGTACAATCTTTCCAAAGTTAAATGAACATTTAGATATAAGATAGATGCGTCTAAGGGCCATCCAGACTTTTTATTATCGATTTGTTCCTTGTAAAGATATACCCCTTCCTCTCACCTTCTCCTCCCCCATGCACACGTATTCCAACTGGACGTTGAAAATATCCTAGACATTTATTGTAAAAAAAAAATGTCGAAATGTTAAAGGAAACTCGCATCACCATAGGATTTTTGACTCTTATATTTTTAAAAATTACACAGAAAATCTATAATTATGTATGCATTTTACTGAGATACAGAATTCAATTTGTTGCATTACATTTTGAAATTTTTAGATTAACATTTGATTTAGTAAATGTTATTCTAGTTTTAGCTTTAATTATATTTAAGGTGTTCGTAACAATGGTTGTTAATGTGCCTTGTTGGTGTGGAGCATTTATACGACGCACGCTTTTAGAAGCGATATCGGGCGGGGCCACGCAGAGGGTGTGCGTGGCGATCAGCCAATGGCAGGAGCGCAACGTTGTACAGTTAGGAGACTGCGGCGCGGAAGTTAAAAGCAGTGTTCTGTATTTTCCTTGCGCGCAAGATTTTTTCATAAAATTCGCCACATTAAGGTTCATCATAAGATGGGGAAATACATTCTGAGCCCGACCCTGTGGCCGAGTGGTTAGCACATCGCGCTGCGACGCCAAGGGTCCCGGGTTCGAATCCCGGTCGGGCTTGGTTGTTTGTGAATGTCCATTCATCAATTTCATCATTTCATCACTCATCCCCATCTTCGCAAATTAGCCAAGAGGCACAAAACGCGAAGTAAAATAAACTCAATCAATCAATCAAATACATTTTGAACCTGACTGTCCAAGTCCCATGAATTTCCGTCGCCTACAGCCGGAGTTATCGTTCCTTGAAGAACAAGGGAAACATCACCTTTCATTTCCTTCCGCCTGTTTTTTCGTTGCCACCGTATTGACGCAGCTGAGTTGTTGTGTCTAGGGAAAACTGTGGGTGTTAAATTCGCCTCGATATAAACAATGACCCTTCATTGTCCTGGGCGTTCTCGAACATTGAAAGTCTGGGTCAGTTTGAGTTCAGCGTTTTCGTAGCAAGGCCGTTGTAAAATTATTCGCTCATCGTTCACTCGTGCGCCACAAAGAACAGTTTGTAAAAATATTAAATACAGCCCTTTCGTGCAATAGTGTGTGTTCCCTGTGTTCTTTTTTATTTTAAATAATGTCACTCTCAAAACCTAGCACCAGTAGTACAGGCACCAAGGGTGCAAAATCTAATCATTACCCTCCAGGAGAGTGACTCGGAAATGAGTGAAATCAGTGACACGGAGACCGAGGAAGACGACGAGAGCGGTGATGAATACCTTCAAGCTTCTTTTAGGTATGGGTTTCTCTTATATGCTACAGTGATAATGATATTATAATCCTGTGTAGAAATATTCACTATATTATTTCACTGTACTCATATATACTGTGCATGCATTATCAAAATAATGGACCCATCGCGAATTTTCTGTCCTGCCCTTGCGCTAGCAGTTAGTTTGGCAACAGCGCAGTAGCACTGGCTGGGTATTGGCCGAACTCATGTTCCTTCTAAAAGCGTGCGCCGTATAGACACAAAGCAAAGGGTAAATTCCGTGTTCGACTTGGCGTCTGTAATTGTTGTGTTTTTGGGGAAGTATCCTATAGTGTATAAAATATAGTATAGTGAGTGAAGATGAATCGGATTAGTGCGTTATTACTTACTACATTCACCGTTTTCCACGTTTCCAATCTTGGCCAGTGGCGCAACCACAATGAGGGGCCCGGAAGGGGGATGGGGGATTGCGGAGTTCTTTTTGTTTTTTTCGTGACCACGTTGGCACTACCCATCAGAGTAGCCGCCAGCCGCTATGTATGAATGTTAATGGAAGGCTTGCCACTTTGTTATTAAAAAATTAAACGGCTTATACAAGAAATTGAACCATTTTCGTAAGTTCATATATGCATAGTGTTGAGGTAAACATTCATTAGGTGACAGAAAGCGTTAAATGGTCGACTTTCGGTTCGAGTCCCAGCTTGGAAATGGATGTTCTTTGTGAGTGTTTCTTCGTCAATTTCATCTAATCATCATTCATCACCGTCGTTACGATTAGCTAAAATGGCAGAATAGCGTCGTAAAATAACAAAAATAGAAATACAACAACAATGTGCATTTTGCCTCTGAAAGAGAGCGGATTTCCTAGCATATCTACACCTAAAGCAAAAAGTTTGAATAATAATGACAATAGTTTCTTTATCAAGTCGATGGGTTAATTCGAACACTCCAGACATAGATATTTCTCTATGCTACAGGCAACCAACCGACTAGATCACCACCTAGTTAAATTACTACCATGAACTCAAAGTTGGAGAGCTTACACTCTGTGTAATTTCAGTTTACATTCTGATTTTATGACACGTGACCTTACATTCAGTGCGTTTCTTTAACTGCCCTTTTTTGCTCGTTCTCTCTTTCTCTTTCGCATTGCAGGTCTCAACTTGTTATTAGTGCTTCACGCAGAGTTATCGGTAGTCAATTGGTGGCAGCCAATTATGAGCGTCGATATTGCAGCCGAAATAGTTTGGAACGCTGCCAGTTTGTATGGCGAATGTTAGCTCCCGTCTGCTAGCACCTCTGTATTTCGTGTATTTTTACCTTCAAATGTCGACGTTCGTGGGTTTTTTGCCACTGGATTGGAGGCCTTGCTAATTAAAATTATGCCGATCTCGGCGGTGGAGTATTTAGCAATCCCGGCCTGGCTGTTCTTGTGAGTGCCCCTTCTCTTCATTAATTTCATCATATCATCACTCATACTGACCTTCGTGATTAGCAAAAACTGGCAGTAAAGCGACGTTGGATTTTGGCTTGATTTTTCTTGATTATTTGGTGACTTCTAGTTTCGTTTTGCTTTTTCCTTCAGAGTTCTTCCCATCTGCAAAAATATTCCTCTGCCATTTGAATGTTTTGTTGCTACTTCCTACTAGTTCATTGTGGAAAGGCGATGGTTTATTTACCGCTGCTTTAATATTATCTAACATTGCTACTTGATACACTAATATTCGGATACCACGTCTTCGTAGTCCACAGAAAAGTTCGTCCATCAACTTGCAATATTCTGAAAATTGCTTTTCTAGCTCACTACTAAGTGCACATTTGTAGAAAATTGAAGATGCCAATCGCTCATCAACATTTTCACTCATTACATAGTAGGCCTACATGGATTTTGGGACTTGAAAGACTTTAGATGTCTTTAGAAATTCAATTTCTTTCTTCTTCGCCGCTTGATATATTCATTGCTTGTGACTACCAGTTTTTCCTTTTGCCGCCCAGGCAACTCCATGTAAATAATATATCAATTTTTAGAAAGGGTGCACAATTTCGGATGGTCGAAATGAAGCATATAGGCAACACAGGCGTATATTTAATATGGCATTTTACCTGAAATAACGTGAATAAAACAAGGTGATTATAGTTCCTAAATCTCTTAAAATTATATCAAGTTTGGAAGAAGCGAGTAAATGCTAACCTTTCGGTTGTAGGCCTTAAATTTAAAGAAAAATCTCGTGAAAAGCCCGAAATTACAGGCACAGCGTTCAAAGTCAGGCACAAGGATGCAACTGGTGGGCCTAGAAACCTGTCAGTTCGCATCTTCTCCACTTCGGTGCTTCTGCTCTGGGGTGAAATATCGTGGTATCCGAAATTCTCGATGATTGAATTTTTCGGACACTGGATTTTTTTTTCCAATGCCACGCTGTTTATGTGTGTGTTCTGAAGATTTTATATTCACAAAGCTGCCTGTAATGTATTATTATAACTAGCTTACAAATTTTCATTACACAAGTTAAATTGTGTACGATTCTGTAGGTGTAAAATATTTTGAACTTACTTTTATAGTTTGGCATTCTGAGCCAGTTTCTAAATGTGTGGAGAAGTAAATATACTATTATTATTGTCATTATTTGTTCTGTGAATTACCTCCGTTTGAAGGAGAATAATAGCTGATTCTTCCAATTCTCTGCCCCCTCCCCCTTACAGTGCCCCTCTGATTGGGAACGAAGGAGCAACCGAGTCGGAAATCTCGAAAACCGCCGGGGAGTTTATAACGCTATAAAAATCGATTAATCGAAACAGATTTTTCGAGTAACTGAACCGCAATTACCCCACACGAAAGCAATTTGCAAACGGCAGCGTGAAAAGAGGATGGAACATCGGGGGAGGAGATGTAAGGTTGAAGGGGTGGGGGGAGGGAAACGTAACGTTGCAAAAAGAAAAGCGACAGGCCGAAAAGATTACGCCAGTCAGACACGCGAAGTGCGAGGGCGAGGGTTCGTTCTCCCCCTCAGTTGTTTTACACGGAGCAACAAGAAAAAAGTTGGGGTTTTTAGCTGTAGTGGCGTTCCCAGGCTGCCAGAGCGGGTTATGATGGCTGGAACGCAACGGAAGCAAAGAGGAAATTGCTTATTAAGCGAGCGTGATAAGGAAATAACACATTGTCCGGTTTTGTTATCGGTGAAGAGAGGGTTTCATGTTGAGAACGCCTTCCCCTTTTCTTTACATTGCAAACAGGCTATTGAACGTCCAGCTGAGAAACAACTCTATTTCGTTCCGATGCATTACATTTTTTGGTCGATGCTGCAGCCTTACACTATAAATAGAATTCCACCATAATTTTACTGGAAGTCGCCAGAGTTAGGATGTCAGCGATATCACTGTAAAAGTACAGGATTTTCGCCAAAAAAATAAACAGAATTGCAAGGTAATATTTCATAGTAATCTCGCCGTTTGAATTAATGGAGTTTACATTTTAACGTAATTTTATGAACCACCATTGTTCCCATTATGTTGCGAATTTTCTTGACCCTAAAATCGTAATCGAATCCACTGATGACACAAAATCATTTTCGATATCATTGCAAAAATTGCTTAACACACGGTTTGGAATTAATATTTCATTTCATAGAAACAATAGGAAGTGTACTATATTGAAACAGAAAAAATTGAATTAAAATAATTTTCAGTAATTGGTTAAACATTTGGAAAAGTGTTTGAACTGGTAGCAATTTAAATTTCAATAACATTATGGTTATAAAGGGCATTCTATTGTTCTATTCTACTACGTAGCTAATATGCAACAGGAATGTGTGACAACAGTTTGGTATTTTTGAACAAGCACTAGCATTGTTTCGTGTGTGTTTTGGAGGGGTTGGTGCATGTGTATAATATTGTTGGAGCAATTAGAAACTTATGGATACACTTTACAGTATTTCTTACACATTAAACAGTTTCTGATACTGTTTGCAATCGTAGTGTTCCATTAGGCGTCACAAGAAAAGCAACTCGCTAAATCCCGCATCTACCACCACGCAGCATTCCACCCTGTGGAACTTGGGATCGAACCAATGGGGAAGAACCTCATTCCCCAAATAACAACACTCGTTGGCTGCGATGGCCCTAAAAGGCCAGAAGTGAGGTAACTAAACTAGTATGCAAGCAAATGACATGGTTGATGTTTTAAAACCCAATACTTCTGACTGAGACTGAGAATGGCAGGTTATGGGTAAGGGATGACTTACCCCGTACGTTGCAAATAGCTCTCTCCTAGCGATGTAACTACTCCCGCCGATAGCAATCAAAATCCTAGATTCCTACCTTTTGTACCTGTAGCTGCGACCTTCGTTCACCTGGCCTCAAGGAGAGCCACGCAGCTTCCTGTGTTAAGAAACCACGTTCCTCAACAAAATCTAGGAGCAGGTTCTGACACGTTTGGACAAGATTCTACCCGTACCGACGGGATATGCTACGCAATGCTCTACCGTTAAAATTTATGTCTGCCAATTATTTTGCAAAAACGGAACACAGATGTTTCTCTTATTCCATTTGAATATTTTATAATGTATGCAGATAGGTAATGATTACAGTTTCGTGCACCGTAAATAATTTTTAAAACTTTACTCGAATTACATTAACTAGGTTTGATTGATTGAGTTGGTGTTTTAAATCCACTTTATGCACAGAAAGAGACTGGACCTACAGTTTAAAAGTGGAATCCGAACCACTATGTGCCTCCACTGGGACATTAATTAGATAACCATCTTATACAAGTTAATACTTTTGAAAACTGTCATCTTATTTTTTTACGGTTGTTGGATGGTCATGGAAATTAACGGTCTTGGACCGTCATTTCTCCAGTCAACTTTTTACGGTGTAGAGGTTACAGTTGCATTATAGCGTATGAGGATCTAGGGACAATATTAAATAAACTAAAAACTCAATATGCTGACCAAGACAGAATTTATTTTATTTTAAAACATAAACTAAACGTTACGTTACAGGAAGGGTGGACGAAGCCGACGAATGCAAAACAAGAAAAAGGAAAACATAGAAAAGGAAGAGGAAGGGATTATCTACGAAGTGAAGTGTAGAGAATGTCAGTGTGTGTACATAGGAGAAACAAAAAAGAGGATGAAAGACAGGTTGAAAGAACATAGGGATGATGTACAGCTTAAGAGAGAGAGAAATGCGATACTTATGCACACGAGAGAAACAGGACATGACATAGAGTGGGATGAGGTTAAGTAGATAGGAAGGAGACGAGAGTACTAGTGAGAAAATGGAAGGAGGCCAAGGAAATAGAGAAGAAAGGGGAAGAAGACACAATGAACTGGAATGGGGAACTGAAGATAAACTAAGAATGGAAGAAGGTGTTAGAAAGAGTGGAAAGGACAAGAGCGAAGGAGGAGAGAAGAAGGAAGAGGAATGAAGAAAGAAAGGATAAGGAAAAAGAGCGTGAGATGAGTCCAACCACGTTCCAGATTAAAGGAAATTTTTATCAAAATCGCCTGTTAGATGAAACAACAGTTGACAGGAGAAGGTGACCTGCTGGAACACCTTGAAAGGAATGTTCCAGATACACAACTATCTAATTATCTTGTGTCTGGAGGGGAGTTATTTTTGTGTATATATATCTTCCTATTTTGTAGATTTTTCATTTGTATTTGGTACAGAGTCTGAAGGGTGACCTTGCTAGAGGGTAGAAACGTAACGTTTAGTTTATGTTTTAAAATAAATTAATTTTGCCTTGGTCAGCATATTGAGTTTTCGGTTATCATGGAAACAAGGCTTAATGGTGTTATGAATAAACTATACGGGAACTTGCAAAGTTAAAAGAGTCTTTGATATTGAATTTAAACTCTGCTGATTCATTCCACATTGCACATTACACATACACGAGACTGAAAGAAACGGGATAATGAAAGTTATATTTCACAATTCATGGTGTCCATGAAATCTAGTGACTTACCAGGATATTGCCTCACGAACCCTGTGGCACTCCCGAAGTACTGCCAGGAAAGAGAAGGGTCCCACTCGTAGTTGTACTGGAACACCGAGTCCAGAAGTCCCGACCATTTGATGGCATTTTTCACTTTCGCATCTGTAAAGTAAAATCAATGAAAGTTCCACTTAGAAAAAAAATGAGAATTTTTATTTTTGAGAAAATTTGTGAACTACTGGTTTATGTTTAATAGGACAGGGTTTACACAGAGGTGTCATCAGAAATTTTTGTCGGTAAAGGGTTTGGGGAGACCAAATCTATATATATATATATAAAAAACTTAAAATACTTATGAATTATTTGTTGTATAAATTGTTTTATATATTAAAAACATTCATTCCATAATATATTAACCATACACACATAGAATCTTTGTGTCATATTAAGTATCATTAAATTGTTATTACATATATATTTAGCTTAATTATTCTTTGTAGCTGACAGGTGGCAATTCATTCATTCTTAGTTTTGGACTTTTAACCACTGTGTTATTTTTAAAATACTAACGTTTCGGAGGCTGATTCTGCTTTCGTCTTCAGGGTAGTGTGTGATCTAC
Organism: Lepisma saccharinum; assembly: GCF_977018435.1. Taxonomy (NCBI): domain Eukaryota; kingdom Metazoa; phylum Arthropoda; class Insecta; order Zygentoma; family Lepismatidae; genus Lepisma; species Lepisma saccharinum. Next base: position 63,119,699 of record NC_139229.1, on the reverse strand, counting down.
TAAATCATACTTCAATCCCTGGACACATGATGTGTTTGGGGACGGTGTCAATGTAGAGAGTGAGAATAAATGGTTGCCTTGGAGGATTATTCTCGGTGGCCAAGGCTCCACCCCTTCTGCCGGTCACAAGGACCTCTTGTACATGAAGGTGCCAGGGAGGATTATCAGTGGCCCATCTCCACTTCGTCTGCTCGTCACGTCAAGACCTGTTTCTCTATGCAGGCTGCCAGGGAAGATTATATTGCGGTCTTGTCAAAGGATTGATACAGCTGGAAATTAACCCCTGGCACCTTCATGTACAAGAGGTCCTTGTGACCGGCAGAAGCGGTGGAGCCTTGGCCACCGAGAATAATCCTCCCAGGCAACCATTTATTCTCACTCTCTATATACTAGACACCGTCCCCAAACACGTCATGTGTCCAGGGATTGAAGTATGATTTAGTAGATTACATACTACCCTGAAGACGAAAGCAGAATCAGCCTCCGAAACGTTGGTATTTTAAAAATAACACAGTGGTTAACAAAACTAAGAATGAATATTTAGCTTAGTCTGTAGCTCATAAAATATGGAAAAGGAATGAAGCTATCTGAGATTTTTGCAATTAAAAGTAGGACTAGAAAAATCTATTTCTTCAAATTAAGACAGATATTCTATCCCTTTTCTTACTATAAGCCTTAAAAACAAAGTTTCTAAAATCCAAGTTCACAAAATTAGTTGTATTTAAATAAGTTGATCTATTGCATAACCAAATTTGTTTAAATTTTCTCTGCATAAAAATAACATTTCGGAGTCATGATATGAGGACGAAAGGGGGTCCTACTTGGGAAACTTTTTAAAACCATCACTTGGTGCTAAATTTAATTACGCTTTTAAGCGTTCCTTTAAAGTGATTTTGACATGGCCTTCTCAGGCAAGCAATGAAAAATCAATTTTATCTTAGAAAATTAAGAAAAGTGTATGGAGAAAAGTGAATCGGGGTCTGACTTATGCAAACCTCCCTAATAATAATAACAATAATAGAACTACCGTTAGAGCCACCTTGATAAATTTGAATATGTACAGAAACTATTTCTTAAATCCTGTACCAGCTAACTGTAGATCAGACGAACGAGAACGAGTTTCTGCGCAAGTAGTGATGTGAGACGGCTCCACCAATGAACAGTGAGAGAATGGACGACTGGAGATACCTGCTTTCGCTGCTTTACTCTGCAGCGTTGCAAACTTTTGAACATGATAATACCGTACGAACATTGCAAACGGACCGTATTTTTGTCTCCAGGTCCGTACGCTTGGTTTAAGAATTTCTTAGGGAAATATTAGGGCTAAAACAGCAAGTACACATTTTGACAATCCATGCGTTTAGCGTATGAACTAAGGGCTGGACCATACGTGCGTACATGTATGATCAGGACTGAATGGTTGGCAACGCTGCGGCTTTCACCACTCAATTTACTTCCTCCTCCTCTGCCGATATGCGCGGCCCTGCTCCACAGTTAGCTGGGACAGGGTATAGATGCTTACGTGTGAAGTGCAAAAAGAATTCCTATCAATATCACTATCTCGAATTGTTAACACAGATTTACCTACGTCGCAGTAAAGAAGAATTTATGATTTTGTACATAAGGTATTGTTTTTGCAAATTAAGAATATTTCTTAAGTAATGTAGCCCATGATGTACGCAAATGGATGATGAGAAACAAATCAAATCTAACACTTTTTCACAGTGTAAGAGATCTAGTATCAGATCTTGTTGAAGAGTACAATTTTAAATGTACTGAAATATGACTAGGTTACTATACTCTTCTCATATATCTTACATATATTATCTGTGTATTGTACTCTTATGTTTATCCTGTGCTGTATAAGGTGTTATTTTGTGTTCAGCACATAAAGGCACCACATTCCATTGTCATAGGTGGGACACGCGGACTACATTTTGATATTAAAGTAACTATTCTACTGATAGTTAAGCAACATTTTTCTTATAGTTTCTGTGGAATTAGATATGAAACTTAACACTGTTGATTAAACATAACTACCCTTAAAATACTTTCCCAGATTTGTAACTATAACTGAACAATTTTGTGTCACGGGAGGGACAGAGGAAACATTGCCTCTTCACTTAATAAGAAATTTATTTTAATTTCTGTGAATTGTCAAATGATGGGAAATAAATAATTTAAGACTAAGAGAGAAGGTAATTGACCTTTGGATATGCTAGTGAAGTTAAAGGAGAAATGCAACAGTTAAAGGAGAAATTAATTGTTTTTTGGTGGCACGGGTGGGACACAAGACAAAGCACATAATCAAAATGTTAAAATAAACTAATACGTAATATGGAAAATACCTTCTACTTTCTAACTTAATTATGTATAATACTTGAATTTTTATCCAACAGACAATTTTAGATTGTTCACTCATAGAATAAGGTTACAGCATTGGATTTAATTTTAAAAATTGAGGTTCAGGACCATTTTCACACGGAATGCCCATAAAGTAAACCACTATAGAAACTAGGTTATTATTCATATAGCTATCTATATTCATAATAAACTATCTCAAAAGTTAAGAATAAGTATAACTATAAGGATACCACAATAAATTCAAGTCTTAATAGAGTTACTAATAAATGCCTAGTTAATTCAGGAACCACTCTCGCCGATATCTGCTACTACTACTTGTTAGGAAGTACAGGGTCTTCATAAAGTTCCGGTACCATTACAAAAAAACATAGCTCGGAAACTACATGCAATAGAACAATGCTGTTGATTGCAAAATGACGGTTTGTTTGTTTACTTTTGATGCATGCTTGAACAGTACCTTCTTCTTCATTGGAGGAATTCCAGCCAACCATAGTTTTTCAACAAGATGGGGCACCCCTTCATTGGTCCAAGGATGTTCGAGGTCTTCTGGATAGGTATTTCCCTGGCAGGTGGATAGGCCACGATGGACCTATTCCCTGGCCACCGCGCTCTCCTCACACCCTTGGATTTCTACTTCTGGGGGTATGTCAAAGATTGTGTTTACCGCACTCCGGTTTACCGCTACTCTTCGAAGAAGAATAACTGAGAGTATCCTAACTGTTACTGGTGATATTCTGGGGCGTGTATGGGCAGAAGTGGATTACCGCCTTGATGTTCTGAGAGCAACTAGAGGGTCGCACATTGAGGTGAAGAGTTGTAGCTCATTTTGCAATCAACAGCGTTGTTCTATTGCATGTAGTTTCCGAGCTAACCACCCTGTATAATAGGGCGGTTTATACAGTAGGGATAGGGAACACTTCGGGGGGGGGGGATTTGAACCTTGAAAAAGCCTTCCCCTTCAGATACGGCAATTACGGAAACTATTCCCGTCCCTACCACTTTTTCCACAAGCTGGTGGAAAGGGTCGGAAGGAAAGAGAATGGGGGAAGGTAATTTATTTTCCCAGATTGCGTGACCCAAGGCTGTGGAAACAACAAGAATCGCAAGGGACGGAGGCAATGAAAGTCAGAGCACGACAACGCAAAAGACTTTTCGAGATAAGGAGGCTATTTTATTCCTCGGAACACGTGTATGGACCAATCGTCGTCCCGTTGCGAAGATCACGACAAACTGAAATTACTCGAACGAAAATGCAGACATCATGTCCTTTTTTTAGCTTCTTTGCAGCATATAACTCCTCCAATTACAGCTATCGACATGAAGAATGGCGAATTCCTGGCCTGTTTTATTTTTGGGCTTGGTCTTCCGATATTTTCCCCCCATCGAAGAACGAATTAGCATAAAGCACGAAACTGACGTAAAACATAGGTTTCTTTAGTGATAGGTTCAGTTTATGAGGAAAGGGTAACGAAGTTTATATTCTTTGTGGTTACCATGACGACGCGATTTTGTTATATGGTTGAACATGCAGTAAAAGAATACATGAATGTTATGTTTGTCAGGTGTTATGTGTAAGTTTATGCAATTAAACCGATGTTGTCACGTACGGTGTTGTGTCCAAAGACTTCTATTTGTCCTATGATAAGTCTAAACAACAGGAAAAATGACGGCATTATTTAGAAGCACATACGGTACCAACCCGAGCGCAACACAGTCACATCAGTTTTGCGAGACACATAATATGATAACGGGTGTTTCGCTCGGGACGGAACCCTGTATTTCGGTCATAACTCGGACACTAACAAAGATATTGCAACGAAATTTGGAGTGGACTTACCTCCGTTCATGCGAAGTCAGGTGACACCATAAGAAGTGCTGGAAATGGCCACCATTGGCGTCCAGGTAGCAAAACATCACGCGACCTGGAGTAGCAACGGCGCCGATCGGTCGCGCCCTTGAACCAACTGGACGATGAGGAATTATCCATTGGTTATTTCCAGCAGGATGGAGCAACACCGCACACCTCGCGCGCAAGCATGGCCGAAATCCGGTCTTTTTTCGGCGATCGCGTAATTTCCAGGGGCTTTGGCCACCGCGCTCGCCCGATCTCACGCCGCCTGATTTTTTTTGTGGGGACATTTGAAGTCACAGGTTTACGCCAACAAACCGCGAACCATAGAGGCCTTGAAAGCAAACATCAGTGCGGCCATCCAAGCAGTGACACCTGACGTACTGAGACGGACTTTACACAACATGGAACGCCGCGTCCAATGCTGCCTGGACGCCAATGGTGGCCATTTCCAGCACTTCTTATGAGGTCATCTGACTTCGTATGAACGGAGGTAAGTCTACTCCAAATTTCGTTGCAATATCTTTATTAGTGTCAGAGTTATGAACGATATACAGGGTTCCTCCCCGAGTGAAACACCCTGTATATGACAAACCTTGTTTGTTTTAGTCTACTTTATGCACGGATAAGCTAATTCGGACTGGAACTACAGATTAACGTTACCCCCACACCCCCTATACGCCTTCATGGCGTGGTGCTATGCACAGGGGAGCACTTTACCTTTTTTTTTACCTTTTACTACAGATTAACGGAGAACCTATAAGAGATAGACACAATAGCAAGAAAGAGAGAATGAGAGATAGGAACACAAGAGCAAGAGAGAGATAGAGAGTGAAAACACAATAGCAAGAAAGAGAGAATGATAAAGAGAGAGGGACGCTACAAGAGCAAGAAAGAGAGAGAAGAGACACAATGGGAAGAAAGAGAGGGTGAGAGAGGGGGGACACGAGATTAAGAAAGAATGAGAGAGAGAATAGCAAGAAAGAGAGAATGAGAAAGAGAGAGAGACACACAAGAGTAAGAAAGAGAGACAGAGGGGGACACAAGAGCAAGAAAGAAAGAATAATATAGAAAGAAGAGAGAGAGAGAATAGCAAGAAAGAGAATAATAAATAGAGAGGGACACTACAGAGCGAGAAGAGACAAAATAGGAAGAAAGAGAGAATGAGAGAGAGAACGAATGAGATCGATAGATAGAGAGTGAGAGACAATAGCAAGAAAGAGAGAATGACAAAGAAAGAGGGACACTACAAGAGCAAGAAAGAGAAGAGAGACAATAGGAAAAATGAGAGAGACGGGGGGACACGAGCAAGAAAGAAAGAATGAGATAGAGAGAGACAATAGCAAGAAAGAGTGAATGACAGAGAGAGAGTGAGAGAGAGAGGGGGACACACAAGAGCAAGAAAGAGAGAGAAGACACAAGTAGGAAGAAAGAGAGAATATGAGAGAGATGGATCAAGAGCAAGAGAGAGAGAGTTTGGTTCCTTGCAGACGAAATATCACTCCCAAGAATCCAATCGCTCCTGCTGGATGATGCTGGCGGCCTCCGACAAGATAACGCACCTGACAAAAGAGTCTGAAAGATACCATCGTCTTCAGTGACGTCACGTACCCGGCTATCAACAGTTCCCTTTAGTGCCCGTCTCCATGCTGGCAAGGAACGACGCGCCACTAGCCTTTTGGCTGAGGCAATAAACCAGGCCAGAAACCATATTCGAAGAAGTTTTGTAATTATGTAGGGCCACAAATTAATATCCTTTTCTCCTTTCGTCTTAGAAAAAAGATAAATAAAACTTCATGGATACTTTTTCTGTGGCTTTAAACTCAGCAAAGTTGACTTAATTTTAGCTGTTCTTTTGTTCCTTTTTTAGAGTAATTTAAATAGTTTGAATTAGAATTTCTGTAGGTCTGTTTATTTTTCCTTATTCATCGTGTCCAGTGGTGGCGATTGGGTGCAAGAACTGGAGGGGGCAAGAAATAGTGCGGGGGCAGAAGGTGGAAGGGGCTTCTCGCCCACGCGCCCCTAAATCGCCCGCCACTGATCCTGAGTTATTATAGATAACTTTACTATTTTCTTCTTCTATTTTGATATGCATTTACTGCAACTCAGTGTCCGAGCGCGTTAAGTGGTCGACTTTCGAGCTAGTCACTCGAGTAGCCGGATTCGAATCTCGGTCAAGGCATCGATGATGTCACTCAACTAATTTCACCTAATCATCCCCTTCGTCGCGATTAGGCAAAAGTGACAGAAAATCGGCGTAAAATAACGAGAAGATATACATTTACGTACTATACCCAACTAGTTCTCAGTTCACGGAATCACTTTTTTTTTCGTGGCGCCCTAAATTAGATCGAATTTTGATTGATTGGTTTGGTTTATTTTACTTCGCTTTTCTTCCACTACTGGCTAATCGCTAAGATGAGGATACTCACAACCATGGCCAGGCCGGAATTTGAACCCGGGATCCTTGGCGTCCTGGCGCGCTGTGCTATCCACTCCGCCAATACTTTTACGAATATAACTTTACTCTAACACCATGTTAGTCACAGTTGGAATTACTAAGAAAAAGTAACTGATGTGTGTGTATGTGTGTATCTAAACCACCAACAGGAATAAGGTAGGGGGCCCGAATTTCGTCCCCGCGCCCAATTTCGTCCCCCTTTAGCTAGAGGTACAATCGGTACAACTCCAGGATTGAGGACGGCAAACAGTTGTGAAAATTGTGAAAATTTTGGGCTCTTGACAATTTATGGTCCGGTGTAATGAAGAAGTTTCGGTTTCGTGACAAAGTGAGTTCTTGCAATATCATTGTTAGCAGTAATTTACACCCAGTTTGAGTGTAGGATTTATGTTCGCTGCATGTCATTGGCGTAGGTACGTTGTCAATATAGAAGGGTATGTGCGTTGCGTTCCATCAAGGTCACTTGTTGAAAAGGTACGAACCGCCATGTTAGTTGGAGGTTGTTCCTAAATCCGTCCCATATCATGTTCATAATTTCGTCCCCTATAATGTTCCTAATTTCGTCCCCTATCATGTTCCTTATTTCGTCCTCTATCATCTTTCTAATTTCGTTCAAGGAATCCGCTGCACAAATGCTTCATATGATTATACGAAACTTGCTCCGGCGCCGAAAACTGTGTGCAATTTATTTGTGATACTTGCTTGGAAGGTTAAAGACTCACCTTACAAACAAAAGATAAATGTATTGTTTTTTATTTCAAGTAAACATAATATTGTTTCTGAGTTGTGCTAAATTTGTTTTCAGTTCGCCACATTCGACTAATTATGTTCATTATGTTCACTTTTCTAATGCCATTTTGTAAGTAACATGAATACCTTGGCAATTCATTATTACCTTATTTTTTTAGACCTTGTTTAGGGGGACGAAATTAGGCACGCTTTGTTTTTGTTTTGCAACATGTGAGTACTTTTGAAATTAATTTATTTTGGTACTAACAATTGATTATACAGGCGCTTTGCCTTGGTTTCTAGGTAAAGGAATAATTGACAAAGGTAATATAAAATTTTGAAGCTCTTACGTCATTTGATATGGTCTCCAGGTGACATGGGGACGTTTTTTGGGCCCCCTACCTTAGTCTTCCAATCATATCTTAGGTTGGGAATAGAGACTTTCTACTTTAATAATAGGTTGCTTTTTGCACAGATTTTGATGCAACGCCACTTTTGCATTTCCTTCCTCGTAGCCGTTGCCCCTACTCGAAACGTAAACGTGAGGGAGAGAGGAGGGGGGACTAGAGTGAGAGAACCTCTTAATTTCCTAGGTTTGTTTGAGGAAGGAGACGGCGCGTGAAATCGATGCGAAACCATCATCAATCTAGCGGAATGAGTGTGAGAGGAAAAAAACGGAACACGCTGGATAGTTTTGAGTTCGACTGAAACGTTGTAAATCTCTGTGCAGAAAGGGGTCGGAAGTTGAAGGCAGGAAAAAGGAAAGAGAATAAAAAAAAGGGGGAATGGTAGAGTTGTGTCTGGCCACGCCATATTGCAATTAGCCTTTCTCATCTCTCTCTCATCTCAAAAGAAGCGGCTGATCTCAGTTTGTAAAGATTTAATTTAAGGTTTAATGAAAATGGAATGCATTTTCGATATCATACTTAGCCATGTGTTTATTTATTAAGTCCCCCGCACAATCGTCCGAATCCGAATTTTGTCCTGGGCATGATCATCCTTTGTGTGTGTCTATTCATCAATTTCGTCACTCAAGGTCTCCCCAATGGTGTTGTGGCAACGCCGTCACATTGTGCTCAAGTGGTTCCTGGTTCGATACCCGGTGAAGGCACATAATGGTTCGAAACCAAATAGGTCCAGTCAAGATTAACCTATCTGTGCATAAAACTGGACTTAAGACAAAAAAAGCATTCGAAAAAACATACATTCATCCTAATCTTCGCGATTTGTCAGAAGTAGCTAAAAAAGTGAAGTAGAATATACGAAATCAATGTGTGTGTGTGTGACGGGTGTTGAGCCTGCAACTGTATAATAGGCAAATATTTTCAATACAGTACCACTACATGAAAATAATCCGACGAGTTGAATATTGGTATTTCGAACATTGTGGTTTCACCCTACGAAAGAATTGGAAATGAATTGTAGCAGTGCCTCGTTTGATAGATCTCATAATTTCTAACAGATTTTGTAGTATTTGTATGTATGTGTGGGGATTAACGGTTTTTGAATGGTTGCTCCAAAACTACTTTGTTTCATTTTGCAATGCTATGCGACTTTCCCATGTAAAATGTTAGAATCATATTCTACATCCTATATTTCTATACGTACAGTTACCGGCAATAAAAATCGAACACCTTTATCCTGAAATATTCGCTTTTCTGCAAGGTGTTATGTGTGTTGCCTAACTCTACGGCGATGAGTAGATTTTAATAGCAAATTTTCAACGTCAAGTTCTGCCATCGAATGGCGTAGTGGTAACGTTTTCGTCTTGTAATCAAGGGGTCCCGGGTTCGATACATGTTGGAGGCACATTTGCACAGTGGTTCGGATTCCGCTTTAAACTGTGTGTCCAGTCCCTATTGGCCTATCTGTGCATAAAGTGGACTTAAAACATCAGTTCAAGTTCATTTTTATTGCAGGTGACTCTACATTGACTCTACAGTATGTTTGTTACCACGTCACACCCGTGTTCGTTACTTATTAATATCAGAATGTCTAACATGAGTTTTGTTTAACAAGAATCCGTTTGTTTCCTCCATCCCCCCCCTCGTTCTATGATGTAACGAACGAATGGGCGTCCATCGATTGGTCCGGACTAAATATGCCACTTCCAGACCTGACCTGTTCTACTTTTCTCGCTGGTACGTGACTCTTTGGGGCAGAAGCGGTCTTTGCAAGAGCAGTCACTATAATAGAGTTGGCCCTTAAGAGATGAAGATAAAATTGATTACTCTAATGATCATATGACTGGAGGATGGGGCGGGAATTTTGTGTAGAATTTGAGATTCTTAATGTCAGAAATTTTTAATATTTCTCTCACCGAAAATTTCCAGTATCCAAGCATTTTCAAGACGTCTGCTAGATATTTATTTTATTTCAACATATCCAACATAATTTGAAGGACATAAGTTGTTCAAATTAGGCCATAAGTTGTTCGGAAGGGGGACGAGAAACTCAAGAATTTTTCGATATATAACAGTTCCGGTATTTTTTATCCTTTTTGTCTGTCTTTGGACTTGGCAGTTAATTTTAGAAAATATGACGTCACATGAGCTACAAATTTTCTTCATCATGTTTCAGAGATCGAAAATACAAAAAAAGTATCAAGATAGGAAAAATTACCGCAATACGTTGTTTTATGTAAAGTAAATTAGCAAATATGTAGCATCATGGCAAATATGTAAAAATATGTAACATAAAACGTATGCAAAATCATGTCAGTTAGATAACTCGTTGACATTTTCCTGTTCAAGGTATGTATCTGGAATGGAATAGAATGTGTAATTACATACATATCCGGTCTCTACTCATGACTCTGCCTTGCGAAGAGATTGGAAAAGTTAACTCAGCAGCGTATTCTCTATGTTACTGCGTTTAGCCCCGTTAAACCAACCTTTTGTTAAACAACTTACTTAAAATCTGGTTTACAAGCTTGTTTACATTTTTGCATAATATATAATGAGCAATTACCCATATATTGAAGCTAAATGTATAAAAATATATAAATAAGGATACTTGCGGTAAACCAGGTCGAATTTTGTGGATGCGTCACTGGGTTACCTTGACGTATTATCACAGATAAGACTTGACATTTGTTGAAATTTAGCAGTGCCATCTCTTGTTCTGTTTGTCAGAATAACTGGAAGCAAGAGTGCGAGTCTGCCTCTCAGCGCCTCTTAGGGGATTATTACAAAACTTCTTGCGAATGGGGATTCTCAGCAGGAGGCCAGTGCACCGGTTTCCTGCCTTCGTTCCAGATCTGCTTATATACCCTTATCTATGATATTATCCTGGACTTGGAAAGTAACTTCACAATCATATGGTCTATAGTTGAAGCACTCACCTGCGTCTTTGATATCCGGCGGCAAGAGGACGGAGCTGAAGCTGGTGTTGACTTTGAGTTTGTCAAAGTGGGAGTTGGGGGTGAGAGTGATCTCCTGGTAGTCTTTCAGCAGTTTCCCGTCAGACGAGTATTCGTTCAGTTTCTTCGAGTTGTAGTAGTTCACGGAGATTTTGTCGTCGAATTTGTGCGATTGCGCCGCTGCTTCCGCGGAATCCATGAGTCGCTGGAAGAGAAAGTAACATTTTTTTAGTCTCATAGTTGAGGTCAGGATGAAGGCTATGGTTGCTGTTGTGAAAGAGAGAAAATATGGGACACTTTGCTAAAAGTGACTTGATTAAGAAAACACATTCACATAGGCAAAACGGGACAAGAGCTACAGCTTACCGAATCTCTGAAATTTGTTTCCGGCGGGAATGGGCTACTAAAAGAAACCGCAAACAAAAGAACCTTCGGCCAAATGGCTTCGCGCATCTTCTCCTCCATCCGCTCAACCGAGGCCATAAGGAAGCCTGCTCCAATCTTCTACTTCTCCCCTTCACGTGTGAGTACGATGCAGAGGACACGAGGTTTTGCGCAGGTTCTATACCTGCGGTCCACTATGGTATAGTGGTGTATATGGCCTGCCAAGGCTGCGCCGAGTTCATTTCCTGCCTAGGGAAAACTCACTAGTTAGCAAAGGTGCCTTCTCCCCCGACCGCACTATATAGTCCTTACCAATATTCTGTCGGGGTAGAGGCACAACTGCTGAGTTGTCCCTCGGCAGGAAACGAACTAGACGTAGCCTTGGCAGGCCATACACGTATACACCACAATATATTTCACACGTCCACACTGGCCTCCCCGATGGTGCAGTGATAGGGTCGTCGCCTCGTAATCAAGGGGTCCCGGGTTCGATACCTTGTGGAGGCACAAGTGGTTCGGATCCCACTTTAAACTGTAGGTCCAGTCCCGATTAGCCTTACTGTGCATAAAGTGGACTTAAAACAACAAATCAAACACGTCCACACTGAGTGAAGTGACACGCTCAGGGGTGGAATACGCTTTCACAAGCCCTTCAGAAGCTATTTTGCTCCACAATTACTATGCCACGTGGAAGAAGTTACAAATATTTACAGAAAATTATGTTTTTCTTTATCTTCATTCAAACTGTCCTCTCCCAGGGACGGATTTAGGGATTTAGGTTGGGGGGGGGGGCTTTGCCCTGGCCTCCACTATTTAGAAAAATTTTGGAGAAGGCTTCAATGTAAGAAGTAAACCAGTTGATAAAACTTGAACTAACAGTTCTAACAAGAGACAATATAAATTTACACACACACAAAGTGAGGGGGGTCATGGGGGATGATGTCTCATTGTCATCATGTTAAACTGAAGGAGTATCCCCCTAGCTAACATTTTTCACTTTAAGCGCTGTGTGTGTATGTGTGTGTGTATATATATATATATATAGGTGTGTGTGTGTGTGTGTGTGCAGGAAGCCTTCAGATCTTATCCAAATACACAAATCTTAGTCTGTCCTGTACTCTGTAGTGGTGACAATGGAGGGAACAGGGCGAGCAACCCCCTCGTAGCAAGGAAGTAAAACTAGATAAATATATCCTTCTTCAGCTAAAATATGCACTTATGGGTCGTATTTAAGCTTCATCAAATATGATTACCGCATTATCAATTAATGTCCCCTCTAATGCACCTATTTTTTTTCTGGCACCGTTTCTGTTCATGGGCCAATCATGTCGCGTCGCATCGGTTGTGGCTAGTGATGTTGCTGCTAACACTGCTGACAAAGAAACACCGTTTTCAGTTTTACTACTAACACTCATAGTAAAATATTTATCAATCTGGAAGATAAAATATCTTATGTCTGAATTAATAGTATTTTTTTCTTTTGTAATTTTCTTCTAATCCGCTTTCTGCACTTAATCACTCATTTTCTCATCATTGCAGGTATCCAAACGAGACTGCTACTTTAATCAGGAGTTAAAATTGCCACTAAAATGTAAGTTCATTTATTATTGTCAATATTATTTTTTTGATTTCCTTCTTTCTCTATGTCCATATGAAATTTCAGGGAACCATGAAACTTGTTTTATCTAAAATTCCCCTTAAATTCGAAGTGTTCATGTAATTTAATATTATACCTGCGTTACAACTAACTAGCGATTTGGATAGTGTTTTGTATTTTCTCCAGCGGTTCTTATGCTTTCAGCACGGATCCCTTTCAAATATTTTTAGTGTTGAGGACGCACAGAATCTAACTCAATTCTTGAAATTCTCAAGTGTGAGATGAACCTAAAGGAAATCGGAAAAGATGGAAAAGATTAGATTGATCTTGTCCAGGATATGGACAGATGGGCGGCTTGTGTTGCTGCAGCCATAAACCTTTATGGATTAAGAAGGCTAAAGAGTTAATTAGTTAGTTACAACATTTAAAGTTGCTAATCGAGGGTCATTTATTACAATTATACAACAATTTGTTAAAATACTCATCTTTTACTGCACAGTGCCTTCATAGGTATCGTGTAGCAGCTGGAACCATGTCGCTTGACTGGAAATCGGAATCGCATAACGCATAATGATAACAACAATGATACTGAAGAATGAATGATGGTCTAATACAATTTAATGAAAAGGTTTGTACTGCAAGCCTCTTATGTTGAGATATACAAGTTGAAACTCTTCTATTCCGAGTTCTGAATTCACGTTTACCAAACTATTTCTATAGTTGCTTTTTAAGATAAACGAAGGCAGAAAACGCAAAGACAGATTGACTGTATTGTTCGACTGCGCAGGACGCACCTACATCACGAGTGGTCGATTCCAACGCGAAAGGAGAAGTAGGTATAAATGTTCGCGAAACAACGCTGAGTTTCAGCTCAGTATGTCGTTTGTATGCATTCGGTTGTTCATTATCGTTCGCTTTTTACTATGACGACGTTGCTAAGCTTGTAATTTTATTGTTCTGTTAGAGACAGGTGATTTTCACGGAACCTGCTTCTCCGTGTGCGTTCCACTTGCAGCCGTCACCCCTATTTTCCTAATGGACTCGGTCCAGTTAGCGCATTGGCACTTGTATTTGTGGCCACGGCTAACGGAGAACCTGCTCCCACGTCTGCGTTTCATTTACAGCCGTCCTCCTGTTTTTCCAGTGGACTCGTTCAGTTAGCGCATGCGCACAAACGTCGATGGTCGCGGCTAATGTAAGAGAACCTGTTTCTCCGTGTGCGTTCCACTTGTAGCCGTTGCCCCTATTTTGCCACTGAACTCGTCCAGTTAGCGCATGTGCTCTTGAGTCGCTGGCAGGAACTATCGCAGACGGATTGTGTACGATTATCTGTACATGAGGACCTCCTGGGATGACATGACGACCCCCCAAAGCTCCACAGATAAAGAACCTCTTTCCTAAGAGATCTCACTATCAACAACTCCTACAGTCCACCTTCTTTTAATAAGAGAAAAATATCTGAGCTCGAAATGCAATTATCTGAATCATAATATTTTTCTTTATTACAGTTGCCTACATTTTCCTTAATTGTTTCCCTTCAAATAAGCCTCTCTGTCTATCTACGCGGATGTGGTTAAGTACACACACATACACATTAAAGCGACTAGGGCGACAAGACGATTTTCCACTCCCGAGAACCCGGAGGTGGGTGTCTTGGATCTGACAGTGACAAGCCTCTTTGTTCATTAAGCGAACAAAAGACTGCTACTTTGTGCCCCCGAGCTTCCATTGCGAGATGGAATAAACATCGTGAGAGAGAGAGAAGTGAGGAATTAACCACAAAGCATCTGCACAGACAGAGAGAGAGAGAGAGAGAGAGAGAGAGAGAGAGAGAGAGAGAGAGAGAGAGAGAGAGAGAGAGAGAGAGAGAGAGAGAGAGAGAGAGAGAGATGAGTTTCAAAGCTCTCAAACTGAAACGCCTTTTGCTTAAATTCGATAGCAGCGTAATGATGAAAATATTATACATAACGATCATCTCTCCAAGTTTCTTTATAGTGCTATGTACGCATAATATGAACATTGAATGTTTCTATAAATTCAGGCCCTATTTATCGAAAGTAATTAAACAGCTACCACGAATGAATGCTTTAGCTGTTCTAGTTCCTGAGTTATGTTCATGTTGCGATCTTTGTTTTTGAACGGATGAATGAGATGTGATATCTCCGTAAAAAGTCTCTGATACGGACTTCGAGACCTCTCATCTCTTGGAACCTGCTTTGTTGACGCTACACGTTTTTGTGGTAAATATCATTACTTTCAACACGATGGCAACTTGGAAAAGAATGCTACACTTTTTCGTTGTAAATAGAATCGTTTTCATTTAGATAAGATGCAACACTTTGGCAGCTTGGAGGAGAATACTACAAGTTTTTGTTGTAAATAGGATTGCTTTCATGTAGATCTGACCCAACACTATGACACCTTGGAAAAGAATGCTACAATACAAGTTTTTTTGTTGCAAATAACAACATTACTTTCATCTAGATATGACTCAACACGATGACACCTTGGAAGAGAAGGCTACACGTTTTTGTTGCAAATAGCATTGCTATCATCTAGATCTGACTCAACACGATGACACCTTGGAAGAGAATGCTACAAGGTTTTGTTGCAAATAGCATTGCTTTCATCTAATTAGATCTGACTCAACATGACACCTTGGAAGAGAAGGCTACAAAACAAGTTTTTGTTGTAAATAGCATTGATTTCATCTAGTGCTGACCCAACACGATAACACCTTGGAAGAGAATGCTACAGGGTTTTGTTGCAAATAGCATTGCTATCATCTAGATCTGACCCAAAATGATGACACCTTGGAAGAGAATGCTACAAGTTTTTGTTGCAAATAGGCTTGTTTTCATTTAGATATTAACCAAGACAATTTAAAAATGGCACTTTCTTTCAAATTAGTTTTTAGTGTTTACGTAGACCATGTAAACTATAAGGTTACGTAATTTACGCGTAGACAACAAATATAGATGTGGACTTAGTCTACCGCACATCACTGGTGGTGAATCAGTAACTATCGAATCATCGTTCGGACCATATTTTGTTCAAAAAGAAAAAGGAATCGTCGCAATTGTACCAGGGACAATAAGCACGGGTAGCAAGTAGACAATTGAATCGTGAATCAAGCAACGTGATTCATGACGTTCGTGCTCGTAGTTAGATCTTCTTATCAGTTCTCAGTCCGTTAAAGTGGAAGTTGTGAAACGTATCGTTAAAGCTTTGCGTTCCAATTCAGAGTCACATTAAGACAGGCGTTTCTCCAAGGTAACTTGTGGAAAAGTTTAAATTGTCGTTCTAACTTGAAAGAATGACTCCTGGATGAATGAGTCGCTTGGCTTGAAAGCTTTCTGCGATTCTTCCACGTGAGAATGAAGTCGCAGAGAACCACTATTCAGCATCAATGTTTTGGAAGTAACAGTTGAAGTAACGAAATTACGGTTACTTTTCTATACACTGCTTACTTCTTTATAAACCATATTAGATTGTCATTTTAGAATATGTTCAAAGTGATATTATTGGATTTTGTGAGAGTTCACGTCCCCCCAGCCCAGTAGGGAGTGATGGAAATAATTTCTTAATTTATTCACGAAAATAAATTTTAAAAATGGTGGAAAAGTTCGAATTTTCTAGTTCAGAGTTAACCTAACATTTTCCCAGAATTTTTATTAAGATTAAGAGGAATACCTTGATGATATTCAGACTACACAAATGCCTACACAACATGAAATATTTCATGAAGATTGGTATCTCCCCTGTCATTGACTGTAGTTATTATAATAATTATTATTACTTGAGATGTCCTATAGGTGATTTAAACTTAAGGGTTCATTGTGGAGCCTTATGTGCTTTAATATTTGAGATCACCCTCCCCAAGATAATTGATTGATTTGCTTTATTTTACTTCGCTTTTGGTACCACTTTTGGCTAATTTGTGAAGATGGGGATGATAGGATGAATGGACACTCACAAATATCCATGTCCAGGCCGGGATTTGAACCCGGGACCCCTGGCGTCGTAGCGCGATGTGCTAATCACTCCGGCTCCCCAAGATAAGAATGCTTTGTAAGAAAGAAAAGTCGTTAACATTTAAAAAGAAAAGAATGAATATACACTATGCACTAAGTACAGTGGTGCATCGAATGACGAACGCAATCCGTTCCAGGACGAGTTCGTTATACAGGACGCTATTTTCCATAGGTTACTATAGAGATAATTTTAATACGTGCCCTAGCCCGTATAAGATAATGAAGCGTCCCTACTGAGGGGTTAACCATGTGATATTCGCGTACGGTTCGTAATGCTGGGTCGGGTTCGTAATGTGGGAGGTTCGTTGCGCGAGGTACCACTGTATAAGGATCGTCATGTTATCTTTTTCTACCCTTTCTCTTAGTTCAGCTTTTCTTGTGCTTTCCGCGATTTGGGGTGTTGTAATAGCTTGCTGGCTACTGCCACTCGCTGTAAACATGTGTTGGGAAGGGGGCGGGGAATGTCCAGGCAAAAGTTCGTGAGTAAGCTTGCTAGGGAATTTTCGCTCTTGTATTAAACAGTAGCAGTGGCTGACCAACTTTTGTTTCGATGGGTACTAAAGCAGACGTTGAGTGTGCTCATTTGCTGTGCATCATACGGCAACACCGTCGCCATAAGCTCCACGCTGTATTCTTAGCTAGGGATCGTCAATGGCGTCACATTAGCGTGACGTTACTGAGCAAGATTGAGTCCAAACAAACCCGTCACGTGGTATTCCTCTATGCCGTAGCATTGGATTCTCCATCCCAAGGGAAAACTTTCAAAATTGTGGCAGCAGTCATGAAACAAATCTGTGATGTGTGTTATACAGTCACCTGCAATAAAATGAGACATTAGATCCTGAAATATTCGCTTCCCTGCAAAGCGTTATGTTTGTTGCCTAGCTTTACGGCGATAAATAGATGTTACCAGGAAATTTTAAATGGCACCGCCGCAGAGTTAGGAAACACACATAACGCCTTGCAAGGAAGTGATTATTTCGTGATCTAGATGTCCCGTCTTTATTGCCGGTGACTGTACATCAGTGTAAAGATGAGATTTCAGAGATAACGTCTATATATTAAACGTACCTTACAAAGGATAAGGTAAAGAATAACTGGAGTATGAAATCGAATGTAGCGAATATTCACAGCCGGCTTCTGATCCGGAACCGCAGCCAATAGGCTGTGGGACTTCATCAGCCATCATGGCAGTTGAACTTTGGAACCAGAGTGGATATACTTTCTTTAAAAATAATTTCCTTACTATAGTTCTTTACCTTATATCTATCTATAAGGTGTGTAATATTTAGACGTATTCCCCGAAATGTCATCTTTACATGGTTGTACGATACGCACCACAATTCTAAAAGTTTCAATGCTATGACAAGTGACGAGTTTGTTTGGACTCAATCTTGCTCGGTTGTCTGCTGGTGACGTCAGCACTTATAAGGTCCGTAGCAAGAGGAAGACCTTCAGTGTACCATACGATGCCAGAAAGCAGCGATTTATTTCTTTGCGCTCTAATTTACCTGGATGACACGTTCGAAGCTGGACTAGGGAAGGAGGAATTTGAGGACAGGTTCAGTTACCCTCCCCCACCCCTCCTTCGGATGCAAGGAAACTTCGAACCGCTCTCTTTCCCAACACAGAGGCAAATTCATCAAATATGCATTTGGTCTTAAAAGAAGCGGTTAAGTGCTTTTTAATGGTTCTCTCCAATGGGGAGGCTATTTGGTCTGGAAAATGCCGGTAAGCAACCATTATCGAGGGGAGGGGCATAGGCTCAGATAGATCGTTATCAGCTTGTAGAATGAAGTGAGAGGACCTCGCTCCAGCCCAGAGAGCGGTGGCCGAATCCTAGCTGGCATCTACCTCGCCGGACTTGCGTTGCTTATCAAATATTGAGCGTCTCTGGAGGTATCTTTGAGCTGTGCCAGTGTTGCCACAATCTTTCCCTTTCCAAGGTGCAAAAATTCCCTTTTCGCCAAAATGTTTCTCCTCATTTAATGAAATAATAATAAAGTAATAGTTGCTGCAGCAGTAGTGTTAGTTTCGTTAGCTCATTTTCGTATATACCTTAAAATTGTTAAACAAACTAATCAACTACATGTAGCAGCTTCCTTGCTGCCATGCCAAATATTCCAGGTTCGAATCCTGGTCACGGCCTCCGCGATGGCGCCATGGTAGCGTCGTCGCCTTGTAATCAAGGGGTCCCGGGTTCAATACACGGTGGAGGCACATAGTGGTTCGGATCCTACTTTACACTGTAGTTCCAGTCCCAATTAGCCTTACTGCGCACGAAGTGGACTTAAAACACCAAATCAATTAATCGAGCCCTGGTCACAGTGGCGTGCCAGAAAGGGAGGGTTGTTGGGGGTCATTAACCCCCTATGGTTCAGTATTCCTAAAGAAATGAACGTCGGTCAAAGGCAGTAAAATATGGCAAAATGAGGGCTGACTGCTAAAGAAAGTATAGGCTACGTAAGCCCTCTTTCAAAAATCTGATGGAGGTACATGGCACAGTGGTTCGGATCCCACTTTAAACTGTAGGTCCAGACCCAATTAGCCTTTCTGGGCATAAAGTGGACTTAAAATAACACTTCAACAATTCTTTCGAAAATCCAGGGCACACCATTGCCTGGTCAGGCATGAGTCTCAGTTTTCGTTCTAAGTCCACTTTATGCACAATAAGGCTAATCGGGACTGGACCTACAGTTTCAAGCGGGATCCGAACCACTACAGTATGTGCATCCAAAGTGTATCGAACCCGGGAACTGGTCAGGCATGAATACACACTCCTGTTCAGATAAAGTCACACATACTTCAACTGTCCAACCTTATAAAACGTGCCAATTTATGTGTACATGAGTATACAATTGCGTGTGTTCCATTACTCGTTTCATAACTTTATCATTCATGCTTGATTTTAAAAATACAAAAATTTCAGGGAAACTTCAAGACACCAGTCTCAATACTAGTACAGGTTAAAAGAATGGTTAGTCGAATGATTTGGTTTATAATACGTCGCTTTTCTGCCACTCTTGGCTAATCGCGAAGATGAGGATGAGTGAAGATATGATGAAGGGACACTGACAAAGAACATTCATGCCAAGGACAGGATTCGAACCCGGGGTGTTAGCCACTCCGCCACAGAGGTGACGTAAGATAAACAAAATAGAAATATACGCATGTAAGCTTATACTCAAAACAGTCGAAACCAAATAATTATGGGTATGAAACTGGCACGCAATATAATTTTTCGTTTAACTTGTAATTGACCTCAGTGGCTGAGTGATTATCACAGCGCGCTACGACGCAAAGGATCCTGGGTTCGAATCATCAGATCATTCATTCTCATCTTCGCGATAAGCCCAAAAGCGGCATAAAAGCGACGTATTATAAACCAAATCATTCGACTAACCATTCATTTAACCTTTACTAGTATTGAGACTGATGTCTTAAAATTTCCCTTAAATTTTGGTATTTTTAAAATCAACTTCCCCCTTTTCGCTTAAATTTCTGTCCAAATTTCCCTTCAAAAAGGGAAATTCCCCTTCACGTGTCAACATTGCGCTGGTCCCCTTTGTCCTGGGATTCTCATCTCGGTTTTGAGGGGAAGCAGAAACGTGGAGGGAGGAGGGGGAAATCTCAGTAAACAGGCCGTAGGGAAGGGGGAGGCAGTCCAGAATCTCATACTCAGCAACTCCGACAACAAATCAATAATACGGAAGACACACAACGGGCCCTTTTTCTTATTGTTTTAAGGAACATTTTCGTCCAAGCGATGTAACGTATGAAGGCATAAAGGCGTTCAGATATCAACAGGCTTTTATCACCCTGTAAGTTTACTGAAGATTTCGTCTTGCGTATCTTTGTTTACTTAATCTCATTTCAGTATACACTGTAACAGGGTATCTACCAGTCAAGAATGCCAGGAAAGAGTCAGGAAATCAACAGGTAGGTCAAGAAAGTCAGGAAAAAGGTCAAGAAATTATGCTTGTGGTTAAGAATTTTTGCTATCTTTTACAGTATAGTGAAATTTACATTGTTGTATACCTGTACTGGGATTTGCTAAAATTGAATATTTGGAAATCTAGAATTGTATTTAAGTGTGGTTAAGATTTGTTCAGTTTGTTTCTTAAGAATTGCTTTCTTGTATGCGTGAAGTTTTGTAAAAATAGTAAAGTAATGTGGCCATTCCCCATCCAGGATGAATTTTGAATTTGAATTTGAATTTGATTTTAAAACTTTGGGTGCGTCAGCACTTAGGCTATTTTGCACCCGTCACATTATACGGGGTCCAGCCCCTTATCTTTACGAAGAACAACTCTAACGTTGCATAAGTAAAATCTTAAAAGTTTAAAATGTTCTGACTCTCGTTAAAAGCTGAGGCTGTACAGGGGCACTCAGCACACAGAAGGACAAAAAATAGGACAACACACACAAAATTATACTGGCCAGAGAACCAGTCGCCAGAGCCTCGTTCGTCTGCAAAACGCAGTCCAGGGTGTACTAACGTGGAAGTGAGGTTGACAGTTGGGTGTACTACGTGGAAAATCACCCCTTACACCCCCCCATCCAGGATGAAGTCTGAAGGATTAATTTTTGCATGCATTTAGAGCAAGTCTAAATCTCTTGTTTAAGTACAGCTTCACTTTTCATTTTAATCAGCCTTGTGGTAGGGGTTTTTCTTTAATAAAAATATATATTTTCTTAATTTCCAACTATACTTAAGTAGGTGACGATTACATACATGTTAAGAAAGGTAAAGAAAAAGTCATCAAAATTTCGGATTTGTTATTTTGGTAGACACCCTGTGTAAGAAAAGAATCTGTAGCTTCATGGCAGTGTAAAATCTACTGATCGTTCACTAGGTTCATTTTACAGTTTTCTTATTTCTCTTCTTCCTTTTTACAGGTCTGAGAAACCAAAGCCCGTTCTTCGACTACAAAAGTATCTCATAAAGAAAGAAAAAAACAACTTAAATTTCTCCGTGCATGTAGCACATGAAGTCACATTTAGGGGATGTTGGGGTAGGACGCCCCACATTCTCGGCTCGGCCAGATTGGAGGTGATCTGATCATCACCGCGCTCCGGCCGCCTTTATCCCTCAGGGTTGATTTGAGGCTGGGTGAACCTCGGAGCCGATTCATGCGCAGACAAGGCCGGAAAAATTTCGATTTGAGGCCAAGGGCTATCTGACATCCTTGAGAACATATTTATTCCACTTTTTGAATTTCTTTTTCAGTTTTCTCTCCGTAAATGAGAGGAACTTAAATAATAATAATAATAATAATCGAACTTATGCATTACGAACATGGACGTCCTGTAGGGGAGCAAGGGGGACACGACCTCTCAGATGTGAACATCACCTCCACAATATGGCCTAGATTGTTAATGTGTGGAGCGCTATCTACAGTGGCGGCGATTGGGTTCCAAACCCAGGGGGGGGAGGGGCAAGGAGCCAAAACTGGGGGAGAAAAGACAGTAAGATTTACCTTTGTAGATACGGTTTAGCATAGTGCGGGAGCAAGCCCCCCTCCCCCCACATCGCCACCACTGCCTATCTACCTTCACACTTTTCATTACCTTTTTACTGAGAATAGGTGCAGTCTGATCGCTGTATTGAACATAACATTCAAAATGAGATCATATTATTTTATACGTATTGCTGAACCACAAGCCATTTCAATGCACTCCCTATGTCTAGCCCGTGCCCCAAGGGTAAAGGGATAATACTATCAGCCGTCACGTAAAGAAACCAAATGCAATTGGGGGAAAACTTAGTTACAGAACTGAAGCAAAGGGAAATTCGTTTCTTTCCTAACCTTCCTCCCCTCTCTCTTTCTCTCGGTCTCCTTGTTTTGCTGATGAATCGCATCTAAGCAGGTCGAGCAAGTCGTTCGCTGGAAGGTTTTCATTATTGCCACGGAACGAATTTCTCTCCCCCCGCCTGGAGCACCGTGTTTCTTAGTAGTTCCCGCCTTTTGCCGCCAGGTGGCTCCCTCGTCGGGATCCGCAGCGGGAGAGAGCAATGTTGCCACATGAAGGGAAATTTCACCTTTTTGGAGGGAAATGCGGACCGAATTTTAAGCGAAAAGGGAAAAAGAGATTAAAAACACCAACATTTCAGGAATTTTCTAAGACATCAGACTCAATATTAGCACCAATTACATAAAATTCCACTTTCATATCCATAACTTTTTGCTGATACGTCTTATTGAAAATTATTTTACCTATAAGCCTATATAGCCCCCCCCCTCTTTTTTACATCGCCTTTCTACGTCTTCGTGGAGTTCCGAAGATGAGGATGAATTATGAATGGATGATGGAACAAATACAATTGTGCATCCAGGCTGGACCAGGGTTCGATCCTGGAACATCTGCATCGGTAGCATACGAACATGGACCAACGAAAATACTACTGCTACTACTACTACTACTACTACTACTACTACTACTACTACTACTACTTCTTCTTCTTCTACTACTACTATTTCTTCTTCTTCTTCTACTACTACTTTACTTATTACGTATTCTTATTAATATTATTATGGCTCTCTAGGGCAGAATTTTTGTTATGAAGACGGGATCCGAACGGGAAACATTTTAAATCTCTTCGTTCAGCGCGGGAAAAAATCGACACTGTGAAATTCTCGAATTCTACACGCCATTTTGCCCTTAAGTGATTGTTTTTGCATTTCTGGAATAAAAAAAAATAACAATTTCCTAGCAGTTTTCGACACTTGCAGTGCAGAAAATATCCAGAATTAACCACTTTAAAAATTGATCATTTGGAACATCCCGACTGTTCGGGATCGCGAAATCATTTCCAAAAGTCGGGATTTTTTTCTTGATCTCGGTACCGACTTTTCGGGATCCCGCACACCCTTAATTATTATTATTATTACTATTACGTCATTTCCTTATGTGAAGGGAAAAATTGGGCGAAAAAGGGAAATTTTGACCCTGGAAAAGGGAAATTGTGTCCTCAGAATGTGGCAACATTGAGGTAGAGAAAGAGAGAGAGCGAGTGAGAGAGAGGGGGAGAGAGAGAGAGAGAGAGAGAGAGACAGAGCGCAAGCAAAATCGATCGCGCTAAAATCTCGATACCAGCCAGCTTCCCTTCAACCAGTGTTAAAACCTTCTTCTCCTCTCACTGCGTTATGGATATGAAATTGCCGACCAATCTCGAGTTCCTCGAGAATCATTCAACCCGATAATAAGCCTTTCCCAGCAGGGAGTTGGGATGGAAATAGGGGGACGGGGGGAAATGTCCCCGATTCTTTTTCTTCTTTTTTTTTACATTTAAGAGAAAAAGCACGTAAGAAAGAGATGGAGGAAATTATAAAATACTGTGTAGCTTTTATAGTTTTTTTTTTGTTTTAACGAATGAAACTTACACATGCTTATATGTGGCCGCTGCAAACCTGTATATCGAATAACTGCATCATTTAATAATACATACTACAATAGATCGAACGCTCTTCGTTAGTTGAATTTGGTAGCAGCACAAATATGCTATGGTATACCAACCACGGTAATTGCCATGAAATCTTAATCTACCAAGTCTCTTGCTTTTATCAAAAAGTCAATGATTCCGGTCTTAACCGCCGGACTGTGATAAAGACACACTTTTTTAGTACCATTCTCCATTTTGAGACACATTTTATGGTATATCTTTCATTAAAATACATTAAAACTTATATAGTTTTAAAGCTTATAAATTAGGCTACAACTTTTATTCGAAACAATTTCTTGTCATTTAATTTGCTCAAAAGTTACAAGGCAAAAACGTTAGAAAATACTAGGAAAAAATCAATTTTTAAAGATTATTTTTTACATTACAGCAAAACCAACATTATCCAAAAATTAAACAGAATCTTTAGTCCACTTAATGAGAATTAAGACTAGAAATTACCTGCCTACGGCGATTGGTTACGGAGATATAGGTCAATATTTGAGAGTCTGCGAAATTCATGTTTGGGGGGGGGGCGCTGGGGGGGAATCACCGCGAGGAGGGGCAGGGACTTTTGGGATTTTGCACTACTAGTAGTGTTCTAGCAACTGACCAAAATTCAGCTTTTACGGAACTTTTCCCGACATAAAACCTTTATTGACTGGACTAATAGACTAGTACTTTAAACTACGTATACATATTCCAACACCACGTTTTGAGACAGCCCCTCATCTCTCATCTTCAGATGAACATATCTCTTTTTACCGATGGTGGGGATCGAACCTGCGATAGACCTGTGATTTTACTACATTTGATTTTTTATCTCATTTTTGTTACTCAGCGTCGCTTTTCTGCCACTGTTGTCTAATCGCGAAGATGAAGAAGAATGCTAATATGATGAAATGGATCAAGGGACAATCACAAACACATGGACGGAACACAAGTCTCACAGAGAATTATGCTGCTGCGAGCCCAGACGCCAGAGCCTCGTTAGCCTGCACAATGTAGTTAAGAATGTACTACGTGGAAGATGGGTTGACATTTTGGTGTCTTCAAAAAGGGTCAACCCTTACACCCCAAATCTAGGTTTTATACAAATAACTAAATTCGATACAACTTTGGGAAAATATGTACGTATACGGAATCACAGAACGCTTACACAGTGGCGCCACCTATCGAGATAAAAATCAGTCGATTTCAAATTGTCGCACTATGTGTATATGTTATATAGTTAATATTAGTACTACACTGCCACCACAACCACCACCACTACAAATAATAATAATAATAGTAGTATTGTTACTTAGTCCCGGGCACAGCAATGGCCAGATACACCGCCACGTCTAATATTTCTACAATTATATAGGTCACATCATTTCCTAAATTTCCTGTCAGAGTTTTTATCGGTCCTCTCGGCCTGGGCATTCTTTGAGAGTGTTCCTTCATCAATTTCATCATATTATTACTCATCGTCTTTGTCGCGAATAGTCAAGAAAGGAAGAAAAGCGACGCTCAATAACAAAGATCTAGTCAATTCAAATTTTATGAGTCCACCACCGTTGTTATAATTTACTGAAATCATGGAATTGTGTCTAGTCCTGCATTTAGGACCCTTGCAAGCAAGCAAAACTTCGATAAGTACTTATTTTTTTGCTCCATTTTCAATACAGTTTGTAAATTCAAAACCTTGAGTGTTCATCCACAAATACACTGCTCAAGAGAATAGACTAGTCACTGTAGTAAATAACTGAGAGTACCATAAGTAAAGAATTTATTGAAATAAAAGAAGGAAAGAAAGCTTACAAAAAAAAGAATACCTTCTCAGTTTCATAACAACACATAGTATTGACAGCAGTGACATCTATCGCTTGTTTTTTTGCTTTATTCTCTCTGCCTTGAATGACTACTTTCTGAATTAACTCTATTTTTGTCATTTGACATACACCTGCGATGCACCATAATTCAATACCATATTCAAGTATTGAACGTACCAATGTTAACATATACGTAAAACCAATGTGTATAAAAGAGACAAATGAACGAAGATAAATAGGCTAGAGTCTAGTTTACGTCCTTCTTGCCTTTTGGTGGTAACCGATGGGAGTTAACAACACTGCATGCTCGTCTTTGTGTCCGCGTTGTGAATGCGTGTTAAAGAAGAACAGGTTCCAAAAACTTCTAGATAGTGTAAAATACGTTTATCCCTAGTGATAATTCAGTGCATCGTTCAAAACCGTGCTAGCAGACAGCCGGCGCTCCGGCATCTCTTAGGGTAAGTAAGTTTTTCTTTTTACACTTTCTGTTCACGATAGCCCCACTAAGCATTCACGGGAACGAGGTATGCCTACGAGGTTAGGTTAGGCCTGTTAGGGTAGGTTCCATTAGCACTTATTTCACCCCTAAATATGTGCTTCATCATCGAAAAATGTCCTCAGTACGTTCACTCACGCAAAGCTATCCGGACAACATCGGTTTTTCTCGATTTTCTCCTCAAGGAAATTGTTCCTCGCCTTGGGATTTACTTTGTTGAATTCCTTATACAATAACATTTCCAACGATATATGACACGCATTCCTTAGGAAAAGGACGTAAACTAGACTCTTCCAGTCAAGGCAATGGGCGACCCGTCGTGAAATGAAAGAGTTCTGGACAAAAGTATGCAACCCTAAACTAGCTAAAGCATATGCATAAAATAGGATGTAGAGTACAGCATTATTCATGGATGGTGATGCATGCATGTTTAAAGTGGAGCAGTTAAGGTGTCATGCTGTCTCCGTAGGGTATTAGCAGTTTTAGCAAGCTATCCTAGAGAAAAGTGAATGACAGTGGCAACCATGAGTCTGTACCGGCTACATATCTAACCTATCAAACAAATGTATTCTTATTGTAATTAGGAAAGAGTGAAGCAATTTAGTAATAATTTACTAGATAATTCCAGTTCAGTTTAGCTAAGAAAAATACAGTTTTCATGAACGACAATCCATAAAAAAATAGTTCCATTTACTGAAAACCAATTCTATCCAGTTAGGACCAGTTAGAACCAGTTCTCAGACTGAAATTCTTACTGCAAGATCCTTGAGAAAAAATGTGCAGAACAGACCGTTGGTTTTTCTGCAAGAAATTCACACGTAGCTCTCCCTCTAAGCTGATAATAATTAACTTTCGATCCACGTTTCTTCTCCCTTTCCCTGTCTCTTCCCCTCCCCCAACCCCTCTTATCCTGTTTTGATTTGTTCGTAGTTCCGTACGGAAGAACTAGATGAAAGCTCTTCCAGTTTGTTCCCTTTCCCCTTTCCATCCCCGGGGGAACAGTTTATAAGAAAATCCAGCCACAATACCTGACACTTCCCGCACACCTGATGTTTTTCCCAGGACACCCGGGACGAGGGAAAGAGAATTGTTGGGGGGGGCTTTCCTTGAACAGCTTTACCGAATATCAGCAAGATCAATTGATTGATGTTGCTTGTTTGCTAAGAAGAAGTTTCTTAAGTGAAATTCCCTGACTGCACAATCTTGTTTTTTTCTATTTCTTTCTTTTATAAATGGCTTTGCGTGCCAGAACACAATTTATTTTTCTCGTCCCTTCTCTCCTCCTCAAACGACAGTGGAACCAAAATATTTGTTGTGACCCAGTTTGAATATGTTATCGATTACGTCACTTTTTTTGATTTCCAAATCACAGCACTCTAGATGTGGTTTTTGGTTATAGGTTTCTTTTTTTTTCTGACATGAGAGAAACTTGTACGTGTACGTGTACGTGTTTGAAGTTCGGTTTTGATTTTGCAACCGATCTTGCTCAAGAACATGCTAATGTACAGTTTATTTTATTTTTTCCACGAATGTTGGAATAGATTTACCTACCTCTACTTTAAATAGAAGTTTCCAGTGACGCCACCTGAGAGTTATGTTCGGGTGGGCTAAAAAAGTGGACGAAATCTTTTCTGTTGAGCTTTGCTTCATAGGCGTAGTTTCGTCCGTCCATTTGATGGGGGGTTAACCAGTGCTAACATTATGTATACTTTTATGCATTACGAAAATTATCACAAGCATTCTTGGGTAACAGGAGACCCTTACTTCACCTTATCCAAAAGAAATGAAATTGTGTTGATGTCGAGTGTCACTTTATGAAAGGAATAAAATAACACATTTGTTTTATAGAATGAAGAATTTTAACTAGGTATAATATTAGCGGGTCATGGTAACGAAGAAATTATAATGTTCCAAGACATTTAAAAATGTTAATGAAACTTCGCATTTTTCCTAATTTCACAACTGACAACCTTTACACTAATTACGTCTCATGCCTCCCCGATGGCGCAGTAGTAGCGTCGTCGCCTTGTAATCAAGGGGTCCCTTGTTCGATACCCGGTGGAGGCATACAGTGGTTCGGTCCAGTAGGTCCAGTCCCGATTAGCCTTAATGTGCATAAAGTGGACTTAAAACACAAACTCAATAACAAAAATAATTACGTCCGTATAAGTTCATGAATAATGTCATGTCAGTCCACTACAGTTTCTCTTTCTATGTTCAAGAGTGCTAAGGAAGAAAATCTGTTTTGTCCATGGTTGATCTTAGCCGTGTTTTAATACGTCTCATTGCAGAAAAATGCTGTTCAGCTGCGACCAAAGACACTGGCCATGATGAATTTTCGACAACTTCTCTTTCCTCAATTATTTTGTGCATGTGCCTCGTGCATTTGGAGGGGCTAGTGTCTACTTCTGGGGAGGGGCTAAGCCCCCATAGCCCCTATCAAACTATGCCTATGCTTTACGTCCATGGTAAGGCTGCAAATATTATCTTGTTTCTCTCTTTTTATCTCTCGTTCTCTCGTTCTCTCCTTCTCTTTCCTCCTTTCCACCTTCCTGGTTATTTTTTCTGGAATGAAAAGGGTACCCTTCGTTGCAAGGGCGTCCTGAGATATCTAGAAAAAGTTTATGTAATTCGAAGGGTGAAATTCTAGCGATATTTTATTACAAGGAATGTTGCTTTCTGCGATTTACACGCTGTCAGTTGCAGCAATTAACTGCCATGACCAACAAAATAACGAGAGAAGTTTTTAATAGAGACATTAGCATCATGTTGACTGCTGTAACTAGTGGTCTGCGTGACGGAAAATGTTTTGTCGGGACGGGACTGGGAAGAAAGATTAATAATTATGACGTTCTGAAAATTTCCCAGTAAATTTTCGTGACCTGGAATTTTCGAAGAAATTCGAAAAGCAAAGTAAAATAAAACAAAGCAAAAATCAGTTATTTTTCTTTCTCTTCTTCTCTTCTTTCTTTTTTCTAATTCTGTCTTTCTTATTCTGTCTTTTTTCCTCTTTCTTCCTTTCCATTCTCCCTCTATTTCTTTCTTTCTGTTTCCTTGAGTATCCAAACTTTGTGAAGAATCCGTTATTTTCTTTCCTTTACACTGAACGATAACATTTAAGCACGAGAACATTTCGGATAACATGGTGGCTATATAGACCTTCTCGTTGTGGTACCGGGTTCGATAACCAGTGGAAACACATATACCCTGTCCCACCTATCTCTGGGACACATAAAGTCAGAGAAGTGGGGGAAATCAAGTGAGCAGAGCCAATCAGTACACGCTGCTGGTAAGGGTGGTAACCCCAGTCGCTTTCCTATCCTTCTTGCAAGACGTTCCTCTCGCGTCAATACTTGTTTTCGATCACCTGCTCCAGAGATAGTTGGGACAGAGTGTAGTGGTTCGGATCCTACTTTAAACTGTATGTTCAGTCTCGATTAGCCTACGAATAAATTGAATTAAAAAAAAAACGAAGACAGAGAAAATACGTCACCATTTGTTTTAGTGATATAATATTTATCCTCATTAGTGCTTAGTGTAGCCAAACATTGCTAAAATTTGAGCAATTGAACTCTTAAGAAATTAACGGAGTACTGTACAAAGTATTCGTTTATAAACTTTATGCCAATAATATTTTTTTTCAGGAAAACAGCTCGTTTAATAAGAAAACATTTTGTTGAGCTTCAGAGACAGTGTACAAAGAAATATCTTGTAATGTAGTGCGATATTTTTTACCGTGTGGATTGATATCTTTTTCTAATGGAGTTAAGTTACAGATAATTGTTCTGAAGCATTGAATGTAAATGCCACTCGATTTAAAATGAGAATGCTTCAATGTCTTCTACATGGTAAACTGTAGTATCATTTTTACATTCAAATTTATGTTGCAAATATTAAGAGAAGTAAATGCATCAAATTTTATTTGATGTACCAGAAACGCCTTGATTGTTGCACTAAAGCGTGTATTTTGCTCGATGCCAAGATCAGGTTTACATTTTGATGCATTTATCTTTATAATTTTTTAGACGAAATGCATCTTATAATGCTAGTGAGTATTTCTTTCCATGTCGATCTCTGTACTTTAATATGCCACTTGATGCATCTTTCTCGATGATGTACTCAAACATTTGGCCTGAGCTACAGACTTATGCATATTTTTATTTCAACTGATGCATTTACTTTTCTATGTGCAATAATTACAAAAAACTCACCAATACGGCGTTCATCTTTATGTCCATCATGTTTTTGACCTCTTGAGCCATTTCCCGTATAAGCAATAATCCGTCCTTCCTGATAACTTCGACATCATGATTCTTGTATTTCTGTAAAAGAGGAACAAGTATTGAGTGAGATAGTACTTCAATACACCAACTATGCTTAATACAGAACTAAGTGTCTTCCTTTTCGAAGACATTTCAAAGAACAGATCACACTAGGTGTTGACATGGTAATGAGTATGGGGGGGGGATTTTTGTCCGTTTTCCTCTCTTTGTACAGTATTTCAACACATGCTTTAATGTCTTAAAATCGTTTCTTTTTAGAGCATCTTCATAGTGCATATTTTGAGGTTTCAGGACATATCTTGCATAGTCTCGCCTAAAAATGCCTTTGTTGGGCATCTTTTACATTGCTTTCTTTCGCAACTTTGACTCTCATCAGTACAGTCACCGGCAATATAAATGGGACACCTGGATCCTGAAATACTAGCTTTCCTGCAAGACCTAACTCTACGGCGGGGGTAGAAGTTGCCATTTAAATTTTGATATTAAAATTAACTTATCGCCGTAGAGTTAGGCAACATACATAACGTCTTGCAGGAAAGAGTGTATTTCAGGATCTAAGTGTCCCATTTCTATTGTCGGTGACTGTACATTCAACATTTTTATTGCCGGTGACTGTACATTCAACATTTTCATTGCCGGTGACACTATAGTCAACATTCTTATTGCAGGTGACTGTACATTCAACATTTTTATTGCCGGTGACTATACATTCAACATTTTTATTGCAGGTGACTGTACATTCAACATTTTTATTGCAGGTGACTGTACAATCAACATTTTTATTTCCGGTGGCTGTACATTCAACATTTTTATTACCGGTAACTGTACATTCAACATTTTTATTGTTGGTGACTGTACAGTCAAGATTTTTATTGCCGGTGACTGTACATTCAACATTTTTATTTCCGGTGACTGTACATTCAAAATTTTTATTGCCAGTGACTGGACATTCAACATTTTTATTGCCAGTGACTGTACATTCAACATTTTTATTGCCTGTGACTGTACATTCAACGGTGAAAGAAATGTCTGTCGCCATTTTCCTACGGTCTGTTTTCTGCAATGTGGTGTCCATAAATTAAGATGCTATTTAAGGGCATATTTTGACATATTTAGCCATTTCTACGTGATAGAGCATATTTTGATGGATTTTCGGTCATATTCAGCATATTTTCTCTTTTTCAAGAAATATACAGCCATTTTCAAAGTAGATTCGTTACTACTCCCATGTTCACTCGAGGTTTGT
Source organism: Lepisma saccharinum (assembly GCF_977018435.1). Taxonomy (NCBI): domain Eukaryota; kingdom Metazoa; phylum Arthropoda; class Insecta; order Zygentoma; family Lepismatidae; genus Lepisma; species Lepisma saccharinum. Next base: position 63,087,640 of record NC_139229.1, on the reverse strand, counting down.
TTTTTTACTTCAGAAAAATCTTTTTCATTTTTATTTGAAAATTTACAGAAAGTATTCACTGTGCATTGCAACTCAGGCCCCATAAAGTGAACTAAAAATAGTTCGTATGTGAAAATATTTCAGCGTATGTTAGATATGTTGATGTTTGAAACAGTCCATTTATAAGAGCATTTTTTTTTCAAATTATAGTGCATATTTTGTAAAATTATAGATCATAAGAGCATATTTTATTTTGCATATTTTGGTAATTTTTAGGTCATAAAAATCGTAGCCCTGATCATCAGCATAGCTAGGGGTCAATCTTGAGGAAGTGGAGGGAAAATCATGCACCTCAGGTTCCAGGAGGTTAAAAAAAATACTCTTAACTCGTAGATTTCAATAAACTTGACAATTTGTGGGGAATGCTCCCCTTGTCCTAAGTTAAATCTACGTACAGTCACCGGCAAAAAACATTGGACACCTAGATCCTGAAATACTCTCTCTCCTGAAAGGCGTTATGGGTATTGCCTAACTCTGCGGCGTTGGATAGAGTTTGCCATTACCCCTTAAGCGGGGAGCCCGAGTTGTGCTCGGGCATTTGAATTTGGCGGCTTTTTGTGCATTTCAGATCCAGTCAATGTTCCCGTAGCGGGGAATTATTTTCTTTAAATGGATATGCAGTAGTACATACTTAGATACATTTCGTTTTTACAGTTTTGTACAGTTTTCTGGAATGTTTGTGTGTTCATTAACCTTTCTCTCATTTACAAGACGTGTAATGTTATAATGTTATAATGTTGTCCAGAGTTATGTGCCCTCTGGGACAGGAGCGGACTGGGGGCTACACACACACTCTCACCCACTCTCTCTCTCTCTCTTTCTCTCTCTTTCTCTCTCTCTCTCTCTATCTATCTCTCTCACTCTCTCTCTCTCCTTCACAATGTAGTGAGACAGTTTACTTTAAATTATGTGTGCAGTAGTTTCAATTCCCATTTAGGTTTAAGTTACTCTCTCTCTCTCTCTCTCTCTCTCTCTCTCTCTCTCTCTCTCTCTCTCTCTCTCTCTCTCTATCTATCTATCTCAAAAACAACTCCACATCGGATTCCACATAGTGTACACAACAATACCCGAGAACAATTCGCGTTATCCGATCTGAAGTTGGAAAACACTTTCCTGCCCGAACCTAGCTCGGGCAACCCACTTGTAACTCAATGTATAAAATCGAGACACCCACTTAAGGGGTTAAAAATTTGCTGTTAAAGTTCACTTATCGCTGCCTAGTTAGACAACGCCTTGCTTTGCTCTGCTTTGCTTTGATTTAATTTATTTTACTTTGCGTTTTGTGCTTCTTGGCTAATTTGCGAAGATGGGGATGAATGATGAAATGATGAAATTGATGAATGGACATTCACAAACAACCAAGCCCGACCGGGATTCGAACCCGGGACCCTGGGCGTCGCAGCGCGATGTGCTAACCACTCGGCCACAGGGTCGGGCACAACGCCTTGCAGGCAAGCCAGTATTTCAGGATCTAGGTGTCCAATTTTTATTGGCGGTGAGTGTACAACATACTGTAACCAAGTCCTAGAGACAGCCCAATACACTAAATCTAGATGTGGATATTACCGTGTGAGAGTGCGATGTGTGTAAGATCAAAAACCACCACCATTCAATTACATAATAATACATATATTCTGCTGCTATTCTACCCTCACTTTCCACAGGTTGAACTGTCAACAATTCAGCCTGTAGAAATCCTTTTAGAAACACACTTGTAAGCTCTACAATGACTTCTATCTTTTTCTTTATCATTATTATTATTAGTATTATTATTAGATGAAGTTTGCAGAGGGTGCGGAAACGAAAGTAAGGGGTTTGCAACCAATCCAGTAGCGTACGCAGGATTTTTCTTCGGTGAGGCTGGAATTGTAAAAGTAAATATCACATAGCTGCTTTCTATGTAGGGGTGGGATTAAGTAAAGTGAAATACAATTACCTTTAAAAACTGTTTTAAAAGTTGTTCAAAGATAAAAATGATATTCGTGGTCATTTTAAGGGGAGTTTTAGTCATTTACAGCTTTCATTTAATAATTCTGATTATCTCGAAATTTAGGGAGGGCTCCAGCCTCAGAAGCTTCCCTGCTTAGGTCAGTGAACCACTCCCTAGAGTCTCCCCAGCGTCACATATACCAGGCACAACTAATAATCGTGTAAACATGAGAACCAATCATTGCTCGTTCCCATTGTTCTTTGTATTTCGAAAAAAAAAACAGATATTATTCGAATCACGACAATAATTTGGTCGCATCGGAAATGAATCATTGTTGTAGGCTAACAGAACGAATAACACGGAAAAAAGTAATTTCCACAGCAAACACAGGGAAAAAGGGGAGAAACCACAGTCAACGAGATCATACGCTTCCGCTTGTTACCATAGCAACCCCTGCAAAGGGAGGAGGTAGCCTCTCTCTCTCGCTCGCTCTCTATTTCAATCCTTGTTGGTATTGTCCCTCCGCAGGAACCGTATCGAGTGGCATTTCCTGACAAGCAGGGAACAGGAAACAGACGAGTGGTTGTTTTGTACGAGAGGACCATTGCACGAACCGAGGGTCTTCCAGTGGTGGACGCCTGAGCATTGGCAAACGCGCTTGAGGTTGGGTCTTTTTTTGTTGGACTTCTCAGTTCGTCAACACTTGACCCTGTTTTTCTGCGTGATATTATAATTCTTTATTCTCAACGCTCTCTATGAACTGGGTTCGGGAGCGGTAAAGTTATTTCGAACACATCCACCGAACAATTACTTCGATTCTGCGATATTAATTTTCCATTTAGTTATTTAAAGCATTAGCCTAACTAAGTATTAACTTACACTAACTCATACTATTAATAAGCGAAACACCGCATTAAAATAATAATATAACATTGTAACTAATTTATCTTCCCAATTTCAATACCATAACATGTCGGTCGAACTTACAAATTTTATTATCTCATGGCCTGTTCTTCATACCTGAACAAATCGTAGTTAAGAAATTCTAAATCTGATACTACATAAATTATGTTCTCATATCATTGTATTGCATTGTATTATTGTATTTCATTGTATTATTGGATTACACTGTAACTAAAATTTAAATAAATTGAACACATAAAAATGGGGGAACCAAAATTCGGGGAAATTTATGCCCTAGTATGTATTTGTAGCAGGAGCGTATATTCCAGGCTAGCTATGCTATCTGCGAAGCCTGAAGCCTAGAAAGTAAAATAGTGAAGAGAAATCTGTTAGAAACTGTGTGAATTAAGCTGATTTGAAAAAAAAGATAATGGCGATTCTGAAGTTGGCAACCTGAATTCTTAGGAGTTGACAACCTGAATTCTTAGGAGTTGGCAACCTGAATTCTTAAGAGTTGGCAACCTGAATTCTTAGGAGTTGGCAACCTGAATTCTTAGGAGTTGGCAATCTGAATTCTTAAGAGTTGGCAACCTGAATTCTTAGGAGTTGGCAACCTGAATTCTTAGGAGTTGGCAACCTGAATTCTTAGAAGTTGGCAACCTGAATTCTTAAAAATTTGGATGGCAACGTGGCTTCCTTGAAGACGTCAAGAATGAGCCTACAGCCTAGTCTTCTCCCTTCCTCCATAGCCTAGGACAGATGTCATAGTGTGCTAGTCCAGGTCTTAGACTCAGCATACGCCACTGATTTGTAGACACCAGGGCATCAAACGCATATCTATGAATGTATCCAAGTGGAGAAGGGGGGTTCCCCATTGTCTAATTTTCATTTAGTGTGCCGTCCAACAAAAACACAACTGTTTCTAGTCCAAAACCATTTCATTTAATATAGTCAACCAATCTCACAGAAAAAAAGAACCGACTCTAGTTCTCGCCCACTTCCTTCAAAGAAAGGACTACTTTCGATTCACAGCCACTTCCATAGGAACTGGTCTCGGCTCTCGTTCATTCCCTCCAAAAAACGGAACAAGGGTGTAAGGGGTGACACTCTCAGAAGACTCCTAAATGTCAACCTCTCTTTCACCGGACTGCATTTTGCAGACTAACGAGGCTCTGGCGCCTTGAACTACAACCAGCATAATCCTAGGTGTGGGGCTCGTCTTGCGTCGTCATATGTTTGTGATTGTCCCGTCATCCATCATAATTACAGTACCATCGCCATCGGCGCGATTAGCCAAAAGTTAATAACCAACCACTCTCACCAAGAAGGAGATGGTTTTGGTTCTAGTTCATTCCCTCCATGAATCGTAACAATTTGCAATTCACTATTATTCTCTTTTTTCCATCGCTAATTTTAATATTCTCATTGTTGTAGCTAATGAAAATGAAGAGATAAGTGTGAAATCAAAGCCATTTTATAATGTATACAGTCAAGAACAATGAGAATGGGGCACTTAGATTCTGAAATACTCGCGTCCCTGCATGGCGTTGTGTGTGTTGCCTAACTATACGGAAATGGCCGAACTTTCCATTCAAGATTTGCTATTGGAGGTCTCTCATTGCCGTAGATAAGTAATGATAGAAATGTAGAAACACAGGGGAAAGCGGCCTCCCCCATGGCGCAGTGGTAGCGTCATTGCCTTGTAATCAAGGGGTCCCGGGTTCGATACCCGGTGAAGGTACAAGTGGTTCGGATCCCACTTTAAACTGTAGGCCCAGTCCCGATTAGCCTTACTGTGCATAAAGTGGACTTAAAACACCAACTCAAACCAAAACCACAGGGGAAAGGTAAACACACACACACACACAGAGAGAGAGAGAGAGAGAGAGAGAGAGAGAAATAATATATAGAATCAGACTTGAGACAAGTAAACAAGGAAATAAATCGAGGGAGACGGAAAAAGGAAGAAGGATAAGTAGAAGAAGACAGAGATCCAGAGGAAGGAAGAGAGAACGATAATGAGAGAATGAAGGATGATGGAGAAGATTAACAGGAATTAAAAGAAGATAAAATGATGAAGGGTAAAATAAATATATAAACATGGAGGAAAGGAAAACAGAGGAAAGAGAGAAAAGGAGACGCTTAACCACAGAAGAGCCCACCCGACAATATTTTGCCTTCCCTCACCCACCGGAACAAAATTATTTAGCTACATCACTGATGATAGAGAGTGATCTTACAAACTTTCTGATCCGAGGGAATCGAAATAAGAAAAAGGGGGACGAAACGTAAAGTTTCGTTCAGAAAATTCCCATTCCTTCCCTGCTCGAGCAAGTTAAACTGTTTACCGCATCAAGGAGCTCAGAACATTTATACGAGGATTATTACGAAGCCACCAGACGCACATAATCTCGTATGAAACTATTTAAGCACTCGTCCCGTATGTATCCCTAAGGCCCTTTCCTAGTCCCAGATTAACTTCCAGGTTCTCATTACCCCTGTTGTGGGATCGCCAGTTCCACCGCGCCTCGCAGACAATGGGGGGACAAAATTATCCCTTAATTGAGTCTGCTCCCCGAAATGGGCTCGACGGAGAAAACCTCCCTTGTCGACTGATTTCGACATCTACGTAATAATATCCGGCCCTCCGTGATGGAATTGCGTCTAACCTTGTCCACGGCGTCCTCTGTGTGTCGTGTTCACTGTAGCACATCGTCGTTGGAGATTTCTGCAGGCTCGAGACCGTGGCTTCGTTGCAGACATGAGCAGGGAGTCGTAACGTAACGAAATGGAACGGTATTTTCAATTACGGTTTCCGTTACGTTACAACCAGAAACAGAATAACTTTTTTCGTGAACAGAAACGTTACCTCAGGTATATGAACATTACGTTACAGGTGTGCATAACGGTACCGAACCATAACTGATCTCTAAAGGAGTAGGTCTTCACGTGACACTTTAACGTTACATCCATTGCCGGCAACCAGTAACGTTACAGGGTAAGAAAGAGGTTCGTCACGTATTGACTAGTAACTTTAGTGTGTGTGGAAAGTGATAGTAACGTTACAATTAACCAGTAACTTAATTGAGGTCACGGCTGTAAAAACGTTACACTCCTTTTTTCAAAGCAACAACGTTATTGATAGCTGGTATCATACAGACGTTCCGATGTGCAATACCGTGTCCGATGCCGTGTTCCGGAGAGAATAACATAGGTCTTTCGTATAATTGTGCTCGTTACTTTTGTAACGTTACAATTCTTTTCCTCCAAAAAAGTCTGTTTCGAAAAAGTGATACACATATCCGTTACGAATAGCAAATACCGTTATCGAAGGCGTTTTCGAAGAAGCCTCATAATTATGATCGGCAGCATACTAACATTACAGTACTTTGACCCCTTGAAAGTCACTAAGTTATAATACGTATTTTCGTTTTGGATGTCAGTGAAAAAATTAAATTGTAAAACAAAACGTTTGAAAACATCCGTTAACAAGATTCGGCGTGACAAAAGTTCTGGTTATTGGAATTTACATATTAACTATGTATTTATCACAAATAGGTATATTTATTTTCTGCATACTTAATCGCTTTATGTGAATTTGTTCTAATTTGATTATTTATGCTAGATGAATTTTAACATGTTCGTTCACTTGATACGATAGCAAAGCAAACGTTTGTTGAGGGAAAACGTTTATATCTATCTATCTATCTCTCTCTCTCTCTCTCTCTCTCTCTCTCTCTATGTTTACATGTATTACATTTTTTTTTTAAAAAAATACAGTTGTTTGGCGATGAGAATGATTCGTGCTTAGATTAAGTTGCTGAAGGACGAAACATAAAGGACCAACCATGGTCGAGCCAAAAAATCATCCGTGCCACGCGTTCGTCCACCTAAGCGAGAGGCAAGCTTTCTCCTATCGGAAGACGAAAAATAATTGCTTGTTGCGCGACCTTGAGAAGGCGAACCGAACTGATAGCAGCAGCACCATGCAAAATCTGAAAATCTTAATCCTGAAACTTTGTACACGTGACCGTCGATCACGAAGCATCCGAGTAGACAACGCCTTGGGGCTATATGAAAGGCACTTTTGGCAAGTAGAAAATGCGTAGAAACGAAATGTTAGATGGAATTGTTGTACGAAACAAACGAAACCGCGTTTGTGCAACTGGTCTGTAGCTAGACAGGGCCATTGGACTCTCAAGAAGGCAAGAATTGTATGGAAAGTGATTCTCAAAACTAAGCGAATAAAAGGACAGTATATTTTATCATTTACAAGGGCCCTCATCCGCTTACAATTTTGAAAATTACTTTCAGTCTTCTTGGACAGGAGGTGCATTAAACTTTTTGGTGTAGAAACAGACAGAACACCCGCCTACCTACCACGTTTGAAAGAAGGGCATAGACAGACAAGAAAGTAATTTTCAAGAACGCAAGAACAGCAGTCGACATGGACATTGAGCAACGTGTGATTGAGAAATACAATCGGAACAAAGGACAAGATTATTCAAGAAACAGTAATTTTATAAAACTTCCTATCATTAACTCAAACTCAGTTCATCCTTTTATCCTCTTTTGTTTGTTATACTTTTGTATTATTCATGTTTTATATTGCTTTTCTGCCACTTGTAGATAATCGCGACGATGAAGATGAATGATGATCATATTAAATCTATGAAGGGATGCTTACAAAAAAAACAGCCATGCCCAGATGTCTACTCGAACTTGAAATGTTTGGTACCGAGTGTATGAGTGGATCACTAAACGACTTCGGCCTTCGAGGCTACGGTTTCAGTTGCAACATGCAGTATAATTACGTTTCTACTACTCTGAATTGACCAAAACATATGGTATGTATCCTTCATTTTACTTAAAAAGCCCCCTTGATACATGAGATACTACAAATAATTTCAGGCATACCCTCGAATTCTGATTGCCTGGTCCTTTTTTTTTAACTAAGTAATGAAGTGACGTTTATATTCATATTAGGCCTACGACTAGCTCGAACTAAAAACTCTTGTGAAATACTGTGTATATGTTATCCTTGTGAAGTGAGGAACTTCATATTTTGCTAAGAAAATATGTATGAAAAATTATATTTGTAGCTACTACTTGAAGAATTCAAATTATTATTATGATGGAATTTCAACTTACGTATACTCTGCATATAATGTGTTATCGGAGAGGAGTTTTTGTCTCGCAGTCAATTTATTTTTAGTTGAGGAACTCGAGAGTAAGTTGGAAATATATAATGACCCACGTTGCGGTGTGCTGTTCGATCAATCAGAATTGGAGTGAGAGAAATCTGTAGTTAACTTCATTCAACACGTCAATTTGTAACTGTGAATGCAAGTTTTCTTTGATTTAGCAGGAAATCAGTCTGCTATTGTTGTAAGTAATAAATGGAAATATATATATATTTTCTGCTCGAGTAGGAATCCGCAGCCGTTATCCAATCAATCAGTTTCTGTGTGTGAAACTTCTGTCTAGGAAAGCTACATACAATTTGCTTTTAATAACAGCAGCTTCATAATAACCTATCCATTCTTGTCATGCCAAGTAATGTTTGATTTTGATTTGTTATATTTAACTTTGGTTTTATGCCACTTTTGGCTAATCGCGAAGACGAGGATGGCTGATGAAATGACAAAATTGATGAAAGGACATCACAAAGAAAATAATGCATAGGCTGTGATCCGAACTCGGAACCTGTGGCGTCGTATTGCACTGTGCTAACCACTCCGCCACGGAGCTCTGCAAAGTAATGTTTGACCATACATTGTTCATGAAATAAAAACATAACATATACAGTGACTCACATTAGTAATCAAATACGTAGCGGCATTTCTTCACAATATTTGAAAATTAACAACATGTACATAAATATAAACGATGGTGAAATATTTATACGCATTTCTTAAAGTTATATGTAACTTTTTTTTTTAAATTTTGGGTGCGTCATCACTTAGGCTATTTTGCACCCGCCACGTTATACGGGGTGCAGCCCCTTACCATAACAAATAACATAACTGTAATGTCGCATAACTGAAATATTAAAATATTCTGACAGGTTAAAAGCTGAGGCTGTAAAGAGGCACTCATCGAATATGACAGAAAGCAGGAGAACACACAGAATTATACTGGCCATAGGGCCAGTCGTCAGAGTCTCGTTAGTCAGCAAAGAGCAGTCCAGGGTGTACTACGTGGAATGAAGTTGAGGATTGGATGTAATACGTGGAAGGTCACCCCTTACACCCCTGTTACGTTTTCAAATCTGAAAATAGTTATTTATGTTTGGGTGTGAAAAAAGATATCACTTTAATATTCAGACAAATCGTGAAAGCCTTCTGTTTCTGTTAAGCTACGTTTCCATTCTGACAAGTTCCAGACCCATGACGCGCAACATGTGCCGGCGCATGTTGCGCGTCATTCAGTGCACTGTTTCCAATTCAAAAAATACTTCTGCAAAATACGCCCGCAACAGCACCGGAGTGCAGGACTTGAGTGTAGCGTTGTTCCATTGTGCTTTAGAGTAGTCAGTGTTTCTTCTCTTGTATTGTAATAATTTGGTAGTGATTTAACTTGTGTAAAGATGAACAATACAACTATGGCGGGTTTTGTGGTTATGGCAGGCGCGTACCATGAACTTGTAAAAATAAGAGGCGAAAACGACCTAGATGGTGGATTAGAAGTTTTCTAGCGAAAATAAATTCGGAAGGAGCATATAACTCGTTGATGAGAGACTTACGGTACGTCTTCAAAGTGGATACGAAAACTTTGTAAGAATGACTGTAAGTGATTCTGCATTGTTATTAAATCTTGTTGGACCACAGATTGTAGTCGCGTCGTCTGTTTCTACTCTAGTGCGCATGCCCCAGGAACTTGCTGCAGGCTGTTTCCATTGTCCGCGGCGCATGTTGTGCGTCTTAATTGTTGGGGCAATTTTGTCCCCGGCACTTGCGCCGCGGCATGTTGCAGACAGTTTCCATTTCAACAAATGCTTGGCACATGCAGCGTCGCATGCCGCGCGTCATGTTGCACGGCAAATTTGTGGTAATAGAAACGAGGCTTTACATAGTTTTTTTACTAGTCAACTACAGTGCGGGGAAGGAACAATTGATGCTACTTCCTGACTACATTTGTTACCAGTAGCTGCATTGCTCCCTGACTGAAGTACGAGAAAAATGGGTAACAAAAACAAAAATACAACATTTGACGAATGGCAGCTATTTATTTTTACCGTACCTAACCAAAGGGTACAGGGAAATTAAAAATGTTAAGTAGTACATGTAAGCGTACCGTGGGTGATGCAATAAAACGTAATGAAAAGCAAAATGAGGTAGATTCCGTATCTCAGAAAATTCAACCAAGAGAAATAGGAGAACGAAATGAACGAGCTTCAGTATGAAAAATCAAGACCCTTTCCTCACCCCCACACCCTTTCCAAACCAAGGGCTCCGAAAGCAGCTGTGCAACTTGGAGCAGGCACTGGGACTGCTGTACGGTTCAGTAGCGTTTCGTCCGAAAGCGAAATTTCTAGAAAAATGCTACAGTTCGTCTGCGACGGTTTAATGAGTTGCGTTTCTTTCGAGCCTGGCTGATGATGAGTCACACCTTGACTAACCACTGGCAGCGATGGAATTGGTGACTAGTATACCTCAGTTTACAACTTTTAAAACTACATTGCATAGATAGCGAAGTGCAGACTCAAGACAAATTGTCGAGAGAGAGGTCCCGGGTTCGATACCCGGTGGACGCACAAGTGGTTCGGATCCCACTTTAAACTGTAGGTCCAATGCCTATTAGCCTTAATGTGCATAAAATGGACTTAAAACAACAAATCAAATCAAAACAAATCGTCGAGAGGAAGTGAACTTGGATCTAGAAACTTTAGTCATGGCAGATGGCAACACTTTCTTACTATCTGACAACTACGAAGGTGAGATTTGCAATTTCCAGAGGGAAAGAAATATTAAAACAAAAAAATATTTTCTTCGATGGAGCATTTAAGAGTGTTAGCAAGAGTTTGCTTCATTAAACACTATTAGGATGGTAGCCCTCGGACGAAACGCTACTTGGTCAGGTAACCGCAAGTTGCCTGTTCCTGGAATTCGGACGAGAAACGCTACGCCACGTGCTGTACACCTGGCGGTTCAGAAAGCGAAGATGAGCATGAGCGACGAATGCTGAAACTGATGAAGGGACACTCACAGAGAACACTCATGTGCAGGTCGGGATTCGAAACCGGGGACCTCTGGCGTCGTAGTGCGCTGTGCTAACCACTCTGCCACGTAATATTTTTCATTTACTCATTTTTAGCTACTTCCTTTTAAACTAACTAACTCTCTAGCTTTCTTAAACCCGAAGATTCATGGCTGCAGCAACACAGGCCTTCCATCTGTCCCTATATTGAGCAAGATCTATATAATCTTTTCCATCCCTACCGATTTCTTTTAGGTCCATCTCAACGTTGTCCCTCCATCTTGGTCTTGGCCTTCCTATAGGTCTCTTACCATCAGGTTTCCCAACAAGAATCCTATAAACTCCTCTTTCCTCTCCCATTCGTGCCATATGGCCTGCCCACCTAAGTCTTCTTGATTTAATTATTCTAATAATATCTGGACATGAATACAAATTATGTAACCTTCTCCACTCACCTGTCTCCTCATCCCTTTTAGGTCCAAAGATTTTCCTAAGAACCTTATTTTCAAATACTCTCAATTTATGTTCCTCTTTCCATGTAAGGGACCAAGTTTCACACCCATATAATACGAGCAGTACAGACAAAATTACTGTTTTGTATATTTTAACTTTTAGTTTCTTAGTTATTAAACTAGAAGACAAAAGTTTATGAAGAGAGAAGTAACATGCATTCCCTGAATTAAGCCTACTTTTTATTTCCTCTTTAATATAATTTTCATTGGTTAATATTACTCCTAAGTATTTGAATTTGGAAACTGGTTCAAACGAGTTGTTATCAATAATTAGATTTTGATTATTACCTAACCCTTGGTTTCGGCCTGTAAGCATATATTTAGTTTTCTCTTTGTTAACTTCCAAACCTATGTCTTTAGCAGTTTTGAAAAGTATTTTAGCATTATTCTTAATTGTATTTATATCATCCCCTAATAAGTCTACATCATCTGCATATGCTAACAACTGAGTCACACCATTTAATTGTCCTTCGTTAGTTTCTGTTACCTTCCTAACAGCATATTCTAAGGCAAAATTAAAGAGCAATGGATATAATGCATCTCCTTGTTTTAACCCATCATGAATTGTAAATTTGTCAGACACATAAATACCCACACGAATTTTACTTTTCCTTTCACTGGTGCATACTTTTATCATATTAACAAGCTTCTTAGGTATTCCAAATTCGACTAAAATATTATATAATTTATCTCTTTTGACCGAATCATATGCTTTTTTGAAATCAATGAATACCTAATGGACATTTTGATTATATTCCCACTTTATTCAAGTGACTTCCTTTTACCTACGCTAAAAAAAGAAATTTAAAAAATGAATATTAGTCTTTTTTTCAACATGTCCATTGAGAATGTAAATGATCTGTCCATTTTTTATTTTGTCAGGAAACCTTTAAAGTTTGACATTATAGTTATTGGACCTTTGTCGCCATTGCACTGAAAGTTTACATCATTGCAAAGGTTGATATATCTATCTACCAGATAGAACACTGGAATTGAATGAGATTAGGTAGTTGTTCTGTAATGGAGATAACACAATTCCATTATAACTTTGTCATTCGGTAAAATAATCGATTACTTTGATTTCACTATTATTCAAAATGTATCTATCTGTTAAAAGCAAAAGTAAGAACCGAAGTCCACCATGCCAGCAACACTACTACTTCTAAGCAGCTCCCACAATTGACTGAGGTTAGAATGAAAGTTTGTCTTGTTTTAAGTTCACTTGTATGCACAGATAGGCTAATTGGGAGTGGATCTACAGTTTAAAGTGGGAAATGAACCACTGTGCCTCCACCAGGAATCGAACCCGGTTAGAATGCAAGTGGTTTCTCATACTCAGATGGCAATTGTAGTTGATTGAGGGAAATTGTAGGCTGCAATTGTTTCATCTCTTATCGTCTGATGTCTACATACAAGCAATTTGGTATATTGAGTGTGTTTTTCGTTCATCTACGCAATATGGCAGCAGCCACGAGAATGCAAACTCAAGACAGGCACACAAATTTGGAAGTAGATGAATGACAGGGCAAAATTTAAATTAACACACAAGTATTGCTTTCGAAAATCTTAGCATGCTGTGGAGCAAATTGTGGTATTGCATTAAAGGGAAGACACGCGAATACCACTACTCACTCGTGCATGCAGTGATCGAAGTGGTAGTTTGTAGCTAGGGTGAAACGAGCCTTGGAAATCGGGAAGTTGTTTGTTATTGTTTCACATAATTTGTAGGTAGTCACACGTAGTCTAAGAAACAGAAAAGTCACACATACAAGAACCTTGCTTGCTACGGATAATAATCCTGGGGAAGTGGCGCTACCAGCTCCTATTTTCCAAAATTTGGCACGTTAGGTATTACACCAGATGTGTCATTTGGGTATGATACATTTTTATTATATTCCTGTGGAGATTCGAACAGTGTTCTCGGCTTGCGAGCCAACTTAAATCGGCGTTAGCGTCCAATGTTTCGAGCGCATACATTGCTCCCATCCTGCTTAGAGCAATGTATGCACTCCATTAGTTTGAGAAAATCTAAAATAAGAGGAATTCCTATCCCTGTTCTCGTGTTGATATTTCCTGGCAAATAAGAGGCTGTCGCGGTCTATTGCCGTGCTATACATTGAAGAAACAATGCTTTCTAACGACCGCCATGTTGGGCAGATTTCAGTTGTATATTGGCATTTATCTTATTCGTATATTTTCAAGTTAAGAACTTGGATTAAATTATTTATAGTTACTTGTTTTTATAATTCATGTATATATTACGTTTCTTTATATTTTATAATATTATTCACGTATTTTTTTTACTTCCTTTTTCGCGTATTTTTGCAACATTTGTTCAGAATTTATAGGATCCCAAATAATAAATGCAACGTTTTCATTGTTTTTGAAGCACAAGTTAAATACATTTCTTAATATCGATTTTTGTTCAACAATGTACAAGATTGAAGTAATTTGTCTTCCTTATAAACTAAATCTTTATTTAATCATTTTTTTATGTACAAGGGCAAATATGATTTATTTGATAAAATCAGTTTAGTTATTTCTATATAGTTTAATATTGTAATATTATAGCAAAGTATTTCTCCCTCGTTTTCAATAAAATATCGTATTCCTATTGGCTGTTTATGTTAGGAGTAGGGGAACCACGCTTCGTGTTCTTGGCGATGTAAAAACTTCCACGTTGGCATTTTTAATTGTTGCCGACCTTAACTTTAGCTTACTATCGCTAATTAACATTGATGTGTTATATAAATTATCAGTTTTTCTTCTGTTATTTTGTGTTATGAGTTTGTATTGTAAGTTAGAACATTCTGTTATGCTGCGCCTCGCGCTTGAGGTTGGAGTTGAGGTCTTGCTATTAACTGTGAAGGCGGTGCGCGGACTCTCGTGTTAAATAAATTACTTATCACTGCCTGCGAGCGTGCATGACTCAACAAATTATAACTTTTAACTTGTGCGATTCAGTATGTACGCGCGCGATTCGTGATTAAAGATTTTGGACATTTTAATTATAAAGTATTTGGAATTTTATTTACTGTCACGTGTCGCAATTCGGTGGTTTCCTTCTTGGAGGAAGGGTGGATCGTCTTAATCCCGATCCCTGGGTGAGAACTGGTGCTCCCAACTGACCAGCCGGAGCAAGGAGCGGTGTGTTGCCAATTCGGCATACCCTGGAGTTACGAGTGGTGGCACGTTGCAGCTTTATACTCCGAAGTCGATACCAAAAGTTCATGGACGTCTGCAGGATTTTTTTTTTCCAGGGAGGGGCAAGCAAGGTAGTTTTTTTTCCAGGGGGGGGCAAACAAGGTGCATGTTCCCCCATAACAGTGTTGTCTCCTCAAAAACCATTGCTTTAATTTGAAGTTATCATGTTCATGCAATAATTAACATATATATTATTATAGCTAAAATGCAATTGCGCGATATATATAATTTTTGGTTGACTTTCCTTTTCCAGGTGGGTCGTGCCCTTGCCTCTTTTTCGGACATTCATGCAAAGGTTCTATTTTTATTTCGCGTCTACCACTTTCGGTTAATCGCGATGATAAACTATGTGATAGGTGATGGAAGTGGTATAAAGACAAATGACCCATCCATATTTTCTAATCCGACATTAGACTTCGCAGTGTATTACGCTAACTAATTTGCCACGGGATCGGCTTCTTCGTGTTTGTCTGCTCATCAAATGATTGATTAGTTATACAAATTATATAGGTAGCAAAGCTATATAAAATAACGAAACAGAAAAAAAAATCCACTTGACGTCTTGTAGTACTATCATCAACCTACAATTTCATGCTCTCAAATCCACACAGAAAACTTCTTGTGGCATTAGTTTTACGGAATGGCCTTCGGGAATAAAGATCGCCCATTTCCTGGTTCAGCTCGAAACAATTCAGGTGCCTTATCGAAGCTGCTCTTGAGCACGCAGGGTTTCTAACCTACTTCGCCGTAATTCAGTTGTTGTAGCTTGTTTAATATGATGTATTGTAGAGCCAATCGCAGATTAAATAGGAGGAAAAAGAATTTTTCCGACGGAAGATAAGTTGGCAATGCTGCGAACACCGAGGCATTCTTGATAAGACGCTTGAGGAGGGTCGAGAAAACTTTCCTGAAAAAGCGCAACCCCAGTATCGAAGGTCATGCTACACGTGGATTGGCAACTTTCGGGAGCATGCTGTCTGTCTACACAATTCTACCAAAATACCTGTTTGAAAATGAATCTTCTGCTCGCATTTTATTTTTCAAATGTAGTTCTGAGATTCTAGTCATTTTGCAATTATTTTTATTTGTTCTTATTTTGCTTTGCTTTTATGTCACTTTTATAATTAATCAAAACTATGAAGATGGATGATAAATAGATGAAATTGATGAAAAGACACCTAAAAAAGATATTTACAGACCAGGACTCGAACCCGAAACCTAAAGCGGATAGGTTGGGGGGATCACGAACTGGCTTATAATTTTTGTAATTTCTCAGGAGTATTTTTTGTTCTGTTCATGAATAATGCCTGCTTTCGGAAACTTAATTTATAAGTGACACACTTCGTTCGGTGGGGACAAGCCACGAATTGTTTGAGAGGAGGGACAAATCTCGTTCATATACTAGATACAATCATGGACTATACTTGAAATGGCCTCCCCGATGGCGCAGTGGTTGCGTCGTCGCCTAGTAATCAAGGGGTCCCGGGTTCGATACCCGGTGGAGGCACAAGTGGTTCGGATTCCACTTCAAACTGAAGGTCCAGTCCCGATTAGCCTTACTGTGCATAAAGTGGACTCAAACACCAAATCAATCAATCATATACTTGAAATGTGACGTGCTAAACACTACTTTCGGAGATCAGATGGACATGGCAATTTTGATATACAAGTTGCACTTTTTCTACTTAGATTATTTATGTCCAAATTTTATCCTAATAGATAATCTCGCAACAACGCAAAATGTTTAAATTGGCTCGAATTCACAATGGCTCATATACATATACATGAACGGTGCGGCTTCAAAAATTAATAATACATCTATTTATTACCTTACACGGGCAAAACTTACACCGTAATCAGAAGAAAACTGTCCAAGTTTTTTTAACTTTTTTAAAATTGGTATAAAGATAGAAATCGAGAGGGGGCAATTGCCCCTCTGTGCCCCCTTGCAGGTGCTCTTGGCCGTCTGGAAGAAATAGTGCTCGAAAGACGTGAAAACTAAATCCATCTTGAGTATCCTTTTGTCTTGCTACTCTTAGATTCCTTCTATAGTCCAATGTTTGCCTTCCTTACCTCCTAGAATTGATTTCTGTACAAGTTTGAGGGCTAATCTCCCCTGCCCCCTGTGGTTGTGCCACTGCACCTTCTTCCGCCGTTGTTCCTTTGTGAACTTTCATCGGCTTCAAAATACTTCATTTTCTTCAAGAGCATAATATCGTTTAATAACCGGCGATATGATTCCTCTACCCTAAATTTCTGGAATAAAGTATAATAATATAGGGGCATGGAAATCTGGAAGGAAGGCGAGGATGGCAACCTCTCCCCTTTAGAAAACGAATGTCAGCTAGAAGTATATATTTCACACGTATAATTTGATTTGTCATAGTAATTTACATGTACATTAATTATTATAATGGGGATGCAGGAATGCGATAATTTCGAATTCAAGTGGTGTTTCTTGAGGGGGCAACACTATTATCGGGTTAATATGCAATTGCATATGGCATATTTCCCTGCGTCTAAAATATCGAAAGATGTCCATGACGAGGGGGGGGCATTTGCCCCCCCCTTGAACCCCGTGCGCACTACTATTGCTACTCATTTCTACACTAGTTGGAAGCTTTATTCAATTTCGAGCCAAAAATGTAATTTAATTCAAATCAGGGTTGTTAAACGTCCACGAACCCATAAATTCTAGTGGGTTCTATTTGGTTCCGAAACAAGACCGGAAACTTTTTTATCGCCAGTTTAAATTCGGTCCCAAGTTGCGTATTCTTTCATTTCAATATGGAACTTAGACCGTCTTTAAATTGATCCGGAAAGAAGGTCCCTGTGCCGTATTTCAATTGATCAGGAGAAAAGGTCCCTGGAACGAATTGAAATACATAAAGAGGCTCTTTACAGTCTAGATCCATTTATGCTTGCTAATATTCCCTGCTGAACCGGAATTGAATTGATTTAAAATTCCTGACCCTTTAACAACCCTGGTTGAAATTTATTTTTTTACAAACAACCATATTTTTCACGGCTATTTCACATTAATCCCATACGATATACTGAGTTATTTTTCGCAATGTTCCAATGAAAGGTAAGAGATTTTGGCTATTCCTTTTTCTTCCTTGATGTTAAATAGATTATATTCGTCACGCGCCTATAACGTTACTAGCTAACATTTGTGAATTGTTCTTTCCTTGTAACGTTAACATCTACCATACTGAATTTATTTACGTTCCTTATGCAGATGGTATGTACCCAACTGCATTTTGTTCCGTTCCGCTACAGTGGTTTACATTTTGCTACATTCCTATGTAACGTTAGTTAACCATATTGCCTTTCACTTCATTCCGTTACGGAGGATTGCATTCATTAATTTCCTATGTACCGTTATTTACTACCATGTTGCATTTCGTTACGTTTTTGTAACGCTAGTATATACCATATTGCATTTCGTTACTACGTACCTTGTAACGGTAGTATATACCATATTGCATATTACGTTATGTTCCAACGTGCTCATTTCGTTACGTTCCTTTATAACGTTAATATCTACCATAATACATTTTGTTACGTTCCTTGTAACGTCAATCTATAAGATATTGCATTTCGTTACGTTACATGGGTACCAGCAGTTGAACCATACTCTTCCTCCTACAAAATGGAACGTACCGTGTAACGCAAATTGGGTACGTTACGACTCCCTGGACATGAGTCGCAGTGATCACACAGAAACAGGGTAACGCTGAGACAGACAAAGGAAGAAATAGTGAGAATGATACACACGCGCACACCGATAGAGATTGATTGAGTTGGTGCATTAAGTTCACTTTATGCACAGTAAGGCTAATCGGGACTGGACCTACAATTTAAAGTGGGATCCGAACCACTATGTGCCTCCACCGGGCATCGAACCCGGGACAGGTGACGACGCTACCACTCTGCCATCGGGGAGGCCCACCGATAGAGAGAGTGGGAGGGGAGAGAGCGAGTGGGTAGAGAAATAAATAAATACATAAAATGTTATATAGAGAGGAGGAAGATATAAATAAACGATTATATATAGGGAGAGAAAAATTGGAAAAGGAAGAAAAGATGCTCAAGGAGGATGAGGGGGGAGAGAGGGGGTGAGAAAAGGCACTCGAGAGGGAGATAGTAAAGGAGAAAACCGGACAGAAATCTAAACAGAAGGTTAGTAAGTATGATCACGAGAAAGAGAGAGTAAGCAAGAGGAAATATATGCCAAGACATAAAAAGTAAGACAAAATCTAGGACAAAAAAAAACCTAAAAGGGGAAATGAAAGAAAGAAGAGTTGATCGTGAAAATTTATAATCATTCCACATTCCAAGGGAGTTAAGTGACCCCCTCCCCTCCTCGCCCTCACCATGGACTCCCGTGTGTGTGTGTTTATGTGTGTACGTACGTGTACGTGACACATGCGAAAATATTGATTGATTGATACGAAAACCATGGGTGTATTTGAAAATGAGTTATTATCGATTAATTGTTTGATTGATAGGAAAGTTATGAGTTTATCAGCAGGTCGGTTCTTTGTCCTGGCACAAACAACGGAAAGGAACCTCTTTTAGGCGAAACAAAATTTGTGTCACTGAAAACAAAAACTTCACAAAAAGCTTCCAACGATTAGAAAACGTATCACTGGTATCACCCTGCTAAGGAAACGCACAGGAACCAGTGGCGTATACTGGGTACAGAATCTGAGCTATCTCACTATATCACAATGTTCGAATGGACAAGAGAATCGATTGTGGGGAGGGAGGGGGGTCTTGTTAATTTTTAGGGAGGGGGTCTTGTTAATTTTTATGGATTTTGAAATATTGTGAAATATTTATGTAGGCCTAGACGAGAGAATAAAATATCTATATAACGAACTTCTTACCTTGTATATTTCTTTTGGAGTGTCTGAATCCTATATATCTTCACGATTTGGAGCCTCCTCGTTGGCGTAGTGGCAACGTTGTCGCCTTGAAACGAGGAGGTTTCGGATTCGATAGCCGGTGAAGGCACATAGTGGTTCGGATCCCACATTAAACTATAGGTCTAGTCCTCTCTCTGTGCACAAAGTGGACTAAAAACAAAAATTAAACAACGATTTGAAGCTTATCCTAAGCCGAGTAAATTGCTCGTTAATTACTGTATGTCATTCATTTAGTTCACTACACAACACACCACATATCATTCAAAAAAATATATCCACGCACTCACTCCTCACACTACTCAGCAACTTGCCTTGAAAAAAAAAAGTTCCGCTCACCAAGAAATGAACCCAACGCGATTCCACTTTTTAGGTGCGGTCATAAGCATAAACCATAAACGGACAGACAACAAACTTCCCTTCACCCTCGCATCTACTCTGGTTGTTTGAAGAGGTCAGCGGCCTCTCCCTTTTGTACTAATTGTCTGCAAGTTGTGTGCTTGGACCAGACGGGAAATTTCTTGTCACAAGCAACCAGTTTCCCTTTTCCTCGCTCCAAAATTTCCCGTTCCTGTGAAGATTCCACGCTGGGAAGAGGTGGTTCGCAACACTGACGGAATTCATGCTAGAAGACTGGCATCCTAAACTCACGGGACTCCTTCCGCGTTCAAAGAAGCGGGCAAGATTTCCAACTCGTAAGAAATTAGTGTAACAACTTCTAAGAAATAAGTGTACCAACTCCTGAAACGCCATCATCTTTATATTAAAATGAGCAATTTCATGCACATTTCCCGATCGATTTTTCTGCTCTTCTGAGCCTGGGCTTCGCAGATAGCCTAGAATATACGCCTCTGGCAGGAACTGATTTGTGTAAATTAACAAAAATCATTTGTTTGTAGCCCATGTCAGTGGCGGAGTGATTAGCACAGCGCGCTCCGGCACCAGAGGTTCTGGGCTCGAATCCTGGCATGCACGCAGAAAAGTAAATGCATAAGTTAAGACAAAAAATGTATCAAGGAAGTAGCTCAGACCCAATGCTTAAGTGCATCATCGAGAAAGGTGCATAAAAAATGCATTGATGCATTAGAGTGCAAATCCAAATAGAAAGAAATGCTAATTTTGGCGTTACCTTGACAAGCGATATACAAAATGCACCAAACTAAAATCTGATTCTTGATGAGTTTCTGGTGCATCAAACATACATGATGCATTTAGTTTTCTGCATGTGGGCGTGGGTGTTCATTGTGAGTGTCTCCTCATCAATTTCATCATATGATCGCTTATCCTCAGCTTTGCGATTAGCCAAAAATGCCAGAAAATCGAAGTAAAATAAGCCAAATTATTCGAACCTGTTAGTTATCAGAACTCGTTCATCCACTCCCATTAATCTGCCCTGCTAAACGCTTAGCGTACAGCGATTTCACTTATCGTACACCGTATTGAACACCGCTGTCTACTGACGTCATCATAAATATTCTCGTTGTTAAGTTAGGCATGTTAGGTTTGGAGCTTTCAGTGTAACTAATACTTTTTTGGTCAAGCCCCGAAAAATTGCAGTGTATTTATGGTAGGAGAACTAAACCTAACCTAACAACGAGATCATTCCGCGCTGACGTCAGTAGACGACGGTGTTCAATACGGTGTCCGATAAGTGAGACCAGTGAGCCTCTCCTGTGTTAGCCTCTCCCGCGCGACTTTTCAAGCACGCGCTTTTCAAATTTGTCACGATGCAAAAAAACAAATCTTAGCTCGAAAACTAATTGTCGTATAGAGATAGAATCGGTTTTGTTATTTTTAGGAATGATAGGGCTTTTAGCGGAGGTGAAATTTATACATACAACTTCTTGGAGAAATTATCATAAACGGCAAAATTAAATACGAATTTCTGCTCAACAAATTTCATCTACGAGTTCCCACACGGCCAACCCGCAACGTGAAGCTCTTTCATAATTCCACTGCAAGACTCTTCCTTCTTCAGCGGTCTCTTTTCTACAGGCTTTCTTTTCTTCCTCATAATATCCTGCCTCCAAATGTTGAGATATTTTTGTCAGAGCACAGTTTCAGAAAATTATTATAAAATGGTCATTCTGTGCCTGAATCTTTTGGTAAAATAAATAAATATATAATAACAATGTACGAGAAAGGCAGTGTAACCAACTCACGGAAAAATTAAGGAAAATCGCTTATAGCGTCCGTCCCATGGACGCTGTATGAACCAAATTTACAGAGAAGTATGAAAGATTCACTCTTTCAGGACATGTGATGCCAGTACCCCAATTAAGAAAACAACAGAAAATATGAAAAAGTTTAGAAAACCGTAATTTTTTGTTTGAAAATTGGACGTTTCCCTGTGAACATTCACGTTGTGAACAAGCTTTTTGTTTTAATTATTACAAATAAAAGTAAAATATATCATCATAAGCTGTGGTTGAAGAGTAGTAGCCGATTTATAAATTTTACCCTATAATGTTGTTATGGAAAATCTAAATTTTCGAACTCGGTTTGTTAATAATAGTAACGATGGATTGTATTGTTTTGTGATTTGGGTATGTCATACCTTCATATGCATACAAATGAGGAAAAACGACAGAACTAAAATGTCATGCGTAGTTTTGAAGACATGAGCGGTAATTGCTACCACGTGCAGTGGCGGCGATTGGGTTCCAAAACTAGGGGGGGGGGGGGGGCAAGGACAGTTTAATTTTCCTTGCGCTTTGGGGGCAAACGTGGCAAAATGTGGGGAGGACAACTGCCCACCCTCGCACCCCCTAATCGCCGCTATTGACCACGTGGGTGGTTTATGACAGGTATACCACAAGTCCCGAACGGAATACATGTCCAGGCAAGACAGCTATCTTCCAAAAAAGATCATTAATGTGCTTAATACGCAGCTATTACGTTTATATTTTGACAGCCCTCGTAGATACAGCCACTCCAAATCTGGCTTTGGTTGGAGACTGAGCTGGGTAAGACGAAACCTTGTGGGTTGAAGAGAAGAAGGTAGGAATTTACATTCCATCGCAGAGCAACAACAAAGGAGATGCCGGACTTCGATCGACAAGACGGTACGGAACGCTGCAGAGGCCTTATATGCTCCTCCTTACCTTTCTCTCCACCCCTCCATCCCCGACATCTGGAGCTACCCTCTCTCCCTTCCGACACACCAATGCACCGCTACTGCCAGCGGTGTCAAGCCATTCCTGGAATGAGGGCATACCTTGCATAATGAAGTAGAAGCTCACAGGATAAAAGCAGAAGGAAAAAAATACTGGTTCTGAATGGGAAATAAAATTCAAGGAATTTGAGGTACACATGAGCTAACGATATTGCTCGGTCTGTTTGAAAATGAAATGGATATTTCATTAATGAAACATCGTAGAGACAGCAACGGTTATGTATTGCTAAGTATATGTCAAGTCTTTTCTTGAATGAGGGCATACCTTGCATAATGAAGTACAACCTTACAAGATAAAAGCAAGAAAAAAAAAGTTGGTTCTAACTGGAAAATACTAGTACTAAAAAAAATAACTAGTTTTGTGGTGCACATTGTATTCTAACAATATAGCACCGTCTTTCTAAAAATAAAACGTATATTAAATTAATGAAACATACCTAGAGTAATTATAGAAAGGACCTCCCCAATGGTCTAGTGGTAACGTCGTCTCCTTGTAATCAAGTGGCACTGGTTTCGATACACGGTAGAGGCACATAGGGTTTGGATCTCACATTAAACTCGAGGCACAGTCTCGATCGACAAGTCTTTCTGTGCATAAAGTAGACTTTACTTATATATGTGTTCATTTAGATGCATAAAATGCCTCCCGATAATTATTTTATTTTATTTTTGTTATTTAGCGTCGCTTTATTCCACTTTTGGCTATCGAGGTGAACCAATTGCATGGCCACCTCGTTCGCCTGATCTGACACCCCTCGATGTTTTACTTTTGGCGTTTCATTCATCGACCTGGAAATCGGTTATTGAGGATATCCCGGACTTCGGTGAGGTGATGCGCCATCTTGTTCGAAGTGGACGTGGCCTTCAGACCAAAACACACAGCGAGCTCACTCTTGACCTGTGAAAGCAGCCATTTTTAATGGAACTGCCGCTGGCACTTGCGGTGGCGGAATTCGGTACTATTCCACAACGCTGGGCAAACGTGATGCATTTCCTAAAAAAATGATACCACAACAGTTCTGCAACGTGTTCGAATAGATGTGTATGTAGTTACACTTACAAGATTAAGTAATATTTTCTATCCTAATTTTCAACGTTTAAGTTCTGGAGCAATATGGCAGTAAGGCAATCTGTTTTACGGGACGTAAATGTGGGACGACACTTAAACTTCGTTCCACTTAATCAAAATTCAAAATCGCTACACAATAAAGAAAGGATGCGTCGTAATTCGTAACTACTTGGAGGTGAGTAAGCAAGAAAGAAGGATGTTCCGAGGATAGCTCACGACGTCTTCCCTCGCGTAGAAACATGTTTACGACGAGAACATATAACCATAACAATGGACGACTCCCCTACCACCGAAGTTACTCCCTTACTGAATTGAGTACCGCAGATCTATGCCTCAATCACCGCCCGCCAGCAACAATAAAAGGAGACCGAACAAACACGCCCCCTTAGAAGTTGATGGCGCTTGAGTGATCTTCCGCCGCTCTCTTTGCGGAGATGATGAGGAAGGCAGCAGTTTACAGCTGATAAAAAGATTCTGCCGCTACTAAATCCCTCGTAACAGCCTTAAAACGAGGCTGCTCCGTATTCCCACAGGCTCTCAACTCGTAATCAGCCCCCTCTTCCGACGACAGATTGTCAAAGATGATCACGTGGGCAAAGCTTAGACCCTGAAGGCCAAAAGGTACCTTTGCTCGGCGTTGCGGCACGTGTAATTTCGATAAAAGTGGCAGGGAACGTAGGAGATTGTTGATAAATATTTACAGATGGAGGTATCTTTTGCTAGGGTCACTAGCGTAAGCAGGATTATTTTCGGGGGTGTGTGGGTGGGGGTGGAATTGTAAAGGTGAGTATTACATGTCTGCGTTCTATTGGGAAGGGGGCGAGATACTGTAAACTATTTCTTAAGCAGGGTGTCTTACCAGTCAAGAATCTCAAGAAAGTCAAGGAAAAGTCAAGAATGTTTGCTATTTTTTACAGTATAGTGTATTTATGTACATTGCAGTGCCTGTACTGGGATTTGATAAAATTGAATATTTGGAAATCTAAAATTGTATTGAGTTTTGGTTAAGATTTGTTCACTTTGTTCCTTAAAAATTTCGTGGCCACTCAGCATCCAGGATGAAGTCTGAAGCAATAATTTTTACATGCATTAATAATTAAAGCAAGATTAAATCTCTTATTAGTTAAAGTACAGCTTCAGTTTTCATCTTAACCGGTCTTGTGGTAAAGGTTTTTCATTGAATATAAATATCTAGTTTCTTAATTTACAACTATACCTAAGCAGGGGGCGATTAAATAAATATTAAGAAAAAGAAAGAAATGTCAAGAACAAGTCATGAAAAAGTCAAGAATTTTGGATTTGTTATTTTGGAAGACACCCTGTGAAGCTGGGGGGGGGGGGGGGTTGTGGGTGATGTCGTCAGCGCCACTCCTCGGTCACCTTTACCTTCTAAGATAGCCCTCAGGTACCCATTTATTTGAAGCTGAGTGAATCCCAGAGCGAGATCCACTTTAAACACGGACAAGGCCGGAAAATTCCAACCTTAGACCACTCCGGGAATCGAACCCAGGTCTCCCACGCGACAGTCAAACGCTAAACCACTAGACCGCGAGTTCTCAAAATTTCAGCAGGGGTTACAGTCCCTTCAGCTACCCCTGCGTACGCCAGTGGTTAGGGCATTCATAGTGAAATGAGATTTTACCTAATTAAAAATTATGTTTTTACGGTGGGGAACCGACAGATATAACATAATTATTCTAATAATAATATAATATATTTTCTTTATTAATCGGGCGAGGTTCTGCCATCTAAAAGCTTGTCAATGTAATGTTCATATGTGACGAATTTGAACTGCATATGGAGCAGTAAGCTACATGTAAAATTATATATGGATGTATGTATGTGTAATATATATGGAGCAGAAAACATTGCAATCACTTATGATATGATGAAATTGATGAAGGGACACTCACGAAGAACACCCTTGCCCAGGCCGGGATTCAAACCCTGGACATCTGACGTCATATCGCGCTGTGCTAACCACTCCGCCACAAGCCAAGTATTTACTTTCTTTTTCCGTTCCAGCAGCTATACGTCGCTTACCTCACATCCCCACTGTTTATGCTATCCCCTGTAAAGTTGTCTTTACCCAGTCTTCTGTGTAATTCACCCAAAGAAAACGTACTTTCGTCAGTTTACGATCAACAGGGGGGCGGGCGGGGCGTCCCCCCGCGCTGGCGACGGAATGAACTGGACGCCTTCCATCGAACGCAAAATCACCCGACCATAAAATCGGGTTTTTATTGCCGAGCTAGTAACGAGCCAACAAGTAAAGTCGTAACAAAACTCCCTGATTGGTGTTAACACACACGTCACATAATGACGTGCCCATAAAAGCCTCACGCGTAACGATAACTGGCGCCACCGTAGCGAACAGGAGCGAGCGATTTTTATATATGCATTTTTTATTGGTCCCCGCCAATGTATGAATTAAATTAAATGCTCGGGGACTTGTGAACTTCCTTTCCATTTTTCCAGTGTGTTCTGCCCTACCCAATGGAACAGAATTCATATTGGCTCGTTATGCTAATATCAGAATCGTGCAGCATTTGTATTTATTTAGGGCTGATATCGACGCCGATAATCTCACCGATACCGATACATGAAAATTAAAGTAATTAAAAGTTATTCAAAATATTGATTAACATTTGTGTATAAGTATTGCAATCGAATTATATGGTATCTTCCTGTTTTGTACCTTATTTCATTTGTATTTGGTACAAAGTCTGAAGAAAACCTTGCTAGAAGGTTCAAAACGTAACGTTTAGTTTATGTTTTAGAATAAAATAAATGTCTGCCTTGGTCAGCATATTGAGTTTTTGGTTATCAATTTCCAAATGCATGGAAGGAAGCTCGAGTCATTCCGCTCCCAAAAAAGCAAACGTTAAGCTCTCTAAGCGATTTAAGACCAATCAGCGTTCTATCAATATTTTCAAAAGTTACAGAAAAGATAGTATGTCTACAATTAAAGATTACATTGCAAAAATATAAAATATAAAATCTTACCAGGTTTCCGTACTTCTCATAGTACAACCACGACAATTTTATCTGTCACGAACAATATTTAATGTCCGATTAACAATAGAAAACTAACTATACTAATTACAATATAATTAAGCCTTGTTTCCATATTAAAAACACTAAGTTGCTGACCAAGGCAGTTTATTAAGATATAAAAACACTTAACATGTAACGTTTCAACCCTGTATCAGGGTCTTCCTCAGACGAAGAACTGATAATGGTTGAAACGTTACATGTTAAGTGTTTTTATATCTTAATAAACTGCCTTGGTCAGCAACTTAGTGTTTTTAACTATACTATTATTATTATTAGACCTTTCTAAAGCTTTCGATCTTGTCCATCATAACCTTCTCCTAGCAAAAATGAAATACTACTGTTTTTCGAAGCCTGTAATAAACTGGTTTCAATCATATCTACACGAAAGAAGACAAAGAGTTTTTTTACCCTGCCGACACCGGATCATCACCTAAATGGAGGAGTCTCGCAAGGTTCCATTCTGGCCACCCCTTTTATACACCTTATACGTCGCTGATATATCAAACACCATCAGCCATTGTAATATGCATTGTTACGCGGATGACACGCAGTTGATGATATCGTCGTCACCATCGGATTTATTAAACAAGATAGATAATCTAAACAATGATTTAGATGCACTTAACAAGTGGCTCACTTCAAATGGGCTCGCAACTATCCAGAATAAATGCGTATACACAATTTTAGGCTCTAACTATTATCTTGAAAGAGTAAAGTATGACACAATTAACATCAAAATTAAAAACCAAAACATAATTTTTGCGTCAACGGTTAAAAATCTGGGCCTTACTTTCGATCCAAATTTTTCCTGGTCAGCGAATATCTCAGCGCAGTGCACAAAGGCACTAACAATAATGAGATCACCCTACAGGAGAAAAGACTTTTTCATTAGAGAAACGAAATTATATCTCATCAAAACTCTAATATATATATATCCTATTTTTGATTACTGTGATGTGGTGTACGGCACGAATTTACAACGTAAAATATCGAACAGAATACAAAAAATACAGAATTCCTGCATTCGTTACGTTCTCTCGATCAGGAGAAATCAGTACATCTTACCCTTGCTCAATACATACAAATTTCTTAACATGTCTAGGCGACGTCTTCTGCATCAATGTTCTACAATATATAAGGTATTAAAATTGCAAACACCTAGCTATCTCCACAAGAAACTGACATTTCGAAATTCCATACATCCATACAACACAAGAGGTGGGCGAAAAATCGACATTCCCCGCCATTCTGCTGTCAGTTGTGAAGGCTCCTTCTCCGTCTGGTGTGCAAAGGTTTGGAATGCTTTTCCCGATTATGTTTCGTTTGCTACAACACCCAAAAACTTCAAAGAACAAGTCATATTATATTTATTGCAAGGACAAGAATTGAGCTCGTACGGCTATGCAACAAGAACCAAGTAAAGTAAAACCATGTATTTTGCAAACACTTAATCTGACGCAACGAATATTTCAACCTGTATGCATGCTATTTTAGTCTCGATTTGGAAATTGCGTATGTATGTACACGTGTGTATGTGTGTGTGTGTATTAATGTATCTGTCATTGTATTCTCTGAAAATTATATTATTTTTCATTTATGACAAATTCATTCATGTTATATTATATATTTGATTTTAGTATTATAAATATATGTAACTTTTATTCACCAGAGTTAGGTGGTAGAGCAGCCCAAGACTTTTCTATTCTATTATATCCCTCATATACGTTCACCTAGGGTTACCAGGTTACTATAAGGGGAAAGCAGGGCATAATGTCCCAAAATGTAGGACTTTTAAGTCAAAATGTAGGACACAAAACATTCGCAATAAATAATACATATTTCTACAGAACACGTTAGAAAGTAATTTAAAACTGACACTTTAAACAATGCACCTCTTACTACATGTTTTAACTGGTACTTCTCAGAGGAGCCAATTTTTCTAAAGAAATCAGATTTAGTCAAAATATATTTATGAGAGGCTGGACAGTCAAACTCTTTGATATTATATGGACCAGTACCAAACTTTATGTAGTCTCTCAACATTTGCAATAGGACCATGACCTGTAATGGCAAACAAATAATCAGCAATTGCCGGCATTTAAAATGATTCAAGGTATTTCATCTGCGGTAATTTTTAGTTAAATATTGTTTTCTCTTCCCCCTGCTTTACAATCACAATATAGAATAAGAATGGAAAACACCTTGTTCCATCAGTATAAACCGCAAGGCAAGAAATTCCGGCATTGAACAGTGACATTAGAATGTGGCCCCAAAACTTTGTTCATTAATTCATTAATTCTATTTTTCCCTTTGTCCTCTTTTTGGGCAATGACTGAATCAGGTTAAATTTCACCATTGAGTTTGGGAGCGCAGTCCATAGACTTGTAACTTGCATGATCTCTCTTTGTTCAACTGAAACATGTATTTTCCTAATTAATGTTATGTGCAGCTCAAAATGTAGGACATTTATTATATTTTTCAAATTCCTCCAGGACGCCTGACATAAGGCTAAAATGTAGGACATATCAGGGAGAAACCGGACGTCTGGTAACCCTACCTTCACCGCTTGTTGCAATGTGCAGGGAACTAAAGTACCACAATAGAGAAATCCCTACAATTTGGTTTCTTTATTCCACTACATCCGCAGCTAATAAGACCATCCTTTTCCCCGTGGGCGGTAGAACCGAGCAATCAAGCTTGATGAACATGTTGCGTGGTCACCCCTCACAGCACCGCGAGCGGTTGGGCTAACAATGGGGTTGCTCCCTCACAACGGTTTAACAAAGTAACCGTCAACTCCCTTGGATCTTGAATGCCTCCCTCCGAAAGTCTATTCGCACAATCTAAAAAAAAAAAAGAGAGAGAGAGAAAAAATCGCTACAGAGCGGGGAGAGCTAATCCCATTAGTTTCCAGTTTCCACCGCAAACTTTTCTTGATCTTATGAATATTCCATAAGGAACGCCCTCGCTTTTATTTCATTAAAAAGTAAAACAGTACGGGAGTTAAATTAGTGTTTTTGTTACGAGATATGTACTAATCAACCCTTTAATTTGGATGGCCGGACATGAAGACGAGGATTTTTTCATTTCCCTGTAAAATTAGCTGAAAAGTTTTCTGGAACTTTCCCCCACACCGCCACCTTTAAGTTTCTCAGTGATCATTACATTCACACTGGCTCAATATTAACAAATTCCCACACGATTTTCTTTCTTTTCATATTCGCCATACGTTGAAAAGTTTTCAGACGACGTTATGCGCGGATATTATCTAATTTTTTAACATTATTGTTTTAAAGGTGTCATGCTTTGGGTTCCGATTACGGAACGCACTCAGGTTCGAGTCTCCTGGGGGAAGCGTAACAATTTTTCTCTTGAGATTTCGGCCAATGTATAGGGCCTGTGGCCACCCACCATCGTGAGGAGATTGGGGAGCTACGAATGAGTAGCGTAGCCCGGTCATGAAAAACTACAACAACTGGGAGTTCGTCGTGCTGACCACATCACCCCGTAACTAGTTTGATAACCTCTGGTGAGTGAGTGAGTAGCAGGTAGGAGTGAGGCCGGCAGTCGGTAGGTAGGCACGGGCCCTCAATGGGCTGTTGCGCCGCGGGCTGTTGTTATTTTTGTTTGAAAAAAGTCACATGAAAATACATATATAGGGGAAAAGAGGCAAACCTCTACCCGTTCTCGCCAAAAGGGCTAACGACAGTAGGAGGCTATGTCAGCGGAAACCAACCACCTCGGCAAACCGGCCATTGCAGTTGCCAAACCTTGCTGCATCGCTGCTGAAGTGTTCAATGGCCTCTGCATGTTACGGCTTTTCTTTCATTGTTAGCGCTGTGTGGCTCAAAATAGAACACATGGGGGCATGAAAGGTTTCTTTTTGTAGCTGTGTTTGTTGTGGTGTTAGTGTTTGTAAAGCTTTTCGGCGTGGAAGAGGTTTTTGTTCGATGCGGGAGAGATGGTGGTGAAAAAAATAAAGCAGGGTGCAAAGAATTCTTGTACTGTGGAAAACTCTTCTGCGGTGAAGTAGACAAGAGTGTATCGCCAACCTCGTCCGCGTGACTTCGCACGGAGTGACGGGAAGCCGGTACAGTTACATCTTTCGCCTATAGCTATAATAATGCATACAATGCGTCGTCCCGTGACAATAGTAGAATAAACAGTAGTTTCTTTGCAGCGAGTTTATCGAGAAATATTTATGTAGTCTTATGGCGCTTGCGCATTAAGAAAATAAACTCGCCTCAACTGTGACTGTGTTGTCTCTGTATATTCGGAAAGTATAATTACCTCATAACGATTGAGTGGATCCATAGGACCTAATTCTTCCATTGCGCATAAAATATGTTCGTAAGCTTTAAACAAGCTAGTTTAATGTGAATACAGATCATTACTCTATGTGTCACAGAATACTTTGTAAATACAACTGAATGTATTGTTCAATATTTCTAAATAATTTAATGGTTACACTATTAAGTCTTGTTTCCATGTTTAATAAAACACTAAAAATGCATTTTTGGTGTTTTATTAGATAATTTAGCACAAAAAGAAAAGGTTGCAGAAGTCTGTAGACATTTGGTTAAAAATTGTGCGTTGCATCAAACACGTTCTTGTACATCAGTGAGTCACCCCCGGTATGATTTTTCCACTGTTTATTGCTTAAAAATTTAAATTTTAGACCAAATAATGAATGTATGATTTCGAGGATCAACACTGTATGTATCACAGAATTTATTTTTGGTATATAGGAATGGATTACTTAACATTTCGAGTAGCATCATTGGCTTGTCATCAAGGAGCTCCAGGTTCGATACCCGGTGGAGGCACATAATGGTTGGGATGTCACTTTAAACTTTAGGCCCAGTCGCGATTAGCCTTACTGTGCATAATGGACTTAAAACACAAACTCAATCAATCAATCAATTAGCATTTCGAGACAATTTAGCAGAATTCGGGTGGGGAGCGGGTTGACCTGTGTCCGTACATAACCTTTGTTCACGTAAGGTACCTTACGAAGCTGAAAACACAACGATAACGCAAAAAAAACAAGCTGATATGGCATTTGTAACCGCCCCCTCTCTTTTTCACCCCCAACCACTTTCCACGTCCGCAGGCGAAAGTTTGCCAAATTTCTCGCGAACGCTGCGGTATCAGGAAAGGTCAACACCCATATGACCAATGAGAGGCGGTGATAATGGCTGTGAAATATGGTACCGTGGTGGGAGCGAGAGGGAGGGGTGGAGTCCCCGTGTAGTGACGTGCGCCGAAACGGCGAGGGTGCTGTATTATTAGCACCCATACTTCATTATGGAGAGGTTCGATTATGCTTTAATATCAGCCAAACGTTAATATCTCGCGAAGCTCTGATTCATTGCTTGGAGAGAATGCGTTTATTCGGATGCATAAATACGCGCGTCCGATTGGAAATGCTATACTGTTGATTCGATTGTAATGGCGGTTAGGA
Organism: Lepisma saccharinum; assembly: GCF_977018435.1. Taxonomy (NCBI): domain Eukaryota; kingdom Metazoa; phylum Arthropoda; class Insecta; order Zygentoma; family Lepismatidae; genus Lepisma; species Lepisma saccharinum. Next base: position 63,055,157 of record NC_139229.1, on the reverse strand, counting down.
AAATTTTGATTGGAATATGCCACTGGCGCATTGTTCAAATCCTCCATCTCAGGGAAACACAGGTGGCGCCACCATGTCGAATTTAGGGGTGCTGACTGGGCGTGGTCCTCACTATGAGGGGAGCAATTATACTTCATTGAAAGAATCGCAGCTACACATTTAATCTCGAACGCATCTATCATGTCTTTCTTTTTACTATCATGTTTACGCAAACAAATCAACCACTTGGGTTTGTGCATTTGTATATTTTCAACTCCATAACACGTACGTAAAGTCAAAAACATGTTACCGTGATAACAAAAACATATAATTTGAATTTTTGGCCGATACGGCCTATGGCTGCGTACTTAACCTTTCCCACATATGTGTATGCAAATGTAATATATTTCCTGATTATTATTCGTAGATGCTCAAGATATGTTTTATTACTGTAAAACCATCATTAAGTTTTAATGATTTGCATTCCGGAGCTTTCATACCGAAGCGACATGGAGGTTTGACACCGACCTGAGAAGCGTCACGGTCCGCTTCAGTCTACAAGCAAGCATTCACCGGCACCGCACATGCGTCAACAGACCGAGACGACACGATGCACGGTATTGAGGAAACGATCTACTCTGAGTGACACGTACTGCTTTTGTCGCTTCTGTTCGAAAGGTTGCATTTATTTCTGAAGATTGGTTTCCAAGTTACACATGTCGCTTGGAAGGGAACCCTCAATAACTAATACAATCTTTCGAACCGAAAGGACATGGCAAACTGCACGTATAGCTTGTCGCTTGAGTGTCGCTCAGACTGAGCCTTTCCTCAATGTATTAAGAATTCGAGTATTAAGTCAAATTGATGTCGAATGGGAAAGCGAATGAGGGAAATCTGCCTTTAAAAAGGTTATTATATCAATGGTTCAACATGCAAGAGACCCGGGATTGAGTCCTGAACCTTCCAGCATTTTTCACTTAAATTTCTACGTAAATAATAACTGTCACGTGCAATTTGTTCTCAGTTTAAATCAAACATGTGTCAACAAGTCTAAACCAATATGTAAATTGCTATTGTTCCCAGACCGTACTACAATGTTAGCTTTGACATTACCGTACAACAAGTTCCAGAACAGTGCCATTCGTCAATAGAACGGTGCAATTTTCAAATTAATACCTTGCCCAATATCTTATTGTATCCTGGTGTCTATAGGATATGCATTACGGTATTGTGAGACGGGTTGTATATCTCAAAGGATAGTGCATATACACAGCGAATTGGCTCAACAATAGACACATTTGCTCCACCCACATCACACCATGCCGAGATGAGGTTTACAATAAGCCATGGATCGGGGTATTGGAAAACGGCTACGGGACTCACTGGATAAACTCCCACGCGAAAGTGGCAACACTGTAATGTGAGCTCAGATGTCTTTTCGATGTCTGCAAAATCAATGCAAATGTTGCCAATTATTCGGCAAAGTCACTAGGAATTATGTTTGGTAAGATTCAATACAGATTTGAATGTAAGTACAGTACAGCATTCAAAGTGTTACTATGTAGAGAGAGCGATAATGGTTAAAGGTAGTGAAAAAGAAAAATAACTTCATTGATGTGATTTCTGTGATGCTGAAATTCGAACTTTTATTGGTGGCCTCTGTCTACACATCCATATTCATTAAATACATTAAAATAAAAACTCTTACAATATATCTTTCAATTTCTCAGGCAAACATGTTGTTTTCCTGTTTTCGTAACCACAAAAGAGATTCGCAGCATATTGGAATACTCATTGGAGGTTCCGCATTTCAATTTCTAGTTTTTAAAATTGAAGTTCAAATTTTAAACTTTCTATTTCTAAGATATTGGTTTTTACCACAAGGAGGCGTATTTTGGTAAAACACGGGAATAACAAGCTGATCAGGACTAAAAAGCAATACCCTCAAAAACTACTAGTTTATAATAAAGCTGATAAATATTGAAATTGAAAATTCTTATCTTTGAGATTTCGTATTACACCAAAAATAATCTAAATTGCAAAACGGGCGGGTGAACAGTATGTTACAGAAGTGAATACTCATTGGGAGCAGTACAGGATGAAAATAATGATTATCGGAAGGAAACAAAGAAAAGATTAACGTGAGAATTCAAGGCGAAAGAGTTGAACAAGTTGATAGCTTCAGATTCATGAGATATCGTAAAGAGAGAGACCTGCAGAATGTTTTAAATTCTTCCCTTCTTGACACCTGGCATGAAGGGTGGGATGAAGTAACGGGGAACAAGGTTCACGCTGCATGGAGATTGATTGATTCATTGAATTGGTGTTTTAAGCCCACTTTATGCACAGTAAGGCTAATCGGGACTGGACCTACGGTTTAAAGTAGGATCCAAACCACTATGGCCCTCCACCGGGTATCGAACCCGGGACCCCTTGGAGCGGCTCGGAGGTCCACCCAGCCCCAAACAAATTATGGGTAGCTGGGGAGGGGAGTAGAGGCAACCGGAGTATGGCGCTGATCACATCACCTCAAAAATCGAGATCGAGAAGGTGTGGGGCCATACTTGTACATTGGGTCTCCCATATCACACAACGCTAGAACAACCTTGTGTTCTGACGTCACCTGGTAATGCTTTTATTGTTAGGCTAAATGCCTAGGTTAGGTTAGGCTAGCTAAGTTTGGTTCTCTTAGCATAAATAATACATTTATATTTATGCTAAGAGAACCAATCCTAACAGACCTAACCTAACAACGTAGGCATTCCTCGTCTGACGTCAGAACGCAAGGTTGTCCTAGCGTTGTGCGATAAGGGACACCCCTTGCACATCCCCCTAAATGTGCTTTCATGGTACGGTGCAATGTGCACGGGGAACTTTACTTACAAGAACGCCTTCCATCATTTCTCTTTAAATTTTCTTCTAAGCCTTTCTCACGCCACGGTATTCCACTTTAATAAACCCCATCTTCCACTCAGACACAGACAAATTCGCCCGTTTCCCCTCTCTCCGATAAGGCCGGCATAAGCACCGTATGATACGTGTGGACGTCACGCATCGGGCTGAAACCTCGACCGGAGATATATCTGGTAGCATCCGAAGGGGGCCAGGGAGACCTTGTTACATGGAGACGAGTCTGGTACTCATGAAACATTCAAGCTGCTGGCACGTGAGCCTGTCACTCCTTGTTAGATCTCATCACGCGAAGGGGAACCTCTGCCCTTATGCCAACTGTTGCTTTTCGGCTAAGATAAAAAGTAGCTTCTTCCCTGTAGGAGTGATAAGTCTCCACTCCTACTGTGCGGACTACTTATGAACTTGGTTGTGAAACTTGCTCCTTTACTTTAAAAGAGGAACATAAATTAGAGTATTTGAAAATTAAATACTTAGGAAAAATTTGGCCCTAAAAGGGACGAGGAGACGGTTACATAATTTAGAACTGCATAATTTGTATCCCTGTCCAGATATTATTAGAATGATTAAATCATCTTTCTTATGTTAATGATTCGCTAGGTTATAGACTGACTATTAATGACTTCTCTGGGGAGGGGGGGTTTGTTTTATTATTTTGTAAATGTCCGTTGTTCTTCTTTCTCTCTACATTAATTGCGATGATAAGGGATGGGTTTATGAAATTGAAACCCGCAAAATCGTATCATAACCAACTCTCTAGCCTTCTTAAACCCGAAGGTTTATGGCTGCAGCAACACAGGTCTTCCATCTGTCCCTATCTTGAGCAAGATCTATCCACTCATTTCCATCCCTACCGATTTCCTTTAGGTCCTTTTCCGTTATCTCTCCATTTTCGTCTTGGCCTTCCTACTGGTCTCTTACCATCAGCCCTCCATCAAGAATCCTGTAAACTCCTCTTTCCTCTCCCATTCTTGCCACATGGCCTGCCCATCTAAGTTTTATTAATCATTCTAATCGTATCATAATCCCCATAAAGTACAGGGTGATATAAAAGTCGCTTCCCCAAAAATGTGCATTGCTAATTTCTTTACTCAAAATCTTACATCGCTCATTTCTTTACAAAGTTTGTTTAGAATGTAGACCCTGTTTCGTGATACACAATTCACATAGTCTAGGCACTGAGTTACAGATTTTGGAACATAAACGATGATATTTATCGATCTCAAATCGTGTGTTCAAATTTCTAACCGCTTGACGTGACGGCTGTTGAACACCAGGAAATGCTCACAGTCTGCCATCACGAACGCTGTGTTTTCATTGTGTTGTCACCAACATTGTAGTACAAAAACACGTTGATCTTTGGTTATATTACCAAGAAACACGAGCAGTAATTACAGACACAACCCAACACACAATAAACGGCGACAATCTAACAGCTGGAAACAAGTGAAGCACGGAAAACGAACAACAGGTTTCCAAGTCCCACCACTTACATACGGGGTACTTGTTTGTTCAAGTTATGACGTCTATATGTGTTTATTCATGGACAAGTATGGAAACTGAGAACCAATATAAATTTTGGGAAGTGAATTTTATCCAACCCTGTATTTAATTACGACAGCTTGTCTGCTACTATCCTATTACTACCATTCGCTTCTTCTTCTTCTTTTTTTTTTAGCTTTTTAGCACAACGTGTTTCTACGCCAGAAGTCCCGGGTTCGAATCCGACCGTGTGAATGACCCTTCATCAGTTTCCTATCATCACTCAACCTCATCGTAGCGATTAGCCCAAAGTTGCAGAAAAGCGATGTAAAATAACCCAAATCAATCAATCAAGTTTTAGTTTTACTGAACACCTTATTTGATCAACTCCACTAATTTCTTCCTTTTCTCTATCTATCAGATTACTTATGGTGCAACTAGTAGCAAAATTGACGTGGAACCATCTAAGGTAAATTAATTGGTATGGAGAAATATTCTCCCTGCCTCATCGCACATAGTAGAAAATATACAACATGTTGAATTTTATATTGTTTTAAGGAATTCAAAAATTGTTACAGAAAAAAACTCATAAATGTGAGAAAATTTATTTAGAACTAGCTGATTGCTGCAGGCGTTCGAGAGTTATGGCGGAACAAACATACATACATATATACACACATACATACATATATATACACATACATACATATATACACACATACATCCATTCTTATATAGATGTACCATATTATATAGCCTATCTGTGGAAAGATGAAGTGTTGTAGATTTTAGAAAAAAATACAAAACACACTGAACAACATATTTTCTGCTTATTTTTTAAACAGCAAAAGAAAGTATTTTGGGGAAAACGATGAATTTTACCATCAACATGCTTCAAGGACCATGCAGTAAATGCTTCATTTAATTGAGGATCATCGGGACGCACTGGATCTAATACGCCCCCTATCCTTTAAGAACAAACTAAACCGTTTGAAGGCAGCGGAGAGAACTTTGTGCCTAGTTTTAAACGATTAAAGGGATCGTGGGTAGTACCTGTTTTCCCAACTGTGCACTTTCGTCAAAGTGTGTAAGTGTGTGTGTGTGTGTGTTGATGCCAAATTGTTTTGCACGTTCCTTGCTCACTCTTCTGTTATCTCACGGTCGAAAATTTCCCCACCGAGACGTATGCATGCGATATTGCATTGTGGATTGCGGCGCAGCGCTCTGATGTTGGACAAGGGCGAATTGAATGGGTGACTCGCAACGTGTGAACATTCCGCAATGTAAAAGGGTATTCCCAGTATCTGGAGATTATTGTAAAGGGGAAGCCCCTGATGGTTGGTCTATCAACGTCACCTGTCACATCCTCTAAATTTTAATTTAACATTTCTCTTCAACCACAAAAGTTCTCGAACTTTATTGAGCATGCATATATATATATATATATATATATATATATATATATATATATATATATATATACTAGCTGATTACCCGGCGTTACGCGGGTATTTATTTATCCCAATCTTCTATTAGACAGGAAAATAATGAATTCTAATTATAGTGTAAAATGTAACTAATTTTAAATGTGATTGTGAATGTCACCAATTAGCTTAGCGACTCCGAAAACTATGGATTCGACACTAATCTAGGTCATTTGTGGCATTTTATTTTTCACCCCCTCTCACCCCCCATGCCGATGAACCGTATTAGGAGTGTCACGAAAACTATGGATTTCATTCGCAACACAGCCTGAATGTTAGACAACCCGAGAAACACTATCGTTGTGCAGATTGCATAGAGTCACGGATGTCTGTTTGTGCGGAATTTAATATCGGTGGTTCTCGATTATTTTTACATGTCACTCCTTCCCACCCCACCCATAAGGGTGCCAGGGGTGTCTTACCCCAAAATATTATTCCCAGATTGCAAGTGATACGTGTACCAAGTTTGGTTGAAATTGCTCCAGGCGTTCGAGAGTTACGCCGGAACAAACAAATATACACACCCACACATCCATTTTTATATAGATGGATATATAGATGACACCCAGACCATGCGGACCCGAACATGGACAAGAAGAAGACCCCTCTCACTTACCTAACGTCTTCTCTCTAATGTCCTGGTACCTCCTCACTTCCAGAACGCCACACAATCTCTTTCTCTCTCTCTCTCTCTCTCTCTCTCTCTCTCTCTCTCTCTCTCTCTCTCTCTCTCTCTCTCTCTCTCTCTCTCTCTCTCTCTCTCTCTCCGGCACCATCCTTCTCCCAAACACTCCCCAAACGCAACTCCTCGATCAGCCACGACTTCCTCCCGGCCAATGTCCCTCACTTTTCATTACTCAGCAATGACATTGCCCGATAGGAAGTCGCACCTGCATTCCAATTTCAAGGTCTGCTTCTCTGTCCACAATATAGTGTATAGACGACAGGAGGGCTAACTAAAAAGCAAAGAAGGAAACAACACTCACCAGACAATAGAAAAACTCAAATTTTCGCGACCGCGAGCCGCATCATCAGTGGTAGAAGAAACTCCGGAAACCCAATTTCCATTTTCCTTTTTTGATATCACATAACATAATAGGCAAGAACTTTCAAGGCTTTTGCTCCCGTACCCCCCTAATCAGAGAGTGTGCACACGCCTATGACTATAAGTTATGGAAAATTGACTGAAAATCGTGTAGGACTTTTAGTAAATATACCTTAATATGCTTTGTACTGTTACTGTTATGACACAATTCGAATTTACTTCTTCTACACTTTGTTAAAGTAAAACTGGGGTTATACCTTCCATTTCTTTAGCAGTCTTTCTTCTTCTTTTTTTTTAGAAATCCTGGGTCAAATGAGAGGTTATTCCCCAACTAACCATCCGAGAGCACCAATTACTACTATGTCTCTATCGGTGCTGCGAGACTCGCATGAAGGTACTTCCTTTGCACAATTGTTCAAAGAACTAAAATTAAGGTGGTGTCAAATTTCATGTAACGGAAGTATAGCCACCCTGATCGAATTAAAACCTTCAAAAAAGGAAGGTGCAATAAGATGTTATCTTGTTCCGCACAAGCTTGGAAGCGAGCATGTTCATCTTACATTAACAACAACGTGGTTGTTTGCATCCAATTCGTCGTTTCGTGATGTCGAAGCTAAGTGCAAGGGGAAAAAGAAAAGGAACAAGAACAATGTGCTTTATGGGAGTAGGAATTGTTCCATGTTGTCACGCAACTGTCCGTCTATTGGCGATCCGAATCTCTGCATCTTGCTTAGCTTCTTTCACGACTGTGGAAACTGTTTTCTCAAAATATTCGGTTCGCAGAGAATTGGTGTTTCTAGCGGTTATCACCTCTCTGGAGAACATCTCCCACGAGTTGTCAGATGCAATCAACCTCTGTAGCGTGTGGATGCGAAAGATTTCGCGGGCAAATAGTGGAGCACCTCGTGCAGCACGCGAGCCCTAGCTTCTCTGTCGGTGAGCATCAGTCTTCCAAGCACTTTGGTCCCTTCCTTGGCATTCTTCCTTAAGCACGTGCGTCGGGAGGGGAGCAAATCCCTGATCGACCCCCCCCCATGGAAATTGGCATAGTTTGTTTCAAGTTAACCAAAATTAGAAAGTTGCTATTTTGCTATTTTTATTGTAAATAACAGATTTAAAGTTCTGTTAGTTATTATTTGAACAGAGTAACCAAATGGAAAGGTTCTTACTTCAGAGTAACCAAATTTAAAGCTACATTAGATCGAAAACAATTAGTGAAAAATACAGAAACCAGTTCATGCTTTCATGTCCTATCATTTAAACCAAAGAATAAATGGTTTCACAATTTTCGGCATTTCAAAAATTAGAGTTGAGTTGGTGTTATAAGTTCATTATATGCACAGTAAGGCTAATCGGTACTGGACCTACAGTTTAAAGTAGGATCCGAACCAGTATGTACCTCCACCGGGAATCGAACCCGGGACCCCTTGATTACAAGGCGACGACGCTACCACTGTAACTGTATGAAAGTTTAAAGAAATAATAAAAAGAAATAAAGAACAGCTGTGCCAGATGGTGGCACTCATCTGGTGGATCGAGTAGAAAATTCTCTCGAAGGATATAATTATAAGAATAAATTTTGTAATTTCTTTGTTTTGATAGTTATTATTGTGTAACAATTATGATAATCATGATAATAATAATTAATATTGGTATTATTTCTACAATTTAAATTTTATCAATATTCTGACCTCCCCTACAAAAATTTCTGGCGACGCCCATGGCATTCCAGTACTAACGCTTGAAACACTTTCACGTATCTGCCAATTTTTCAATATGGCGGGCTTAGCAGCAAGGCGGTGATCGCCAGGGACTTTTGATATGGTGTCATTAATGTTATAAAGAAGTTATGTACCAAGTTACAGCTGGTTATTAGTTCCTTTATTTATTTACCATTTTGAATACAATGTTAGTCTTTCTCTTCCATATGGAGCAAGCACAGGAGTCAAATACCGTTCAGTCCCTCACCCAACGATCTATAACCTATTAATAGGGCCGTGAAGTTTTCGTTTTATTTTTCCCTGAATGTCGATGTTATTTTTTACTGCAGTTCTGTGTTATTTTTCGCGGTTTAGGACAAATTTTTGTGTTATTTTTACATGTCTTTTTACTGTTCCTTCTATGTTTAAAATGTTCACATTGTTTCAGTTCTGCAAAATTGAGACAAATTTTAGTTTTAATAACAAATATATATATATATATATATATATATATATATGGTTTACCTTTGTGAGAAATTACCAAATTGCTTCCATTTAGAAAACTATTTCATCTCATCAGCCGCTGAATATGACATGTTTATTTAATGATAACATCCAAATCTTTGAACTCAAACATACACATCACATTTCCCTAACGATGCCAAAAACTCCCTCTGCGACCGTTTTGTGTACACACACACATACGCACCCACGACCCCCTCCCCCCTCTGACACACAACATGTGCTTCTCCCTGAAAATTTTTCCGTTCCTACGAAATTTTCTTTCTGGTAAGATCCCCTCCCCCCCCTGAGCGAATTCTATTTCAGAACGAGGCTGAACACAATCAGTCATGTCTGCGCCGAACTGCAATCAATGAAGCGTTATAAACTGCTTTGAATCGAACTATCACCAGCTACGCTACAAATGGCAGGTAGTTCGTTTTGAGCAGAAGAAGTGCTTATATTGTATATTTCGCGGCGTTTTTCTCGTTAAAGTGTCAAATTTGGTGTTATTCTGAAAAATGGCAGAGTTCCCGTTTATTTCGCGATTTCCAAACACTGAAAACTTGCCTCCTTTACGTACCCAAATACATTTTAAACACTTTATTTTGCTTTCCTCAACTTTTCGGTGTTGAAAACTAAAACTTCACGTCCCTACCTATTAACAACAAACAATTATGGATTGTCTGGCAATATACATCTCTTATTGTATATTAACAACACACAAACACACACAGAGGGAGAGGGAGAGAAACAGAATTTGAAATGCATCGAATAAAGATTAACGTACTTCTGGTGCATCATTTCAAACAGTTCCTCTGAAATTATCGCCTCTGATCGTCTCAATTGATGCAGTCTAGTGCATGAAACGGAACACCAGATGAATTCATATTCCACCAGTTAATACAATGAAAAAAATAGTTCCACTGTTTCAAATTTTAAAAAATGAGACATATATTTTATGAATAATATTATCCCCTTAACTTTTAAAAGCTTTTCTTGAACGAGGTGTGTAAAAGTTAAGAACTAAATAGAATAATTATGCTTTTCAGCACTCTGAATGAAATGCACAAAAGAAAATAAAGAAACAATCGGGTGAATCGTTTGATTGATTTCGTTTATTTTACTTTGCGTTATTTTCACTTTTGGCTAATCGCGAAGATGAGAATGAGTTATGAAAGGATGAAATGACACACAAATAACACTCATGCCAAAGCCAGGATTCGAACCCGGGACCCCTGGTGGTGTGTGCTAACTACTCCGCCACGGATGGCCGCTCTCGTGAATCGAGTAGAAAATTCTCATCAAGGATATAGTAATAGTAGTAGTGTTAAGTATGGAATAAAATGGGTTATGGATAACAGTTATTATCTTATATTTCTACTATTCAAGTTTTATCAACGTCCTGACCTCCCCTACAAGCTTTTCTGGCGACGCCCATGTTATGACGTCATACTTTATTGCGCCTTTCTGACTAGCTGATTCTGTACGAATGCTCTTTAACGGTTGCGAAAACAATGAAGAACTGTGAAGACGCATTTAGAATGAGTGATATCCATTTTCTGGGACAAAACGAAGAAGTTATACGTGGTTAAATCCACGTTGGCCCAAATCAGAGCAGGTTTATTAGGGAATAGGCCCTTTCTTTACGAGTTTGTGGCGCGGGCTGAATGCTAAAAATGGCCTCCCACGCCATCTTGGACAATAACTCTTCCAGAACGGTAAAAGCCATTGGGATGCATTCAAGGTAGATTCCCCCTTCAGCCCCCCTTTTTTTTCGTGCCGGGGAAGCATTCGATTGCATTCGTTCTATAAATAGACTCCTCCCACGTCCATTTTTGTACAACAAAAAGTTCGGTATCCGTACTGCGGAGGCAGATTATTAAATATTTCACCTGCTTTCTGTAGAATATTTTGAATTTTTTAATCTGTTTCACTGAGTGTACAAATTGAACTTTTTTTTTTGCTTTGGAGGTCAACTTTTTTTTTTAGGGGGGACGTAATTTAACATTATTATTGTTTTGTTGTTATTAACAGTGTATACACGTTAAACACGTATAGTAGAACTAGTGATGCGCACAAGCGCAGAGGAATACACACACACGCACACACACAAACAAACAAACACACACGCACATATATTGAATGTGTGTGTATGTGTAAAACACCATTGAATGTAAGGCGCACCTTTAATATTGCTTCACCTTTTCGGAAAACAATTTTTGAAATTTAAAGCGTCCAAATGTACAGTCACCGGCAATACAATTTGGACACCTAGATCCAGGTATAATGTTCAGGTATAATGTTTATTAGTTCAATGTCTCTTATAATTTTGTAACAATACTTTTTACATATGTTATGTATTTTACTTGACTATTTATACTTTTCCTAGGTATTAAGGTATTTCATAATTATATTATTGTTACAAAATGTGTGGAAAATAGGCAGAATGGGTACCAAACTCCTATCTTTTATAATGTGTGAAAAATAACGCAAGTATGTGCATAATATTTACTTTTTAAACTTTTGACGCCTAAGTACGTAAAAGAGATGATAAACTTGAAACAAAAAACAGTATTTAATTAGTACTTGTTAGTAGAAATTATACTAAGATATTTATTCATGTCTCGCAATTACGTTACTGTTTTTCCTTTGTAAAGATAAAACTTACCCGTTTGATTTCATCCATTTTTGTTAACTGTTTCCCGAATTCCCAGAGTTCTTCACCGAATTTGAGCGCCCAGTTTTTCACCCTGAAAATTAGAAAGAAACAATCATTACAACAATTGTTCGAGGATGGAAAAATTAAGACAAGAACAATAAATACATAATAACTATATACTATAATCAGTAATCTTACTAGGATTTTCACATAAGAGAGGGTTTTTTCCACTCCATATTTATAGCCTGTGAACGATACACAGGCCTGTAGGAAGGCCAAGACGAAGATGGAGAGATAACGTTGAGATGGATCTAAAGGCATCGGTAGGGATGGAAAAGAGTATATAGATCTTGCTCAGGATAGGGACAGATGGAAGGCCTGTGTTGCTGCAGCCATGAACCTTCGGGTTTAAGAAGGCTAGAGAGTTAGTTAGTTAGAACGATACACAGGGTTATTCAAAATTATTCATAGGATTTCAAACGACAATATTTTTTGTAGTTTACAAATACAGAGGGATGGATGATACATTTACCAAAAGAAAAACTCTGTAAATTTTGTCACTGTCATTGTGGTGGTGCTCTAAATGACTTCACATGGTTACACCTCTTGAATGATGGTCGAATTCCTTCCACTAACACAATCTTTCTAGCAAGTGATATATTTGATTTAATGCAGGGTTCTGTGCAACGGTCGCACGTGCACCTATCCTTAACGTACTTTTTAAGAGAAGAAATCAGACTAATCAATATAGGGTTATCCAGGAGAATAGTTGCCGATTCTCACCTCGAAAACTTCAGTACAGAAAAAATTTTCTGCTGCACGATCAACATTGTATCACAGACTCTCTGTAATGGAGCCACAGAGTCACTGGCAGATTTTCAATGACCTTCTAAACTCTTCACAGTTCCTTGGTGCATGCCAAGTTAGAATCTGCGATTGGTAGATACGTAATTATGCGCTTTAGAAATCCGATCAATTAGTTTGAATAACCCTATATATATTTGTCACATTTTCGACTTGATAGCGAGTAAGAAACGCTCATTTATTGGGAAATGTGAATTATTTTCTATATACCTACAGTTGTACTATTTGGAGCTGCGGTGGTGTAGTCGTTAGCGCGTCTGGCTGCCACGTGGGAGACACGGGTTCGATTACCGAGGTGGGCGGGTGATCCAAGGTCGGAAATTTTCCAGGCTCGTCCCTGCATAAAGCGGCTCTGTGGTTCATCTAGCCTCAAATAAATAGATACCTGTGGGTAACCCTGCGAAGTAATGGCGGCTGATGCGTGGTGCTGATAACAGTACCTAAAAAAAATAGCTGACATCGAGAACTAGTTGGGCCTTACCTTCACATCACTTATATATTTGCCTTCATGGCGCGGTGCAATGTGCATGGGGAAGTTTCTGTTGTACGGTTAGATATTACAATTTTCGAGCTTCCTACTTAAAAAGATGGATTGATTTGGTTTATTGTACTTTGTTTTTCTGCCACTTTTGGCTAATCGCGAAAATGAGGATGATTGATGATATGATGAAATTCATGACGGACACTCACAAAGAACACTGCCCACGCCGGGATTCGAACCCGAGACCCGTGGTGTGATAACCACTCCGCCACGGAGGCTCACGCTACTTGAAAGGAGATAACAATAACAGCAATAATGACACTGGTAATAATTGAAAATCAAAATGGCTCAAGAGATTAAGAATGTCACGGGCTTCTTTATAAGGCAGGACAAAGCAGAAATGGAAATCGAAGCAGGGGAAATTCCCCACCCACCCCCTCTCTTTCCATCCCGCACGCCTCCGTGGATATTTTGGCGACAAAGTTGCGTCACATAATTGCTTTTTGAAGTGCCGGATCCAAACTTTTCCGAACTAAAAACCGAAGCAAGGGTTAAGGGAAGTTCGTGCCTGGAAAGGCAAGAGCAGAGGAAGATGCAGCCCACGAACCAAGAAGTAAGGAATATTATGATTCTGCACACTAGCATCTGTTTCGGCTAAAAAAGAACTCCGGTTTCACAATTGATGCTTCTTCACGTTCCCACTGAAAGCATCACGTATGTTATAGACCAAAAGCATTATAAATGAAATATAAGTTAGAAATTACCTGTGGTTTCACTATTCTAATATTTCATTGATTGATTTGTTTTATTTTACATCGCTTTGTGCCACTTTTGGCTAATTTGCAAAGATGGGGATGAGTGATGATATGATGAAATTGATGAATGGACACTCACAAACATCCATGCCCAGGCCGGGATTCGAACCCGGGACCCCTGGCGCCGTAGCGCGATGTGCTAACCACTCTAACATTTAACATTAATCTGATGCTATGAGATAAATGATTACCACTACTATTTTATTCTGTACTAGCTGATTGCCCGGCGTTGCCCGAGTATTTATTTATCCTAATCTTCTATTAGACAGGAAAAAAATGAATTCTAACTATATCGTAAAATGAACTTAGAGTTGAACGGCATTGGGAGTGTCACTATTCACCTTAGCGACCCCAAAAACTATGAATTCCGCACTTATATCAGTCGTTTTCGATTATTTTTACATGTCACCCCTTCCCACTCGACCACTAGTGGTGCCAGGGGTGTCTTGGAGTTGAACGGCATTGGGAGTGTCAGTATTCATCTCTTAGCGACCCCGAAAACTATGGATTCCACACTAATATCAGTCGTTTTCGATTATTTTTTTTAAATTTCACCCCTTTCCCACCCCAACCCTCCAAAGGTGTCAGTTGTGTCTTGAAGTTGAACGGCATTGGGAGTGTCACTATTCATCTTAAAGACCTCGAAAACTATGGATTCCACACAAAAATCGGTCGTTTTGGATTATTTTTATATTTCACCCCCTTCCTATCCCCAACCCTCTAGGGGTGCCAGTGGTGTCTTGAAATTGAACGGCATTAGGATTCCACACTAATATCGGACGTTTTCGATACTTTTTACATGTCACTCCCTTCCCACCCCAACCTTCTAAGGGTTCCAGTGGTGTCTTGAAGTTGAACGGCATTGGGAGTGTCACTATTCATCTTAGCGATCCACACTAATATCGGTCGTTTTTTATTATTTTTACAAGCACCCCCCTCCCACCCCCACACCTAAGGGTGCCAGGGGTGTTATACCCCCACAGTATTTCTTGGAAAGAATTATATATATATATATATATATATATATATATATATATATATATATATATATATATATATATATATATATATATATATATATATATATATATATATATATATTGAAGAGTGATACCGAGCGAAATCTGGAAAAAAAACCTACTTTTCCACGTCTCCACGCTCACCAACGACCCGACCATTCAACAACAATGCTGCATACCACAGAGAATAGGATTATTATTTTAACTGCATACCGCTGAGTATGTAATCCCGGTCTCACTTCCTCTGGGGACTTTCCATTCCATGCAGGATAGTGGCTTTAACCTCTCGTTGAGGGGCGAGGGGGACAGGATATGGAGGACAGTATAAAACGTTCCGAATAGTAAAACTCTCTCTCACTTGTAAGTAAAATTACATCGAGTAGAGTGAGTACGGAAGCGTGGCAGTTCGAGGCGGCGTATAAGTTAAGGCGCGAGACGCCTCAGTAAGTTGCACCTCGAACCCAGAACTTTACATCGATCTTCATCACGATCGGGTCTAGTTAAGTGTGGAGAGAGCTTTGCTGTGGTATTCCTCTTCTTTCTTCTTCTTCACAGAATAGGTAAATTACGTTATAAAATAAAAACCTCTCGCATTGCATAATTTTCTATATCCCTTGTGACTCAACGATCCCCAAGTTAATCAAACCGAGTCACACTTCATGGTGGAGAAGCGGATCACTCCATGGTAAAGATGGGAACAACTTCCACTTTTTTTTTATTATCTGTAAATATAATTTACACCCCATCTTAACTGTTGAAGCCGATCTCCGGGGGCGGAGTGGTTAGGACAGCGCGCTACGACGCCAGTGGTCCTGGGTTCGAATCCCAGCCTGGGCATGGATCTTCTTTGTGAGTGTCCATTCATCATATCGTCACTCAGCTAATCGTCGTGATTAGCCAAAACTGGAAGAAAAGCTACTAAGTAACAAAAATTAAAATGAAATTAACTTTTGAATTTTGAATGAGATCCCCCAAAGCTCATTTTAATAGTGAAAATTTGACAACTTAATTAAATATTACAACCATATCAGAATACAATTCTAAAACATTGCCTACTAAAGTGCTTTATCTTAAGCACTTTCACATGAGAAGCTTAAGCTTTGGAAATTCTCTTTTGATGCGTATGTACCAAATCTAAAGACAATGTAAGTCCCTTAAAATATTTACACCCACTTCCTCAATCGAAGAATCGAAGACGTGTGCTTTGTCTTTGTGGCAACCACTCGTGGACACCCTGTATATGTTCATACTGTAAGTGTTTGGAAAAGCTATGCCACGTAGTTCTATACTTCGAAACATTGGACCATTGGCGAAATGAAGGATAAAAGGGGAAGAAGCGAGGAAATAAAAAAGATGCGTGCGCATTCAAGCAGGTAGAGATGAAGTGCTGCTTCAAGAGAAGGGAAGAAAAGCGCTGAGAAAGCGGGCAATAAAAGCATGAACGATGAACCAACGCACAGAAATGCACACACAATGCACGCACACATGCGAAATCTCCAAGATTCGGCACGAAAAGCGGAGAGGAGAAAACTCCCGACTTTCGCGAAGATCTCCGAAGGAGATTCTTGGCTTTCTGTTGCGCTAAAGCTTTCATGTTTCCGGTTCCTGGACACATCCAATGACAAAAAAATATCGTGCGAGGAAAGAGGAGGAAGCAGGGAGAAGCGTGGGGGAGTATTTTATTCAAAAATCTTTCATTTTCCTTTCCTGTCCGTCTCCTCTTTTCATAACTTGTACAGGGCGCTCTGTGCGTAAATCTTTGAGAAAGGATTTCAAGAACTTTGCTCCAAAGATCCGCTCTAGTCTTCTTCCTACATGTGCTGTGTTCTTTTCATTTCATTTCTTCTGTTTCATTAAGGTAACGTGAAGAAAAAATGTATTCCTTTTGGAGAAATATAATAAAGGCACTGCTTGAAAATTTACACAAAAAAGTGAAAGCAAAAACTAAAAGCTCTACTAAAAGGCTATGGCGCAACAGCTATTAGAGAAAACTAAAATGCATAAAATCTATTTATGCACCAGAAACGCATTAATTAATGCACTAAACTGTTTTTCTTTTGGTGATTTGCAAGAATCTGGTTTTCAGTTTGATGCATTTTTGTGAAGGCAAGGACAAAATGCATCATATGATGCAAGTGTGTATCTCTTTTTATGTAGATCTGTACTTCCTGAATCATTCTCGAACAGACTTTATGCATTTTTAGTTTCAACTGATGCATTTACTTTTCTGTGTGTAGTTGGTTAGCAGCGGATACTTCGTCATTTCTCCAGTTAACTTGTTACAATGCAGACAGATAAGATAACAAATATGAGGAAACAATATTGCCATACCAGGTATTCGAAACCACATCCTCAAGCTTTTGGGCTGCAATTAGTTTTTTTTGGAAATAAAAAAATGAGAGAGTTTTCTTCGAGGCTGATTGGAACTGGATTACAATTTGGACATGTTTATCGCCACCAATAGATTGATTGATTATTCGTTTTATTTTACTTCGCGTTGTGTGCCTCTTGGCTAATGTGCGAAGATGGGGATGAGGGATGAAATGAAATGATGAAATTGATGAATGGACATTTACAAACAACCATGCCCGAGCGGGATTCGAACCCGGGACCCCTAGCGTCGCAGCGCGATGTGCTAACCACTCGGCCACGGGGTCTGGCTCGCCACCAATAGAGAAGTAGGTCATTTTATGATAATATGTATTAGCTACTTTGAAGGTTGGACATGATTTAAATAGGGGAAAGGGGCTCGAATACATTATTGTAACATTTTGTTGTGAATAAAGAAATCGTCCATTGAGAATGCAAATGTTCCTTCTCCAAATTGTAAACAAATCAAGATATTTTGACTGTGGTCTATTTAGGATGTAATTGTTTCATCTCTGCTGTCGTCTACATACAACCAATATTGGTATATTTAATGTTTTCTTGGTCCATACACAAAATTTGACAGCAGCCAAGTGAATGCAAGCTCCAACAGCCAATGAAACCTTGCGACAATTTCCCTCAACCAACCACAAGCGCCACCCGAGTGTGAGATAAACCACTTGCATTCTAACCGGGTTCGCTATCCGGTGGAGGCACGTAGTGGTTCGGACCCCACTTTAAACTGTAGATCCAGTCCCAGTTAGCCAATCGGTGCATAAATGTGAACTTATACACAAAAAAACTTGCATTTTAATCTTAGTCATTTGTGGGAGCTGTGGACTTCGGTTCTTACTTTTGCTTTTAACAGACAAAAGGTTTGAATACAAGCGGAATCAACGTAGTTGATTGATTAGATCATTAGATTAGATTATTTATTTAACTGTGCTACCGACTGAAAAAGTTATAATGAAATTGTTCCATCTCCATTACAGAACAATTACCTAATCTGATTTCTAAAATACAGTGTTCTATGTGATAGATAGAACACTTGCATTCTAAAATCAAAGTTAGTGCTGCTTACACTGAAAACTCAATAATTAATTACAGCATATATACCTATTCAAACAACTACTTCTTTTTATAGTGGCTTGAATATGCCAGCCTTTGCAATGATACAAACTTTCAGCGCAATGGTGACAAAGGTACAATAAATATATCATGTTAAACTTTAAAAGTCTCTCCTGAAAAAATGAAAAATTAGACATGGAACATTCACATTCTCAGTGGACGAAATGTTAAGCCACGTCTAAACCAGATACGGTAGGAAAAAGTTAATGCTGTTCCAGGTACAAATAATTAAATTTAATATTGTTTAAAGCGTATTATAAACGCGGTGTCAGTAAGCACACGAATTTTTTGCTACAGCGGTTTTAAGCAAATCAACTGGGATTTTCGTTTTCCAATAATCGCATATTTGAATTCCCCACCCTAATGCGCTTTGGGAACTTCCGAAGTAAACATTGATTAATATATGAAGTTACACTCCACGGGAACGCCTCCAAGTTCCAATAGTGTGAAATGTACCTCACCATTTGCAAACCCTCAGTTAACGGTTGTCCCCCGCTTCCCCCCGTTCCCAACGCACACACCGACCAGTCGTTTGTAACATGATTTAAAATCGATACTAGCAAATTTGCTGCTATTTTAAAGAGGAGCAGTTTAAACGTTATCGGGGTGAAAATCGGTTATGTTGGAAGCACGCGAATGCAAGAAGTTTTATTGCGGCAAATATTAATGCACTGTGTTGGTGTCGGTGATGAGATGTCTTGACTGCCTTGGGAGAACTGGGTTAGATTCGAGGGTAGGTAACAACGTTTCTGCATAAAGAGGCTCTGCGGGTTTCACTCACCCTCTAACCAATGGCCCGACCTCCGTGGCAGAGTGGTTAGCACAGCGCGCCGCTACACTAAGAGTCCTGGGTTCGAATCCCGGCTTGGACATGGGTGTTATTTGAGAGTGTCCTTTCATCAATTTCAAGAGCATGATCAAGTTGTCAAAACCAGTATAGCAGCCAGCCTGGCAGCTATCGTGTCCAGCCAGGTTTACAATCCTGCGCTAACTAGGGCATTCCTACTGGATTATCCAGTTCGTGTGATTCGGCCTTAAGGCAGACGGACTGAGTGAATACATATCAGACTCAAATACTCACAGCTTCTCTTTTCACACTCTCGTGTGAAGCTGTAGTGACATCAACCTGATTCGTAGAATATCAAGGTGACAAAACGCCCTGATTATAATCGTGGAATTATGTTGCTGATCCTTGAAATTCCACAATGCCTTAGACATTGCATTAGGACTTGAAGATATACTCATGCAGGGAGCTCCTAGGAAGGACACGCTTATTTCTAGAATTTGCTTCTATTTAAGCCAGTCCAACTTATTTTATTTATATGATAAAATTGATGAAGGGACACTCACAAAGAACATCCATGCCCAGACCAGTATTCATACCGTACATGATTTACTTATTGAAATAATTATTTGTATGGTCTGTGGTTTGCAACACGTAGTGCGTCAGGCCGATTTAAAACGGATTAATGTCTAAAATATTTTGTATTTATGTATTGCTTATTTTAAATCGCTGTTCGACAAATTAAGGTCAATCTAGACGATGTGCGTGAATTATGATTACCACACTGTGCGTGTACAAGCCACATGGGTGTATAAGCCGCGCCCTTTTCTGGGGGGGGGGGGGTGGCATGGGGACTGGAACATTCGAAAAAAAATAGTTTTCTTAAAATTTTGCTCAATGATGAAAACAGAAAGAGAAGTGCTAAGAAACATGGCAACGTTGAAAATTTCTGTCGGCACCCACAAAGATAAAGGTAAGGGGTGGAACAAAGGGGTCGAGGCAGTGGTTAGCATTCCTTTCTCTGCCATTATTTTGAGTTCACTGGTCACTGGTCGGTGAAACATGAGTAAAGTACAGGCAGGCGAATTATTTCTCGAAATTTAAGTTGTAATTAGCGCGTTATTCTCAAGAAAATAATTGTCATTAAGTATTTTTCGTGCAGAAATGAAGAAATTTTATTTATTTACTTTAATTTTCAAAATTTTGCTTCCCCCGCACGTTACGCCATGCCGTGAAGGCATATCGGGTGATGAGGAGGTAGGACTCCACCTATTCGAAATCCTCGTGATTTTCTTAAGGTGATGTTTTCAGCACCACGCCCCGTCCGCCTTTACCCACCAGAATGCTCCCAGGCACCTATTTGTTCACTGTGTGAACCACAGAGCCGATCCATACAAGGACATAGTTGGAAAAATTCCCACTTGATATCTCTCACACCAAGAATCGAACCAGGGTTTCTCACGTGGCAGTCAGACGCCCTATCGAAACCCCCTAAGGTGCAGTATTCCCCACATCAATTAAACTGAATTATCTAATTTGCATTCAAGACAGACGAACGCAAACATCCAAGTTTCAACCGGAATTCGAACCCAGTATACCCTGCGTCGTAGCGACAATCGACTGGAACATCGCGGCTCACTTTTTTTACAAGGTATATAGTGTTCTTAATAAAATTAATGATTTTTAGTTATCTCGAACATAAGCCATACTCCACATGTCTTTATTTAATGTTGGGATGAATGCGGCTAATACACGAGTAGATATAATTCACGAAGGGATATTTACAAAGAGGTCACTGTTGCCAATTTAGCTCTTTTGGAGCCAGATCTGGTCCTTTTGCAAACTCGTTTGGCTCCTAAAATTTCGAAATGCTCCAAGGAGCTTTTTTGTTCCACCAGGGTAAATTTAGCTCCAAATCTAGCTCTTTCAGTATTAAATTGCCAATACAAAGTATTTTTCCAGGCCAAATTCCTTTTTCCGTCCTCTGCACAACAATCATATTGACGTTCACAAAGCCAGTCCAATTTATTTGCGGAATTCGTTGGCAAGCACGAGTCATTGTTGTAGTAATACTGCAGTTGTTTACCATAACTTTAATAAAGCGTACACGTCACACACACATGAGTAAGGAGCAGCACCTTTAAAGGAAGAAAAATGCCTGGTTTTAGTTCATAGGCTTAACTGGCGGGCAAGTCAGATTGCAATTCCAAAACTAACACAATGAACGGATTAATTGCTTGTTCTTGAAGGAGATGACAGTAACTCTTTTTGGTAAATTATCATCACTTTAAAGATAACGGTAACAGCAACCCCCTCCACCCTTTGATATCTAAACTTATTCCGGGATCGGTTGATGCTTTTCAGGCATATTTCACAGCATTTTAATTTTTTATTTTTTTAAACTTCAAATTATCTGTTTATTATAGCCCTTCGTCTTTATCAAATTTGTATTTCAAAATGTTTATTTGTTTTCAATCGGCGTAATATGTATATCGTCGAAGCGAACAACTCTAACAAAAAGCGCATATTCCTCAAAGCTGCCCTGAAGAACTCTGAGGCAGTTCCATCTGTACGAAAATTCACCATAAACAGCGTAGACTTATTGACTAAATAATAAACAAATATAAATGAAAAATGTGACGTAATCGGTCGTGGATGATATCTGTGCTCACTCTGACAATACTTCTTCCACAACAATGTTCGCTCTCAAACTTCCGTTTACGTCATCTCATTACATTGTGATCAGGTCAGTCGTGACACACTATAAGTCAGCTAGAGAACAACACAGGTAAATACTTTTGATACTGTTTAAATGGCACTTCATTAAAATTGAAAGTGAGCGCGTCGCTCGCCCAAGACCGATACAGTTTATCGCGCCTGCGGACATCTAGCTCCTTGAAGGTCAATTGTTAGCTTCATTTAATGCGCGACTTAGCTCTTTCAAGCGAATCGGGTTTGGTAACACTGAAAGAGGTGTCCAGAACCTTTCGTATCGTCCAGAGAATTACATTTGCAAGGATCTCCAAGGTTAATAATTTATTTTAAAATCCTCAGGTGTCTTTTCATCCGTGTCTAGAGCTTATCTGCGGATCAGCCGTCTCGATCCGATCATTTCTCTCTCTCTCTCACTTTTCCCATCTCCATTTTGTGCGCAGGAAATCACGAAGTCCTGTCCCTCAGATTGGGATGACGCCGAGGAATTCGTTCACCAATCACGCCGTATTCGCCGACGGCGATGAAACTTTGATGTCGGGTCTCTCAAGAGAAGCTATCTATACATCTCGTGAGGTTCCTATCGATTTTGAGTCGTATACATAATACGCTCTACCCCCCCCCCCCCTTCCACCTCGGGGTTCGTTATTGATTGGTTGTCGTGGTAGGGAGTACGCGGGAACGAAACTAACCGTGTCTTGTGGGCAACGACAACAACAAAACGAAATGTGTGTTTTTCTTGTTTGTTTTTTTTACTTTGCGCGATGTTCCCTATCTGTCTGCAATGCAAAAATACTTTCCAATTTTTAATATTTTTCATATTAACTTTTGTTTATATTACTGACCAAAACTAGAAGTAATTTCAGGTATTAATCAATCTTAATGAGCAATTAGATATGACGCTTCTATAACGTAATCACAAAGTCTATTGGTATTTTATTATAGTGTTTAATATTGTCTTTCTACTCTTCTGGCAGTCCTGTCTGTAGACTGCTAAATACTGCTTTTGATTAATAAAACATTCCACTTTGCACAGATATATATCACAAGATAAGACTTTTCAGAGGGGACCTCAAAAATATTAAACCCTAGTATTCAAGATGGGAGCTGTATTTCAAAATGGCGTATTTAATTAATTTTTAGAATTTTAAACGGCTGTTAAAGGCATGCAACATGTCGTTTCCCACATTTTAGAAGGCGCTGAATTCGATGAAACAAGTTAAAATGCCACAACTTTAAAATGTAATCCGAAAATTAATACTTTTTTGAAAAAAACTAGTCTCGATAAAAATAATGTATCATGTGGACTAAAATAAGGCATATTTAATATCAACTCCTATGCATTCGAGATCCTACTGTGAGTCATACGCAACGATGAATTAGTGACGATTAGAAGAAACAGATACAATAACGAACACTGAAACCCTCAGAATCCAGCCAAGGCTCGAACCTGGAACATTCAGATACAATGAAAAGATTCTCCCGGGCTATCGACCAGGTGAGTTGTGGAAAAGATTCCAAGCTTTCGAGAGCTAACGCCACTCTCATCTTTAGGGTAGAAGATGAGAGTGACGTTAGCTCCCGAGAGCTTGGAATCTTTTCCACAACTCACCTCATCGATAGCCCGAGAGAATCATTTCATCATTCGTCGCCAGGAAAGCTTCAGGACTTACTTCATTCAGATACTAGTTCGGTAAGGCTGGCCACCTAGAGTTTGGTTAAGGAAATTAAATAAAAATCACTTACTAACAGGGAGTTGATGGCTTGACAATTAGATATATTTCTTTTAGAAAAAGTTGGTGTATGTTAAAATGGAAGAATGAAATTTTCATAAATGGCTAAAAGAAGCACTGACTTGTGGAACTACTCAAATAACTCAGCACAATCGGATGGTTCAAGCAATTGTTTATTTGTTTCAGTTTATTTACAGCTTCCTGTTATGTTGTGTTTTCAATTTTCTTCCTATTCTGTCTCTCTGCGACAAGCGTCGCTTTTACATATGAATCGACGTGAAATATAATTTTCTACTGGAGAATTTTAGGAGAAGGAATTACGACTAAAATGCCCAAAAAAGTCGTGACTACGCCAACTAAAGGTAAGAAACATTAAAAAAACGATTTAAAAAAGTGCAAGAAATGTAGAAAAATGACCAACAAACATAAAAATACAAATGAATGGCTTATTGCAGAAAGGGACCTGAGTCACATTTTTGAGGTATCGGAGTTAATTTTTTCATCTCCACTGTGTCTAGCAGCATACTGCAGGGGGGTGCATTGAGGGTTGCAAAATTAACTATTCATTATGTTGAATATTTGAGCCAACAACGGCACATTTCTTTCTTACACTATTAATATTATACGATTTTTCATTGTTTTTCTCAGAATTGTGCAAAAGTGACTCAGGTCCCTTTCTGCAATAAGCCATTCAAATGTTCTCTGATTGTAAAGAAAGGAAAGGGAATACTATTGTTCTCAACAACGCTTTGAAGATTCCGAAGAGAAAGGCTTTCATTAACTTCCGAGCCCTGCATATAAGTTTCTACAAACAGATGTGTGAAGCGAAATAACTGCTACGGTTACTCCACATCACAATTAAATAATTTCTCGTTTTTTTGTTCCTGATTAGTCTGTTCGTTCTTAATCCTATTCACGGCTAATCCCCTTTGTTGTCATACTAGTATTGACCTTTCCTTTCGTGCTACATTTGTTTCCAGATTATTTCCTGAGCGGTTAATCCTCTTCGTGGAAATTATTTTCCTTTTATCCCGGAACTGGTTGCTTCCTTTGCGAATAATCCTGTTATATTGCTAGCTGATCCATTCATTGTTATTGTATTTTACTGTTCTTATACCGTCTTATGTGAGAAAGAATTTCCTTTTCTCTGTGTAGCATAAAGTAGTCTTAGGCCAAAATCATTCCTAGTTCACTTTGTCTTGCATAAAGCACACCATATCTGGCCTGCGGAGTGATTGGCACATCGCGCAACAACGCCAGAGGTCCATCGTTCTAATCCCAGCCTTGGCATAGGTGTTCATTCATCAATTTCAACATATTACTCGTCTTCGGTTAGACAAAAGTGCCAGAATAGCGAAGTATATACAATATACCAAATCAATCAATCAATGACATCATAAATTTTGTTTTCCAGTACTAGGAACATCCTACAATTGCGCTATTGCGTTAAATGTAAACACATTCTCTTTCCAGCATCACTTGAACGTTAAAGTTAATTGCGATGTTTTTTATGACGTAAGCAAGAAGTTGGCTACCCTTATGTTACTAATCTCGAAACCTTATTGATCTTCCTGAGGTCTTTGAATCTTGGGACAGAAATTGCAGAGCAAAACTAACTTACTTAGATTGTAGATTCACCCATTGTTAATATTCTTGAGAAAATGTAACATGAAATTCTAAAAGGAAATTATCTTACTTTTGTTCTAAATAGTTTTAATAACAACTTCTGTGAAATAATGGGGGGAGGGGGAGATATAACGATAATTTAAATGTAAAGTAATTATGAATGTTCCAAAAAGAAATCATGGACAAAAAACGGCTTAATAGCTCTTAGGTCCAAAATAAAAGATTGATTGATTGATAGATTTATCCATTGAACTGCACATTAGATACGGTTCAATAGATTCACCAAAAAAATTAATGACAAAAACGGCCAACAGGTGTATGTACAAAATAAAAGAATGAATGATTTGGATTAGCCAAAAAATGCTTATTTTATACTTTTGGAAACCATAAAAGCATGGCACACTTTACCAAAGTTGGCAATTTTCATTGAATTATACGGCAACTCGTAACAAATTAAACCATTTCGTTAGATTTTTTTTAAAAAATAGCCATTTGCTACCTATTTAAACAAATATTTGGTTACTAGTACGCATTGTTCTTTATTTCACACAAGTGTTCCATTGTGTATAGATTCCTTTTATTATGGTGAATTATTGTTCCTTCTTCTTCCTTGATAACTCATGGAATAGCGAATTCATAATTTTAGATTTAATGAAATAAAAGTGACCTGTAATCCTTGTTAGTATTCCCTATTGTTAGAAGGAACTATTGTTTACATTAATGAAAAATGAACAAATGCTTGGTGAACAGAAAGCATTAGTTTGGATGGGCAACAAACAAATAATTGTTATTCAGCAGGACCATTTTTTGATAATGCTGTCCAAATCCGGTTCATTTGTTTCAAATTACTTAATAATTTAGTCAAAATTAACAAAGTTGGTAAAAGTTTCATGCATTTTTGTTTATTCGTAGCAAAAAGATCATCTAAATGTTTTTGATTAATTCAAAATCTCAACTAATTGTGTTTGATTAATTCAAAATCAAAACTAAAGTTTCTTTTTTTTTGTTCAAAAAGTCGACCAAACGTTTTTGTGTAATTTAAAAGCCTATCAAAACTTTTATGTTTAAATCAAAAGCTGAACCAAACGTTTTTGGTTAGTTCAGACCAATCATGTTTTCTGCGCCAAAAGAGTGTCATGTTAATCTGCATTATTTTGAAGGCGAGGGTGCAAAATGATTACTTGTGAGAAAGATTCACTTATCCTCCAAACTCCCCACAAGCTTCTCAACCGAAGCATGACAATCCTCCCAAAATTAAATCGACGCGTGCGCACTGCCGTTCATAAATTAGCGGCGTTTTACGAATTAAGGGGACTTAATAAAGGACTTTTTCCTCCTTCCGCGGTTTTTCCTTCAGGTCCCCTTCGTCGTCCCAGGCATAACTCGTAAATAATGCATGAATTTTGAATCTCCTGACAAGCTATCGAGCGGAAGGCAGAGGGGGGTTAGGGAACAAGACAGAGACAGAGGGGGAAAAGCGTACGCAGGAATTTTCAGCCGTGCCAAACAGCATTATACGCATGTCTGAGTCTGCATGAGTAATTGCCTTAATTACTGCAAGCACCTGAGTTTTCGGATTGCGTCTTATAATCCCTCTCCCCGTCATGTCTTCTCCCTACTCCGTCAGGACGGTAGTTGGAAGTCAAGAAATCCGGATTAAGATTAGTATATTGAATTACGAACCATCCTCTATATTGGCGAGACATGATGCAAGTGAATCCCATCCAAGTGCATGATATGGTTTCAAAATGAAAAACCCGGAATAAATATACAAAAATTCCTCTTCTTTCTTGAATATATTTTGGTCATCTTGATTCGATTTTCTTGTCTAGAATGTCCTCTTGCCCAGATTTAAAAAAAAAAGTTTTAAAAATACGGTGCAATCTTTTTAATTCGAACTCCAAGGAGACACGAAAAAAGTTCGAGTCATCCAAAATTATAATTCGTAACGTTCCTGAATGGCAAACTCGCTATTCACGCTAAGCTTAATAGAAACGTGCGAGAGATGAAAAATACACATGCTAACGGCAAAACACAACACTTGAGTTTTAAGCCCTCAAAGACTGGACCAGCATGATGAGAAGTTGTACTTGATACCGTACGATGCGTAGAGAGTCTGACTTGCGACTCACTCAATCGTCTCACTCGCTCGTGCTGCCCAAAGCTCACTATCATTAAAGACGATTTCAAGGATAATCAACTCCTATTCGAATTACAAGTTCCTATTGAAAGGAGTCCACTCTTTATCTGGAGAAAAAATAATTATTTCATTACTTAAATCTTTGCTGATTGTACTATTCCTACATGTGGGATCCGAATCATTATTTGCCTCCATAGAGCCCGGGACCCTTTGATAAAAAGGTGACACTACGCCATCATGAAGGCTTCACAGTTTCATTATGCAAATAATATTATTATTTAGAACTGTATTTGTACACAGACTTCATTTGACTTTTTGTGGAGGAGAATAATTATGATTGATAACGTTTATTTTATACAGTGGAATCTTGATAACTCGAATCTCAACATCTCGAATTCCTTGATAAGTCGATTTGTTTGTAATCCCCTTGAATTGTCCATAACACTCAATACTAATTTTACCTCAACAACTCGAATAAAACCTTGATAAGACGAATTCTCGTACAGTTTATGGGATGCCGTTCGAGCTCAATAACTTGAAGGTAGACTATCAAAAACCTCTATGAGTCGAAGTTAAATTCTAATCACTTCTATAACTCGAAGTTTTAGTCGCAGGACCTCAATAAGTGGAAGTGTAGGGTGCGTACGTACAATGTCAGGTGATCAACAATCGTGTCGGGATTTGAACTTCACCACCCCAACCTCTATAACTCGAAGTCAGCGATTTTGGCCCTCAATATCTCGAACCTTGGTAAGTCAAAATCCTTGATGCCTTGATATTTTTTTATCTTTCCCCTCAAGTTCGAGTTATCAAGGTTTCGCTGTATATAGTGAATATTTTTAATCTAGAGTATTGACTTTCCTTGTACTATATCTTAGTTTGTCAGACACAAGCTCATATGCGTGTATTTATTTATTGATTCATTTATATTGGAGTTTTAGACTGCTGAAAACATCTTGCAAAGCCTTCTTACAGTAGTTTTCCCATTATGCTAAGGAAATAGGTACAGTCGCCCTCCTTAATGGAATGGTTAGCCCAGCGCGCTACAAACTCAGATATGCTGGGTTCGAATCCCGGCCTGGGCATGGGTGTTCTTTGTGAGTGTCGCTTCATCAATTTCTTCATATCATCACTCATCCTCATCTTCGCGATTAGCAAAACGTTGCAGCAAAGCGAAATAAAATAAACCAAATCAATCAATCTATCTCCCGCAAGGCTTAATTCGTTATCTTTTGAACAGCCCTCGTACATGAACTTTTTCCCTTTCCATTGGGAGGAGCTAAGCGAGTATCGCAAAACCGCTCTCCTTGAAGAACTTTTTTAAAAAAGGACCCACTGCATGTCGCGCAAGTAAGAAAAAAAGGAAAAACCAAAAGAAGAAAAAAATGTAATTTAATTAGCATGCGATGACGTCGGGATGTACCAGTTGGAAGCGAGATATGAGAAGTGCCTGTCTTCGTTAGACACCAATATGTTTCTTGCGCGCCGACGCTCCGGCTTTCGTCCGTCTGAAAAGCTTCTCGTTTGATGGGATGTCATCCTTCACTGGGGGCGGCTCGTAAAAGAGGCGGAAGTGTTTGTTATCCAAAGGGCGACACTCGACGTCCTCTTCATTACATCACTCTCAAAGAGGTTTTGGGAAATGGTCTTTCTTCTCTGCAACTATTGCTAGCAACTGGCTACAATTCGTCCCTCTCCAATCTTCCTCTCGTTTTCAACGCTTCTCCTTCCACTTTCCTTTTCATTCATTTTCTTCCTGCTTTGCACTTCCGAGGATACGAAGCATCAATCTCTGAAGCGAGGACCTATATGCGTCAGGATTTTGTCAGTTTTTTTGTTTGTTTTACTTTTACTGACAGTACTGCATGTAAGTAGTTACTGTGATGTGTTTTATGTCTCAATGACCTACCCTCAAGGCCAACTTCCAGACCCACATTGGACAATAATATCTCTTCTTTATACTTCTCCTCTCAAATCAGCGATCTGGTTACAGTATAGCCAGTGGCACAAAAGTGATTTTCACTAGATACACAATAAATTGACAAAGTTTTCTATTACATGGAACATGATCACAGTCACGTACCCTAGTTTTCTGTAAGTAGGAAACTTAGAGTTCCCTAATCTTCTTTGTATAAACATTTGCCTATAGAGTTTGGAAAGATAAAAACAATAGACGACTACATTGAATGGCATTGCATCGGCGGAAGAGAGAGAAAAAGATAATAATGATCCAAAGTTGTCCAAAGTTGCCGATTCTTAGGGAAAGGAGTCTTCATCCGCTTATTAAAAATTAACAAACTTCGGTTTTGGCAAAGATTATATTTGCAATGAATGTAACCCAAAAATAATATGCAAAATTTCCTATCTCTTATCTGAAGTAACATGAATTTCGTGTTTTCAGCCTTCCGAACAGAAAACCCAAAGCGTTCCGGTAAGGATTGAAACACGAGGACCTGAAACGGAACTAATAATGGGTAAATACATTGCTGATTTTGATTCATGCGTAGCGTTCCAACATGAACGCGGGGATCTTAAATAGGGATGAAACTTGCCCCTCCCGATTAATACTATTTATTGTAGAAACAGCCCTGTAAGTGCAGGTACAAATATATAAATTAGCATTAATATAAACTCATGATTAGGTTTCAGACTGAACTCAGCAATGCGAATGGTAGATAAGGGCGAAGGATGGCTTACCCTGATCGGTTTGGAAAATAGACCAATAGCTCCTGCTTCCCCGATGATTTCCAGTAAAAAGACCTCGTGTCGCTCTCATGCGCACCTATTTAAGCCTTTGGTTGGCCTCCCGTCACCTCTAGCCAAAGGCCAGTGTTCCTACCATTTCCTGTAAAAGTCTTATGCTACACGTTTCTAAGCAGGCTCTGGAAGTGTCTGCCAGGGTCAATATTTCTTAGTTTTATGTGCAGTGTTATACTTCTTTCATGTTATATGTAGAAAAGTGTCCTATTATGCCTTCAAGGATAGTCTTTTACGTTTGTTGATTTATTATATATTCAACTCGCATGCTCTCTCTCTCTCACTCTCTCTCTCACACACACGTTACGAACATTGGACCAGAACCTGCCAAGAGGCTTTTCGTTGGGTGACGGCTGATCAGCGGGTCGAGTCTTATCGCCGCTGTTTTCTGTCTTTCGAGACCGGGGCCATCTACTTTTTCTTTTCAAGTTTCTTCCCCATTAGCCTCACGATGCTGGCTAAAGACCGAAATGTTTGGGTGCTCATACAGGGAAACGAACCCGGACCGCTCGCACCAAAGTCAAGGGCGCTAATCATTTGCCTTCACTCAATAAATAAATCAGTACAAATTGTATTCGGAGGAGGCACATAATGGTTCAGATTCCACTTTGTACTAAGTCCAGTCCCGATTAGTCTCTGTGCATAAAGTGAACTTTAAAAGTTAAGCTGTAGTGTTAAAACAACTAAACAGGAACGTTGTAACACTAACAGTATTCAATAAGATCATCTACAAGAGACAGAAAATTAAATTATAAAATTAAATTAAATCTAAATAACATGGAAGGATGTCAACTATTAGTTAATGGTTAATATCATACATTATATATATACGTATATATATCTCTGTGTGTGCGTGTGTGTGCAATTGTATTTATTTATATATCCTATGAATACACCCGTGTGTGTGTGTGTGTATGTGTGCTTACTAGAGAAATAATAAGGAAATATAGTTTCATGGGAGGGATAAATGTGTTTAAGGGAATTGGAGCGAAAATCAAAGCGCAACCGAGAGTACAGAAACTGCTTCTGATACGAGAACTCAATCGCGAATCAATCTTGTTCTATTAGGAGATCCTGTGTTTGCTCTGGTTTAAGAGAGAGAGAGAGAGAGAGAAAGAGAACCAATATTGGACTGAATCGCTACTAATGTCCAATGAAGGGCCATCTCCTTCCAAGGCAGTGGTTGTCACGTAGCATCCCGACAACAATTATCAGCGGAGGCTTTTAGCCGAGACACTGGAGTGGACTGATAAGTGCCGAGTGGGTAGGGGGAGGCGGGCAGTGGTGGGATGGGGAGGAATTGGAAACTGTAGGTTTGCGGAGGGAATCGTAATCTTGGCTGGAGGTCTGCGATTCGCCGCTCTGTGGTCAAGGTCGATAAAGAGGAATCGTTCCTTGCATGGACCGAACGATTAACCAATTAGAGTTGTTCCGAACATTATATGTTGGAAGTGGAGGCTGTCTTGTTGCAAAATCTTGTCGTGTGGATGCTTAAGAAGGTTCTTCTATTTGTTTTAACCAATTTTTGGTTTAAACTGTTTAAATTAAAGCTCAAATAATGTTCACTCTCTCTTCACACACTTACACATGAACAAAACTACAGACACATAAACTCAGAAAACAAGAATACAAAATGTGAACACGTCCGCACAACGTGACATCTACCCACTCAACTCCTATCTCAGTCAAATAGACGTACTGAAACACACAACACAACACCTAAGAAAACGACACAAAACAATATCAAATTGACAAACTTTGTAAACCGGGTTTCTTCTGGATTACCGAACAACCCCGGTATCATATCCTGCGGATTATATTGCAACTTGCAGGAATCTATCTATGTGTATTCTTTGAACCAAACAAAGTTACGAGGAAATGAAAACGGGGGAATCGATATTCCGTGGAAAAGACGTTCTGGTCTTTCTTTTAGATACCAGAACATAAACGCATATCCTCGAATGTATGCGGGTGGAGACGGGCATCTTCCAAAGGGTTTCCCCCTTTTCGTTTTTTTTTCCTAAATTATAGCTATACTGATGGACGTGTGTAGGAATTTTTCCAAGGGGACAAAGCGTTACTCCCTCGAAAAAAATACTTCAGTTTCATCTTATGTTCCTGCAACGCCGTGATAATAATTAACATAAATTAATGTTACTTAATTGAACTTATATCTGTGTTCTATACTTTTAGGTTGATATTCATTTTCCAGGGGGACATGCCACCTTTTCTCCCCCTTCGGACGCCATTGACTATACTACCATGAAAGGTAATGCAGTAAATAGGTCACCCCTTGAAGTAAAGTGTATGAGAAAGTTTGCTACATGTCCATTTTATGTACAGATAATTTATATTAATCGGGAATGGACCTATAGTTTATAGTGATATCCAAACCACTGTGTTGTATTGAACCTCGGACCCCTTGATTACAAAATGACAGCGTTACTACTACGTAACAGTTGAGACCCACCTATACAAAAAACATAATTTATTAATTGAAAATTTATATTATGCTAGGATATATTTACGGAAATTTTTGGTCATACGTTCATTTTCTAAAAATATTTTGGTCCCATTTGGCTCCTAAAAGTCGTACTACGAGTACTATGATGATGTTCTATGAATAAATTTAGTTAAATGTTACACGAACTAAAGTACAATGTGTACATTGCATTCTTCAAAATGATTGATTGTTTTAATGTTAAATTACCACATTTAAGAACGCTAATTCGGCGTTTCTTTCAACTTTTTCGCCGCGGGTGGGGTGCATGAAATTTCCGACCATAAAGGAATGTTAGCAAACTGGAAGGATGCTATTCTCATCTCACTTATCTCCAACTTTTGTCGACATTTTGCCTCATTATGGAACCTTTGTCGGAAGCACAGTTCCTAACTCGTTTGTGACTTGAACTTCTCAACTTTTCAACCCTCTCGTCCCCCTCTGATGTGGGCTTGGGTTCATGACTTCGCCATCTGCGTGACGTCCGCCCGATCGTATTTCAACAAATAGGCCGCCGTGCAGCGTCGATTTATTGTCAGATTCTCGTTTTATGGATGCTCCCGCCGGCAAGCGGTCATAACACCGTCTGTGTGGGTGGGTGGGTGAATGGGTGGGTGTACACAAAGCCGAAACGTTAGCATGATATTTGAGAAATTTCTCGGCGCGATTTGAACGGATAAAATAAATCGTGCGAATGTTGAGAAACTCGTGATTTCTTTAATCTAGGGATGTTACGGAAACGAGACGAAACCTGGATTGGCACAGCCTCGTGACGTCTCGTTCTAGATCTCGTCTCGAATTCTAAACATTCTCCTCCCTCAGGCTTGAGTCAGACACATTATAATTACCAGCGGTAGAAAAAAAACAGGACGCACGGTCGCCATAGCGTCTGAAAATTTTCACCTGGGGTATAAATTTTCAAACTCGGTGCTAAAAAATATGTTTTAAAAACATTTTGAGTTCGCTTATGAAAATTTCCAATAGCTTTTAAAAAAAATAAACAAGTAGGTCCACAGTATGTTTCTTTTAATGTGGGTATGTTTTATGTATCATATGTATCATTGAATCCGAATAATATTCATGTCACTATACATTTTTTTACTCTTGCTAGCCGAATTTTAAAATCTGCGGTGATGTGGTAGAGTGTGAAACATATTAGAATGTATTGCATAGTTAGTCGTGCTGTTACCAGTTGATCTTTCTTTAGGAATGCCACTCTGGCGGAATAATTCATTACTTTTAGTCTAATATGGTATTAATTAATAAATTCAATGTTTTAAGATAATATGTCAAAATGTGCAGGTTTATCTTAGTTGGATTCATGGCTTTCTTAGACCATATTTACCAAAAAAAGGCTTGCTCATGAGATAAAGGGGCTGGCACCTGAATTAGTTTTAGTTTTTTCTATCCCTGATAATTACGTATATGTAACGTAACGTAACGTAACGTAACCGAGACATAGTAACACCCTAGACATTTAAAGAAGCATCATGTGCTGTATGGAGTAATATAAGTTAATTCATTTTGTTTCATTGTACGCTCCTCACAAAAAGTTTGGAATATTGTTATATTAGGCACAACAACTTTGGAATATTGTTATATTAGACACAACAAGTTTGGAATATTATTATATTAGGTACAACAAGTTTGGAATATTGTTATATTAGGCACAACAAGTTTGGAATATTGTTATATTAGGCACAACAAGTTTTGAATATTGTTATATTAGGCACAGCATGTTTGGAATATTGTTATATTAGGCACACCAAGTTTGGAATATTGTTATATTAGGCACAACAAGTTTGGAATATTGTTATATTAGGCACAACAAGTTTGAAATATTGTTATATTAGGCACAACATGTTTGGAATATTGTTATATTAGGCACAACAAGTTCGGAATATTGTTATATTAGGCACAACAAGTTTGAAATATTGTTATATTAGGCACAAGTTTGGAATATTGTTATATTAGGCACAACAAGTTTGGAATATTATTAACGTATAGTGTTTGGCAATAGGTGATAGGAACGGTGACATATGTTCGTTAAAAGACGAGAATGTACACCAGTCAGATACCATGTCTTGTTGAATTCCAACGCCGTGTCTATCACCTATTGTCTAACATAACAATATTCTAAACTTTTAGAGAGGAGTGTTATTACAAGAACAAAGTGTACTACTTGGAGTATATTCATTATCTATTGCTAGGACATCAGTTTCCTGTTTTACAACAAATGCGGAACATAACCTGACTATCAACAGTCAGGATAAATGATTTGAGTAAACTATACATGCCAAGAGGTCGAGGAAGACGAGACTCGGAGTGTTTGGTCTCGGTATTGTCTCTTCTCGGTCTCGCCTCGATCTTGAAATAGTAGAGCGCCGACACCAGTGGCGGATTGGTTAGCGCAGCGCGCTAGACGCCGAAGGGGCCCGTGTACGAATCTCGGCCTGCGCATGGGTGTTCTTTGTGAGTATCACTTCATCAATTTTATCATATCATCACTCATCTTGTTAGAGATCTGTCCTCAATTTTGTATTGGTTAAGGAATTTTTCCGCGTATTGTGTGACGGTAAAAAATATGCCTATGCTATAAAAATCAATCAATAAATTATTATTAGTTTATAATAATTTAATATTGCCCAAAACTTATTAATATCGGGGTTGTAATATACAAGACTCACTATTCCTATAAGAACAAAAAAATATATGGAAATAAATTACAAAATAACAATACATATTCAATTTTATCAACGACATGATCCCAAAACAAAAATTTCCAACGACAACCATACTTGTTCACTAAACTATTCACGTGAGAAGCTTCAAAAGAGTTGCCACAAATAAAATGGATATCTCGATTGTAAATGTGGAATGGCATGAAGTTTTAGTTTCAATTTTGCAAACTGGCAAACTTCCATGACGTAATCATTCATTTGATCTGCATCGGAAGTTGTATGTGGATTGCAGAGCGCCCCCCTCCCCTGCTCGCGACTCTTTCCTTTCTCCGCCACTCCCCTCTCTCTCTATCCACCGCATGTTACGTAAGACATGGTCGGGTCGTATGGCTTTCAAATAGTCTCAGAGCTCTTCCAGTTTACTTACAACAAAATAGCTGCTTCCAATTTTGCTAGACTTCAATGAAAAATCGCCTGACAAGATTTCAAAACTTCAAGTTATTTAATACATTGATTTAACTTAAGTTATTTTATTGTTTATTTTCGTTTTTCCGTATTTAGTTACGTATACAGCGTAATTTAATTAACAGCGAACCTAGCATAATTGTGTGCACTATTTATTTGACGTAATATTAATAAACATGAAGTAAATATTATGAACCATGTGTATGATTCAATAAGAAACACAGTAAGTGACACATTAAATAGTTGAATATCTCTGGGACTGTTTTCCTTGCATAGGCTCTTGCTCCTTAGAATTCACCGACGTAATTGTTTTTATGAGGGTATATAACCCAAATTCAGAATTATGTCAAAGTGAAGATAATTAGGTTTCGAAATATGTCTCACTTTTATCTATAGTTTTTTAGTCATAGGAATGATGAGACTTGTCACTATCTAAGTTTCGTCTCGATGTAACAACTCTAGTCTGGTTCTGGTCTTTATCTAGAAGGAAAAGAGTTTGTTTCTCTTAAATACCGCCTCGCTGAGTACGTAGAGGCTTCAAAATGATATACAATCGATATTCTTTTCGTCTTTTAAAATCCACTTTATGCTCATGTAGGCTAATCGGGACTGGGGATACAGTTTTAAACTGTATCCAAATCACTGTACAATTAGTCCCCGCCGGGGATCGAACTTGGGACCCCAAGATATAACGCACTCGCACGTATGGCGTCTGACTGCAACGCAAATGACACGGATTTGATTCCCAATATGGGCGATTTCAGATGAGATTTTTCCATACAATATCTCTGGATGCAACGGCTCTGAGATTCACCCAACCTCTAATAAATGAGTAGCTGGGGTCAACCCTGTGGGGTAAATGAGGTCGGAGCGTGATGCTGCTCACATCACCTCTCCAAACGGTCGAATTCTGAACGTGTGGGGCCTTACCTCCACGTTCCCTCATATACATTCATGGCATGCTGCAATGTACATGGTGTAGCTGCATTTTACTCTATGTTACAGTAAATTTGACACAATAAACAAACTATACGATACCGCATTGAAAATTATACAACCAGTATTACCGTAGTTAGAGTGTAGTTACTATTGTGAAAGAATATAGGCCTACCCCTATCCCCGCATGTAAAATGAAATAATTATTTAAAAGTCGATATTGAGGGCCTCAAATGGTAGTCACCCCTATTTTTGAGTAATTTTGATGGTCAGCGAATGAAAGTATGGTGTGACTGTTACTTTTGAAAATCAGTAACTGTGGCTTGTACTCGTTTACTGTTTTTTTTTAGAAAAGGAAATAATTTTGAACACTGTCAGCATTGTGTTTTGAAAATGATGTATGTCAATTCCACCAGTTTCCAGAAATGCTAGGAGCCCAAAACAGTCTCCTGCGGGAGGGAACGGGAGATTAAACCCCCCTCTCCCCCTCCCTTGTACGTACTCCCAACGATGATCCCGACGTCGTGTTTTGACGCCTCCTACCCCTTGAGATAGGACACTGCCTTCCATTTCGCAAGGTCAAGTGATGTATTACCTGGCAAAACCTCTGGATGCTCTGATCTCTCTCTCCTTCTCTCTCTCCCTCTCTCTCTCTCTTACTCTCCATATCTCTCTCTCTCTCTCCTGGCATCACCAATCGATGATCCCGAAAAGCGACGCGACGAATCTTGAGGAGTTTCGCTCGATACCCGGCCGGCTCACTTATCGACCCATCCCGCCAGGTCAGCGCGCGGGAGATGCCTTGGTTTGGAGTCGCTCGTCACGTCACGGTCGCAGCCTGGGGCCCGGCTCGTCACGGCGCGGGAATTCCGGCAGCCAGGTCGGTCCATTGCCAGCCCCCGAACCGACCCGTAACCATGGCAACGGCACTAATCTCGCCATTACTGCATCACTCCCGACAAGCATACGCAGATACACATGGACATCGTAATACCGTACCGAGATTTCCCCCTCTTCCACCACATCCCCTCCCCTCACCTCGCCTGTACCTTGTCAAACGGTTCAATCTAAAGGGAGGGGAGGTGCGTGGACCCTCCGCAAGAAAACTGGCGAGGGATGGAGAGAGCTAGGCTGCCATATTGCAGACTGCGCAGTTTTTTTCCTCCGTTTGGCACGAATTGCTCTGAAACGTCTTCCGTCACGCACGCGATATTTATACACGGAAGTAAACACAAGCTGCCGAGCGCGTTGAGTAGTCGACTCACGATCTGAAAGTTCCAGGTTCGACTCCTGGCCCGTTCAATTTGTGTTCAATTTCATCCTCATAGTCATGATTAGCAAAAAAAAATGCATATGAAGGAAACAAAATAAGGAAATTATAAACAACCTAATCCAAGAATCGTAAGTAAAATAATACACTAAAAATGCTGACCAAAGCAGAATTTATTGTAAAGTAAAACACTATAAACGTAACGTTTCCACCCTCTGATAGGCTCTTCTTCAGACAAAGATTCACACTAGAATCTCCAACAGGGTCTTCTTCAGACAAAGATTCACACTAAAATATCTCTAACAGGGTCTTCTTCAGACAAAGGTTCACACTAAAATCTCCAACAGGGTCTTCTTCAGACAAAGATTCACACTTGAATCTCCAACAGGGTCTTCTTCAGACAAAGATTGACACTAAAATATCTCTAACAGGGTCTTCTTCAGACAAAGATTTACAATAAGTTTAATGTGAATCTCTGTCTGAAGAAGACCCTGTTAGAGGGTGGAAACATTACGTTTATAGTATTTTATTTTATAATAAATTCTGCCTTGGTCAGCATTTTGAATAATCTATTAAACATTGAAACAAGGCTTAATAATGTTTCCAGTGAGTTAAAGCTGTATTCTCTTCTAAATATACCAAATGCAAAGTACGCATAATTTCTTTAGCATACAATATATTACTCTATTATTTTAGTAGTTTTGTCTCATACTGCTTTAATTGCTTATACATTTATTGAATATCTTCTTAAGAATGTATATTTCTCTGTTAGTAAAATATATGGCTACATGTACGGTGCTCTCGAAGATATATATACTAATTCGTAAGTGTCGTTACATTAAATTATGGTTGGGGGCATGTATTATGTTCCATGTACCGGATGGCCACAATTAATTTTGCTTTACTCAGACTCCTCTGGAGCCCGTTCGATTGAATGGATTGTACTGAACTTTTGTATAGAGGCTACGGAGACCATGGGAAGCAACTGCCGATGAAAAAATATATCAAATTTTCACTATACTGATGTTTTTCAATTTTGGATAATATGGAAATGTTATTTGTTCTTATTTGAGCAACTGTATCTGTACCATTGTTACTTTTTATTTTAATAACTATAACTTTAACGCACTTACTGTATAGTAACTATACAGCGCAAATTACTTTCTTATTTGTAATGTAACTAAAAGAAGGTTACTTTCTGGTCTGAGTAACTGTGGTGCATTTACGTTTGATTTTTGTAAACGTAATGACATTACTTTCATAATCGATAACTGTAAGCATAATAGAGTTATATTTTTATTCGGGTAACCCTAAGGCAGATATACAGGGTGGGGCAAAAGTTAGTATACCCATACGCAAATTCAAGTTTATACACAAAATTCAAGTATACATACAAAATACATGTAGATACACAACATTTCAGTTTCAATGGTTTTGTTCATAGTGTCCTCCATTGTTTGCAATACATTGTGTGCAACGATCAACAACAGAATTGCAAATACGATACAGTAAACTTGTATCATTGTTGATGACATAAAACTCATTGATAATTGAGTCTTTCAGTGCATCCAAATCTGCCGGTGATGATGAGTATACCATATCTTTAACAATTCCCCACAAAGCAAATGGCGTCAAATCACAAGAACGCGCAGGCCAATCAATAGTACCATGGCGTCCTATCCACTCTTCAAATGTGTCATCTAACAACAAACAACCACACTACAACAAGCCAGAGACTCAACTGTCGATAAAAGAATAACGAGTGCACTGTTGCCAGTGTCACACGACAATGTTACCAACCGTATACCTAAAAAATATTACTTAGAACAAGAAGCACATTCACTACCGTAATACTAACGGGTGTCCCACTCGAAGGTAGCCCCGCAAAAAATCACGTCATTGCGTAAATATTTGAGCGTTTGCAATGAAATTTTGAGAGAATGTAATTTATTCTATGAGAAAAGTGACGCGGCAACACTGTACATCATAGCCGTTGAGGAAGGGCGACAACAAACAAGTTTCGCGAGTCGTTGTTGTTTGCGCCGTGTTTTCAGTGAACTGTTTCGAGACTTCGTGAATCAGTTTGATGATCAGGAATTGACACTCGGTTGGTACTAACAAGATGGAGCAACATGCCACACTTCTCGAGTGAGCATGGCTGAGGTGGAATCCTTTTTCCCTGACAGATTCATTTCAAGAGGATTATGGCCTCCCAGGTCACCGGATTTGACCCACCAGACTTTTACCTGTGGGGTCACCTGAAAGGCAAGGTCTATCGTGACAAACCACGCACCCTCCATGAGTTACGGGAGAACATCCGCCGTGAAATCCAGGCAGTGACACCCGACGTTCTGGCAGACACAGTCACAAACTTGAAACGTCTTATTCAAAAGTGTTTAGACGCTGGGGTAGGACATTTCCAGCACCTCATGTGATTTCATTTCATTTCTCACATATACACGTATATCAGGTACGAATTTTGTTTCATTTCCTCTCCACCTACCCTTTTTACACAACAATTTCTGGGGCTACCTTGAGTAGAACACCCTGTATTATCAATGTGCTTTTTGGGCAAACTGACTTTTGTGCCACTCTGTATTTCGACAAATCTCAGGTTGTTGTTACAGAGTGAACATAAACAAATGAACCTTCGGCCAAAAGCCTTCGCGCATCTTCCCCTCCATCAGTTCAAATCGGGCCATAAGGAAGCATGCTCCGCTCTGTCCCTCTCCTCCACACGCGAGTACGATGCACAGGACATGCCCTTTTGCCCGTAGTCCCAAGTTACGTATATCGATGAAAATTGGCTGCGAAGAAATATCCTGATGACCAGCAAACCCGCAATGTCGTACTAAAACTTGGGTTGCATAACGTGCAGGCTTTCTTGAACTACGAATTTAATGCAGTTCAGGTTAACGTTCCTCCACCACTCTGGCCAACAGACGCAAAGGGGACGAGAAACACCAGGAAGAGGGGGGGAAAAAGGGCTGAAATGGTTTCAATTTAATGTTCTTTCGACCACGGCTTATTTATATGCAAGCCAAACACCGTGAGTCTTTTGCAGCGTTGTCCGGTTTTGTTTATTTATGCTCGCTGTGAAAACACTGTAGAAGTGACCTGGATGTCGCTTGCCGGATTTGTGAAAATTCTCCATTTTCTTCCTTTAGAATCTGCCTCTTTGCGAGGCCATCCACAATCCCCCCTGCTTTCCGTGCAAACAAAAGAAAATTGAAAAATTTCAAAGGTTTTGAAGAGTCAGATAATTATTATCCTGGTATAAATACGAACATTTCTGACAATGAAAACTATACAATTAAGAAGATTAGCAAATTGCTATTTCTTTTTTTTTTTTTGTAAGTAGCTATCTGCTTATATAGTTTTATGCTCTGTCATCGTGGTCGTATTCCAGATGTGTATTCTGGATATGCGCATTTATGAATAGGGGGTTTATGCTTAGGCAGTGCCGCCTTTGTAATGAAGGGGTTGCGGGTTCGTTCGCCAATGGATCCACATTGCACAGTGGTTAGGATTCCGCTTTAAACTGTAGGCCCAGTTCTTATTGTCAGAGCGTAAAGTGTACATAAAAAAAACTTACACGCACTTATTTCAAGGCAATGGTGACCTTGATATTGGTTTTAAAAAATTACTAACGGTGTATTAACGGTATCAGATGCGAGAAATAGTGAGAAACTATTTTACAGGATATGTATTCACCTGATGTATCGAGTTAACGTGTCTCCCAAGGATTTATAATAATAGTAATAATGAATGGGAATGAAATAATAGTTTATAATGCTATATTAATTGTTCTTTTATTTATGTAAGTGCTTCTACAATGATTTCTTATCAAGGCTTGGCTTGGAGCTTTCAGACCGAAACGACAAGCAACAAGGATATTTCATACCGAAGCGACAAGCAACACGGGCCTCTACAGCATGAAGCAAAACATTTACCACGAATGCTCGAACAACAGACCGAAGCGACACGATTCACGGTATTGAGAAAATAACCCAGTCCGAGCGATGAGCGCAGCTGATCGTGTCGCTTCGGTTTGGAAGGTTTCATTTGTGTCTGATCCTTGGTTTCTAAGCG
Source organism: Lepisma saccharinum (assembly GCF_977018435.1). Taxonomy (NCBI): domain Eukaryota; kingdom Metazoa; phylum Arthropoda; class Insecta; order Zygentoma; family Lepismatidae; genus Lepisma; species Lepisma saccharinum. Next base: position 63,013,024 of record NC_139229.1, on the reverse strand, counting down.
ACACGCGTCTTTTGTCGCCTATGGCGTGTCGCTTCGGTCTGCAATCTTCCTTATATCTTATGAGCGATTCGAACTCGTCATTCCTGCAGTACGATAGAAATTACACCATGGAAATCGGTTTTTAAACACAAACAAAAAAATACTCGAAAGAATTAAAACTGTAGTATTGAAATTAAACTTTTTCATAAGGAAACCATGAACGGTCTCATTGAAATCTGTGGTCCACTTTAACCAAAAGTAGATCAAAGAAGGAAGAGGGGAAGGGAGGAAGTGGAAAGTGGCGAGCCAGAGGGTGAGGAGGGAGAGGGGGAACGAAACGGAGCCAAGCAATTGATAAGAGAGAAGCTGGTCTTTCTCCCAAGGGTAATGGAACCAGCTGTGGGGAGGGAGAGGGGTTAGAGTGGAAGAAATTGCAGGAACGTTGGGTGATTGGTTACCTCGTGAATGATATCAATTTCTCCATTACAGGCCAATTCAACCTAGATACTCAAGAGAAGGAAGCTGTAAGATACAGCACTGGTAAGGGAATTGTCTCTTTTCTTCGTAGTTGAAACCAATCTAGACACGGACGTATTATTTTTTTTCATATAGTTCATGCTAGCCGTGGGTGCTAGTACTTTCAAGCAACTTGGTTCGAATGGTGCATTTTGTTACTGTATTATATTACGCATAATATTCTTTAATTAAATGAAACTTTACATTCAAACGTCATTTATTGTCACCGTTTGTATTAGAATTCATGATATTCAAACGTCACTTATTGGCACCGTTTAGATAAAAACTGGCATTCAAACGCCGATTACTTGTACCTTTAGGTAAACTGCGACGAGAAACCTGAATAATTTCCTCTCTCTCTCTCTCTGTTTCTCCCCACACACAAGTGTGTGTGTGTGTGTGTGTGTGTGAAGAGAGATAGATAGATAGAAAGAAAGATAGTCCCTTATCTTAGAAGACGACGCCAGTTCTGCAACCGCAGACTTGGCTTTTCGTCTCCCGTCATTTCACAATGCTCTTTGTCCTCCCGCTGAGCATCCGAGAACCGGGAAGTGGCCGAGACCGCAGTTGTCTGGTTAACAGAAGTTGCATCGCCGGCGAAGTTTTGGATGTGGTCGAAGGAACCGACCTCTCCCGCTGTCCTGTACGCGGTGACGTCTGTCCGAGTGACTGACGAACTTCTCTCGCCTAACTCTCGGTTCTGTGGAGTTTCCTCTGAAAACTTCGCAGTACTCGGCACAAATCCTCCTCCGGTAACACCAGAAAGGACGCAAAATTTCGGCTTCAAGTAATCTTTAGAGAAGGAGAATATCTCGCAGAACAGGATATAATTTGATAAATGTATTTGAAATGCATAAAATAAAGTTGATAAATTTTCACTTTTGTGTATATCGAGCATGTGAACTCAGATAAAAAAGGGAAATGTGCCTTCCTGGCATTGTACCCTTTACCTTTTGTGCCTGAATTGAATTGTTATTTTAAGTCTACCTTATGCATAGAAAGGCTAATCGGGACTGGACCTACAGTTTAAAGTGGGATCCGAACGACTGTGCAAAGTGCCTCCACCAGGTATCTAATCCTTTTGTACCTGATTTCAAACCTTCAATACACAGAGAATTGAAAATGCATCAGTATCATTTTATGCATCAATTTCCTGCTTCGGTGGCATAGTGGTTAGCACAGCGCTACGACGCCAGCGATTACGGGTTCGAATCTCGGCCTGGCCATGTGTGTTCTTTATGAGTGTCCCTTCATCAATTTCATTATACCATCACTCATCCTCATCGTCACGATTAGCGAAAAGTGGCAGAAAAGGGACCTTAAGTAACAGAAATCAAAATCAATTACTTTTGAAAAGTAACTTACAAAGACTGTTCTAAGCTGATATGAAGGAGGGGAAGATTTCAAACCAGTTAAAAAGCTGCCCTTTCTGCCTGAGAATAATGAATGAATATGGTGATGCTTATGATGAATTGAAATTTTTGGGTGGGTCGGCACAAATGCCCATTTTGCACCCTTCAGTGTATACGGGAAAAAACCCTTATCTGAAATCCTTACCTGAAAGTTAAAAAGGGTTGTTCTAAAAAGTCTCCTTGAGAAATGTAAAAATTGCTGGTTGTAAAGTAACCTTCACAGGACATACACAACATATTAGAAAGGTAAGGAAACACTAAAAGAAACTTCCTCAGAGAGAATGGAAAAGACCCGCACTTCTCAAAAAGCTAAAGACATTACTTAAACACCCTCATCATCTCCTAACAGAAATTATAAAGCGCTGGGAAGATTGGAATTTTACTGAGAGAATTGAAATCTGAGATGTGCCGAACATTTAATACGACATTACAGACACGGCACAGCGAAGGGTCCAGCCCTTGCTGCAAATTGCGATGTGTGAGACCGCTGTGTCCGATTCTAAGTGTGTGGGTGTGTGTGCGTGTGTGTGTAAGAATTCATATTCTGAATTATGCAATCACTTCCTTAAAGAGACCACCGTGTTCTTTTTAATGGCCTTACGAACCACAGACATTCCTCGATTTCTTCTTGTCCTTGGAGAGAGAACGCGAAGTTTTTGTTTTCGCCGTAGAGCATCCAGCAGCACAATAGACGGCTAAAGAAATTGACAATACGTGATGGCATTTCTTTCATAATAGCTTTTCTTCGCCTCGTCAACTTCCACTTGGCCAGACGCTCTCGCCTGGCAACCGTGCCCTTCGGAAGGGAAGGGGGAGGAAGGGATTTACCCCTCTCTTCCCCGGTCGAGACGAGGAATCGAAGCACAAAGGAGCAGAGGAATTGAAGGGGGTTGTTTCACACGCTTTGTGATTATTCACTTAGTCCCCCTGTTTTGTTATCTTTCGCTGGACGGAAGTGGAGGCTGGAATTCCAATGGAGTCCATCAGAGCTTCTTGTTTTGTTCTCCCCGACATGCTGTGCCCTTGTATAAATCCGCATTAGTCACGGACAGAGATCCCCAATCCGCCTTTTTTCCCCCTGGTGGGTGGAGGGTTGCTTCTGCACACGGTCTGCAGCGATGGAAATGGGTGCATCTTGGTCGACTGTTGTTTCTGAAGCAGTATGCAAGTCTACGAGCACTGGAGAAGACGTGTGGAAATGCAGTTCAGGTTCATGAGCGGAACTAAAGTCCGCACGAATTGAACGAAGGTAACTAGCCTCGTTAACCTGGCGAAACCTTTTATTTTAGCGACTTAAGGCTCGGCTGGACCATTGTCCGATGCCTCTGTTTTCTAATTTCGTGAAACCACTATGATTCGAAAATCTGAGAAATCCCTTCTAGAGCATTCGCGTGAATATTCATGTGGTTTGCTTCTGGTGTTGCCTACGTAATCTCAATAGTTTCGTGGTTACGTAAGTATGTTAAACTATTGATAATATCTAGACACAGAAAAGCAAAGCACACGAAGATTCACATGAATACTCCGGAACGAATTCTAAGCACATGTAATTTTTCAGAATTTCGAATATCAGTGTTTTTTCAAAAGGACAAGGAAATTTAAAAAAAACAGATGCTATGGCGTCGAACAAAGGTACAGCCGAGCCTTGTCTGTCGCAGTGTTTTGTTTATAGAAGTTTTCCACATGCCGGCCAGGAAAAGGCATGTCCTTCTGGCAGAAATAAACTCTACTGCGAGTATTGTTACTAATTTTAATCACATTTTAAGAACATTTGAGGCACGCTCGTCTCGTGCATGTTGCTTCATATCTTTCTGTGTTAAAACTATGTTGTATTCTCCAAACTACTGCAATTTGAAGCCATCATGCACATGCATTGTTTGCAACTAGCAGGAGATTTTCACTGAACAAGCCAGCCTCCCAGTCATTGCGTTTCTTCCGAGAACAAATTTCACGCATCGCGTGAAAATCGACTTTTGGAACACCAAAACTTACTTCACAATCTTCACGACAGTACTTATGGAACGGCCAATGGTCATAACAGTTTTAACGCGTTGAACTCGTGCGACCTGTTTGTCCACCAGCCTCTGATGATGGTGGATTTTTTGCAGCGTCTTCGGAAAGTATTTATCCTCGCTTTTCTGTCACTTTTGGCTAATCGCGACAATGATGATGTGATGAAATTGATGAAGGGGCACTCACCCATATCAAGGCCCGGATTCGAACCCGGGACCCTTGAAGTCGTAGCGCTTTGTGCTATCCACTCCGCCACAGAGATCTGCTTTCCGATGATGGTTATGTCCGGAGGGGGAAAGTGGGTCATTGACACTCCTAGAAAATGAAATTCAGCCTAAGGTTATATATTTCACAAGTTATAATTACTTCATTCATTTGCATTATCATCAAGGACCAATATTTGATGAAGCAGTGTTTTCTTTGCGGTGGGGACTCTTTTACTCCCTCTGGAAAGAGATTTTCTTGCTTTTCCCCCTGGAAAATATCAGTCTTTCAGTGTTACCGAGTTCAAGAATTGGACTATTTCGCTATGACACGTCATCCTAGGCTATGGAAGAAGATAAGGCCCGCCTAAACGCTGTGTATACTTGGTTAGACACACCCGCATTGCCTGTTCTCGGCGTCTTCACTGAAGCTGCGTTACCATGCCAACGGCACCAATGTTGCAAGCTCCTAAGAAATTAGGTTGCCAACTCCAGAATCACCATCAGCTTCTTATAGAAATGAACAATTTTATTCACAATTTCGAATCTAACTTTTTCAATAGTTTAATCTCTGACAGCAGACAACCTAGCTAGCCTCGAATCTAGGCTAAGCTCCTGCAGTACTAGCATATTAGTTCTGGGTTCATACAATGTTAGTATTCCTCATTTAACGTCTTTACGACCAGAATGCTGATAACGTGTCGTGATTCATAGCCTACCGCTGGTTACGTAGCATGTAAACAAGGTGAATCTGAGCAGGCCTTCTTGATGAGAAGGTGTTGACTTCCCGAATAAGCGAAAATATAAAAAGTATATATTTAAGAACAATATAGGAAGCATGTTCATCAGTAAATAATCTGTGTACCATAATCTGTTCATTTTATTTTCGTTCGTGCAGCTTATTTTAACATTTTGGCATGCGCCATGTTAGCAGTCGCCAATATTTAATTTGGTTGTTGCTTTCTTATACGTATTTCACAGTCTATGTCTGACGGTAGCGTGCAAGTGTTACAAACTGGTTTTCATTTGAGCCACTTTGGGAACACCATATAGGATTTTCTTTCCCAGTTCGTGATTAAAAATAATAATTTTTGACATTCATTTGGGAAAGGGTTGGAAAATATATTATTATCGTTGAAATTCCATTTCATGGCCGAAAGCGCTAATTACTGTCACGTGCGTCCATTTTATGAATCGTTACTTGTAGGCGACATCCATTAGCGTGAAAAGGTAGGACCTTAAAGCCGCCGGATTGGTCATAACAGCTGCTGCGGGCATGCGGATCTGCGACAATGCTCTGTTGCGAAAGCGTTGTTGGATCCACTGGTCTCATTGTTGCGTGACTTGGAGCTTTCGTTCTTTTGTCTTCCAGCGAAACAAAAGACGCTTCATTGTCCGCAGTGTCCGTATACTACAAGGCCCTGAGCTGAGTCATCTGCGCCATCTCTGGGGGTGATTTTAACCGTCCTATGGTCGCAAGATGACGCCTACGTTCCATGGTGTACGTATACGCGTTAATAATAATAGTCTTCGTCCACGTTTAGACAATGTAGACTATGTAACACGGGTGGAGAATCTAATTTTTGTAAACAACAAAACGTTTACAACATTCTACGGTTAAAATTTTTCAGTGATTGGAAGTATTGAGATACTATTTACTTTTAAAATTAAGTAGCCGTAATAGTAACTAAATTACTTCTTTGTAACATAAGTAACGTTATCAACAGTTACTTTACGACACTTAGATTGTTAACTTAAAATTTGTAACGTGGGGAAAGAGCTAAATTTGGCAACTTTGTTTCCAACTACGTGTCTTCTCTGGATGCTAAGGTGAAAGGATTTCCGTGGAATCGTCTAAGCAAGGACGCTAGGTTTTGTCTCTCCTACTAAGGAATTCCTGGGTTGGGGTATGCACTTGTTTTTACTAGAGCTATGGTATATACTAGAGTACTGCAGGTAAAGAATTTCACAAATAGTTCACACGGGCGACGCTAGATAGCGTACGGAATTGAGAGCTTCTTCGCTCCAGAGAATAAGTCTTGAACAGGTAAAACGTGCGGTATACCCTCGAAGCGCAGTAGTACGCGTATAACCGTAATTTGTCTGTTGTTGTGGGCCCTCAAATATGGATCATAAAGGTGAAAGACGCAGTGAAATTGAAAATTAAGTGAACATAAACATCATCTCCGTGTGAAAATTTAGTTTAGTCTATCTTACCAATACAGAGTAATATGAAATTGAAATAGATTCGTTGAGCATCTGTGAATGCCCTTTCACCAAATTTCATATTCGTCCAGATTAGCCAAATAGTGACAAAAAAGCAACACACAATAGTAAAAATTCAAATACAAACAAAGGGAAAAAACCCGCCATGATTCTGTTAACAAAAACCTTCATTTTAACACAATTGATGACCTAACACATACACCAGCGCCTCTAGCGGATTGGAATACATTCTCAGGCAGGTGATTTAATGCCCGTACAAAATTACCTATTGTTTCCGCTCCCGCGTAGTTGCATTTGTATCCAGATCCCTCTGACTGTGGTTCCTTGTCCACGTGATCCTCGACCCGTTCCGCTTGTCATTTGTCCGTGATGGATGTAGGCCGGGACTAGAGACGTGCCTGTTTTCAGAAAGTCCCGCTTTGACTTGTGCCATCTGGAGATAGGTCAATCTCTCCATCACGTCGTATGATGAACAGCCGAGCGGAATTTCCATTGGAGGAAATCCGAGACGATCACCCTACAGAGGACGAACTCAGCGGACATGGCGAATAGGGATCTTGTACACTCAAAAGGAAAAAAAAATGGAATTTCTTCTTTAGTTTCCCGAATCGTCCCTCTTAGCCGAAACCAACAGTACATACAACTTACAGCACGTTCGTCACCAAAAAACATTACGATAAAGCATTTTCTATATTGCATTTCCTTACGTACTATGTTGGAAAGCCCAGTGCGATAATACAGGGTGTCTACAAAAGAACTCCAGGGTTTTAGAAAATCATAACAAATTAAATAAGCGAGTTACAAACGTAATTACTGTTTCTCAAAGTATGTTTTGGAACTGAAAAAGTTCTGTTTATATATAAATGCACCATTAGTTTGTGTGTGCTGCCACCTAGATGAAGAAGACGAAAATGACTTTTACTATGGAATAGTCTGTGCAAACGAAGATGAAAGATGGATTCAAAATATGTAAAGTTATATGTTTGTTGTGTGTTTGTAAAGTTACTCGAATAAATGTTCTCATCTCGGTAACGTCTGCGTTTCCATTGCACATCAGTTGGCACTCCTGGAACGGAAATATTAATCATTAACTACTTTTGCTCGTGCATCATCAGTTTTGTGATTTCTTAACAAGTGTATTCGAAGAAGATGGCCAATCATATGGTCAACACGATGTCCTGACGTAACACCCCGTGATTTTTTATGGGGGTATATGTTAATAACTTGCGTTACGCTTTGCAGATTCGTGATCTTAGTCATCTTCAAGAACGGATATCGCAACCAAAAGAACCACAACTCTCGATATGCTACCCTACATGCGGGAAGCGATATAGTTTGGATGTGTGCAAAGGTTCGAAGGAAAAGTAACTGCGGTGACTGAGAGAGGGTAAAATAATAACTGTCCACTGTAGTAGTTCGCGAGTTGGCAACGGTCTTTCTCTTATTGACACGACTGAATATGCCATACTTAGGCACGTATAGGCCGCACTGTTTCTTAAACTAAAGTTAACTGATGAGACGGGTAGCGACTGATTATCGCGATAACTAAAAGTCATACTTGCTTTTTAATTTGTTCTTAAATAACACTACATTCTTTGTATAAAAGCTACCAGTATAATCAATGTTTCTTTAGTGTACTTCATTTTTTTTTAGCAAGACGCATCAACTTAAATTTGTAGGTGTAACTCCCTCGTACTCGACCCATATTACACTAACAAGTCAACGCTTGATTTGCTATATTTTACTTCGTTTTTTGCCACTTTTGGATAATCGTGAAGATGAGGATGAATGGTGATAAGGTGGAAATTATGAAAGGACAATCACAAAAACGTATGGACAGCACACAACACAGACCCCACACAGGATTATACTGGGTGTGAGTCCAGACGCCAGGACCTCGTTAGTCTGTAAAATGCAGTGCTGGGTGTACTGCATGGAAGAGAGGTTGACATTCGGCTGTCTTTAGAAAGCGTCGCTCCTTTCATCCCTAAGCGCAAGTGGCAAAAGGATGTTAAGCACTTCTTCAACTCCTTTGAGGTAACTTTATCTTTATGGGTTCTACGTATATTTACAATCACTGAAGTACGCAGGATTTTTTTCGGTGGGGCTGCAATTGTAAAGGTGGATAGTACATAACTGCTTTCTAGGGGGCGATAGATACGTACAATAAGATATTAAGTATGTTTTGTTTAGAACTTTGAACTCTCAAATATGACAATCGGGGGTAATTTTAAGGAAGGTTTTGGATTTGCCAATCTGATTTTTCCCGAGTCTTCACTGCTTTTATTTGAAAATGTTCGATTTTCACAAGATTTCAGAGGATGCTGTAGCCCCATCAGCTCCTCTCTGTAAGCCGATGTCATATTTCTCAATATTTCTGTTAACGGAATTCTAAGAAAACTATTTCTTCTGAATTGATTGGTTGAATTGTTATCTTGAGTCCACTTTATGCACAGAAAGGCTTATCGGGACTGGACCTACAGTTTAAAGTGGGATCCGAACCACTACGTGCTTCGACCAGATACCCAGCCCGGAACCCCTTGATTATAAGGCGACGACACTACCACTGCGCCATCGGAGAAGCCTCTTCTGAATGTTGTTGCCCCAAAAGGTTCGGCCTAAACGCACTTAAATCCAGAATACAGTTAGGAAAGATTCGTGTTCTTTGCATCAAGATCAATGTCTAGAATATAGTCCACCATAATGGTCACAGTTGCAGGGCACTTTTTCCTTTGGAAATTATACATCTGAAACAATATAAGGCTCTTGCATAACTTCAGTTCTCTTCTTTATAGAACTCCACACCACCGATCGTAGAATCCAAGGTCAGGGGCATTTCCACCACCTTTCCCCTTGGTATAGGACGTTGTCTGAGCAACCAAAGACGCGCCACTGCGAGAATGGAGAGCTCCTTGGAGACAAACATGAGATTGGACTCCAGCCCCCCACCCCTCCACCTTCGGCCATGTAGACGAGGGAAAGGAATCCGGTAAATAGCATTCTATTTCCCCACCTCCTTCAGGATTTTCTGATACGTGCAGGATTCCTGTTCGTTTCCTAAGAAAAAAATCAGCTTCCTCTGTTCTCTTTCGTAAGGGGATGCTCGACCAAAGAATTCGAGATATCAGTGGAAGGAAAGAAAACACTGATGTGGTTTGTGAGGAAAGGTATGCGCCTGTACCACATCTTATAAACGAAATGAAATTAGATAAATAGAGAAAAAGGTACAATTATTGAATACTGAAAAAATACTCCACAATAATGCATACTGGTAACGTTGACACATTGTAATCAAGGGATACCTGGTTGCTTGCATAGTGATCGGATCTCATTCTGTCCAGTCCATTATCATAGCTCAGCAGAAAGAGACTTAAAACAAATGTACTTTGAATTCTACACAATTTGAACAGAAAATTCCTTGCTACATGAAACTTAGAATAACTTTTTTTATCTTTGAATAAATATAGTTACCGCATAGTTGAGACTCCCTAGAATTATTGTGTTGGTAGAAATCTCTCATAGACTTTACGCATTAAGCTACTCGTTTTTGAATGGGATTTACTTCAATTCTTGTTCATTTAATATGCTTTAAGCTAGCTTTTACCTTGACTTCTACATTGTCTGCACACACGACTTTATAAAATTACTCTGAAAACTATTTAAAATATCTTATTATATAGATTCACTCGAACAGACGTGCTTTAGTACTTGATTCTTCAACTCTGCTTACTTGAGGAAGAAAACATTACTTCGTGACCTTGAATAAATAAATAAAATGAATTAATCAAATCAGTTAAACTGGTTCCCATTTCTCTCTTAACCATCTTTGACTCCTTGTACGTTCGAGTCACATCTATGCACTTATCAGAATCCCATTCGCCGTGTGTCAGTTTCCAGAGTGCATTGCGAGTAAGAGCCGTTGAACTTGAGCGTGACCTTGAACAAAGAAAGACCCATCTTACAGTCCGGACATGGCCACGACTGAGAACGTCAAGAAAATTTGACGGGATATGCCTAAGTTTCTCCGCATTTCGCTCACGAACTAATCCCTTGGAGAAACAGTTACACTCTTTTTCTTTTTAGTTTCCTCCACATCTTGACGCACGTTGGGTAGAAAGATTCCGTTCCTCGGAACAATTTCCCGCACCTGGTACCCGTTCCCGCGTTCGACCCACTTTTCCACTTTATCTTTCCTCGCCGACTGTTTTCTCTTAGGCTAATGTTGGTCTTGCGCGGTTGCAGGCTATCTTGAAACCAAGTGGCAATAAACGGATGCATAAAAAGAATGGAAGGAGGAGAAAGTAATTTGCGCTAATTAAATAATCAATGGAAGCTTGTACCGTGGGTCTCGGTACAGTCTTATTCTTTCGGGCTGGCCCGACCTGCCCGTGGCATTTAATCATGGCGGGTGGAATTTTCCTGTGAAAGAAAGTGGCGGTCACGTAGCGAGTGAATGCGAATTACATGACGTAACTGCAGAATCACCTCCAGCGGTAAAGAAAACAAAAGGTGGAATTAGAATGAGGGAACCCTGAGCCTTGTCCGGAGGCTCAACCCGGTACCTCTTGGCCACCAGCAAGAACCTTTTGAAAGATCCTGAAATAAAGATTTCACGAAATTCCACAGGAAGCACTTGTTCTGAAAACGAACATACGCTAGAGTATGCTTTAGTATTTGCTTACGTTTTCGTTACTATCCAAGATGCGGAAATGCAGTGTCGTCTGCATATATGGCTAGTGTCGTCTGCATATATATGGACAATGTCGTCTCCATATTTTCTGTATCAAAATGTATCAATATGCTTTTGTTGTTTAGCGTAGCTTTTCTGCCACTCTTGGCGAATCGCGACGATCAGGATGAATTATAAGACGATGAAATTGATGTAAGGACACTCACAATGAACGCCCTTGCCCAGGGCGGGATTCGAACCCGAGACCCTTGGCGTCGTGGCGTACTGTGCTATCCTTTCCACCACGGAGGAAGAGATTTATGTTAAAGATATAGCCTTTCATCGTGCAGATATTTAGTCACTCATGTGTATCTAATTATCTATAAATTAGAACTACAGTATAAAGAAGATAACAGATGTGGTGTGACCGAAAATATTTAGGTGTAAACAAGCATACATTTAAAGGTCTTAGCGCTGGTGTTGACAAGGCAGAGGAAAATATACGCTAACTTTATTTTTAAAACGTTTAATAAATGATATTAGACAATTTTATAGTAATTTTTTAACTATATTAAGAGCTGGAAGTCTTCAAGACTGACTTGCAGCCCCATTCAGCTTCTCGCCTAAAGAGTATAAATGTTGCTAGAGTGGCGAGAGCAGTTTCCCGCGTCAAGCGAATTGAACTTCCTACCAACAGACCTAAATAGGCGAATGAGTCAAGGTACCATAAGAGTCCGTGTAAATTGTTGCTGAGATCCTTGCCAATAACAAACAAAATTACGTAATATGGGCAAACAACTGTGCGTCTAAACTTTATTTGCAATATATCATCATATCTAAATAGGATTTTAAATGTTAAATCGAGGCAATTATTTTGATTTCCTAGTTGGCGACATTGCTATATTAAACGCATGCCAGCAAAAACAAAATTGTAAAAGACTTTCCCTGCTGTTTGGAGCAACCCACCCCTCTACCCAGGGATTTTATACTAGTTTCTCTCACTCCTTTTGGATTCAAAGATCATCATACAAGCTCTTCATTTGCTTCAAACACATCAATTACTTTTTGAGACAATTCGAACTGTAACTATCTACTTCAAAAGTAGCTGTAAGTATAACGGAGTTACTGTTTACAATAGAAGTAACGTTATCAACAGTTACTTTATGACCCTTAAATTGTTATCTTGAAAATCTGTAACGTACGGGAAGAGCTAAATTTGGCAACCCTGTTTCCTACTATATGCCTTCTCTGGATCCTAAGGAGAAAGGGTTTTCGTGGAATCACCTATGGCAAAGAACCTAGGCTTCGTTGCATGTTAAATTTATAACATTGTGTTCTTCATTTGTAATTATTTTTGTTTAATTAATATTAATACAATATAACCTCGTTCATCCGGACCCCGATAAGCCGGACTTAGCTTAATCCGGATAGGAAAAAGGAAAAAACAAGGCTAGAAGTCAACAAGAGAACTTCCCAAAGAAATGGCAGTCAACCGCTGAAGAAATTCTATTTCCCGCAGACTTTGTACTATACTGTATAGTGTATTTAGGCCTATGCCCTTTAAATACACCATAACAAACGTGTTTTGTTGCTATAAACGGAGTTTTAATGCACTTTCTACTGTTCTTTAATGTTATTTCAGTTAATCCTCACTTTAGTTAAACCGGTCAACTTTTCCCCCCATTAGTCCGGATTAACGAGGTTTTACTGTATATGAAGACACATTACGTACCAAAGACATGAATAAAACACATGTAAGTTGTCATAATTCATGAATGATCATTGATTGTTTTTAATTTCTTTGCAAGAAAATTTCCAGCGAAAAATAGCTGTAAAAACAATTTACATTTATTTTTTAAGTACCGGTAACCGCTAGTAACCGTTAGTGCGTTACTTTTTTGAAGTAAGTAACTGTAGCTCGGTTACTTTTAAAAAGTAAGTTCACGAACGCTGAATATGATACGTAAGTTGCTATTAAGTATAAGTGCGGTATTAGGAGCTTTAGGCTAGAGAAGTGGTAAAACCGCAAACCCCAAAGGAAGAACCAAAACGCAGAGAGAGGGCCTGGATTCCTCGACGTCTAGTAAACGCCAAAACGCTAACAACTTGGAGAAGATTTATTTTCCCTTAAACAATCAGCCTCTCCCTCCTCTTCTCGCCGTGCCTTTGTTCTCTCCTCAATGTGCCTCATTAGTTCACTAAGAAAGGCCGGGGTCAAAGCGAGACGCAGCCAAGGGGATGATCGGCAGGGGTTGGATGTAGGTTGGATTCTTCCAGCCTCTCCGGCGACGCTCCATCTCTCCCTCGAATCATATCTGTAATTTTTTAGATAGTACGAGTGATTTTTCCGTCCAATTGCATCTTTAACAGTTCATTGAGAAAGTAAGAGTGTGTGAGAAACAGAGGTGGAGAGAGGCAGGAGTAACAGGGTGAGAGAAGGGGAGAGAGATAGATACAATTGTGGAGAAAGCGGAATTTGGTAAGAGGAAGAAGAGATGGTGAGAATGTAAGAACAGACAAAGAGGAAGAATGGAGAGAGGGGAATTGGTAGAAAGAAGAAGGGATGGTGATAATGTAAGAACATGGCGAGTAGGAGGAGTGGAGAGATAGAGGAATTGGTAAGAAGAATAAAAGATGGTGAGAATGTAAGAACAGGGCAAGAGGAAGAATGGAGAGAGGGGAATTGGTAGAAGAAAGAAGGGATGGTGAGAAGTACGAACAGGGCAAAGTGGAGGAGTGGAGAGATAGAGGAATTGGCAAGAAGAAGAAGAGATGATGAGAATGTAAGAAAAAGGCAAAGAGGAGAAGTAAAAAGAGAAAGAAATTGAGGGAAAAGAAAGATTGACAAGAGGTTTAGTGGGATTGGAGAAGAATTAGAAAAAGAAGAGAGGGTGAGACGGGGAAGACCAATAAGAAGATATATTGATTGCAGTAATGAAGAGATTATGAAGAAGGAAAGAAGAGAGAGAGAAAAAGTTAAGGTAAAGAAGATTAATAGAGGATACAGTTATGCAGGATGGTTAGAGAATGAAGGAAGGAGAGAGGATAAACTAAGAGAGGCACACAGGCCAATGAAGATGAGAAAGGGATAAGAGAGAAAATTAGAGAAATAGTAAATCGTCAGAAAGTGAGACAAAGATTAAAGGAATTGAGGTAAAATAGAAAAGTTTGTTTTAAGTTTCCTTTATGCTCAGATAGGCTAAACGAGACTGTACGAGGGCGATTCAATAATTATTGTCCCCGGCATACTTAAAGGTTATGAATTGCAATGAATGATGGGGATATTGTAGCCTAATGTGTTAGATGCCTATATGCAAAATTTCAGAACCGTAGGTGCTATAGTAAATTTGTTTTTCTCGTTTTATGTGTGAGAGGAGGCACTTAGTTTGAAAAATGGAGAAAACCGAACAACGAGCTGTCATCAAGTACCTCCAGAAAAAGGGGCTAAGCCCAAAGGAGATTCATGAGGACATGGTCAGTGTGTTGGGTGATGGGGCTCCTACCTACCAGGTGGTAAAAAATATGGTGCCGCGATTTCCGTTGCGGCAGGGAAAGCTGTCAACAGGCCCCTGGTGCTGGACCTCCCCAACAGCATCCACCCCAGAAAACATTGATGCTGTGCATGACATGATTATGGCTGACAGAAGAATCACGGTGCAACAGTTAGCAGACACCATGCACATCTCTGTAGGCTCAGTGGAAACCATTGTGCATGAACACTTGGGATTCAGAAAGGTGTCAGCGCGATGGGTCCCCAAAATGTTATCCCGTGAACAACAGAAAGACAGAGTTCAATGTTCAAGTGCTGGTTTGAAGCTGATGGGGGCAGACCTGAAGCAGTTCTGTGATAGATTTGTGACAGTGGATGAGACATGGCTCCACCACTATGATCCCGAGTCCAAACGACAGAGTATGGAGTGGCGGCACAGCAATTCACCTCCCCCCCCCCCCCGAAAATTCAGGGTGCAAGCATCAGCACGCAAGGTTATGGCCACAATTTTTTGGGATGCGAAGGGTGTGCTCCTTATTGACTACCTGGTGCGACACACTGTTACTGGGGACTATTATGCAGCCCTAATCCCTAAGTTACGCGAAGCAATCAAGGAGAAACGGCGTGGGATGTTGTGGCGAAAAGTGCTGTTTCACCACGATAATGCTCCAGCACACAGAAGCCATGTTACTGGTGCCGCAATCCATGCTGCTTGTTTCCATGTGTTGGAACACCCTCCCTACTCACCCGACCTCGCCCCTAGTGACTTTCATTTGTTCCCGAAGTTGAAGGAGCACCTCAAGGGGACGCATTTTCCCTCAAATGCTGCTGTTATGGACGCTGCGGAAGAATGGCTCACGGCTCAGCCACAGACATTCTTTGAAGCTGGCATAGTGGCTTTACAGCATAGGTGGAAGAAGTGCATTACTGTGAAGGGGGACTTTGTGGAAAAATAATACTGCTTATATGTCAGGGACAATAATTATTGAACCACCCTCGTACCTACTGTTCAATGAGCCACGGGGATCGAACCCGAAATCATTGATAACAAGACGACAGCGTTACCACTATTCCATTGTTTAGGCTAATGAACGCAATTGAAATGAGAAAGAAGGAAAGAGAAGGTAAAATGTGTATGATGGATGATGATGGAGGAGAAAATAATAGATTGGTAAAAGAGAATCATCTGAAAGGTAAAGAGAGACTAAGAAATAGCGAAAGAGATAAGTGGAGATGAAAGGAGAAGAACAGAGACCAGGAAAGCAAATGATAAAAAAATAGAAAGCCAGAAAAATAAGAGAAATGAAAGAATGTGAAAAAAAGAGGCGATAGGAGAGACATAGAAATAGAGAGTAAGGCAGGTGAGGAGAGAAGATATAAAAATAGAAACAAGACAAGAGGAGAGAGATCTATGAAATCTTGCTGCCAATTAACACTGAATTCATTCCAGATCACCGTCGAACTAGATGTGCTGATTACTGCTGGAAATTGTTTCTCCTACAGTACAGGTAGATAGCTGCTGCGTAGTAAACTGCAATGGAGATGCAGTTTATCACTCACCGCTGTTCACGGTCAGCTGGTTAAGTAACTCAGAGGATTAAACTGGTAGAGCGAGCAAACGTACGGGCGGGTGGATAAATGGGAAGCCGCGTTCAAGTTGGACATGTTCGTAACAGAATACTAGAGCGTAAAAGTTTCTCGGACGAGGAGGGGAGTGAGTGAGAAGGAAAGATGGGAATATAGTACAGAGGGTGAGTATTAGGATAGGGGGGAAATAGGCAGTATAGGAAAGGGAAGAGTAGAAAATTAGAATTGGAGAGAGCATGTTAGAATGAATGTTTGGTGCGAGTTAAGGCTGTTGTACAAAGTTTGAGTTCACTTATGAAAAAATATATGTTTGTACCAGTTAAAAGTGAGGTCAGAACTATTGTAACGCACTCACATCTAGAATGGAACCTTGGAACTCCGGATTACAGGATGAGAGATATTTGATTCCGCAGAAAGTATCTGGAGATATGCAATAATTTTATGTGTTGGCATACATGGTATTTGTAAGGGGGATCGAGGGGAATTTCCTTCCCTGGTTGCAAATGTTTGCCCTCTGTGGAAATTCTACGTATATGTAAAATCCCCATCTTTCGAAAGTAGTTACTAGACCCCTTTCCCAGCGGGATTTTTTTTTCAAGACCACACTGGTGACATGCTGCTTGCTGAACTGAATGACTGCATTGGGTTATTTGTCGTCGTTTTTCTGCCACGTTTGGCTAATCGCGACAATGAGGGATGGTAATATGATGAGATAGATGAAATGACAATCGCAAACATATACAGACAACACAACACAACACGCGTCCCACAGAGGATTGTCCTCGCTGCAGGTCCAGTCGCTAGAGACTCGTTAGTCTGCTAAATGGAGTCCAGGATGTACTGTGTGGAAGTGAGGTTGACATTTGGTTGTCTTGAGAAAGGCCTCCCCTTTCACCCCGACATGATGCTTACAACTTGAGTCCTCTTTAACTGTTATAACCTCCCATACATCGGTCACCATTCTGAGATTAACTCACATTGTTATTGTGGAACTAAAATTGTGTGCCATGTTTATAAGGAGAGGCTGAAAAACAGCGTCATAGCTCTTGACTTTTAGGAGGGAATCTCAGATTTGTACCTCTAATACGGTAAAATATAATTATACACACGGATTTGCATGAAATTAGCATGGTTGTCCAGTGTATTTGCACAAACATATTAGTAATATACAACCGAGATCCGAGGCAAAAATCGTAATCGCAATTTGCTTTTTAAAAGAAATTATAATATAACAGGCATAAGGTGGCGTTTTCCATACTTTGCGGTGCGAAAAAGAGACGTTGGTTATTTCGGTGGTTATTTTCTTCGAGTTTTATTTAAGGGCTCGCCTCAATGGAAGAACTGCCTTTAATTGCAAAAGGAGATAACGTCTGTGGGAATCTTCTTAAATGGGGATGTTTCAAGAGGGTTATCAGTAAGGAAATATAGTAGACAGTTGGTAATTTTCCTTGCCAGGGTTGGGAATTTTTCTCTCTTCTTTTTTTACGTTTTTATCCAAGTAACAGGGGGAAGGAAATGTATCTTCTTTCTCTTTCAAGAAGAGAGAGAGAGAGAGAGAAGAGTAAAGGCAGGTGGAGCAGCTGTGCGAAGAAGGGAAGAGGTGATTAGGAAGAAAATGCTCTCGACCTTCCTTCTAAAGCCTCATCTTTATCCGACAATTCTCCCGTCCGAACTGAGTTCAGCCAAAGTGCAGAAGCCTGCGACAGATGGCAGCAGTGTGGATGCTACAACGTGTTAATAACCCCCTCCAATGGTGCTTGCGAAGTGAAATGTTAGCTGGATGAAAGCAAGTTGAATAAAGGAAGGGGGTGGGATTGAGGTGTGCGGAACCTTGCCTTCAAGGAAGACGGGTTGGAAAAGAGGCTGAATCGTTTTCTGGATCGTGTGTCGTAAGATTTGTGACGGGGAAAGTCAAATACGTATTAAAGATGGTTTCGAGAATACGATTGAGTTAAATTTGTCTTCATTATATATATTGACTTCAAGATATGAGCATTTGGCTGTGTGTATTTTACTCTGTTTAAATGTAACTAGAATTATACATAAATGATACAGTATTCTTCAGAGAGTGCAAATTTACATTAGGGAAATGGGAACACACACACATGGTCAACGTACGCCTTGCATTCCATTCCATCTTGAAGTGTATGTAGACCCGCCATACCTTCAAGTGTAGCGGGCCTGCATAAATTTCAGGATGGAACGAATTATAGCACTACTGAATAGGTTTCACATTTGGTAACTCCCCGCTAGATGACAATGCAGAAGTCGTTCAAGATCGAAAGTCAAGACTCATGGGAATATTGTTCAGGAATGAGAAGGGCGAGATAGTGAAGTTGAAGTTAATCTAAAGACAAATAATCGGCTTTAAATAAGCAAATTAAAGAAAACGGATGAAGCGAGAGGAATAGATGGGGTCTGGGGTATACTAGAACCAAAGTGGCTAATCCGGGTTAATTCCTAGTGTAATTGGTTGATTAAAATAAGAAGTATGGTGTTTACACGTGTACATATAGGAGAACAAGCCTCTTTAAACAACAAAAACAACAGGACACGCTAATTAAAAGAGCACTATCCACGTAAGAACTGATCTTGTGAAGGACACTTTATCAAGATTAAAATCAATAAAAGTACGAATGGAAGAGGAAAGAAGAGTTAACAGGATTCTTGTTGGGAAACCTGATGGTAAGAGACCAGTAGGAAACCCAAGACGAAGATGGAGGGACAACGTTGAGATGGACCTAAAGAAAATCGGTAAGTATGGAAAAGTTTGGATTGATCTTGCCCAGGATAAGGACAGATGGAAGGCTTGCGTTGCTGCAGCTATAAACGTTCGGGTTTAAGAAGACTAGAGAGTTATTAATTACAATAATGATGAATTAACAAGACTAACAAGGTGTAAAAAATAGGATGACAAACTTGCATCCTTTACTCCATCATTGTAAGTACTGTAAGAAATATATCATCACCAGTAGCCACACTCAATACACGATACTCAACTTCAGATAAATATGTGTTCAAGCCTCGAGGATTTTTCCTCGGCGCTATGCTCTTTTTCCTCTCCCCCTCCTTCCATTTCCCCCTTCCACTTGCCTAGAGTTGTTTTCGGTGACTTCCTTTGTTATGCTCTTTATCCTGCCACCTTCCTCCCCAGGAATCTTTCCGCAAAAGAAATTGCGGAGATTTCTGCATGTAAGCTCGCAGCGAAGCCTTTCGGGATCGGCCTGATTTTAGGTCGTTGACCCCGATCCAGCCGGCGTAGTTTATCTGGCAGCGGGAGGAAGGAAGAGGGAGGGAGAGGTCCTGGAGGGAAGAGGATGCTGCGTCTGGAGCTCAAAGGAGAAAAGGGATTTCCTTCTGCATAAAAAGGGAACGTAAAAGGTGAGGCCGGGCTTTGAAATTAGACGCAGAAATATTCGATAAGATCCTCAGATTGGATGTGAACTTTAGCTTGTTGGATCGGGTGAAGCCAATTTATCTGGATATTGTTCGTAGGAAAAGTAATACCCACGTTTTCGTACACATTATAGTAAGGAAATGAGAAAAGAAGCGAATACAAGAGTACATGAGGGAAGACAATAGGAACGAAGTGGAAAGCATATTAGAATAATGTTAGAGAAGGGAAAAGGCAAACGATGGTAGTACAAGGAAGGAGAAGAAGAATGAGTGAATGAATGATTTGCTTTATTTTACTTCGCCATTTTGCCACGTTTTGCTAATCGCGAACATGATGACAAATAATGATAATATGAGATGAATGACTAACACATATGGACGACACAACACAAACCTCACAGAGGATTATACTGACTGAGTCCAGACGCCAGGACATTGCTAGTCTGCAAAATGCAATCCAGATGTACTACGTGGAAGGAAGGTTGACGTTTGTGTATCTGCAGGACACCCCAAGAAGAAGAGAACAGAGTTTCTGAAGAAATAGAGCAATAGTTAGCACAGCGACAGAATTTCATGCATATGGACAACAAAGAGCTGCAAACGAGCTTAAAGAAGGGTCACAATAAGATCTGAAGGTGAAATAAAATAGATTAGTATGGTTACGAAACGACTTGAGAACATCAAGACGAGATTAAAGAATTCACGGGTGAAGAGATAAGAAGTCAAGGGAGATGGAGAAGGAGAACACGAGAAGAGAGAGATGTCAGATGAATGCGAAAATAATATAATACGAGATATGAGAATTAATTGGATGTAAAGAAAGAGGAAAATGAGGGAAGAGCGGGGAGCAAAAAAAGATGAGTAAAGAATGGAATTAAAGAAGAAAGACAAGACAAAAGAAAATAAAAGAAGGGGTAATGAGAGTAAAAGGAAATTTTAGAGAACAGGAGAAAAGCGAAACTAGTTGATACAAGATACGAGTATTAATTAGATATAAAGAAAAAGATGAGGGAAGATCAGAGAAAGAAGTGAAGACGAGAATTTAAAGGGAAAAACAGAAAGAAAGAAAATATGAAAGCCAAGACGAAATAAAAGGATAGAAAGGGTATTGAGAGGAAAATAAAATTTTAGAGAAGAGAAGAAAAACAAACACAAGAGCATGGAATGGAAAAGAAACGTAACAGGTATGAAGAGAAGGGAGAGGAGGAGAAGACAACAAAAGAGAAGAGACAGAAAGTGAAGATAACAAATTCAAAGATAAGACAAAATATGGAAATATAAGAGGGAACCTAGGCAAAAAAGGAGTAAGAAGAGAGGGAATTAAAACTTAAGAGAGGCTAAAACAAGAGGATTCAAAGGAGACGAATGGATTGGAACAAAAGGGAAGGAAATTGAAGAGGAAATTAAATAAGGGTTCAAAATCTGTTTTGTAGATGGGCTATACGTGTCACGGTTCAAAATGCAACATCATATAAAAGAAGAGAACAAGCATTGAGATTTGTGCGTGCACGCACCTTATCAGGAATAGTCACGTGAATCAAGACTATAACAGCTATGAAATGTTAGAAATTCTATGGGGAAACGTTGCCCGACTTCCGTGCCAACAACTTACCAGAGAGTAGGAGGAATCGTGCGTGAATGCTACTCCGAGAAACCCCCTGAGAATAATATACTCTCAGGTTGCGTTGTAGCACGCCATTTCATTCATAGTTCCCTTGTGTTCAGGCGTTTAAGTCGGTCCATCAAAAATTTACCACTCGGACAATACTCTTGGCACTAAACTCTTGTCTTACCTCATCGTAACTTATTTATAATTTGCTCTGATTGTAACAAAATGTATTTTACAGTGCTCAAGTTTTTTGTAGTGCACTATGACCTATGTACTCTAAATACCTATCTACGCAGTGTTACAATTGTAGTTTTCTCGTGTGTTCTTACTTACTATTCATTACCTGCTTTTTCAAGGTTTTTCTTGCATTCTCTTTAGATCTTCTTGTTGAACGTTTTTTCATGTCTTCTTTGTCTTCGTCTTAGTTAAAATTGCAATGTTTTTCAATTTGTTCTTCTTTTGACAGTTTGTTCATTTTAATTCTTCCAGTATTTCTCTCAAAACATTCCTTTCTCCTATTAAAGTGTCTACTTCTCTATTAGTTTTCTGTATGACAAACAGTTTGTCAAAGGTTGTTTTCAAGTGTACTTCTTGCTCTGGCTAATCGAGACTGAGCCTACAGTTTAAAGTAGAATTCAAACCACTGTACAATTTACCTCCAGCGGGGTTCGAACACGGGACCCTTTGATTACAGAGTTACAACATTACGACTACTCCTTCAAGGTGCTCCTTCTGGATGTATGTTTCGTCATTCAGTTTATTTGGTTCAAACGTTTTTCCTCGGTAGCATAAGTTTATATTAGAGTGGCCGCGGTGGCTCAGTCGGTAACGCGTCTAACTACCATTCTAAAGGTCCCGGGTTCGATCCCCGGCCGGTTCAAATCCGGGAACTTTTCTAACGTTGGAAGCGGCCCCGGTGCCCACCCAGCGTCGAATAACATGGGTACCTGGGGGAAACCCTGAGGGGTAAAGGCGGGCAGGGGCGTGATGCTGATCAGATCACCCTCACTCACGACCGGATCAAGAAAGTGTGGGGCGTTACCCCCACACCCCCTATACGCCTTCATGGCGTGGTGCTAAGCACAGGGGAGCACTTTACTTTTACCTTTATATTTTTGTCAATCCCCTGCTTTTATACAGTCACTACTTCTGATAACAATAACAAATTATATAGGGTGTCCCAATAAAAGCGACGGATAATATGCTTAAGAAAATACTGCATGTTTACAAATTGGCAAAACTTTTTACATCATTACAATGGGTAAACGTTCCAATTTAAGAATGAAAGATGACATCTGGCATATGTACCCTGGATAGATCTAGAGCGTGGTGTTTTAATGTCTGCTGTCGAAACCGTTTCCTCAAATTTCTTGATTAACTTATGAACTGTACTCTCACTAGGTGCACTTTCACATCGAAGGATTGCACGAAGCTTCCTAACAGTATCTGCATAACACTCGCCACTCTTGTAATGAGTTTTCACTATCAAAACTCATAATTCCTTTGTGGAACGATCCATCTCAACTAAGCTGCAATAATCATTGATAAAGGAACTTGTAAGAACAGTGTTACCAACCCGACCACAAGACGTTGCGTAAATCAAACTCGGCATTCTAATATCTGAACATTATCCCGTTGTAATGATGTAAACATATTTGTCATTCTTTTTTTAAAAAAAGTATTGTATTAAGCATATTAAATCCGTCGCTTTTGTTGGGACACCCTTTAGTACAATACAGGGATGTTATTAACGCTACTGCTGTGTAGTTCAATCTGTAAGATGGGGTAATTTGATTTAGATTGTTAGTAAACAATGCTGATCACATCACCCCACTCACGACCGGATCAAGAAAGTGTGGGGCGTTACCCCCACACCCCCTATACGCCTTCATGGCGTGGTGCTAAGCACAGGGGAGCACTTTACCTTTAGTAAGCAATCACAATAAAGAAAAATGAAGTGCCAGTTGGCTTGGTAGCAAGATGGGCTTTTCTAGATGCATGTAATGAAGATATTCAGTCATTCATTGCTCTCTGCCCATGGCAGGTTTTTCACTGAAACCTTCTGTTTACTTATCGTATGCATTACGTTTAACCAGCGTAGGATCCGTATAATTCAATGTCGTGTATTAGCTGATATATTCTTCTTCATCTGACTTTTTCCACTTTTTTCAAGTGCATCTTGTTCCCCTTGTCCAGGTCAACTTATTTCTTCTGTTCTTGATCATTCTCATATTGCTATTTTCCACCAGTTCTTTCCACTACTGTTTGATTTCTTACTTTCTCCATTTCATATGCTCGCTTGTTCGCCATAGCCACATTTGTAAAACTTCTAACATCTTTAACTCGCTTCCTCGTAAGGTTCGGGTTACCTCGCCTTACATTGCTACACTCCACACGTAACACTTCATTAGATTTTTTTCTTAGTTCTTTGTTCAAACAACATTTCTTCTTTTGTTAAAGGCTTCCTTAGCTATTGCTATTCTTACGTTGACTTCCTGACTGCAGCTCGTGTCACTGGTTAGGTCGATTGATTGATTTAGTTAATTTTACTTCGCTTTCTGCCACTTTTGGCTAATCGCAAAGATGAGAATGAATAATGATACGATGAAATGGATGGAGGGACAATCACAGACATATGGGACGAAATAACACGGATGGCTATACTCTCCGTTAGTCCAGACGCCAGAGCCTCGCTAGTCTAAAAATGCAGTCCAGGGTATACTACATTGATTGATTGATTTGGTATATTTACTTAACTTTTCTGTCACTTTTGGCAAACCAGGAAAATGCGAATGAGTAATGATTTGATGAAATTGATGAAGGGACACTAACAAAGAACACCAGTGCACAGGGCGGGATTCGAGCCCGGCAACCCTGACGTTGTAGTGCAATGTGCTAACCACACCCCCACGAAGGCCTGTAGGGTGTATGTACTAAATGGAAGGGAGGAGGTTGAAATTTGGGTGTCTTTGGAAAGGGTCACCCCCTTACATCCTATCTCACTGATTAGGATATTTTTATACACAAAAAGATATATAATATAATTTTGAAGAGGATATATTGGTACGCTGATAGTGGCGCCTTTGAAGTACTGAAAACAATACATTTTTCTTGCTTAACCCTTCCTTTTAAACACTGCTGATCAAATTTTCAGATCCAGTGCGTAGCTCATGAATTTCTTCCTTCTTTCGGCACCTCCTTAAGTAACCACTTGAGATCACGTTCGGCTTTCTTTCCCATTTCTTCCCCCGAACACGAGGAGCATGCTTCATATTTCTCACACTCTTTTTTTTCCCGTGGACTGTCTGTTGATTCTCCTGCCACGCCACGCAGCTGCGCTAGTCATTTGTTCCCGTCGGGCCTTGCGGGATTAGTTGCCCGCGGCATGTGAAGACAGCTACGGAGTATCGAGCGATCGTGCCTGGTCCCGCAGCCGTGACGTCATTTCCAGCTCAACCACCCTTTACGGCGGCGGTTGGGAGAGACCGTGTGCCTCTCTTGCCAGGCGAGAGTGACTGATCACCCGATACAAAAATCGCATTAGTTGACGTCAAAACCAAAATGGATATCTGGCGTAATCGCGGGGTATAGGGGGGCTTTCTGCCATAAAGGCGAGAGGGAAATCATAGTACGCACATTTATGGGGGAATGCAAGGTGTTGACCTTGCAACTTTGGCGATTTGGTAACTTTAATGAAGCGTTCGTATTGTTTGACCACATAACGTATGTCAGTTGGTACAGTGGGATCCATGAGTATTACCGTGCAAATTTTCAATAATTTTTCTCTTACATTCTATGTGTTTTTAAGCGATGGATTTTTATGTATACTTGTGCAGAAATTGTCAACAGCTTGTTTTGGGTTTTCTTTTAATTCTTGAAGCTCTTATTGGGTCAAATAAAGTGCACGAACATGGTGATAGACAATTTGCACGGTAATAGGATTCCATTGTACCGTTGATACCAAAGTATAAGTATACAAATACCTGCGGCTAGCGACAACCTTAGCAACTTAGGAGATATATGCTAACAGCACCAAAGCTGATCTGCCTAACCTTTTCACGTGGGCATATAATAGCAGAAATAAGCTTGCAAATAGGTTAGGCAGGTCAGGTTTGGTGCTGTTAGCATGGATTTCAAGTTGCTAAAGATATCGCTAGCCACCCGTATACAAATGATATTATCAAAGTAGATATTTTTCTAAATTTTTAAAACCCATAGCGTTAGTAGGGGTTTATAGTGTGCGCTACATATATATATATATATATATATATATATATATATATATATATATATATATATATATATATTTTTGGCTAGTAAAATACAAAACAACTAGTATTCGAATACAGACTATTCGGTGGCAGGATCTTGTTTCGACCACTCAGCGTCATCTCTTGTGATTTATTGCAAAGCATGATCGCTGAAATATCCTGGGTATCAGGCTCGAATCTACTAGTTATACATTAATATTTCTGTGTCAATTTCAAATGTTCCTAGCGTATCCCCGATCATCGCAATTAATCTATATAAATTGAAAAGTGATGTAAAAATATAAACGTAATTCAAATGTTAGATGGCGCTATATTATGTAACTATATAATTCAGCCAGTATAAAGGTTTTCAATATGTTTTTTATTTACAATTACCAGGAGATACAGTGAGTCTCTTATGGCTTACAGTTCAGCTCTTTTCAGTGTCGAAGTTTTATTACGTCAAGTAGTTTCACTGTTTATTAATAAATAAAGATGTCGAGATTGCTATCACCAGTGGATGCATTATCATTCTTCTACAGCACCGATATGGACGCGACAACCACAGGAAGAATCACACCTTATTCATTGAAGAGGCCCACATTTTCATCCCTCTCGGAGGCAAGGAACACTGGAAATCCGCACAAGCAGTTGATCCGTATAAAATACATCAGTGTGAGTGTCAATAAATTGGACAAGAAAGTCCGGAAAGTCTTACAAAAAAATCTGCGGTCACGACATGGGTAAAAATTGAGATCTATACTAAACCTGTTATCCGAAATATCGGATAATAACATGGCTTACATCGCAGCTTTACTCCATATTGGTGGACTTCGTCGTCTGCTTGCATTCAATAACGTGCTCTATTTACCACACCTAGAAATCTTGCTTCACCTCTTTTTCTAATATTTTTCTAATCTACCAGCAATAGTTGCCACTTCTCAATCTACCTTACACATTTCTTTACCCTTGTCGTGGCAGTAGCAAGAAGGTCCCATCACCAAGAATCACAAGGTTCCACAAAAGTTACATCACGACTAGTAGCATGGTTACAAGCTGATGTAACTTTAATGTCACCAACGCTTTAGGCAATTATGGTCATTTCTGTATAGAATTTATAGAATTGACCGAATTAGGGTTTATTATGGGTGTATATTTTGTTACATAACTTTAAAAAACTGTCAATTTACTAAATTAGCTGGCAAACTACTCATGAGCATATGTTTTCTTTATTTTATTATTATATTTTTTCATAGGGTGCATACGTACAACAATATATACGACGTGTATATATATAAATACGGTATGGTATGCTGATGACATCACCTCAAGAAAGTGTGAGGCCCTAACCCCTATACGCCTTCATGGCGTGGTGCATAGCACAGGGGAGCACTTTACCTTTTTTAGGTTAAAGTTCCTTGTGAACATCGCACGTGACATGAAGGCATATAAGAGGGATGTGGAAGTAGAGTCTCGATCTCGGCCGTTTTTGGAGGTGATGTGATCAGCACCACGTACCAGCCACCTTTATTTTCAGGCAACCTCCGTGTGGTTACCTCAGTTCGTTACGACACTAAGTGTCCTGGGTTCGAAACCCGGCCTGGGCATGGCTGTTCAATTTCGTATCACTCATCCTCATCGTCGCGATTAGCTAAAAGTGGCAGAAATGCGATATAAAAAAATTAAGCCAATCAAATCAATGAATTCAGTGACTTGGAATGTATTTTTTTTTAGGTTGACAACGATAGAAAACTTCATATGCGTGTGTGTGTAAAGTTGAATTATGTGCATTGTGATAATAAATCTGTAAATTTTATCCACCAGAAGTGCATTACTCTCATGATTATTATTGTTGTTATTGGGATTTATTCTACTGTACAAAGATTTGCTCTCCGCGTGTTCGGTCTGGAGGCAAATTACATCTCCAGGTCTGCATCGAAATCATCCCGCCAGTTGTTTATTGTCCCGGAGAGACGGGAAGAAAAAGCAAACAAGCGCCCGCCGCCGCCCGGATCAGAGTAACTTGTGCGCCAGGGTTTTCTCGACGGGGTACGTGTTCGTCGAGACAGGACAAGATGGGGAGACTCGAGAGGTGAGGAGCGGAGCACTCAATTATGCTCTTTGGATCCCGTCCAGAAACCAAAAAACGTACGTTTTGATCCTTCCTCCTTCGACTTATACTCCTTTTTCCCCCTTTATATCTCTTGCCTCCTTTTCTTTCTCTTTGCGTTGGCGTTATCATCTCTCCTAACTTCTTTGCCTCTCCTCCCTCTTCTTTGCTGCTCCCATCACTCTTCCTGAGCCTTCTCCTGACTCCGAACGCTGCGGTTTCGTCGTCGTTGAATAAAATTCGGGCCCTTTCCCATCCCTTGTCCCTGAAAGTAAGGCCCTTTTCTCTATTTCTCCAAGAGCGTTTGAACGGGTACCGATATTTTGTCGGAGTCGTTATCGGCGACGACGACGACACGAATTTTGCACACGCTCCGATAAAATCGGAGTCCTTGACGATACTTTGGTGGGCGCAAGACGTTGTGGACAAAGTCTGAGTGCTAAGATGGCTCCTGCCTGGGATAAGAAATTTTGTCTTTTGTGGTCGTTGCATCTTCGACATAAATACAAGAGCGATAGAAATGAAACACGCTTAGTCGTCGATGAAAATGCACATGCGCAGACTGGATGAGTCCAGTGTCAAAATAGGGGTCGAATGGTTAAGGTAAATACGGTGAAAATTGCCTGTTGCTGAAACAATATTGAAGTTTCACGCATAGTAACGTCGACAGCAACATACGTTAAGCGGGGAGTTGAAGAGTTTAAAAGCCATCGCAGACACAACAAAGCAAGAGATAATAAAAACTACCGAACGCACACAATCGAAACACTGATCCGAATCCTACAGCATTATTTCGTGTGTTCCCCCCTTTTCGTGTGTAGACTCGTTCTATCGAACTAATCTTGTATTCCGTGGTCGGAAAGTAGATGTCGTATTTCAACAATTTCGGCGTCTACAAAGTTGCAACAGTCTGTTTTTTTAAATGATCTTGTGTAGCTTTTTCTTACATGTTTCCTGAATACTTTCCAAAAAGCTGTAACGGCCGTGAGAGGGATAACGCATTTTTGTTAAACTGTGGTTGTTGACCAACTTGTGTGTGGAACTCTTGACATGATAGAACGAAAGGGAATAACCTAGAATGTAAAGAAATATAGACATTGAGATGAATGTGACAATTCTGTTTAGTTGGTTAATAATGCACTTTTATTATATTTAAGAATGCTCGTTGTTGTAGATGGAGAAATATTACGAAATGTTAGTTTAATGGTAATTATTTCTGCAGCGTTCCAAATTATTGGAGTTGATGATATTGTTTATTCTGCGTACAAGTGAGTTGATTTTCTTGAAAGGTGGAATATTGAATACGATCTATGTTTCAAGCTTGTTATTTGAAACTGAGTAGCTGTGATTACCCATTAAGTGTATATTTATGATACCAATTGAACTGATAAAGGTTTTCTCACACGCGTAATGGCAATATAGAGTTAGTCGGTGTTTCTCTTCGTTGCCAAATCTCTGAGAAGTCCGATTGTGAAGAGAAACAAACTTATTACAAGTTTACACATCCAGGTGGGTGCGTGTCAAAGCTTATTTTTAATTAAAAGCCTTACATTTGGAGACCTGCAGCCCCTTCAGCTCCCCTTTCCGTACGCCTTTAATGAGCCATTTATAACTTGCAAAATATCGTGACGTTGCAGAAAGTTTAACCCTTAACTACTATGGACCATTTCTAAGACCGCGCTGAATTTATCTTTTACTTTATTTCTCTAACCCCTCCAATCTAAAGTGAACCCTTCTCCATACCTTTCAGTTTGGCTACACGCTGTCAAGGTCACCAGGTCTTGCCTTTGTTTTTCCAAATGTTATTGAATTATATTCTCGGCAAGCAAACTGGCAGACGTACTACAGTAGTTACGTTGTGTTTCAAGTGGCTCGTAACTCATTTTTAATTTCACAGAAATTGAAAATAGCAAAGGAACTAGTTCGCAGTTCAAAATCAAAACAGCGGTCTTACAGACCCCTCCATAGAAGTTGTGTGATTATCAACGTCCATAGTAATTAAGGGTTAACAAGGACACACCGATGTCCGCGGAAACTGCCGGCGGGCGCTGCGAGTCAGTGCTTGCAGTGTTGCCACGTTGCACGTACGGCTTTACTTCGCTGAATAAAAGTATGTATAAAATCTGTTTCGCAATGTGAATTAACAATGATAATGTATTTTTAAAACAGATGCAAAGAGCTTCAAAACAACACCAAAAATTCTAAAAACGATTTTTTGAGAAATTTTGAAAACCTGAAAATTAAGAATTATCTTTAAAACCTTTCTGTCTGCACCCTACTAAAATGTCATAACGATCGGACAACCCGTTTTTGGTTTTATAGAAGGCATACTAAAAAAAAATTGCTAGCATTGATTAACGCAGAATTGAGTAAGCTAAATTTTAATGTAACTCGTTTTTATGTAGGTCTACTGGTTAAGTTTTAACTGGAGTCCAAACTCGAGTATCTGTAATTTTTAATCCGATAGTAGCTTTTGCCTTTATTGGACATAAGAATTGTACATATATTTCTCGGACACCCTGTACAATAATGTTGCGTGTTGAGAGAGGCTTTCACTTAGCGAACACCGCTTCTTTACCAGACTTCACATGTCAAGCGTAACGACATACAAAGATGTTTGAATATTAAACAAGGAAGTTCAATTATGGATACGATTGTTATCGTCGTGTTTACAGCCGTGTCCGTAAGAGGGAGGTGTAGTTTCCACATTAAGAGAGCGAGTTTTGAGTTCGTTATCTGACGCTTAAACAGCGCTTAAAGTGACAGTCGGCCGTTTAATTAGATTCCGCGACGACATACGAAACGATCCAGATAACAATCGTCAGCGTCACGCACGGAAATTGTTGGCAGCATTTGAATTCTATACGAGCCTTGACGCCACGCCCAAGACGAGAGGACACTGTTGCTCCAGACTTGATCTGGATCTTGTGAACGCATTTCTGCCAGTATCTTATTAGCAAGTGCGCTGTGGGCTGGGGCGAGTGGTTTCTTTGATGTTGGAAAATCATGCAGGGCGTACGGAAGTAATAAATAAACAAATACGCTTAATTAAAATCGTTGCCCTTGTTACAGCAATGATATTCTGGCTTATTGTCGAGGAAGGTTTTGAAGGCTTAAAAGTGGGCGAAATATTGTCAGGTGTGCTCTGTTTTGTGTTCATGGTTACAAAGATTTCTCTCTCTCTCTCTCTCTCTCTCTCTCTCTCTCTCTCTCTCTCTCTCTCAATCTATATATCTATTTAACTAACTCTTTCTTTATACTTCGTTTGCTTGTTCTTTTCTTTCTTTATTTCTTTTTATCTGTTCATTTTCTCTCTCTATTTTCTTCTCCTTTTCTCTTTCTCCCTCTTCCTACATTAGGGATTAAAGGTGTAATATATATATATATATATATATATATATATATATATATATATATATATCTTTCTTTATATTTTTATTTCTTTCCACTTTTCGGTCTTTCTCTCTATCTCTCATTTTTCTTCTGTTCATTTTCTCTCTTCATTCTCTTTCCTCTCTCTCCCCATCTCTCTTCCTCTTTAATGGGAGATTCTCTCTTTCTTTCTCTCTCTCTGTCTAACTCTTCCTTTAGATCTTACTTTCTTTCTATCTTTCACTTTTCTTCTGATCATTCTCTATTTTATTCTCCTTTTCTGACTCTCCCATCTTCTCTCCCTCTTCCTATATCAGGGGTGTAAGAGGTAACCCCTTCGGAAAACACCCAAATGTCAATCTCTGTTCCACGTAGTGCCTGAACTCACAGCCAGTATATTCCTCTATGCGGCTTGTGATGCGCCTTGTCCATGTGTTATCCCTTCTCCAATTTTATCTTATCGACTTTCACCCTCATCTTCGCGATTAGCCAAAAGTAGCTGAAAAGCGAATTACAATAAAGCAAATCAATCAATCTTCCTATAGCATTTCTCACTGTCTTCTTTCTCACTCTCTTCCTTTCCACTTGTTACTTTCTTTATTATTCACTTTGTTTTTCATTCTTCCTGTTTTATCTCTTCTTTCTCCTTCTTGTCTCTCTCTTTTTGCTCTTTCTATCTACTTACTGCTTTTCTCATTTCTTCTTACCTTTCTCTTTCTGTTCTACGTATATATGTGTCTGCCTCTCTTACTTTCTATCACTTTCTATCGCTCTCTCCCCTTTCCTCCCTCTTTTATTTCTTCTAAGTATGTGTGTCATTCTTCAGATACCTTTATTAGTTCTCAATTTTTTCATAGGAAAAAGTAATTTTTAAAAT
Source organism: Lepisma saccharinum (assembly GCF_977018435.1). NCBI lineage: Eukaryota > Metazoa > Arthropoda > Insecta > Zygentoma > Lepismatidae > Lepisma > Lepisma saccharinum. The sequence continues at coordinate 62,981,315 of NC_139229.1, read as the reverse complement.
GTGCCTTTACAATAAAATTATGCATTTGCATATAAATACTCAGCCTATATAATATTATTATGGCGTCTAGGGAGACGGAGTTATGTAATTATGACATTACAGAACATGTCTCGTAATCACTGGCTAATTACGGACTTTCGACATCCAGGACGCTCTAGCTTCATCCTGTTGGTTATGCAACCCTCAATGAGATTTTGTTATTTTGGTTGCATACCCTTAAGGCGTTTGAAATTTGTCTTCATATTCTTCTAGATTACTTGAAAGCCACAAGTTTTGATCCTTAACGTTAGTAGTGGTGTTGACTGTACTATAAACTCGAGAAAGGAAGAGCACCCCCTCAAGCAGATTTGCTATACTTAAAACAAGCTCAACATGGCCATATGAGCTTTTTGCTCTAGTGTGGAATTCTGCATAATCCAAGGATTTTGTAAAAATGCCCTTCAGAAAGGAAGAGCTCTTCAGATTGATTTGCGCATACTTACAAAAGGCACTTCTGTGAGATTGTTGTCCATAAATTTGTTAAAAATATGCCTCTCTTGTGGCCACACTTAAAACTAGGCCACCCACACCCATACACACCCACCTATACACACCTACACCCACCCACACCCACCTACACATATTTACTTCCGGTCTACTTCCGGTCTACTTCCGGTCTACTTCCGGTCCACTTCCGGTCCACTTCCGGTTTGAGTTCAATTGGACACCAGGCTCATCTTGCACATCTAGTACTAAGACAATGCAATATGCAGAGACCCTCTAGAATTGCTCCGTGACCCGCTCATTTCTTACATCATAAACATATGATTTTTCCCCTATGAGAATAACACTACATATGGTGTCATCAGGTAATGCCTCATGGAATTCACAGATAATTTTAATGTTTGTCCTGTCATTAACCACAACTTGTTTTCTTTTTGAAGTGTTGATGACAAACATGGGTCTCTGCGCTTTGAATTCATCTGGTGTGTAATACATGTCAGTATTGCCAGTAGTGACCCGTTTGAAAGCCGAAAATGCTTCATATAATTTGAGGAAATCATTCTTGGACACGTCTAAATTATAATTTTCTCTAGGAAATACCTCATTTCTGCCATTTTTAAGATATATGTTCTTGATGTTGCAGTTATCAAATCTACTTGAATTTTTTTCCTGATTGTTGTGTCTCCCAGTCTGAAACAGTACCACCACAAAATCAGGCATGTCGTATTGTATGCTGGAGAATGAATTTGTAGCATCAAATTCATAATAAGTACCAGATGCGGGCTTCTGTACAGATTGATATGTATAAAATTGTAGAGGAATTTGTGGATTTTTTATTATATCAGCTTTGTATTTAAGAGCATAACTGGCCTCATATTCAACAACCGGGATTCTTAACTCCATAGTCTGAATAATGCAATTGCCCGCATCTGGTAAGGTATTGGGCAGAGCTTCCCCTGTAGAGTTTAATGTGCTGTACCTCATCAAAGCATTATTATCATTTGCAGCTCTTCTAAATGTAATTCTTAAACCACCCTTCCACATAATATCTTTGTAATCTGAGAAGAATCCTGGCAACAGGCGCATGGGGAACAGCACTGTGTGATTTTTAGATAATATCTTATCACCAGCCTCAAATCCACCTATTTTGTAGTAAGAAGCCTCGGTTTTGGATAATTTTAGAGTGGCCAAAGCTGTGGAGGTAATGCCGGGATAATCTATTCTGTTTATAACAACGCCATGCTTTCTGATCTCAATTTCAGAGAACAGATGCGGTACAAAATTGTCCACCAATCTTATATTTGAATTTGCCGGATAATCTGTTCCATCGAGCTTTACAACATCAAATTTGATGTATAGATCTGCTCTGTGGGGGTGTATAAAGCCATCCCCTACATCAAGATCAACCTCAATTTCTGTGTTGGGTTGATTTAAATTTGCAAATGTCCTCCTGTTTGGGGGGAATGATTGTAGCTCATAACTCTCAATATTTTCCATTGTATGTATTTTTATTTAAATGTTAATCTCTATGATAGCAGTTGTTGTGGCTCCAGCAAAATCAACTAATTCTTCTTTTTCATTAGTGACCATCAATTCAATATAATCTATTCTGTTATGGCACACAGGAAAATATAATGTTGGGGATGGATTGTAGATGATTGGCTCCATGAATTCGGAATTAGGTTTGAATGTTGCAATGATGCCAGTTTGTTTGTGAGTGCCTATGCCATTTGATTTGGTGATCATACCCTCAGCCACATTACAGTGAATATTCAGAGTCTCTATGGCTAAGAATTTAGGTATATTCATAGCAGTGTGTTTGATGGCCGGTTCAAGTTTTGTGTTGTTCTCAAAGCCTAACAGCTCTCCTATAGTACCCAGATCCACTGTTTCTGTAGCAGATACAATCTCTACTCTGTGAGTGACAGAATTTTGACTTAACACTACACCTCTGGGTAATTGAGCATTTAGAGTGGACAGATTATATTGCCCTGGAGTGATGACAATTTTTTGATCCCCTACTGCAATTGTGTTGTTGTGGTGTGTAATATTAGGGATCAAGTACATGCCGTAAAATGCTCTGAGAGCTATTGTTTTGGGATACACTATGTCATCATGCAATTTGAGTTTCAATATTGAATTTTGGCTGGTGAGATGGAATACCCCCATGATGTTTCAAATACCACAAGGCCTTTTGAAAATTTTCAATTGATGGTTTATTTATTTGAGACATATATCTAAGAACAGATAAACACAAATGTCCGCAATTAACATCTTTGAAATTTTGAACACGGGCATTATTGTAATAAAGATTAGCTGATTTTAGATATTTTATTAAATTTTCAGGTGGAATACCTCCAAATGAATCAAACACAAATGCCTCATTTTTTAAATATTTAAGATAACAGATCCAGTGAGTGCCCTGATTTTTGAACTCATCCAAATTAACAATGCCACACTCTTTGTTGAGTGGTTGTTCTGGTAAAGAATCAGACATGTACACACCCCTAAAATGTTTGATGCCCAGTGGCTTGATTAAAGCTTCAATATCTTGGTTTGTAAGCGGCTCTTGTTTTTTTTTAACTGATTCATGGCTCTCTTAACACCTTTGCCTTGTTTCTCCATGGCCAGGTTGTGGCGCCTCTGCTCATCTAATTCTGCCTTATTCTTCTTGGCATCTATTACTGTTTTTGCTATGGCAGCTGATCCCCCAGCCAAGCTCCCCACAGCCCCGAGAGCTGCTAAAATGGCCGGGATAGTAAATATGAAACCACCTACATGTGATTTTTTTCTTGATTGCTGTAATTTTTTTAATTGGGGGGTACTAAGCAACAATTTCATACTATGGCCCTTTGCAATACAAGAGCTTTTTTTCTTGCGCTGCTTTTTGGTTAAAAGACTGTCAATAGTTTTAAGAGATTTGAGACCTGCATAAGGTATTTGATACATAACACCCTTGGCCTTCATTGTAGGTTTATTATATACATATTCACAGCCCCCACCCCAGTTTTTGTTTGGTGCTCATAGCTATGGTGGTCCCCAATGCTGCTATTTTTTCACTCAAAGAAGCATCTTTGCTTACAAATCTACCAAATGCAGCCTCTTCTAATTTCTTGTCTGCAACATGTCTCTTGTCAAGATCAGTATGTGTGTTGTATGCTATGTCATGGTCTCTACAAGCAGCATCTAGGGGATTAACACCAGGATCACCTCTGTTTAATCTATGGTCCAATTTTGTGCCTGGACCACAATACTGATAGCCTGGAATGTGTAGTTCAAATGGCAGCTTGTTTATAATGTCATTAACCAAGCCCCGACCCTCAGAAATATTCCAAAATTTGGGGGGTAGAGTATTAATAATTTTTATGAGATATCCAATCCCCTTAGGGTCATTCACTATAAAATTAGACAATTTGGTGCTTATCATGTCCATAATTCCAACCTTTTCATTGTAAAAATTGTGGTTGCCAGCATTTTCCTCCCCAGCTATCACCAATAACCTATCTACAAGTTTCCTGACATCATCAACCCACACAAATTCTTTAGGCAGGGTGTTGTATTGTTTGATTCCACTGCCAGTCTTGATCTGTGACCATATGGGCTTGATTAAGTTGTTGTATTTTGCCCCACTGTTCGACTTGACTCTTTTTTGTGTGGGATCATTGTTCTGGTATAGAGCATCTGATTTTATTAATATTTCTTTGTAATGCTCATAATCTTGATCTGTATAGCTGCCAGGCCTTTTCCTAGTCATCAGTTCCCACAATCCAGGTGTTCCGGGGTACTTAACAAAAGCACCTTTTTCTCCGAGACGAGATTCTGAATAAACAATCAGATCATCCCCCATAAATGTTACTCTGAAATTGCCAATTCTATGTATGATGCTGCCATCAAGCTCTGTGTCAGCATATAAGCCAAACACCTCATCTTTGTTGTCTTTAGGTGTGGTTAAATATTTTTGAGCAAGAAGACCCAATTCAATAGGATCCTGAGTAGCTTCAATTCTTCTAGGAGCAATAGGACTAGGTGTATGAATACTGGAAAGTGGGGTGAATGGATAATCTAATATGTTCCTTGCAGCTACAGGCACAAGCTCTGTGATCAAATTTTGATTTTGCTCTGTAACAGTTTTGATATTTTTACCTAATTCACTAATAGCATCAATTACAGGCTGTTCTGCTTGTTTGTGTTTTTCATAAATTCCCCGGTTCTCTGATTTCCATCCCTTAAATCTTTTTACAAGATAATCTCTTAACTTAAGATCATCAATGATTGGCCTTTTCATGGTTATTTATATACGTCTCAACGTCTAGAAAATCGTTGATTTTATTTCTGTATTTGCCACTACTAGGTTTTCTTGTCATATCAATTGTGACAAACCCATAACTGTCCTGGTTCCAGCACCTGCTGCAAAACTTGGAAAAATCATTGTAGCTCAAGTCCCCACCTACATATTCATCATGTATGTGTTTGAGGTTGGTATGATCTTGATGAAACACACATATAAAATTGCTGTTGTCTCGGATCAGCTGCTTCGGTATTTTAGAAAAAGTCTGTGCCAGGTAGAAGCAATCAATGTTTTTGTGTCGGCCCTGTGTAAAGAAATTTCTAACCTTGTTTTGATTATCCAGTATAATGTCATCAAACACAACAACAGAATTATCGAGACATTCATGAAGTGGCTTAACATCTGGTACAAAAGTGGCAATATCCAATCCATCATATAGCTTCATCAGCTGCTGATATTTTAATTGTTCCAAGCTCTTAGAAAAGACATACAAGTGCCTGTTTTTCCAGTCTAACCAGTTGGGTGCCAATAAAAAATTATCAATCATTAGTGTAGTTTTACCACAAGCAGATGGCCCAACAATAAGACACCTAATATTATCAGGCAGCAAGTTGCCATTTCTTTTATTCTGTTGTTCAGGTTCTGGCAGCCTTTTTATAACATCCCAGGTGCTCATATTATTATTTTGTCTGCATCGATCCAGCTGTGTTCTGGGAGTCCTAGCCATTTGACAAATAACTTGTTGCCTTTTCTGCGGATGATTTTTTCTATGAGATATGTGTCAGGCTGTTTAGTTTTGCTGAGTTCTTCTTCATAGAATCTGCCTTTGAGAATTTCTCCTCGGTGGTCTTTTATTATATATGTGTTAAGGGTCCCAGGTTTAACTTGAACCACTGTAAATAATTCTGTGCTCCAGTTTCTTGTAAAGCCTCTTTTGAATAAGTGCTTATATTTGCTGATTCTTACTTGATCACCCACCTTGTATTTGGCCTTTCTTGTTGTTGGCTGGTATCTAGGATAATAAACAGTCCTGATCAATTTTTGCTCATCAGATGAAGTTACTTCAGAGGGTTTCATGTTGATTGTGGAATGGACCGAGTTGTTATATTTATGTAGAAGTTCTGGAAGAATATTAACCCATTTATAATTACCTTGGAGGGTAAATTGTTTATACATAAGATTTTTTAGGGTTTTGTTGAATCTCTCTACAATTGAGGCTTTGAGATCACTGTAACTCGAGTAATGTTTTATTGACTGGCTTTTAATAAATTGTTGGAACACAGAATTATAAAATTCTTTGCCATTATCTGTTTGCAAATAGCGCGGTGATCTTCCACTCTGATTGATGATTGTCCTGATGGCTTCTGTAACACATTTTCCAGTCTTGGATTTGAGTGGCACAGCCCAGGCAAATTTTGAAAATGTGTCAATTACAGTAAGTAGATACTTGTAGCCCTTGTTGATTTTGTCTAAGTTTTTCAACTGTCCACTTGCCATCTCAATCAAGTCCCCTTGCCATAAATCATCTATGCCTTTTGTGACTACTGGCAGTCTCTTATAATTATGTCTGGCTTGTCTGTGTAATTCATCAACAACTAGACATAATATGAAAACAAGAATATTGCAACTATGGGGTATTCAGCAGCTGATACTACAGGATTTTCTAAATATAATTTGTCCCCTATTTGTATTTTAAATTCCAGAGAGCCATCATCTTCAGTATAGGCTGTTTCTAATGTATTGGGGTCTGTAAAATCCTCTAACTCTACACTGGTGATTTTCACTTTGTTATCAGCATTTGTTATTGATAAGGTAGGGTAGTGGTGTGCCTGTGGCTGATGCCAATATTTGATCTTGATTGGTCTCAGTGTGCCCCCAACAAAAAACTGGTAATAAAATTGTGCAGGGGACAGCATATATATTTTGCCACCTGGTGTAAATGGTGAATCATATTCTTTGTTGGGGATGCTGTACAATTCAAGAATTACTGTATGTTTTGGATTCTCGATTATGCCTGTTATTTCTTTTTCTGCTGTAAGCAATCTGCTTGTTACAGATTCAAGGTGCTCATTGATGGTCCTAACAACATCATCATGGCCTGGCTTGATTTTTATGTCCACAATAAGTTTCTTGTATTGTTGCACAATTTCTTGAAGCTGGGTGGCAAAAACAGACAGAGCATTTGCTTGATTGGATTCCATGGTCCCTAGCTGTTGCTTGATATTAGCTACAATTTGTTGCAAATTTTCAACAACTGCCAATTTTGAATTTTGAGCAGTAAGATCATGGACCTGTCTTCTGATATCCTCAAACAGGGCATGCAGTTCATTAATATGTTGATTGGTTGGTAGAGTGGCCACTGTCTGAGTGAGTTGTTTGATCTCTGTCTGGATATTCTTGATATCTTCTGATTTCAATATCCTATTCACTGCCCTCTTAATATTTTTAAGTTCCTGTGATGTGGGAAGATTTGATACTGTATTTTGCAAAGATTCAAGTGCCAATTTTACATTGTTTAATTCAGAAGCATCAGCCACATTTTGCATAGCATTTTGGAGCAGGGCTATATCTGCCTGAGTGGGTGTTGATTGTTGTAAAATTTCAAGTTTTGTTTGGATATCATCGATCAAGTGATGAAAATGAGATAGCTCAGATTCAGTGTTGAGGTTTTCAAGCTTTGTGATCTGTTGCTGGACACTGACAAGTGTGTCTACAATACCAGGCAGGCGGGATTCTAGTACATTTGTCAAATCACTTTGCACTGCTGCTATTGTACCCTCAAGATGGGTTATGGTACTTTGAATTTTTCCAAAATCTTCATATGTTTCAAGTTGCAGCTTGATGTTTGCAACACTCCGAGTTATTGCATTCAAAGCATCAGAAGATGGCAAATTGTTCATAAAATTTTCAAGTGTCTCAATTTTTTCTTTAACCTCGGCTATGGCATTGTTCAGAGGATCCAGATTAAGTATTTGGAGTGATTGAATCTGTTCCTTTAGAGTGGAAATCACTAGATCAAAATCTTCTTGTGATTTTATGCTTTTGACAATTGTTTGGAGCTGTGCCTGGACATTATTTATCTGCTCTTCCAATTGCTGTTTCAATTGCTCAGAGTTGGTGGCCTGGGTCTTAAATTTGGCTTGAAGAGCTGCTACAGCTTCTTCTAAACTTTGAAAATTATCAAATGTGGCCAAATCAGTATATTTTTGAAGCAGCACTTTGAGTTCAGAATCAATTTTAAGAAGAGGGTCCATGCATTGTGATTGCAAATTTGTAATTTCTAATTGAAGACTGGCATTGAGTGTGGTTTGTAAAGCTTGTAAATCACTTCTTAATTTCTTGACTCTGACATCAAGCATCAGAATCTCATCACTGTGATCTTCATGTCTTGTATGGCCAAATATATCATTAGGCATTTTTGTTTTAATGGTTATTTATTATAGAGTATCTGATTCTTAATTCTATAAAAAAGGGTATAAGCTTGTCATAAGATCCAGGGACCTCAATATATAAGCAGTCACCAGCAGAAACAGTATAAACAGTGCCAGAAACCATGTTTGAGTGCTTAATTCTATAAATATTTCTCCCTATTGAAATCTTGACATCACCCTCAGGGGTTGTAATAAATTGCAATTGCCCACCTACAGGTAATTGGTAATGATTTAAATTATTGTTAAATATGTACAATGTTTTGCCTGTTTCATCATCATTATCTGTAAATATGCTGTTCAGATGAATAATTAACAAGCCACTCAGTTTAGACAGCATATCAGGAGAGGGTTGTGGTGTTGGCAGCTCCATAATAGCCTGTTTTTTGAACCCAAATAAGTTCATAGGCATGTTTATTTATTTCAAATCATGCTCTGTAATTGGGCATTGATTTCCATTTTTCAAATCACAATGACCCCATGGTAGAGTATGTATGCCACATGATAAAATGCATCTCTTATCATCATGTGGGTCCAGGGCCACTTTTCTTACAATATTTGAAGTCAACAAGTGATCCACACTCTGGATTCTATTTTCTGATGTTCTGATTAAATTCTGTGATTTGATGCAATTTTTATAATCTTCAAATTCAAGATCTTTTTCCACAGTTACTTTGTCAACGCCCTTGGCCTTTTTGGCAGCAGCACCACTACATGTTTTAAAAGTATACACCTTGGCACTTAACCCAGCAAATTCCACAATAACATCACCAAGTGTCTCATCTTTTAACTTGCCAGGCACCTTTTTGTTGTGGTGGTGTTGAATTTTTGTATGTTCACTGGTATCAAAGTATTGAAACAATTCAGGCTGTGACATATCTTGATAAACATCTTCTGTTTGAATATCAAGAATAAAACTATCCGTGTCCATGTACAATAATTTTACACGATCACCATAAAAAGGTTTCAGCACATCATAATACAATGTTAACATATGTAATTTGGACAATTCCAATATCACAGCCCCTTCATAAATAGGTTTATCAAATTTGATCTTTGTTTTTTTCATGTTGAAAAGTGCCATGTTCTCATCATAAATTCTTCTATAATTGAAGTTGGGCTTTGCAACCAATTTTTTGCTCAGGCTGGGGTCAGTAATTATTTTAACATCGGTATGTTTTCTGACATTTTCAATAGTTTTGCCATACACTGAATTCACCATCAATTTAAACAAGCCCTTATCAAATTGGCTCTTTGCAGATGTTCGAAGCTCTGTGTTTGTATCAATGTATGGTTTCAACCATTCTGAGTGCCTGAACCTCAAAACTTTTCTAACTTTGGTCACTTGAACACCATGTTTCATCAGGAACTGGAGGTTTTTGTAATATGTGACATATCCCTGTTTCGGCTCCAGAGTCATCATGAGCTTCTTCTGTTTAGAGCCAGGTGAGCACTGAACCTCGGGAATTGGGGGCAGATCAGAAAATTTATTGTGCAAATCTTCAGGAATTGTCAGATCAACCTCTAAGATGAGGCCATACTTACTGTCATCAAAATTCTTAAGATCTTTAATATTGAAATTTTCAACCCATTCAAGCCCTGCATATGGCAGTTTTTTCATCATAGCGTCACCATAGAGGCTGTTTGCATCTAAATACGTTATATAATTTGATGGCCGTGCTGGATCATAATCAGGCATATATTTGTTATTTGCTCTGGCATATCTCTGGGAACATTGCACCATCCCCCCTCTTATACATTTCTCCATAAACAGATACGTATCTTGATCTTGGATCAGATCCAATTGCATGTTAGTGTTCAAAAACGTTGCGGCCCATGCTAGGCTCGGGGCACTGAAAAAATACACTGGGTCCAGTTTATAATTTTGCATAGAAGATTTTCTGAATACCTGTATTACATCAGCTAAGAGGGTCGTATCAAGTTTTAAATATGCCATGTGATAATCACGAAATGTCTTGCATTTTAAATTGTTCCATACCAATTGGGCATGGTGATAATCTTCATCAGTGATTCCAGATCCTCTGATTTTGCTGTAAAACTCTTCTTGTGGTGGCAGGGAACACTCATCAAATTTAGAAAAATCTGTAACATAGTCATATGGATATACACCCTTCCGCCTAATTAATTTCAGGTCCTGATTTGGAAACGAAGCACGTGTGATTTTCAATTGATCATCAGATAATTGAGTGGCCAGTGTAGGCAGGCTAGCAGATAAAAATCTGTAAGAATCAAGAAATCTTATGTGAATAGGAACACCATCAACTTTAATTATCTTGCTAATAGATATATATTTTTCATCATTTTCAGCTAAAATGTTTAAATTCTGCTTGTCAAACCCCTCGTACCTGATCAAATGATGAAAATCATAATTGGATGCTCCATGGCAAAATATGGGGACAAATCTTGGTCTCTTGATCTTAATATTACAGCTATTACACAGGGCCATTTTGTATTTACCATCTGTATGAGAATGGTGATGAACCTTGATATTTGTATCTGAAAATTCAGAATCACATACCGGGCATTTTTCTGCATTGTTGAAATCCTCAATCTGTTTCTCTGTTAAAGGCAACATAGGCTTTGATTTTAATAAGATGTTAGATGCTATGTCACGGCTCTTATTTTCTATTCTATGTGCAAATTCTTTGATGGCATTTGGTCCCATGTATAAGTGTGGCTCACTAGCTACACCATCCCGTATAACTATATAACAAAAACTGGAAGGTTCATGTAGCTGGTATGGTGTAGTTGAAGATTCTTCAGGATCTGGATTGCAGAATGCAAGAGGTTTGAGATTCGATTCAAAATCACAGACAATATATGCTGGGTGTTCCAACAAGGCTTCAAACTTTTTGAATTTGCAATTTTCACTTGGATTGGGCATCACCATATGAACAGGTTTATGGTTGCCACAGTATTTCAGATGCTCAATTAACTTGTTTTTAGCAATTTCTGCACTCTCTTCCCGAACCCCTTTTACCATTTTTTGACCATAAAATACAGTTAAGCATCTTCTGCACAACTTGAATATTGTATGAGTTTTGTCTAGTTGTGTTCTCACTAAAGCTTGAAGATTATGTATCAGAGTGTAATGATAAGTGCCATCCTTTTCAATTAAGAGCAGATCAATCGGAATTGCAGATTCATCATCAATTGTACTGATTCTGAGAGGATCTATCAAGCAATTGCCAGTGGAACAAGTAAATACATTAATAGATAATTGTTTGCCATTGATGTGCCTGGCCTTTTTTTCAAATTTATCAATATTCTGAACAAGCTTTGGATATTCTAAACCCTCCATTGCATCGTCAAAATCATGTTCATGCTGTTTGTAATAACTTATTCTCTGAGGATTCCTTGAAACTGGATACAAAGCAGCTAATATACACCACAAAAAGCATTTCTGGTCGGTATTTTCAATATTGACCACGGCTCTTTTGTTTTTGATATTGGTAGGTAATGGCAAATATGTAGATCCTTGTAATGGGCTGAATTCAGAAATATGAACATATAACTTGTGTGATGAACCGCATAGGCTCCATCCTGATTCTTTTGCTGCAAATTCAGAGTGTTTGATATTCAGTTGATTTATCAAGCTGCTTATTATTGTGTCTGAATTTGTATTTGAATAAACCGGTACAGTTTCTGTTATGTGGGGCTGTGTAAATTTTGTGCCATTTGGCTTCTTATATTGTGTAAACAATTTGAGGGAGAGCTTATAAGAGCCATTTTGTGCATTTAGAATTGCCTGCAGATCAGGATTTATATTGTTCAAAAAATTCTCAATGCCACATCTTGGCTCTGATTCAAAACAGTGATCCCTTAATTGGCCTTTAAAACCGCTATGGATAGGTTCATAGCATGGCTGCTTTGCTGCTCTGGCATTAAGAGGTACTTCATGCCTTCTTTTCAGACCAGATGTGGATGGTTGTGTTGATGATTGTGCAGAGCAAGTATCTTTATGTTTATATGTGAAATATTCCATGTTATATTTTCTATTGCATTTGGGGCAAATTTTTGTGGGAATTCTGTATTTGTCTGGGTTACAAATCTTTTGGTGTCTGGCCCAATTAGAGCTAAATATATTTTTATTGCACTGATTACAATATTTTTGATTCGGCATTTTTGCTGTTGTTTATTATATACAATTTCCTGGGTTTCAATTCAAAACTTTATACTGAATCAGTTGGGTTCAGCTGTGTGCTTTGTGTGTGTGTATATGTGTGTAGGTGTGTAGGTGTGTATGTGTGTTAATATTTTTGGCTTTGGTATTTATATAAAATTTCCTGGGTTTTAAATCTAATCTCTATGCTTATTATGACAGGTTGTAAAGCCAATAGCTTACAAGTGGAAAAAAAGAATTCACACTGACCCAGCACAAATGGGACAAATATAAGCTTGACTCTAAATGTAAGTGGATTACAACAAATATCAGATTTTATATTGTTCAATTAAACCAAACAGGCCTGTAAGTATGAGAAGCACTGTATCAACACATCTGTTCTCCTCAGTCACTCTCACAATACTGGCTGATGCAATACTCGGGAATTTCTGTAAGTACTGGCGCTGAGGAGAACATGCAAAGCAAAAATCAATACTACCGTCTCGGGAATTGTACACACTGACACAGAGGGGGAAACATGCAAACACGGAGCAATTCTAGGGGAGCTCTGCATATTGCATTGTTTTAATATTAGATAAGCAAATTGAACCTGGGGTCCAATTAAACTTAAACTAGAAGTAAATATGTATGTGTATGTGCTTAATTTCTGGTGTGGCCAAAAATATATCAATTTTTGGCAAATTTATGGACAAAAATCTGGCTGATGCAACTTTTGTAAGTATGCGCAAATCAATCTGAAGAGCTCTTCCTTTCTGAAGGGCATTTTTACAAAATCCTTGGATTATGCAGAATTCCACACTAGAGCAAAAAGCTCATATGGCCATGTTGAGCTTGTTTTAAGTATAGCAAATCTGCTTGAGGGGGTGCTCTTCCTTTCTCGAGTTTATAGTACAGTCAACACCACTACTAACGTTGCACTCTGTTTGCAAGCGTTGTGTACATACGCTCCCCCTTTGCAACGTCTATAATTTCCGACACGCCCTTCTGGCGTACAAATGGATTTTTCTATAAATTATTACAGCCAGCGCCTGCTATCGTCGAACGGAATCAAAGGCTCACGTAAAATCGAGATTTTAGTGGAAGTTTTACACTTTTCCCTTTCTGCCAAAGAGAGACTGAACGTTACCTAATTGCATTGGCGTTTCTTCTTTGAGGCTCCTGTTGACTTTCCTTTGGTCCCTAGTCTCGGGAAAAGGGGAAATCAAATATTTGTGCTCTGAATTGAGCTTTGAAGTGCTTTGTTGGCAAATATGATTTATGGCTTGTTTACTTGCTCAATGAATAAAGTCGTTCCGTAAAACCTGATTTGTCTGTTTTTCTAATTAGGCGTAATTTTGATGCAGTGCTTTTTACCTGATTTCCATGTTCCAGTCGTGTTTTGTTTATTTAACGTATTTCTCTTTAGTAACGATGATCATTGGATAGAATAGAGAAGAATAGGTAGAATAGAATTTAGAGAGATCGTGGTATATTCAACGCACTCGGACACTTATTATGCTCTTCTATTATACTCTTCGCATATTCTTGATATTTAAAAAACTCTTCCTCTGGTTCAAGTTTAAATTGAACTCTTGTTTCAGTCTCGTCTCCAAAAACCCAGATTGAGATAAGAATGGTTTCTACACATTCTATTTAAAAATCCTGAAATTTGGTATAAAATTCTTGAATGGTCCTGTATATTTAAAAAACTCGACTAAGGAGAAACTAAAATTTTATCGCATTAAATAAGATTATGTGAGTTAATTCTCGTTCTTATTTTGGTTTCATTCTCATCTCCGTACCATGACCATGCAGTGTTCAGGTAAACAACAGGAAATACATTGTGCTCACTTTGCTTTGTGCAACATACAGCTACATCGAAATTGTTCTAAATGGCAAGAAGAACCACCCTTTTGTGTTTGCAAATAGATACAGGGGATTGTAAAGAGGGTGCCAACGCTAAGGATATAATATATAGTCAAAGAAACATCTTAATGATTATAAAAATAAAATTATTCAATGCAACTGGAGTTATTCGCTTCCTTTTCAGAAAACCCCCAATATGCGCTTTCTCAGTGAGTCACACCTACCTTTAAAATTCATTTCTACCACCTTTTAAATTAATTTTATAGTCTTGTCTTATCACAGGAAATTACGTTTTGTGTGAATGATTACATTTAGGTAAATTTCGTTATTTATTTTTCTCGCCCTATTTTACAAAGTTTCCTTGTCAAACTTATAAAATCAGAACTTTGACTTAGCACCAATATCTATAACCGTAAATTACAATCTTCCTTACCTTTTTGTTCATGTATATTTTCCAATTTGTGGCTCGATGACCCAATGTCATACTATAAATTTCTCACTGTCTTCTTTGAAAATTTCACAATTGAAGGTCAATATTTTCATGTAAATAAAAATCTGTATTTAAATATATATACGCAAAAGGATGACATATTCTGGTCATGGTAACTTCAACCTCAATACCAATTTTTTATGTCATATGAAAACACCTATCTTTCAGTTTTATATGTAAAAACATATTTCTTTATATCTGCTTTAAATGCACAAAACACAGACTTTGTTTCAGAAAAATTCGGGTAGATTTTATAATTTTGTAAAAAGTTTCTAATTTTTCTCAATATTTACGAGAAAGATATCGAATCATTACAATTTTAATATCCTGGTGCATATTTTAGAAGCTTTGAGATTCACTCAAGATCGCTCGCTTCCGTCTAACTAACTCTCTAGCCTTCCTAAACCCGAAGGTTCATGGCTGCAGCAACACAGGCCTTCCATCTGTCCCTATCCTGAGCAAGATCTATATACTCTTTTCCATCCCTACCGGTTTCCTTTAGGTCCATCTCAACGTTATCCCTCCATCTTCGTCTGGACGTCCTACAGGTCTCTTACCATCAGGTTTCCCAACAAGAATCCTGTAAACTCCTCTTTCCTCTCCCTATCGTGTCACATGTCCTGCCCACCTAAGTCTTCTTGATTTAATTATTCTAATAATATCTGGACATGAATACAAATTATGTAGTTCTAAATTATGTAACCTTCTCCACTCACCTGTCTCCTCATCCCTTTTAGGTCCAAAGATTTTCCTAAGGATCTTATTTTCAAATACTCTCAATTTATGTTCCTCTTTCAATGTAAGGGACCAAGTTTCACATCCATATAATAATACAGACAAAATTACTGTTTTGTATATTTTAACTTTTAGTTTCTTAGATATTAAACCAGAAGACAAAAATTTATGAATAGAAAAGTAACATGCATTTCCTGAATTAAGCCTACTTTTTATTTAATCTTTAATATAATATTAATTTGTTAGTATTACTCCTAAGTATTTGAATTTTGAAACTGGTTCAAACGAGTTGTTATCAATAGTTAGATTTTGATTATTACCTAACACTTGGTTTCGGCTTGTAAGCATATATTTAGTTTTCTCTTTGCTAACTTCCAAACCTATCTCTTTAGCAGTTTTGAAAAATATTTTAACATTATTCTTAATTGTATTTATATTATCTCCTAATAAGTCTACATCATTTGCATATGCTAACAACTGAGTCACACCGTTTAATTTTAGTTCTTCGTTAGTTTCTTTTACCTTCCTAACAGCATATTCTAAGGCAAAATTAAAGAGCATTGGAGATAATGCATCTCCTTGTTTTAACCAATCATGAATTATACATTTATCAGACACATTAATACCCACACGAATTTTACTTTCTTTTTCACTGGTGCATACTTTTATCATATTAACAAGCTTCTTATGTATTCCAAACTCGACTAATATATTATATAATTTATCTCTTTTGACCGAATCATATGCTTTTTTAAAATCAATGAATAGCTGATGGACATTTTGATTATATTCCCACTTTTTCTCAAGTGTCTGTCTGATGTGAAAAATTTGATCTGTAGTTGATCTGTATATCAGACTGAAATTAATATACATAACTCTGGTTTAGCGTTTGTAATGGGATAACGAGAGGTGATCCGTAAGATGTATTGCTGTTTAATAGATGAGATTGCGATACACATATAGAAAACTACACTTCTGAATTATTCTCTGCTTTCAGAAAATTTTCTGTTCCTTGTACTAATTTGTGCAGGATGTTTGTTTAGGCTGATATGCTGCTATATACAGTGAACCAATCAGAAACTCGAAATCTTCGTAAACATGGTAAGTCTACGAAAAATCTTCCTTACAAATGCATTCCATACTTTGAAAACTCAGTAAACATAGACGAAACCTGATTGCTGTATGTGAATATGTAAACATTTAGATATTGCCAAATATTTTTCAATTTTTGGTGCATATTATTAATATTTGTAGTACACGAAAGATAAATATATTCCATAATTTGAGTACCTAAAACTCATTGCCCTATTTGTTTCAGAACTGACCTTAAAAATAGAATTCGCCCATACGTATTCTGTTCTAAAATTTCATGGATTGTCTTGGGTGAAACGTTTTCGAAGTTAAACTTCCAAATATGCCTCGTCAGCAGAATTTCCATTCTAAAGTTCTACAATTTGCTCTCTCCTCCGTGGTCTAAGTACAAGAACTTCAACATTTTTGATAACCGTCGCCAGGAACAAGAGGAAAATTTAAATAAAAATGGGTCCCGTTCAGTCCCTAGATTGTTCAATAATCATACAAATTAGTTCGAATTCCCTATCAACCGTCGTTACATGACAATTACAAGCAGACGCTGAGAAATCCAAATGCCGTTAGCTGAAGAGAGAGAGGAAGGGAAAGTTAACATTTGTAATTACGAGAGTCTGCAATGGTTCAACTCCATCATCGCGTCACGGCGGGTTGCTGACATGTGATGCGGAGTTTCTCCTTCTAATCAATAGATGGCTCTGACAAGCACGAGCTGGAAGACAACTCCAGAGATGACGAAAGAAGGGAGAGAGAGAGATGCCTCTCCCCCCCCCCGTTTCTTCTTTCCCTTCGCAAAACATTTCTACGGTTAAAGCCTCAGGCTTTAAGGATGGAAGGAACAAGGGACGGGAGAGAGGAAAAGGAAACTGCGGAAACGAAAAAAGAAAAACAATCTCTCGTTTCAACCTAAATGAAACTTGTTCGGGGTTAAGCTTACGATGCTCTAGAATGGATTTTTTTAAAACCTTTCGCCGGGCAAAATTGTTCCGGCTTTCTTCCCAAAGACATGTATTCAATTGGAAAACCTTCTAGTATCTCGAAAGTTCTAAACCAGATAAGTACTAATTGCTGTTCACGGACCTCTTCCGAGAATTACCTTGTTGTCGTCGTAAATTTCAGTTTTCTTAGCTTAGTGACGTCATCCTTCTCCTTATGTGGAAGCGTTATCGAGCAACCGTAATTTCTTCATCGTGATTCTCTTTTGCATGCAATGGCATTAAAACTGGAATTAATTCTTGTTATTGAGTTTGAGAGTTAAATTTAACTAAGTCGATGGGTTTATGGGTGCCAGGTAAGTTCCACCCTGGAACTCTAGCTATGGTTCATTGACACCGTTAGATTTTCACTAGCTTTGTCAACCCCCCCCCCCCCACGGCCATATTGATTAGAAAAGTACATTAGGCAATAACTGCCTAATCTAATTGAAGTTTTCATGCATTAATACTCGTATATTGCACCACAGTTAGAATTGCTGCATTTTCCTTTTTCGGTTTTTTGAGTTGTTAATTTCGGCTTGTAATGTTTATTGAACATTATCCATTGACTAGTGCCTCTGCTGCTTGTGCCTATTCTAATACTACAGGACCCTCGGGGTGGCGTAGTAGCAACGTCGCTGTCTTGTAATGAAATGGTCCAGAGTTCGATACTCGGTGGAGGCACATAGTGGTTCGGATCCCACTTTAAGCTGTAGGTCCAGTCCCAATTAGCCTATCTGGTGAACTTAAAACAAAAACACAACCCTAACACTACGTTATTCCATGGCTATTGTAACTGGATTTCACCTTCAAGAATATCACAAAATTGTTTTCAGTTTTTTTTTTTATTTTTTCAAATCTACATTTGCACTCATTACACCTTTCCGCTTTTTTGCAAGCTAACTTTTTCTCCTGGACTTTCATGGATGCTGCAAGAGTTTTGTACTTTTTTCCAGCTTTGTAATTGTCTCTGCCAACACCATAATGTGCTAATAAATAACGTTTTTGAAATAAAAATAAGTTATGTACTTAAAAATAGGCAGTAGGGTACAAAATTAGGCAAAATAAGAGAAATGAAAAAACATCTAAAGCATTAGCAAGAACATGAAAATGTAAGAGAATTTTGGCGATGTAATTCAGAGAATCATTATCATTTCTTATACAGTAAAACTTCTCAATAACGAACAGGCCTGGGGGAAAAATAATTGTCCGTTATTAAGAAGTGTCCGCATATTCAGAAAAAAATGTAGGATGTTACACAATAGAATAAGCATATTACAGTACGTACTCTACATCACCCCCACTCACGACCGGATCAAGAAGGTGTGGGGCGTTACCCCCCACACCCCCTATACGCCTTCATGGCGTGGTGCTAAGCACAGGGGAGCACTTTATTTTTTTACTCTACGACATCGTAGCAGAAGTGACACACACTTCTCAAGATAACCACAAAGAATACTGTCTACTGTCTGCACTTTTAAAAAGAAATACGCTCGGTGTAACATGAAACAATGCGCGCTAGTTCGAAATACTGGCCATTGTTGTGTGGAATTCCAGGAATTGCGACCGTTTTCTTTCAGGCTGTCCGTTATTAAGAAGTTTTGTTTACGTTGGGGAGGTAGTTTTCAGTGTCCGCGTCCGTTATTAACAATGTCAGTTATTGAGAAGTAATATTGGCATTAAACCCCATGTATTTCTGCCGGGGAATTTAAAAATGTCCGTAATTTAGAGGTGCCCGCTATTCAGAGGTGTCCGTTAGGAGACGTTTTACTGTACTGGCGTTCACTCAATGGCTTCCAGTAACCACTCATCGTCTTTACACATTATAATCGTTTTTATCAAAAATAGATTTAGTGCTTCTTGCTCAGAAATTCTGTCTGTCTCTTGACTATTTGGAGTTTTTTGTACTAAGTCACATTTATCATGGCGGGGTGATTGCGAAATTCTACACGGGCTTTTGTTTTTTTTAGAGTACCATGTTTCTCCAGGAACGGAACATAGAAAAATCATTCCCTTGCATGTTCCCTAGATTTAATGTGTGTTTTTTTAAAAGATCGTGCACATTTGCATGACGTCATTATAAGTACAAATGGTACAAGTTCGTCGCTAAAGCGGTAGAAGTTTCAAACCAAGCCTGTTAGTGTGCGTGCGGGGGGTGGGGGTGAATGCCGATATGGAAAGATATGACTTGTTAGTTCCGGAAGCTAAGAAATAACCTAACCTCAGAGGAACTACATGTGGCCGTATTAATGAAATGAATATTTGATTAGTTCACCCGAAAAATTATAGCAAAAGTCGTTGTTGGTTGGTTGGTTGATTTGGTGTTTTAAGTCCACTTATGTAAGGCTAATCGGGACTGGACCTACAGTTTAAAGTGGGTGACTGGGTGCCACCGCCGGGTATCGAACCAAAAGTCGTTGTTGTTGTTGTTGACTTCAGTCTTACTAGTCAATCCTAAGGGAAAGTTGTGTACAGAATATAACAACCGAGAGACAGAGTTAATATGGCGACAACTTCAAGATGGCCGTCCTTTTTTGAAAAAGGTAACGTAAAACTGCTTTTTATACATAAAACAATATTTTTTTCAAGTATAATATATACCTTTTGTTTTTAGGGTAAGTTCCGTATGCAGCACAATGCAACCACTGGGGAAACTATTTTCACTTTATATACTATGGGCAGACAATGCAGATTATCTAGCTTAATACGAGGGACAACCACAAAGTAAGTTCGGTTTGCAAATATTGCCGCTGCAGCGTTGCGGTCACGTTGGTGCGCATGCCTGCCGAGTTTGCCGAAGATGTTAGCCCCGGGCTACATACTATAAAGTATATATACTTTGTGACCCAAATAAAACTATACACATAGTGGTCCATATGAAAATGAGGCCGACCTGTATCTTCGGATAGAGTGTGGCCATTTCCAATACCTGCTGTAGGCAATGTCTTGCACACTATTGCAGTAAATAAAACTGTGCTTACTTAATCTTTTCATTTGGTATAGTTTTGTTTGAGCCACTATGGGTGTAGTTTTATTTTGGCCACCCTCTATTTAACAATGTAATGGAAATAGAAATTTATATTTTTTTCTTTCGTATTTTGTCTAGTTTGAATACTGACGTGCGATTGGAATAACTATGACAGACAACCATTTTTTAAGCTTTCCTGTGAGTCATCTCATTTCTTCGCCTTCAGTCATCCTACCTTCAGAACTTTGTAGTAGAACAAATCATAATCTTCACAATTTGTTCGCCCCATTTGGTAACTTATTTCTTGAACTCCCATCTTAAAGCACTTTAAAGCACTCGTCAAGCTCCTTACCGCCATCTAGCTAGAACCTGGGCATCTTCTCCGACCGGGGCGTCATCTGCTGTTAAAACCGTTAGCGAAAATATCCTGGAAAGGGGGAGAAAACCCTCGCTCGCCAGCGGGTGTTAAGAAATGATCAATCGGCAAATGCGCGTGCGCTAAATGCCCCCATCCCTCCTCAGACTTCATTACCGGAAATCTCTTCCCCCTCCCCTCCTTCCTCAACAATTACGAACGACTGATGGAATTGTTTCCGTCACGCAAGAAGGAAATTCTTCAATTGTCGTGTCTTCCATCCTTGATGTAGCAATTCATTAATTTTGCCTTGGGGCATTTGTTAGCTGCGTTGAAAGATAAACTTAGGTGTTGAACATCACGAAAGATTGGCTGTAAGGGAGAGAATTTTTGAATACAGAATCTTTCGAATAGTAGTAGCAGTATATACAGGGCGATTCAGAATTCTTGATAGGAAATTTTGCCTTTGTTAACGGCTAATAGTAGTGAAAGCTTATACATGGCGATTCAGAAGTCTTGATTGGAAATTTGACTCTGTTAATAGCTAATACGAAGGCTGCTGGAAAAGTTTCTGTAATCAATATGAAAAAAGACATGTGAAATTCTGGGAATGGCTTTATTGTTTTTCGAAATATTCACCCTTAAGATCGATACACTTTTGCATGCGCTCAAACCAATTTTGAAAGCATTTTTTCCACTCTGAAGCTGATACCTCAGAAACCGCTGTTCGGAATGCGTCAACAGCTGCTTCAGGCGACACAAATCGCTCACCACGCATCTTATTTTTCATGTGTGGGAACAAAAAGAAGTCATTAGGTAATAAGTCAGGAGAGTACGGAAAATGAGTCATTAATTCGACATTTTTACTGGACAAAAATCAACAGTTTGGTGTGCTGAGTGGGAACTGGCGTTGTCGTGGTGAAGAATAATGCGACGATTTGGGTTTGTTTTACGCAATTCTCTGGCAAAGAAATTGTTGTATACCACTCAGCATTTAGAGTCCTTCGATCTTCTATAGCTATTGTTGCCACATGTCCGGTATAAACGAAGAAACAAGCAATCATTTCCTTGGCATCACTCCTCGAACGAACAACTCTTGTTGGTATCAGCTCACTTTGTTGTTTAGTTTCGGGTTTGTATGAATAGATCCAAGTTTCGTCGCCTGTAACGATGTAGTACACGAAATTTGACTTTCCTCGGTTGATTTTTTTTTCTTTACACCTTTTACACGAGCCGGTTTTGAGCTTCGGTCAAGTTGTGTGGGATCCAGCGGCTTGAAATTTCCCGTACGTTGAGATGACCATGCAAAATCGTAGGTATTGCTTTCATGCCAATGTTCAAGGATGCCTGAACCTTACGGCATGTCACATGTCGATCTCTCTCAATCATTTTACGCACAGCATCAACATTACTGGCAACAACATACGTGGATGGACGACCTTCACGAAATTCATCACTGAGAAATGTGCGACCACGCTCGAATTCGGAAAACTAATTGTACACAGTCCTCTTGGATGGTGCTTCATCCCCAAAAGTCAAATGAAGTCACTCGATGCATTGTTTCGGTGTTAAACTACATTTGAAATCATAAAAAATCATTGCCCGAAAGTGTTCACGAGGAATTTCCATTTCTAACACAAAACTACTTTTTCAAACTGCTGTGAAGAATAAACGAATAGGCTTAAATAACAATCTAAGATAATTTAATCATAAAAAAGGTATATTTTTTCGATGTTTATAATAGCGGAACACTAGCGCCACTGTTGGTGGTAGTTTGCAGAAACGTTTCCAGCACCCCTCGTAGTAGTGGCAGTATATACAGGTCCATTAGAGGTTCTTGATCGGAAATATTCCCTCTGTTAATGTCTAATACTGTGACAGACTCTGTTAATATCAATACTAGTGACAGCATATACAGTACATGGCGATTCAAACTCTGGTAATGGCTAATAGTAGTGACAGCATATACAGGGCGATTCATAATTCTTGATCGGAAATTTTAACTTTGTTAATGTGATGGACGACAGAAAACATACCAGAAGGCATGCGACAAGAGAATGGAATGTACAAATAAAGAGCCTGTGTTGTGAAAGGACCTCTGGATTAAAGATTACGAGGTGCAGATTGGCGATGTGGCAAAGGTGTGAAAATATGTACATTCTGCTCTCAAACCTACTATCGGATAAAAAAATTGTGGATACTCAACGGAGTAAAGATGAACGTGGCAACACCACACGTACTGACTCGCAATATCAGCCCGCAGTTTTCCACGGTTCAACGGACATTGGTGCTACGTTCCACATACATCTTTACTCTGTTGAATAAAAATCTGCATAAAATCGGTTTCGCCATATGAATTGACAATGATCATGGATTTTAAAAACGAAGAACGGAACTTAAAAACAAGACCAACAGTGTATTTGTAGGATTGCCCAATACTAAGAAAAAGTTGTTTCACAAAATTAATAACAACGGTTTTTTTTACAAATTTTTGAACTCTGAAAGTTAAGAATTGTGTTTCAAACTTTTCTTAATATGTCAAATTCATAAATTAATTTGTTTAATATTGAATAAAGAAGAAATCCCTCAACAGTGGAAAGAATCCATAATTGTTCCTGTGTTTAAAAAAGGTGATAAAATAAAAACTGCAATAATTACCGTGAAATTTCTCTACTCTCAACAACATATAAAATATTATCTAACATTCTTTTAACAAGAATAACCCCATATGCTAATGAAATTATAGGTGATTATCAATGTGGATTTAAACGTAACAGATCAACAACAGATCAAATTTTTCACATCAGACAGACACTTGAAAAAAGTGGGAATATAATAAAAATGTCCATCAGCTATTCATTGATTTCAAAAAAGCATATGATTCGGTCAAAAGAGATAAATTATATAATATATTAGTCGAGTTTGGAATACTTAAAAAGCTTGTTATTATGATAAAAGTATGCACCAGTGAAACAGAAAGTAAATTTCGTGTGGGTATTAATGTGTCTGAAAAATTTACAATTCATGATGGGTTAAAACAAGCAGATGCATTATCTCCATTGCTCTTTAATTTTGCCTTAGAATATGCTGTTAGGAAGGTAAGAAAACTAAATATATGCTTACAGGCCGAAACCAAGTGTTAGGTAATAATTAAAATCTAATTATTGATAACAACTCATTTGAACCCGTTTCCAAATTCAAATACTTAGGAGTAATATTAACAAATGAAAATTAATTAAAGAGGATATAAAAAGTAGGTTTAATTCAGGAAATGCATGTTACTTCTCTCTTCACAAACGTTTGTCTTCTCGTTTAATATCTAAGAAAGTAAAAGTTAAAATATATAAAACAGTAATTTTGCCTGTAGTATTATATGGGTGTAAAACTTGGACCCTTATATTGAAAGAGGAACAGAAATTGAGAGTATTTGAAAATAAGATCCTTAGGAAAATATTTGGACCTAAAAGGGATGAGGAGACAGGTGAGTGGAGAAGGTTACATAATTTAGAACTACATAATTTGTATTCATGTCGAGATATTATTAGAATAATTAAATCAAGAAGACTTAGGTGGGCAGGCCATGTGGCACGAATGGGAGAGAAAATAGGAGTTTACAGGATTCTTGTTGGGAAACCTGATGGTAAGAGACCTGTAGGAAGGCGAAGACGAAGATGGAGGGACAACGTTGAGATGGACCTAAAGGAAATCGGTAGGTAGGAAAAGAGTATATAGGTCTTGCTGAAGATAGGGACAGATGGAAGGCCTGTGTTGCTGCAGCCATGAACCTTCGGGTTTAGAAAGGCTAGAGAGGTAGTTAGTTAGTTTCAAACTTTTCTGCCTGCCCTTATTAAAATTTCATCACGAGCGGCTCGTTTTTTATTTATATTAGAATTTCGACGAGAGTCATCGTTTGCAAAACTCAAAAGAACCGGTACTTTATTTTGTTCCCGGGACGATAAAAAATAAAAGGCATACCCAAAAAATATTTGGTTACCATAGATTTTAACGAAGAATTGAAGATAAGTTTTGATGTAACTCGTTTTTATGTAGGTCTACTGGTTAATGTTTAACTGCAGTCTAAACTCGAGTATCCATGATTTTTAATCAGATAGTATTATGGGATGTCGCTACCAGATGTCATTAATGAGGTCGCACAGAGTTAGTTTTATCTTACTATTCCCAAACGTATAAAAGCATCAGATTTAAGGGAATACATTACTGATATAGCATATTTCATATCATAAAAATAACTCAAGAATCTTCATATTTCATATTCTGTTATTTCAGTTATTTAATTATTTTTTTTAGCTATTTAGCCTATGGTATATACTTCATATTATTGTCTTTATAAATTAGTTATAGTTTCTTTTTGTATGCAGGTTGCTGGACAAACAAAGGGTTCCTTCGCGAAGAACATGTTTTCAGATTCAATCAACCAAGCTGCTGTCAATGTTGTAATGTAACGGTGCAGGATCATCATAACGAGGTAGGTATAGTTGAAATTTCTTGAATTTCATGCATGAAACCTTTATACACTTACGTCAAAACAATTATTATACCTGGGTTGGAAATGTAATAGTGACAACTATTTATTCTCAAATGGTACAAAAGATATACCTCTGTCGAACTTTTACAGCCCTTCGATGTAGTCACCAACATTGTGTACAACCGTTGCCAGCGATGTGGAAGTCGTAGTGTTTCTGTGGCAGCGCCTGTTCTGTTGATGGTTTAATGGAGCGGTCTATTGCTGAAGAATCTCTGGAAAAGTTCGGAAGGGTCAAATCAAAGTCACAGGGACTGGTATAGATCTGCCAGCCCCATCGAGCTAACAAATCAGCCACAGGTTGCAACGCAGGTCGCAGGTTATTCTCAAAAAATGAACAGTAACACTGCGCATTGACGCTCTGTCCTGGAGGTACGGTGAGAACCACAAGAACTTTAACATTAGTGGGGCTCTGACAACTACTTTAGACCGCCAACTCTAACGATACTCTATTCCTCTCGTCACTGCGCATGCGCCTAGTGTTGGAAGAAAGAGTCCATTTAGTAGGAGGTAGCTTAGTTATCAAATTAACATGTGGTATAAGTGAGAAACACCAGTTCCGTTTCATGGCATATATACAGCAGTATTGCCACTATTAAATGTCCAACCCACGTAATATAAAATATTACATTGTGTTGTATATTACGAGAATCAATGTTCGAAGTGGGAGAAGATGAGTGGAAATGACACCTCCCAGATAGGAAAATTTGCCACCATGTTAAACCTTTGGACCCCCCACTTAATAATTTCCAATTGGATCACTGACGTTAAAACAGTCTATAATACAAACTTCTACATGGCATGGAAGACAGGACGTCTGCCAAGCTTAATCATTTCACGTCATAAATTAACGGTGACTAGTTATTTTTAACAGATTTCTTAAGTAATTACTTCCAAAAGTAACTTTATAAATATTTGTAATGTAAACATAGTAATTAACTACATACTAATGTGACACACGTATATGTGTTTTAATGAATATGCAAAACACGACCTTGCAATTTTAAAGTTTTTCGTGTACGTAGAGCCAGAATGGGCCACAGCAATTATTTTTTGATGTTTGCATAAAACTATACCATCAAATACCTTCACTAGATTACAATAAAACGTGCGGATAATTAGATTTTCAAATATAATTGCTGTGAGAACTAAATAATGCGTACATTTTGTTTCCTTTCTACTGTACTATACGTTTACATAGGTTAAGAATAGCACTGTGCTTGTCACCATCATCATCATCCTTCGCCGTTTCAAGCCTCTGGCTGGGTCGGCGTAGAAGCCTCTCCATTTTCTTCAGGTCTTCTACCATTCCTCTCTTTGTACCGTGTGGAACATCTTGTCCTCTTCTCCTAACACTCTCCACTATCTGTTCTTTCCACCGACATCTTGGTCTTCCCCTTGGCCTTATTCCCACTCCTTGTGCACGATAAGCTCTTACTGGTAGTCTTTCTGCATCCATCCTCTTCATTTGTCCGAACCATCTCATCTGTGCCTGATCTATCCTGTCCTGAAGCTTCACCACACCCACTGTCTGTCGGATGTCCTCATTCCTTATTCTATCCCTTCTAGTCTTCCCCGATTACTGTGCTTGTATTAATACTATATTCTGATCTTTCTGTGTGATCAGCAATTAGGATTTTCTCGATCTGGTAGTGGTAATGTAGTCTCCTTGTAATAAAGGGGTCCCGGGTTTGATACCCAGTGGAGGCACGTAGTGGTTCGGATCCCACTTTAAACTGTAGGTCCAGTTCCGATTGGCCTTCTGTTCATACAGTGATCTCAGAACAGAGCTCAAATTCAGCACTCGCAGTATAATAATAATAATTTATTGTTACTTAATGCTGAGCACAGCCATGGCCAGATACTGCATAATGTTGAATATTTCTACACTTGGTTCACAACAAATTATCATTTAATTATCAATTTCCGCTACCATCAAACTAACATAAAAATTATTGACTATCATTATATAGTTGACTTATTTAATATAATTTTAGTGATTCTGTTTTTAGAAATGCATTTATTGTGCAAGCAACTGTAATGTTTAATCATTATCTATGTTATCTATGTTTATGCATGCTAAATTATTCAAATTTAGATAAAAACGGTTGCTGTCCCGTTTTGGTACATTAACAGGCAGTTTAACTTTTAACGGTATACAGTTAAATTTTACGTGACATCTAATAGTGTAAGGACTTTTATATTATTATTATTATCAATAATAATAATTTTGTTATCAATATTGTTTTATCATGAAAGAGAAAATATATTTTCAAACCATCAACTGTTGGGACGGACAACAATGTGATGTATTATTTTGCATTGTGACAGACCAAACGTATCGATTTCGGCACAACCAATGTTTCTGTCACATGGAAATGGTTTGCTTTGATTTGTGTTGGGGTGGATCAAGGGAGGAGAGGGTGCAGCTTGTAGACTGAGAGAGAAGGAGAGTTACCATAATGAAACGCAGGAGAGGGAGGTAAAGGGGAGGTCAATAAGGTGACGTCGCGGATGTAGGGTTAAAGGAAACGTCTTGGAGATCCTTGGAGATGTCGCTCGGAGCACCCGCGTGATCTCATCGACCATGGGAGGAGCCAAATCAAGTTCACGGGGGTGGAGTGAAACCGAATTGAGCACCGCCCACCACGCCCAGAACTAACAAGTACATAACGAAATAGTATGATTGGTTGTTTAACTCCTCCCCCCCAAAAAAACTACACCGTTAAGGGTAACGTAACCCAAGCAGCACGTTACCTAGTAACGCGTTCCGAAGCCGGTTAGTATCATGCTAACGGAATCCTCTAACGTTCCGTTACTTTTTCCGATCGAAGTTCAGAGGATTGATAGGAAATAATAACGGAATGCAGGGCCGGCTCTAAATGGCCTGAAGCATGCAATATATATAAAACTGTCGTATAACCAACATTTTTCAGAAGTTTGAGAAAGTCAGGTTTTTGATCCTCAGTCTGAAGTACAAGTGTAACTTCATGATTTAATTAAACGAATAGTGCATCTTAACCACATCTGATTGAAAATATCAACACACATTTTCTATAGAAATTTGTTTAAAATATGAATTCTGATATTTCGGATATTTTAAGTATGTCAAAATAATCTATTAAGTTAAGATAAATCATATTAGTTGCTTAATTGAAAGCACCAGCGTCCTATAAACTCGTAATAAAGAGCACACAAACAATTATTTTTATCTGGCGCGGGCTAATTGGGCCTCGTGCAAGTGCCCGAGTTGCCCCTCCCTAAGGAATGTAACAGAAGATAATAATTTCACCTTGACAAAATATGTTGAGTATTGAATACGCCGAAAACAGTGAGATATCCTACTGTTTATTCCGGTAGTAGTTGTGCAGTAATCTTGCTCGTAGGAATATAGTACATATGCAGGAGTATAGTACGAGATATGATTTAGCACTATACCACCCAACTATTTTCCGTCCGTTCTAAGAACGAAGTCATTGTAGCTTTTGAGAAATCTTATTGGTTGTTCGAACGATATCTGTGCAGAAATCTTGCGCGTAAGAATATAGTGAATGTGATAAAGCCACACAACTCAACTTTGAAGTTGTGAGGCCTTATATTATGGGCTGTACAGCTACGACCAATATGTTTATGGACAAAATAGCAATATTTAGTCGCCAAGAACGTAATAAGGTAGTATGCAAAACATTCATTTTGTTCGACAATGTAGTGATAAGCATGAGTAACTTGGCATTGTTGTCGTTTATTGTTGAAAAATAGGGGCTGTACATTAAGACAGTGTGCGAAATAAGTTTTCTGTTTTGTGGGGGGTGGATGTCCATTCAGTAACGCATTTGACCAGCCAGTAAACGAAATTATTGCCTTATGGTTGTAAGTACCTTAGTACATTGATTCTAATCTACAACCTTGGTGACAATGAAGTTCGACCAGAAAGGAATACGTGATTAAATGCACAGAGGCATAGGCGGTGGAATGGGTGACCCGCAGAAGTGACGCATGCGTGTAAGAGGAGGCGTGTGAGCAGGCAAGAATCGTGATCCCAGCATGTTGCACCCAAGGTCACGTAAAGAACGAAAACGGGGAACAATACGCGTGACATTGAACTTCGACCAGGCACCAGACCCATACGGAAAAATCCAGATAGTGGCGCATTCGACGGAAGCATGACGTCACGGACACGATAAGGGAGTCCGCCGTATATAAGCGCGTGCTGTGCACCGAGGAACCGCAGTGCATCATCACCATGGCCAGGGGCAAACCTATTGACAACACCGTGAGGAGAAGAGTGGTGGAGTTGCAACGGGATGGACTCAGTGAACGGGAAATAGGGCGCCAACTGAACTTACCCAAGTCAACCGTCCACTGCATCATCAAACACCACCGAAATACGGGTACTATAGAGCCAGGTAAGGCCCCCGGTCGAAAACGCCTGCTGAGCGTGCGTGACCTACGGATATTTAGGCGCAATATCCAGACCAACAATCATGTTTCTGTGGCCGAATTACGACTGTGGACTCGAGAACGCTTTCACATTGAAGTGTCAACCAGAACCATTCGCCGTTACCTACAGCGATGCGGTTACCGAGTGTACAAGGCGAAACGTAAACCCTTCCTTTCCATGTTGAACAAAGGCAATCGACTATGGTGGGCACGAATGTACCGGGGATGGACATTTCGGCAGTGGAACAGGGTTTTGTGGACGGACGAATCCATTTTCAATGTTGTGTACGGGAAAATACGGAAAACAGTCATTTGTCGGAAGGAGGAACAGAATGAAGCAAAATGTTATGCACGTCGAGTACAGAAACCTGCGTCCACAGATTACTGCGTCAGTGATGGTATGGGGATGCATGACGGCATCTGGGGTTGGCCCACTACACGTCCGTGAGGGCATTGTGAATGCACACGCCTATACACGCATACTGGAGCGGCATCTTCCCACAGTGCGAAGGCACCTTGTTCCACAGGCGGCGTCTCATCTTTCAACACGACAATGCCAGGCCTCATACAGCGCGGCTGACAAGAGAATGGTTGACTCGCGATCACGTGCGAACTCTGCCATGGCCACCATCGAGTCCCGACCTCTCGCCCATTGAGAATGTGTGGCGTGTTCTTAAGCGATGTGTGCAACAGAGGGGACCCACGACAGTGGCTGCTCTTATCGCCTGCCTGCAGGAGGAATGGCACCGCATCGATGTGGAATACCTTGAACGACTCGTCCGCAGCATGCCCCGACGCATTGCCACAGTTATTCGCCGACGGGGCGGCGTCACACCATGGTAAACAGGATCCCCTCTAACAGTGGTCGAACTTCAATGTCACGTGTAGATGGACGAAAATGTTTTATTTTGTGTGGACACCATACATTGCTGCGTTGCAGCGGAAATTTATGTTTTCCTTTGTTCCATGTAGCCTGCTGAATAAAATATGTTCAGCATATGCATGTGTTCTCCTTCTTTCACAACGCACTCCTATATTTGTGACTGGTCGAACTTCATTGTCACTAAGGTTGTAGATCATTAAATCTTAAAACATTTACACGTAAGTTAGAAACACGTGGTATATTTACATTCTAAGAAATCCCAAACTCGTACCACAGATAAAGATATATATATGGTTCCGGTGAAGTCAGGCTTGACAGCTGTTGAAATTTAGCAGTACCATCTCTTGTTCTGTTTGTTAGAATAAGTCGAAGCAAGATTGCGAGTAGTGCATCTCAGCGCCTCTCAGCGGATTATTACAAAACCTCTTGCGAATGGGGATTCTCAGCAGAAGGTCAGTGCACCGGTTTTCCTGTCTTAGATCTGCTTATATATCTTTATCTGTGCTCATACGTAGAAAGAGCTATCGAACTAGTAACACCGAATACTTGTCTAAATTTCTATTCCCAGGTTCAAACTTAATGTCCATTTAACCTACCTACAGATTTCTTGTGAAAACTTTAATACATTTTCGGTGAGGTGGTCAGTTGCAGAATGGTGCTCCTTTAATCCACAAGGCTGCTTACTTTTCAGCGGGGAAATCCTTGATGACTGGACTATTAATGGACACGAATGATTTTTCAGTTGTGTTTGTTACATAGTCAAGAAATGGAATACTACATCATTGGCCAAATAATTGGACTCATTGTAAAAAAAAATAATTAAAAAATCTTTGTTTTCAAAAACTCAACCTGCTGACCAAGACAGAATTTATTTTATTTTAAAACATAAACTAAACATTGCATTTCAACTTTCCAGCAAGGTCTTCTTCTGACTCTGTACCAAATACAAATGAAATAAGGTACAAGACAGGAAGATATATATACACACACAAACATCACTCCCCTCCAGACACAGGATTATTAGAAAGTTGTTTATCTGGAACATTCCTTTCCATGTGTTCCAGCAGGTAGCCTTCTCCTGTCAACTATTGTTTCACCTGACAGGCGATTTAGATAAACATTTCCTTTCATCTGCAACGTGATTGGACTCCTTATCTCACGCTCTTTTTCCTTACCCTTGCTTTCTTCTTTTCTCTTCATTCTTTTCTCCTCCTTCGCTCTTGCTCTTTCCACACTTTCTAACACTTTCTTCCATTCTTTGTTTATCTTGAGTCCCCCATTTCAGTTCATTGTCTCTTCTTCTCCTTTCTTCTCTATTTCCTTGGCATCCTTCCATTTCCTTACTAGTACTCTCTTCTCCCTTCCTATCTACTTAACCTCATCCCACTCTATGTCATGTGCTGTTTCTCTCGTGTGCATAAATATCGCATTTCTCTCTCTCTTAAGTCGTACATCATCCTCATGTTCCTTCAACCTGTCTTTCAGCCTCTTTTTTGTTTCTTCTATGTAAACACTCTGACATTCTTTACACTTTACTTCGTAGATAATCCCTTCCTCTTCTCTGTTTTCCTTTTTCTTGTTTGCATTCTTCGCTATTTTCAAGATGCTTCGTCCTCCCTTCTTCTAAGTTTTAATGCCAGCTTTCCTAAGCATTTTGCATATCTTTTCTGTGGTCTTCCCCATACTCCTTATGCCAAACCACCTCTCTTTTCCTTTCTCTTCCTCTTCTCTCCTGCCACTTTTCTTCCTTCTTCTGTTTATGTCCAGTCCATCCTCCTTTTCTCGTAGCCATTCTTTTCC
This sequence comes from Lepisma saccharinum, assembly GCF_977018435.1. NCBI lineage: Eukaryota > Metazoa > Arthropoda > Insecta > Zygentoma > Lepismatidae > Lepisma > Lepisma saccharinum. Next base: position 62,948,850 of record NC_139229.1, on the reverse strand, counting down.
ATTCTCAGTTATCATGGACACAAGGCTTAATTGTGTTTTCTTTGTTTTTGAAAGTGTTCTAACTAAATATATTTGATGATTCTTATAACTTTTATTAGATTAAACTGTTTGTCTGCTTCGATATAATCTTGTTTCCCACAATCCTTTCTTTTGCTGTGTCCCAAGAATAGATGGCAGTACGATTCTTTGCACATTCGCGACAATACCTCGAACAATACGTACATTGTTTTCCGTGTTATTTATGCTATTTCTTTGCTTATAAACAAAGGAAAAAATATTAATTGTGATTGTTGTAAGGGTGTTCTTTATTTGTATCTCAGGAGAAACATCATAAACCACGTGGTTTGAAGTTTAGAAATAAGAGTGATCAAGGAATTGTTCAGAAGCAGTGATTAAAATAGGCTCGAAAAGAGCGAAAGGTCACACAAAGTACTGGCAGTACTTGCAGTGTGTATAACAATGCAATATGTATCACAAAGCATTAAATCTGTCAAATTTCTCTACATCTGTATTTCATTTTTCTCAACTAATGAGTCCAGTAATTTGGCCAATTTCATTTTGAGGGGTATAAGAACATCCCTGGCAGGGATAAAAATAATTTTATTTTGCCGGGGATAAAATGTTTTATGGGGGGAGGGAAATTCCCGGCATCCCCCCCGGTTAATTCGCATACTGCATTAAGATAACATTGGCCTTGTTTATATTGAAAATGGAACAGAAAGAGATTAGTGCGAAAACATGAATAAGCGCGCAGAGCATAGTTTGCTTACTTAGTTGCCACGCGCACTTCAACAATGGAATGTTTCAAAATGAAGCCTAATCCAGTAATAGAGATAATGTTCCGACACTGACGTGCAAGTTAACAATAGTGACAAATTAACTAGTGCAGGGACATTTGCATATTTGCCTTTTGTAATTGAACGCCGACGGGAGGGGGAGGGGGAGTACAATGATTTCTCATTAGCTGTGCGTGCGACAGCCGTACGTCAATAACCGCACACGTTATGGTAAATGCTGGTTGGGGTGAGGGCAGAGGGTGGGGTATGAAAACTGCAAATCGATCGCAACAATGTTCACGAACGCAGCGTGCAGTTACATAATCGATTCGATTATGTGCAGAAACGATTCTTGTTGTGGGGGAGAGTTTTGTACGTGTATGTTAGTTTCGATATATCGATGTCTCTTGAAATCGATTGTTTACTTATCAGAACGGATAAATCTATACTACCTTGTGTTAGGTTTTTCAGTCTATCGAAATGTATCTTTCCAGCCCAATATATTCCTGATATGTCCATACGGGGTCTCACTTTCGCACAGTTCCCGAGCTCCGCCCCACCCTTCGAGTTGTGACGTCACACAAATTACAGTGCCTTAATGCTGAGCTCCAAAACTTAACATGCCTAAAGGTTGACGCCCACTGAGACGCGGCGAAACACGGAGATCTCCGGCAACAGAACTTCTGTTGTCTGCTTCTATTGAAATCAAATGATGTAACGCCCACTACAGGGAAACGCGCGGAAACGAAACACGGAATTTCCGACTAGATGTCTGAAGGTTATTACCCACTGGGACGCCGTTCTGTTGCTGCGCTTCCGGCGTCTCAGTGGGCGTCAAGCTTAACCTAACAACGAATGCATTTGATCTTAACTTGAGAACGCGAAGGGCGGGCTTGACCGAAAAGGGTGCTTGAGAATTGTGCGATCAGTTTTAGCCGTTCGTAGGTTACCTGATATGATTAACAATAATGTTCCTGTCGGTTAATAGAGAATCAATCCATATCAAATGGTCCCAAATAAAATAAATTGGTTCTCTGATAATATATTTAAAAAAATATTTCTTGTTTTTATAATCCCTATGCAAGGGTAGTTCAAAATAGGCATTATTGCTTTTGTATATGACCGTTTTAAAAATGGCTGCATTTTTTTTTCATGGCTTCCAGCACTTGTGGCCTTTGCAGACAGTTACGATAAATCTGATTAACTCAAGTAAGAAAAACGATAGAAAGCTGAGGTAAAAAACATTGTCTTCAGTATATTTCAAGCTACATTTTATGTCCTGTGCATTTTTTGGCTATCTCTAATGCAAATGGCTGAAATTCAGGGCCAAAGGTGATGTTGGCTCTTAAAATTCAAAGTTTAGGACATTTTTAACAGGTAAGGACCGTAATATAAAAGATATATATGTTTTTAAAAAGAAAGATATACATCCAAAGTTTTAGAAGAAAATATTGGAGCTCTATTGCTAGTTTTCTCTTTTAGTTTAAGCTTTTTGAAAATTCGAGTTTTTCATTTTTTCAGAGGCAGTTTGTCCAACAATAGAACAGAATTGCTAAATTTTGGCGTCCAGTAAAATTTAGCTTTGTAGCTCCGGAATTTTCAGACATATAAATACCTCATAGATCCATTTTTGACTAATTAATCAGTGAAATAATTTAATATATATATGTCGTTTCCATTGCACGAAAAATTTTCAAATCGGCACATTGTTGTAACACTTTGCCTGACCACGAAGACTGAAAATCAGTAATAGTTTACATGCATTGAAAATGCAGCGAAAGCTTCATTACGGCAATACAGCAGAGGTGAGACGAATAAACAAACCGTGGTTCTATTCGACTCGCGTTCCCGCCGCACACAGAAGCGCCATGTGGTGCGGACCGCGAAGGTCAGCGAATATGCAAATATCACGTCTCGTATCAAGATCTCGCAGGAATTAGCAAACCTGGCGTGGCGGACGTCGGAAACGAACAAAACAAAACACGGTCTGCTGAATGGACCGTATAATCCCTCCCCCCGTTTTTTGTACCTTACGTCGTCTATTGGCAGATTTGCGCAGTCTGGCACCTCCAGGAATTGCAATGCCGGAATAACGAGGGCTGGAGTAAATTGAATCGAAAGGGGAGGGCGTGGGAGGTCACGGTGCAATATCTCACTGGAACAATTGCGTACGAGCGGGCCTCCGGGTGGAAGAACATGACGTCACCGGTCGTAACCACGCTCTGTTTATTCGCGCAGTACGGTCGGAGACACAAGTGGCTTCTAGGTGAACTACGGTAAGAGTCTATAGTGAGGACATTGTTCGTGGCGCCATTTCCACGTATTGAATGACCGTAATAATGGATATAATTGCTGGATAAATAAACAAAAAATAATAATACCTGTCATAATCGCTCATGGAAACGCTGAAATGGTTGCTTGAAATCACGATTCTTGAGTTTTCAAAATTTCCAAATAGACAAAGGGCTTTGTTTGAGTTTGAAGTTTACTTTGTACACCGACAGGCTAATCGAGACTGAACATACTTATTAAAGTAGGATCCGAACCACTATGACTACACCGGGTATCGAAAACGGATCCCCTTGACGTCGTCGCTTTGTAATCAAGGAGTACCTGGTTCTCCTGTGGTCGTATATTGTACAGTCACGGACACTCGTAGGTTGTAGCAATTCCATTGAAAGTACAAGGTGGCCCAAATAAAACTATACCCATAGTAGCTCAAACAAATCTATACCAAATGAAAGCAAGTAAGCACAGTTCTTTTTACTGCAAGTCTCCAACACTGCCTGCAGCAGGTGTTGGAAATGATCGCCCTCAGCCCAAAGCCACAGGTCGGCCAGATTTCCATTTGTCCACTATGGGTATGGCACCATTGCAAACCAGAAGTGCCCACGACTGTACAGTCGTTCGTATCTCACTATAAACTGTAAGTCCAGTCCTAATTAATCTTAGCATAAAATGGACCTAAGACAACTTTATTTTATACCGGATGGCCAAATTAAAGTTACCCAACTCAGAGCCCTCTGTAGCCTGTTTGAGGCATCGTAGAACTCTGAAATCGGGTGAATCCACTATGCAGACCATGGGGAAGAGGATGGCGGTAAAAACAAATAGTTCAATTTTCCGCCACCAGGTTGAAATGTGACGCTGTACTTCCATGATGGGTTATAATAATGACGTAAACTGCTTCAATTGGTTATGGATTTGCCTGTACCTTGCAATCTTGCAATAAACGAGAGATTATTTTCTCGCAACTTCTAGTCACTAACCAATTAGGCCAGTCAATAAGGAAAAAAATTAGGGAAAGCTGGAACAAATTTTATTATTTTTCTAAAAGGGTTCTTAACAGCATATTAATTTTGCACCCCTGTACCACCCCGGATTTGGCCGCCCTCTTTGAAAAATGACGCCCAAAATCAGTTTTTTGCAAATATCTTGCTTGGAAAGCACTTTACAGCAAAAGAGGTTACGATGAAAAATAATCTATTACATAAAATTCTCTACAAAAACTCTTCTGTGCATTTTTCTTCTAGGATGCTTCGTTTAGGTGCTAGATGAGCAAGAAAGTTTAGGTTATTTTCCCGCCCCGTTTTGCAAGCGCGGAAGTCAAGGAAGCACCTGTTACATGATGTTTTGCAGTATATCTCTTCTATAAAACTGGACTTATTACATTTGTTCTTTCTTTAAGAATGTCATTTATGGTTCAATTGCTTTTACGAGCAATTGAACATTGCATGCAGTACTTTATAGGAAATAGTTTAGTGTGTAAAAAGGTAAATAAAGGTAAAGTGCTTACTTGTGCTTTGCACCATGCCAGTTTAGTGTGTGCGGGAGATTATATGTTTGGTTGAAAAGTCAAGGTATCTCCAAAGGAACATGTTGACTTTGTCCAAAAGGGCTATTTAACAATAAAACGCCAATCTAATCGAGGATTCCCAGTTTGAATACCCGGTGGAGGCACATTTGGTGGTTTGGAGTCCATTTTGACCTGTGGGTCCAGTCTCGATTAGCCTATTCGTGCATAAAGTAGACTTAAAACAATAATTCAAACAACAATAACACGATCACAAAAGTTTTGGTCTCTGATCTGGTCAGATATGACGACTGAGCCGTGATGTGCCCCATGAAGAGTTGTAGGGGACGGCAGAGAAGTGACTGTTTTGGCATGCCTACTAGTTCACAGATAAAATAGATGAGCTGCATGTCGATGTACGAAAGTCTCTTATATCAAGGAATAAGCAAAGACTTCCAGTTCTTTTGTCAGTGATTCTCTCTCACCCATCATTCCCTGTTTTGATGGTATAAAGTCAATAATTACAGGAAACATGAAAACCAATCCTTCGGCTGCTCATAATGTTAGAATGTCTACAATGTTGAGTATTTGGCGAATGTCAAGTTTCAACAAAATAAGAGAAATAATCACTGGATCAGTCACTTCTGAAGTGAAAATCAAGAGATGCATTGTATCCAGTTGATCCAGAGTTTTTATTAAAAATAATATTTTACTAAAAAGTCACAAGACCTATTCAGAGTACAAACTGTCCCATACTCGTTGTAGCTGATGAGGTGGGGAAGTGGAAAACCAAAAAGCCTTCTCTTTATGATCCCCTTTGAACCATTGAACCACTCTCTGTAAATTTCACAGATGGTATCAACAGACAAGGAAGCTGCACCACCAGAATTTCTTCGCATTATATTCTGTGAACGCCTTCACGGTTCCACAAGGGGCCTTGTAACTAGAAAATTGGGCTAAAGTGTTCATTGATCTGTGAACATTGCAAAGATTTACCTGTTCAAAACCTGACACTGTTTTATACTCTGTCCGGGGAATATCTGGAGAAAGGCCGCGCGCATTATAGTTGAGAAGGGGATAAAGCGAGTGGATGGCGCGAAGCACTACACGCTCCTGTAAACGGCTAGTAGCTACAGTAGTTTTCCCCCCACCACGCAATTCTGTTCCGTCTCACGCAGAGGTTTGGAGTTGGGGGGGGTGGAGTTAGGGCCCCACACTTTCTTACACGGCCGAAGGTGGGGGGTGATGTGATCAGCACCATGCCGCCTTTACCCCCAGTTTCCTCCAGGTAACCACTTTATACGACGCTGTGTGGGTACTGGAGCCGTTGAACAGGTGGGAAAAAATCTCCGTTCTTCGCCGCTGGGGATCGAACCCAGGTCTCTCGCATGGTGGTCAGACGCCCTAACGACTCTTTTTTCTTTAAGGAATACTCCTATGCCGTAGTATTCTCCGTCATTCACCATTTTCTCAACTTTCACACATATCACTTTATACTAATATTCCAGGTTTTTCTCATTACAGACATACACAAGCATCCATGTTCTAGCCGGAATTCGAACCCGGGATCCCTGGCATTGGAGCCTGCTGTGAAAACAACTCCACCACGGAGGTCGACGGGACTGAGCTACCGCGGCTCATACATTTAAAATAGGTATTATAAGAAGAAATAAGCCCTCAAGTTACCTTCTAAGACAGTTTCCTTGTCTTTCGCTCTTGAAAAATAGAGTGGAGAAAAATAAGTGAAATTACTCACTCCTCTAGCACCCTAACAGTGCTTCTTAGAACAAAAATGCACATAACCTTTTTTGTAGAGAATTTTATGTAGATTATTTTTTATCATAACCTCTTTTGCTGTAAAGTGCTTTCCAAGCAAGATATTTGCAAAAAACTGACTTTGGGCGCCATTTTTCAAAGATGGCGGCCAAATCCGGGGTGGTATAGGGGTGCAAAACTAACATGTCGTTAAGAAGCCTTTTAAGAAGATAATAAAATTTGTTCCAACTTTCCCTATTTTTTTCCTTATTGAACCCCAAAATCATCCCTTGTTGACTGGCCTAGATGTCTTTATAATTAATAACTCAGCTAAATCACTTAACATGATAATAGTCATTATTACAGCGCCACATTTCAACCTGGTGGCGGAAAATTGAACTATTTTTTTATATATAGCCATCCTCTTCTCCATGGTCTACATAGTGGATTTCCCAAATTTCAGAGTTCTACGATACCTCAAACAGGCTACAGAGGGCTCTGAGTTGGATAACTTTAATTCTGGCCACCCGGTACAAAGTCGGCGAGTCAATGAGTCTTGTCATCTCGAAACGACACTTCAAAACAAATATCAAGAACTAGGTGATCTGGATGGTGATGAGGTGGAACAACACTGGGAAAAGGTGAAAAATACATTTACAACGGTATCAAAAGACGTTTTGGGATATAGAAACCCTAAGAAAGAGAACTGGATGTTAGAGGAAACTTGGAGGAAATAGAAGAAAGGAAACACATTAAGCAGAAGATGAATATGTGTAAAACTAGGAAAAGGAAAGCAGAATTACAAGAAGAATATAGGAAAAAGGATCATGAAGTGAAATATAGTGCGCGAGCTGACCGTAGAAAATGGACCAGCGAGTTAGCAGGGAAGGCAGAAAAAGCAGCAAATGAGGGAAATATGAAGGAAGTGTACCAAATTACAAAGATCTTGTCTCAAAAGATAACCATACGGAATCGCCCAGTGAGAAATAAAGATGGAGTACTCCTTACGAATAAGGAAAATCAACTCAATAGATGGAAAGAATATTTTTCAGAAGTATTAAACCAAGCCATAGAAGGGACAGAAGATTTGCTTGAAATACCGGAAGAAATGCCAGAATATGAAATAGATGATGAAATAACTACTAAAAACCAACAAAAGAAGAAATTAAAAAAGCACCGAGAGAACAAAAGAGTGGTAACATTCCATCAGAAATTCTTAAGGAAGACAATAGAAATATTGGAACCACTTTTTGCAAAAATATGACAAACAAAATCAATACCAGAAGATTGGAAAAGATATTTACTAGTAAAAATACCTAAAAAGGGAGATATTACCAACTGTAATAACTGTAGAGGCATAACACTACATTCGGTCCCTAGCAAAGTTCTAAGTAGAATTATTTTAATCCGAATTAAAGGATGTGTTGAGAAAAAGATCCGGAGAGAACAAGCAGGCTTTCGAAGCAAACATTCCTGGTTAGATCAGATAAATACACTGCGTATTATTACAGAACAGAGTATGGAATACTTCTCTAATATGTACCTTATATTTGTGGACTTCCAGAAAGCAGTTGACTCTGTAAATAGAATGATAATGTGGACAGTTGTAAAAGAATATGGCATTCCAGCACATATGATTGATCTTATTAATAACTCCTATGATGGTTCCACATGCCAAGTTGTGCATGAGGAAATACTTATGGATCCAATACTAGTTATTTCAGGAGTAAGGCAAGGATGTATTTTGTCACCAACAATATTTCTGATGGTAATTGATAAAGCAATGAAGAGGGTAATGGAAGGAAAAAGGAGAGGTATAAATTGGAGTCTCACCTAACAGCTAGAAGACTTGGACTTTGCAGATGATATTTGTCTGCTATCTCACACATATCATAATATGGAAAAGAAATTAGGAGATTTGGATAAGGAAGGGAAAAGAGTTGGTTTAAAGATAAATAGTACAAAGACGAAATCATTAAGAACAAATGTAAAAAAGATGGAAAATTTCCACTTAAATGAGGAAAATATTGAAGAGGTTAAGGAGTTTACATATTTGGGGAGTTTGGTAACAAATACAGGGGGAACAGAAGATGATGTTAGATCAAGAATTAGGAAAGCAAATGTGGCATTTATTCAGCTATAAAAAGTTTGGAAAGCCAGAGAAATTTCAATAAAAACTAAGCTGCGAATTTTTAGAACTAATGTGAAGACAGTTCTTCATTATGGATGTGAAACTTGGAAAGTAACAAAGAAAATTGCTAAAGATCTACAGACATTCATAAATAGATGCCTAAGGAAACTTCTGGGAATATATTGGCCAGATATTACCTCAAATGAAGATCTATGGAAGCATACGCAAGAGGAACCGGTGGCAATACAGATCAAAAGAAGAAAGTGGAAGTGGATTGGCCACACATTGAGGAAAGATCCATCGGCAATAGAAAGACAAGCATTGAGCTGGAACCCACAAGGACTACGTAGGAGAGGAAGGCCAAGAATGAGTTGGAGAAGGACAATAGAGCAAGAAATATGGGAAGCAGGAAATACCTGGAACGAGATAAGGAAGATGGCTGGAAACAGAGTCCGTTGGCGATGTTTCGTTGAGGCCTTATGCTCCGTAGCGGAGTAACGGGGAATAAGTTAAGTAAGTCACATTTCAACCTGGTGGAGGAAAATTGAACTATTTTTTTTATATATAGCCATCCTTTTCCCCATAGTCTACATAGTGGATTCACCAAATTTCTGAGTTCTACGATGCCTCAAACAGGCTACAGAGGGCTCTGAATTGGATAACTTTAATTCTGGCCACCCGGTACAAAGTCGACGAGACAATAAGTCTTGTCTTCTCAAAACGACACAAGAGATGATTTCCGTTTTATCTCTAAAATCAAGTGATCTCCTCTCCAGAGACGTCCAAAACTAGATCAATTAACAAAATGGCGGTCTTCCTACCTTCCAAGTCTAAAATGAAACGATTACCCCGCTGAGACATCTAAAAATCAAGAGTAAACCTCTAGGTTACACCGCCCACACGAAAGTCGTTAATCCGTCACCGGACCTGTTAGCATGCAATAAATCGCCCTCACTAAAAATAAATTAGTATATGTTCTACCGATTGAACGGTCTGTAACCTAAACTTTAGCGAGGGACAAGAGAGATTAGAACAGACTTGAAACAAGCTCTGGCATCATACATTACTCAAAGCCTCAACAGAGTTAACCACCAGAGCAAATCATAGATGGCAGCAGCGTTCCGTGACGGCTTCAAAAATTCACGTTCCCTCTACCTCGACTCAACACCATTGGGACCGGTTGATCTCGCAAGGACTGTTTCGGCGAGAAAATATTAAATTTCCTTCTTCGTGAGATCAGCGCTATATTAAAAATTGATGCGGCCAGTCTGGGACGATCTCGCTTGAAATTCCGTATCTTTTTTCCTCTCCTGGAGCGTCGAGTCGAGATTTTACATTCCGCCATGTTTGACACGATCTTCGGAAACTAGTGTTGCCAACCTCTCAGCATGTCAAAACCATACACCGGCGTTTAAGGGATTCCACAGTGCACTATTTTTAATTCGAACTTGGACAATTCGAATAACTCCGAAAACGTGTTTAATGATGATTTTTGTTAATTCGAATATTTTTCTCTCCCCTTCAAGTTGGAATTAGAGAAAGTCCACTGTGTGTGTGTGTGTGTGTGTGTGTGTGTGTGTGTATAAAGGTTTCCCCGATAGCGTAATTAAGGGGTCCCCAGTTCGATACCCGGTGGAGGCACATAGTGATCCGGATCCCAGTACCGATTACCCTATCTGTGCATAAAGTGGACTTGCAGCACAAAACTTAAACAAAGAAATCCGCGAAGTTAACCACACTATCAGCCTTATAATTCCTGTCAGAAAATATGATTCGATGCGCAGACTGAAATGTGTCTCTCTTTGTCTTAAAAAATTATATTCTGCGCACATTTAATTTTATTATTTTTACCTTTTTCGGGATTGTCTGATTCTCATTCACAATAGAAGATTCAGAGATGTTATATCGCTCCTAAATATTGGCATATTAATTGCTAATTATTTTCGATAAATGTTAAATTATCTCAGTGCCATACATTTGACGTACGGTCCAAAGTACGTCCGTATGAAATATAAAATTATCGTACACATGTGATAAGGGTAGTGCAGTTGGCAACGCTGTCCCGGAGGCGCAAATTCCACACTGGCCCGTGAGCTGCTGCTAAAATAATAATGAAGAGTGTTCAGGACGTGTCGAGCTACGCAGCCGGTCCAGGAAACTACACAGCTTTTACCGTCTGCTATGGGCAGTAAAAGGTTCGTAGTAGGATCATAGCAAGACAGTAATTCCCCCTCCGCCAACATGATAAGTGTGAGGGGCGGAGGGATTTTGTCAAAATAATCCCCTTCCGCCACTTTATCGTCTTTCCTGTTGCAGAGTGATATTTTAAAGCGGAACTCTTTTCGGACGGGGTGTCGTAATCGGCTTATAATTGGAACTGGAATTTGGTTTGGGGCAACGTATTATCATCTGGTGCGTATTTGGAACAATTTGACCACGTGAAAGGGTTTGACCTGCGTGCAAGGACATAACATTTTACAAACGAGTTGAGACAAGAGTTACATGCAGTGACTAGCTCAGAACTATGAAAAGGAGATTATGATTTCTATAATTTTATGTATATTCTCCTTTTTTCTTGCATGAATTGGGAAAGAGCATATCCCACTGCACAGTCAAAAGAGAGAACTATTCAGAATCATTGAGGTAGATTTATGCATGTACAGTCAGCGGCAATAGAAATGGGACATCTAGATCCTGAAATACTTGTTTCTCTGGAAGGCGTTATGTGTGTTGCCTATAAGTAGATGTTAATAGCATCTTTTCAATGGCAAGTTCTGCCACCACACCAGAGTTAGGCAACACACATAACGCCTTGCAGAGAAGCGGGTAATTCACGATCTAGGTGTCCCATTTTTAGTGCCGGTGACTGTACATAGTGGGATAAGGAGAATGAAAGATGCAGAAAGAAAGAGAAAGGGATATAAGTAATAAGAGGTAGATATAAAGAGTGTATAAAAGTAAGGGAGAAAGAGCGAGAAGACGAAAGAGAGAAAGCAAGATAGAAGAACAGATCATAACGTGAAGATAAAAGGAGATATGAAAAAGGGAGAGAAAGAAAATAGAAGAAATGAAATGGGGAAGAGAGTAATGAGAGAGCAAAAGAGATAGAGTAAGAGAAAAAGAAGGATAGAGAGAAAAGAAGATAAAGAAAGATGGAAGGAAAGATATTGAAAAAGAGAAGAAGAGAGAGAATATTCGAAGTTATGAGACGGAAGCAGAGAGTCCACAGGAAACAATTTCATCCACTCTTGAGCCACTGGATTGTTCGTTGACAAAACGGAATCAGCAACGTTAAAAGAAGTGTTTTAAAAGGAACCGAGTTGAAGCCAGCGTGACACCGCACAAGCAAGTCCGCTCATTCTCATCTTTGTTGAAGCGAATTGGTACCACAGATGCCATAACCGGACACGTCACAGGCCATATAAATCCTACCGAGCGATCGTCGTAGGATACGTGTGCTGGCACGCGACCGGCATCACGAATGACAGGAGGGACTGGGGGAAGGGGGGCAGGGGCGGGGCGGGAACGAAAGACTCGCGTGTCGTGTGAAGCAAATTTCACAGAAATTCTCTCCTATCTGCTGGTCACGCTTCACATCCTACATAATGCAATGCACTTACCGGTAACACGTAATTTGTTCTGATCCAGCAGCGTTTTTTCTTTATTGTTACCTTTCTTTTCTGAGGGTCATGAAGGTATACACAGGAGTATAAATGTGTGTCGGTGGTGCTCCGAAAGTCTTAATCACGCTGCTTTGGTCATCTAAAGAAAAAGTGGGTTGACGTCTGCATGGCGCCATGCGTGTTGCAGAACTCTAACGGATGAGCGAACTTCAATAGAAACTATACGGCTATTGTGCGTGGAGTCAGGCAACACACATGTGTCGTCCCTGTCAACGCATGCCTTTTAAGCACTAAACTATTCAGTCTATGTTATAAAAATCTATGTTAGTATTGTATCTTTTCTCTAAAGATTGTTAGATTTCTTGCCATAAAATGTGATTGTTAATGTTACAATAGGTAATGAATTGTGTAACTTAAATATAAAAAAATGCTGAAACTATGGAAATATAAAACAACTATGTAGTAACCATGGTAAATTGTAAACAAAATTATGATATAAAAGAAGTAGACTTTTGTAAGCCTACGGGATATTCTCCTGGTTGCCGAAAGGCTGATGGTTCAGGGGACGTTGGGTAATATCTTGCTTCAATCTTCGGATTGGCTGGTGTACTTGTACTCCATTTGGCAGATATTCCACAAACCCAACTCTGAATAAGGTGTTCTCCTGCATCATCAAAAGACCAGGGTTATAAACTTCGGTACAACTAATAGGTTTAGGCCTACAAGTTATACCGGGTGAATTGTCTGTTTGGAAAAAGTGTTTGTATAACATCAGAAGTTTAAATAAATCTTCGAGTAAAAGATCTTAATGATCTTTTATTTCAAACCTACATAGGTGACAATTAAAAATAAATCCTACACCACAGACCACGTAAGGGCTTGGTCCTACTAACCCTTAGAAGCCTTTGAGAAGTCCGATAAAAGGGCTGTAACCGACTAACATAAAGCCCTAAAGGCAGAAGGTGCGTGTCACACATAACCTTACTATGCAATGTTAATTGTGCATTACTCACTGTATAGTTCATTTAACTATACTTATTTCAACACCACCTTTCGAGAGAGTTTCTACAGGTGACGACACTTAGGTTAAACAACTACGTACGCCACGAAACCCCCTAGGAGTTCTGTACTAATTTTTGCTCCACTATGCTACTATTCCTATTTTCTGAGGAGAAGGGACCAAATTTGCAAGGATTCTACACTGGGATGACTTAGAGTTTTGGGCCATGGCTATGAAGGATGTTTCCTTCATTTTTCTCTTTCAAATTCTTCGTGTGGTACTGCCATGTTGTTACACTGAATGCTGTTTGATTCATTCAATACGTGTTCGGCTACTTTCGACCCATCCATTTCATCTTTGCGTGTGTGGTGCTGGTGTTCATCTGTGGAGGGCGTCCTCCTATGTAAGCTGGTCCACATTAAGACATCATTCCGCATTAAGAAGACGCTTAAGAAGCATACAATCAAAACACCAAACCAGAAAACCCTATTCGAGCAACCTAACACTGCATATGTAACATACCATGTGGAGCCAATTGAAAACAGGAAAATCAAGGAAGCAGCCTTCATAGCGGTGGTGCAAATCCTCATCCCAGAGTAGAATTCAAGTAAATATGGTTCCTTCTCCTCAAAAATTAGAAATAGCATAAGTGGAGCAAAAACTAGTGTAAGAATTCTGGAGGTGTCGTGGAGTAGTTTGTGGTAAAATCACAGTCTGTCGTAGGTTCGATTCCCACCATAGTCCTATAATTTGCTTTCGGTGTAATATATCCTTTGGTCCCTTACATTAAAAGAGGAACATAAATTTAGAGCATTTGAAAATAAAATCCTTAGAAAAATATTTGGACCTAAAAGGGATGACGACACAGGTAAGTGGAGAAGGTTACACAATTTAGAACGGCATAAATTGTATTCATGTCCAGATATTATTAGAATTGTTAAATCAAGAAGACTTGGGTGGGCAGGCCATGTGACACGAATGGAAGAGAAAAGAAGAGTTTACAGGATTCTTGTTGGGAAACCTGATGGTAACAGACCTGTAGGAAGGCCAAGACGAAGATAAAGGGGGATGACGTTGATGTGGACCTAAAGGAAACTGGTAAGCATGGAAAAGGTTGGAAGATCTTGCCCAGAATAGGGACAGATGCAAGGTTTGTTTTAGTGCAGCCGTAAAACTTCGGGTTTAAGAAGGCTAGAGAGTTAGTTAGTTATATCCTTTGACCTGTTGTCTGTTCTAACCCATCCAGACACACTGATTACTTAATTAGCAATCCTGCAAATCCTGAAGGAAGAAAAATAAGTGATAGAGGCTGAAAACTGTTAATCTTGGGACAGATTATTTTTTTCTACATCACGATACGATGCTTTTGTCACCGCGGCGCAAGGAAGGAAAACAGTCATTTGTCTGTGTCGTGACTTAACACTCGATAACGAAAATCACGCCACGCATTGAATTTTGCATAAACGCAAACAATAGATGATTTTCCAGAATGGGGCCAAAAATAAAATCAATCCCGCGTCTATTTTCGTTCGTAATGATGGAGGGTGAATAAAATAGAGCGCGTGCGGAGGGGGAGAGAGGTTTTTCTGTGGGGCCCCATAATTGGCCAGCGGTTTGTCATATCACGGTCTGTATCATGTGTGTGTCACATTGAGCGCCTTGTCACTCACACGACCGCACTATGACGTACTGTACGTGTGACCACTTTTAACACGAAGCATGGCCCGTGTTTCCCCTCGTCCTCTTGCTGCGAGTGGAGAGGGGGGGACTTGAAAAGATGATTATGCGCATGCGCGTTTTGAGGTGCAGTTTCATCATGTAATTTAACGTGAGTTTGCACACAGTGCCTTGAAGTTATATATTTTTGGTAAAATAAAATTTCGAGATTTTCTCTATACTGGGAACATGGCATAGTTTTTTGAATGAATAACATACACTGCAGAAAAGAAATTAATGTTCCTTTCTTATGTGAGTTCTGGTGTTATTCTACTCATGAGTATATTATCCGTAGCGTAGCTGTACAGCTCTTAATATAAGGATATAATGGGTGCGAGAGTGGAGGTCTGTTTGGAGGACTTTGATGGCGGCCATTCCAGTAAGTTGGATGAACGAAAGTCGAAGAATGTTTGAAAGAACTAACCCTTATCTATTGTGGGATGAAACAAGGGAGCCATCATAAAAATCTCAATTTTCTAAAACCATTCACAGACACTCGGTCAGGAAGTCAGCTGTCACATTCCATCACTGCGTAAACAATGACGTCAGGGTAAGCAACATTTCTTCAAGCGCTGCCGGGTTTTGTGGTGCAACAGACTCTTCAAAACACACAAAACCCGAAACGAATCATCAGCAAAACCGAAGCAGAGCAAGGGCGGTAAAAAGCCCAGTAAATTTAGAAAAGGGGGTGAGTTGATCGCAAAAGCTATCTGCGAGAGGAAGAGTTCCAGGAGAAGTCAGTCAGTTAAGAACGCTGCGACGTCTACGCCGGACTGCCTGATCGAGAGGTGAGTTGGTCGGCACACAACATCCCTTGGTTCCTTCCACGCCACGGCCTAGGGGCTGATAAGGGAGATTGTAGGGGGACCATAAAACGTACCTAAGCGTTAACTAACTCGGTCCCTCATTTCATGCTCAAGAAACCTGTGAACGCATCACTATATAATACTCCCTTTATTTACCCATAACTAGCCTACAATGACTTATGGTGCTAGGTTCATGATTACCTGTATGGCTTTCCTGATTCAGCTCCAGGACAGTTCTCTCCATCGAATCTCTACCCGTTTCCTCTATCAAATCTCCATCCAATTTCGAACTGTATTTCCTATCCAATCTAGAACAGTTCTCTCTATCGAATCTCGAACAGTTCTCTCTATGGAATCTCGAGGATTTCTCTCTATTAAATCTCGAGCAGTTCTCTCTATCGAATCTCGAGCAGTTCTCTCTATCGAATCTCGAATAGTTCTCTCTATCGAATCTCGAACAGTTCTCTGTATTAAATCTCGAGCAGTTCTCTCTATCGAATCTCGAGCAGTTCTCTCTATCGAATCTCGAACAGTTCTCTGTATTAAATCTCGAACAGTTCTCTCTATCGAATCTCGAACAGTTCTCTCTATTGAATCTCGAGCAGTTCTCTCTATCGAATCTCGAACAGTTCTCTCTATCGAATCTCGAACAGTTCTCTGTATTAAAACTCGAGCAGTTCTCTCTATCGAATCTCGAGCAGTTCTGTCTATCGAATCTCGAGCAGTGTCCTCCATCGAATTTCAAGCATATCTCTCTATTGAATTTCGAGAAGTTATTTCTATCGAATCTGGGTCCTTTCTAAAACTTTCAACTCTCTTCTATCCTCCATCTAAACTCCCGGTCATTCACTTCTCTACGCCAACACCCTTACCACACCTTGCCGTCGTACCAATCTCCATTTCAACCCATGCTGACGTTTGCATTTCCTCTTCCTTGTTATTTCCAAACAATCCACAAACCTTCAGAATGAAGAAAGCTTCTCTCCGCTTTCAACTGAGCATTTTTCTTATTATAATTATCCAGAACCTTGTAGTCCGCAGGATTTCTTCATGGGACGACCAATCATGAACCCCTTCACCCAAAACGTGCTTCAAGAAATTCCAGCGTTCTTGTGACGAACTTGTACTGTATTATGTAAGTCATGCTTGTAATGATCATTCATAATAATCAACGCAGTGTACTCTGATTAATTGGTATTGCATGCGTGATGTGTATAATTTTCGTCTGACTTTTTTTTCCAGGAAAAGGCTATGTTGAGTCACTCAGTCTAGTGTTTCGCGGAGAACTTAATTGCGATTAATGCTCTCTTTGAAGTCCACACGCCATTTTCCAATTTATTTTAATCTCTTGAATTTGGTGGGAGGGAAGTCATTTGCATCCCACAGTTATTTAACGAAGATGGTCACAAAGTTACCCTACTATAGAGGCTATGGAGACTATGGGGGAGTGAATGCTTACGAAAAATAGTTCAAAGTTTCACCACCAGGTGGAAATTTGGCGCATTGAATTAAATGTCCCCAACTCAGAGCACTCTGGAACCCGGTCGAAGCAATGGGTTGCTGTGAAACGTGGTGTAGAGGCTATGGAGACCATGGGGAAGCGAAAGCTGACGAAAAAAATAGTTCAAAGCTTCACCACCCGGTGCAAATGAGGGGCATAGAATTGAAGACTAAAAATGGTAAACGATGTAAGTGCCAAAATAATTCAAACACCATTTTTCACGTTAAACTGTGAAATGTGCCATGCTTGATAATGTGGTAAACGTGAAAAGTGGCTGGTAGCCCTCTAAGTAGTTCAAATGGCGTGTAAAGAGGTCACTAGTGTGAACGTTCGTACGGGCTGATGTGCTGAACGATGCGATTTCCCAACACTTTCGTTTTTGGCATTTACAATGTTTACCACTTTTAGTCCTCAATTAAATTTCCCTCTGGAGCCCTGTCGAAGCAACGGGTTGCTGCGAAACTTGGTGTAGAGGCTATGGAGACCATGAAGAAACGAATTCTGATGAAAAGAAAATAGTTCAAATTTAAATCACCAGGTTGAAATGTTGCTGAAGTAACAACAACCAGTAATGAGTTTATGTCGGTACAGCTGTGTTCAATATGGTCCCTTTCAACATGAATGACCCTTTGAAAGCATAAGGCAGTGATCAATAGTCGCACAAGGCATTTCTCGGAATATTCTTCACTGTGCACTAAATTTCAGCGGAACTATTTTTTTATCGTCAGCATTCACTTCACCATGGTCTCCATAGTCTCTACACCAAGTTTCGCAGCAACCCGTTGCTTCGACCGGGCTCAAGAGGGCTCTGAGTAGGGGACATTTTATTCTAAGCGCCACATTTACACCTGGTGGTGAAAATTGGAACTATTTTTTTTCGTAGCATTCGCTTCTTCGTGGTCTCCATAGCCTTTACACCAAGTTTCAATGCAATCTGTTGCTTTGATCGGGCTCCAGAGAGTTCTGTTGAGGGGAAATTTAATTGTAGCTTCCCAGTATATGATGAAATAATAGGTAACAAATGTCTGGGTTATTTGATACGAAATGGAGTTAATATGAATTGAAGATGAAAATAATTTAGGCACAACGCTGAAGAAGATAATATTCGATATCCAGGGATCGGCGCATTAAGGGGTTGTAAGCTCCCTACTTGATGTCTAAGACAGGCATGGTTAACCTGCCGTATTTGTGAAACTGTAGCGTTCCTTGATGTGGTTGGTGCCCCAAGCCAATCTCTACATTGCATTCATTGCTTCATCATTTCACCATTATCCGCCTCGGTGGCCAACGAAGGTACCGGGCTGGAATCCCGCTCCGCGTATGGATATCCCTTTGTTAGTGTCTGTCCATCATAATCCAAACACCATCCTCATTACCCAAAATGAGCAGACACGTGAGCAAAATAAGAACAGGAACAGAAATACCAACGACCATGGATTTATGCACACACACACACAATTTCCTCAACACCGCCTTAAAACTTTTCACACAGGACCAACTTCTGGTCATTTTGGCTCTAAATATACCCTTGTACTCATGAAATACACCCCCCCCTCAGACTGAAAATTCTGGATTAAAAACTGCCAAATCGGTATGGTAAGGCGTGACTCTTTTTAAAGTCAAACTCCTTTTCAACGCAGTACACGCTTAACTACACTTTACAGACTAACGAGGCTCTGGCGTCTGGAATCACAGCCAGTATATTTCTCTGTAGGGCTCGTGTTGTGTCGTTCCTATATGTTTGTGATTACTAGGCCTAGGACTTTTATGACCTAAAAATCACCAAAATATGCAAAATAAAATATGCTCTTATGGCCTAAAATTGTACAAAATATGCACTATAATTTGAAAAATATGCCCTTATAACTAGACTGTTTCAAACATCAATATCTAACTTATGCTGAAATATTTTCAGTTTTAGTTCACAATGAATACTTTCTGTAAATTTTCAGTTGAAAATGAAAAAGATTTTGCTGTAGTAAAAAAAAAAAAAAAAACTCAAGTGAACATGGGAGTAAGATCGAATCCACTTGGAAAATGATTTTATATATTTCTTGAAAAACGAAAATATGCTGAATATGACCTAAAATGCATCAAAATATGCTTTGTCACGTAGAAATGTCCAAATATGCCCTCAAAAAGCACCTTAATTCAATTAGTTTGTTCACAATATGAATTTCTATATATTTAGGGAACACATCACCCTTACCAAAAAAATATGCTAAGTCATAAAAATCCTATCCCTAATTATTACCCTTCATATATTTCAAATTATCACCTTTCATCCTTATCTTCGCTGTTAGTCGAAAGTGACAGATAAGCGAAGTAAAATAACCAATCAATGAAGCAAAATTTATATACATCCTCATCGTAGCGAATCTTAAGAGGGGTGGAAAGCGGTGTAAAATAGCGAAAATATACAACATTGGTAATACGTAGTTGTACGTTTTGCAGGGGCTATGCTCAAGAAGGTACAAAAGCCATACTAACGCAAAGGCCCAAATTCCTCTAGACAATCGTATCACTATTACAGACTTCGTAAGAAAGAAAATTTGGAATGTAAAAGATTGTTTCATTCACTACACTTTGGAATATTTATAATATTGATAAACTTTAAAGTACGTGCCGTGCAGATAACTCGGAAGTGGTGGTTAGTGCTAAGACCAGTGCTTTTTTGCAGCACTTGTTTTTTCCCAAGTTAATGTATTCCACAAACATAATTTAATTGCCGTACGGCTAAGATTTTGATGCAAATGCATCTTTTTTTTGGTAAGGCAGAAACATTGCATAAGTAGATAGAAATGTGTTTTACACGTAAGTGAATTAATTGGGATGCCTTTGTTAGGGCATTTCTTTTTGCATTGTTTGACTCTTTTTGGAGTAAAGGTAATTTTTAAAACTTTTTTAAACATTTGAGTAATTTTTCGGTCTTTTAAAAGTCATATTATGCATTTTTCTACATTTTGGTTCCCGACTCTCATCTCATTGCCTTCAGCGCAGCTCTGAATGACTGTGTTTGAAGAAACAAAGAAATTCTGTGCAGTATTGTTGATACAAAAAGCTGTTGTGTAACAATTCAGCTCAAACAATGTGATTTCCCACTCTATCAATAAATACATTGTCGCCAGACGGATTATTGTTAAAAAACAAGGGGTACAAAGTTTTGTGCCATTTCAACTACGCTCCTGTTGTGTCGATGGAAGTCGAGAGAAATTTTTCCGTGTACAAGGCTCTCTTGTCCGAAAACCGACAATCATTCACTTTTGGAAATTTTCATATGATTTTCGTTGTGTACTGCAACTCAGTACTTAAAGTGTAAATGATGACAAAAAGTGAACTTTCTTACTTGTACTACAATACGCAATGAACATGTGATAGATACTGTAACGTTAATTTGTAATTTGAATTTCTCATGGTAATTTATAAATTTGTTTTACAAATCTTTCAGACTTTTTATGTCATTTTTCTAAGTTTATAGGTCATTTTCTTGCATGTATTAGGTCATTAATCCATTTTTTAAAGGTCAGTTTTTTGCAATTTTAAGGTCATTAAAATGCTAGCCGTATTAATTGGATAGATGCGCGCATTCTACGAGGGAACTCACGAATGCGCGTTACCTAGGCAACAAGTCCAGTAAATAATTATCACTTTGCAAATAAAGGAACATCATGGATCCTTGTCACATTGTTTCGCTTCTAGTGTTACTGTCTTCCAATTGACCCTTTCAGCCAATGAAAGGCACCAGCTGTTTACGATCTAGCAGACATTTTTGCTACACACTGTCCCGGCAGACTTCCTACACCTATTCTATCGAGGTAGATAACCGCTAATTCACGTTTTGAAATATCTAAATAAAGTGAATTGGCAACATCTAATTTACTCCACGTGAACTTGACAAGCACTGTCAGTTCCTAAAACAGACGCTATTGATGGGGGAGGCTTGAGGTGAGGATATACTGGGCTCCACGTGGACATGACATATGGTTGTCAGAGGGAAACTGATATTTCTGAACTTCCTTTGAAGTAAAGTGGCGTTAGAATCAGGACTTCAACGATGCGTGAGGTGTAATAGTGCACCTCTTCGGCTCAACTCAATCAGCCAACGTTGATTTTTCTACATCTTAACGCTAAACATGAAGACGAAACATGGATGAAACTGATGAACATTCACAAGTGTACGTCAATGCTCACGCCAGAATTCGAACCGGTGACCGTCAGTAACGAGACTGGGAGTCCAGCACTCATTGTGCTCGGGCACCAGAACAAGAGATCCCGGTTTCGATCACCGGTAGAGGCCCATTGCACAATGGTTCTGATCCCACTCTAAACTGTACGTCCAGTCCCGGTTTGGCTTGGTTGATTGGTTGATTTGGCGTTTTAAGTCCACTTTATGCACAGTAAGGCTAATCGGGACCGGACCTACAGTTTAAAGTGGGATCCGAACCACTATATGCCTCCATCGGGTATCGAACCCAGGACCCCTTGATTACAAGTCGACGATGCGGGGAAGCCCAGTCCCGGTTTGGCCTCTCTGCGCATAAAAGTGATGTTGTAATGAATTTATGCGGCCACAGAGGCGATCCGAAATGACAGGAAAGAGAAAGAGAGATTAAAAGATATAAAGAAGATGCCATGAAACAAAAAACAAGGAAATGTAACGAGGAAAGATAAATTAAAGAAGAGAAAGGTAAGGTTTGGTTTGATTTGGTTTATTTTACTTCACTTTTCTGCCACTCTTGGATAATCGCGAAGATGAGGATGATATGCTGAAATTGATGAGAGGACACTCGCAAAGAACAACCAATGCCTACCCTGGGATTCGAATCCGGGACCCCCGGCGTCGTAGCGCGCTGTGCTAACCACTCCGCCACGGCGGTCCCCGCGGAGGAAACGAAAGGAGTAATAAAACACCCAATGAAGCTTTTATTGTTTAAAATTAAACACTCGTTCTGAAATGAAATTGTGCGGACGTAACCTACATCCACAAATCCCCTCTTCCCTGTGGGCTTACGGTCTGCTAAGTTTCATCTTGTCGAGCCTCTTCAGTTGCTGAAATGTCGACAGGTACCACGACCTTCTTACAAGGACATTCTACTGGGGAAATTACCCTAAAAGTCGTTGTTGTGTCGTAAGGACCTTTCAGAAGGTAAAGACCCTCGGGCGCCATTTGCAAATAAGGCCCGGTAGACACACACGAGCCGGTACACATCGACGCAGTGTCTCCACGAAACTGCGGAGTAATTACGTCACAGTCTGTCCTCTCCCCGTTTCCCTCACCCTCCACGCCCTCCCCCATCCCTTCAGCTCGATACCTATTTCTCCCCGACGCTATGCGAGACACGAGCAGCTTGGAATGGGGCCCTTTTGTACTTCCGCTGCGTCAATATCACAACAAATGCTCCCAACATGAAGGCACTTAGTAAGGAGTCGCTCTATCAGAAACGAATCAGTAAAAAGAACGCATCGTGTGCAATATTGGTTCATGCACAGCGTTCGAACGAGGCACAAGATATAAATGTGTTATCGAATGCAAAAAAGGTCCTGCTGGAAAGACGTTTGCATAAAACGCGCTTTGATCAGTTCAGGTAAATGTAATCCGTTCTTACGTACAGCCGGTGATCGGATTTTCGAAAAAGGGGGGGGGGCTTACGTATACTTGTTTTTAGTAGTCAGTCTCTCGCGTTCTTTTTCAAAAACAAAATAGGGCTATGCCCCTCGCCAGCCCCCCTTGGTCATGCCACCAACGCAAAATATAATAGGCAAATTGTCCATTATCAGGTTCAATCATTCTGTTTTCCGTCATGTGGGGCTTAGAATTCAAACATTATTATATTATATTTTGTTATATACTTTTACACACCTCGTTCAAGACAAAGCTTTAAAGGCTAGGGGGAAATTTTACTCATAAATTTCATTGTTTGACCTTTCACACAAGACCTATAATTTTTGGACTTTTGAAAATTGTGGAATCATTTATATTTCGGATTGAGTGGTACATAACCTGATTCCTGTACTTTACACACAATTTTTTCGATCTCAGTTTTTAATTTGGTTATTCTGTTCGACTATGAACTAACTGAACTGTTATTAACAATAAAAATATCAATCTTTATGCTTTCTCGTAGCTTGAAATGAACTATGCTAATTTCCAGGCGGGGAGGGGGCGACGAACCGGTTCGATCCCCCCTCCTTCCCGACGAAAATGCCTGTAGCTACCTATTGTAACATTCGGAAGAACGTGCTAGTAAAGAACATTGAAGTGAATCTTGAACAACTTGACGTCGGAGCACATCTTTGTATTCAAAGTTAACATTCAAGTCTCATTTTATTTAGAAACTACTCTAAATAAAATCATTCAAGTCAAACTCTTGACTAATCGCAGCAGTGATAAAATAACATCGTAACATCGATTATCGAACAAAGGCATCCACAGAGGTGTTGTTGAGAGACATTTAACTAGAAATATTTTATCAATTTCTTTCCATATCGAAATCTATGGAATCTTCATTATATATTTCTACAGAGAGCACACAAGAGATGATAGCTGGCATTCGAGAACAAACCGTGGAATAAAATACTCTTGCATTTCAGTCTCTAATTGTTTTGCTTATGAAAATTAGAAAAAAATCCTACACTTTTTGTGAAAATATGTTGCACCATTATGATCCCACAATTACTCCTATGTTGTCTAATACGCACTGCCATCTTTTGGTAAAAAGTTAAATGTGTCCAACTATTCTTGAGTACATCAGAAAGTTTCAAACTCTTTATTCTTTAAAGTAAGAATTATGATTAAGATTATATACGTATAAATAAGATTTATGATTTTTCATGCAATTGTGCGGCCAATATTTAGGCACATGTTGCTTGCGTCTACTGACAAAATTTCGACATGCTAGTGTTGCCAGCTAAGGTGATATGCCTCTAAAATGGCACTTTTTCACTTAACCCGTATAATCGCCAGTCGTAAATACATCAAATGCTGCACATGACCAACATTGGTCGCAAATGACAGTCACCAGACGTCTAATTATGACCCTTAATTTCTTATGTACTTTTCCACCAAAAAGTGGCATTCTGGAAAAATTTTAACGCTACCTTCCGCCTGTTATTAATTTATGTAATTGTCTGTATAGAGTAAACTGATAATGTTGAGTATTGTAAATATCTCAATGCATGAGGCTTTATAATGCACAAAACCCGATGCAAATATCTGTTACGGTTTTCATGATGTACATTTTCAAAGCTAGGGTTGCGCGACTATTGAAACACTCTGTAGTAGAAGTAGGAACAGGCAGAGATAGAGAGAGGAGGGAATGGAGAATGGACAAATAAAAATAGAAAAGCATTAGATAGGGAAATAGGGTATCAAATATTGAGAAATGATGCAAAGGTAGAGAAACGAAGAAAGAAAAATAGTGAAATGAAGAAAGAAAGAAAGTGGTAAAAATGGAGAAACAAAAAAAGTGAAATAAAGAGAGAAAGATAGGGAACATAGTAAGAAAGAGTGTGGAAAGAAAGGGAGTAGAAAGAGAATAAAATAAGCTGGGGGGAAAGGTTCATCTAAGCAGGGTCCCCCCGAAATCATTTCGCCTACCCTTGAACCAGCCCTGACGAAATTGTTTGCCTACGCATCTTAATTCTCAACCCAATTGATAGGATACAATAAAACAATAAACAAATAGGAAAAATAAATCACAGCAGAAAAAGGTATATACTACACTAGCGAACTACAGTTCAACGGTTTGTGTACACCTTGCACTGACACGATTTCAAGCTTTCATCAGCAGCCCTTTAAAAAAGTTAAGTTATCCACAGAGACCATTTCCGACAACTCACTAATGTATCCACCAACAATTAAGCCAAGCGGCGCTGAAGGAAAACAGCCAATCGTGTCGAGTTATCATTCCAGTGATGAATAATTGAGATTCAATCTAACATTAAAACTTGCAACACTGCAACGTAGCCCCGCCCCCACCGTGCTTGGATTTTAACACCTCGACACGGAACATGTGATACATGGGAATGTTCCTAACGAGAAGTAAAAAGTTCCCTATTGCGAACGAAGAAAGCATGGGTTCTTTTCTTGTGCGTGGAAACGTTGAAAGACTGGGAGGGGCGTTCCGACGCGTACAGGGAAGGAGAGAGCTATCAATCTTAATGAAAGACTTGTGACATAATTCGCACTACCTGCGTGATTATTATGGGGTGCCGCAGGGGGTAAAGAATACATAATTTATGATCCGATATTGTGCGGTGGTTTTGCTCGAAACGAACGCCTGTTTCGTTAAACGCACATGGGTGTTAATAATTTATTTCACGGAAACTACAGTTTATGCTATCGGACAGTTCCTTAATGTTATCGCAAAGTCTCAAGCTTAGTTTCTGAAGGTGCATGCTCCATGTTGTGGATGTGAGATAAAAGGTAAATTGTGGTGTAATGTTAGACCTTCTGGAAAGACAATCTCACTTCCGCGCAGTGCAACCCGGTAACTACTTCTAACAGGCCAACGGAGCTCTGGCGCCTGGACCCACGGCCAAGATAATCCTTTCTGGGATTGTGTAGTCATGTGAGCCTCAGCTTTGAAATTAGATAAGGAGATTCTCGTTCTCAGAGACATTACAGTTTTTGTTCTTGTCTAGTAGTGAATGAATGAATTAGTTTTAAAATTTGAGTGAGGATGTTTTTAACATATTTTCTTTTCTTGTTAGGAACCTGTCTCCATTTTTGTTTTAGTTTAGCCCTTATTGCGTTACGGGCAAAAATAGCCTAATGATGATGTGCCAATGCTACACTCCTCACAAAAGTTTAATAGGTGATAGACGCGCCCTTGGAATGCAACTACACATGGTATCTGTCTGGTGGACGTTCTCATCTTTTCGCCGACATATGCCACCGTGCCTATCACCTATTTCCTAATATAAAAATATTCAAAACTTGTTGTGCCTAATATTTCAATATTCCAAACTTTTGCGAGGAATGTATGAAAATCAACCAATCAACAAAAGATAAATTCACCAGCGCAAACCTTTTTAAAAAAAATAAAGGGGGCAAAATTTGAATGAACTCTATTTTATATATTCACCTGTTGTTACATACGCACATGTTAAGGTAATTAGGGGGGCAGAACAGAAAATGCCCATACTCCCTGCCACTTAGCGTAATACTACCTTGCAAGCACGGAAAAATGGGTTATTTTACGTCGCTTTTATTCAGAATTTTGGCAAATCGCGACGATGACAATGAGTGATGACATGATGAAGGGATCCTCACAAATAACACCCATGCCTAGGTCGGGATTCAAACTCGGGGACCCCGTGTTGTAACCAGCTCTGCTAAGTGGGGGAGATGTGTAGATGACCTTCCGCATGTTCGCCCTCGTATTCTTCTTTCTTCGCCCCATTCCAACCTCTTATGGTAATCGCAATGATGATGAAGAATGATAATTAGATGAAAATTCGTGGACACTCATAAAGAAACACTCTTTACGATTATCTAAAAGAGGCGTAAAAGCGAAGTAAAATAAAACAAATCAATGAATCAATCAAATCAAAAACTTTCAAAGGTTACAATCTATCCTGGAAATCATTTTATTTAATTATAGTATCAATAAAGGTAAAAAAGGTAAAGTGCTCCCCTGTGCTTAGCACCACGCCATGAAGGCGTATAGGGGGTGTGGGGGTAACGCCCCACACTTTCTTGATTCGGTCGTGAGTGGGGGTGATGTGATCAGCATCACGCCCCTAACCGCCTTTACCCCCCAGGGTTTCCCCGGGTACCCATGTCATGCGCCGCCCAACGTTAGAAAAGTTCAGACGCGTTACCGACTGAGCCACCGCGGCCACTATTATAGTATCAATAGTTATGTTATTAACCTGAATCTGTTATAAATATTGTTGTTGAGTTCGATTTTAAGTCAACTACGGTATATGTACAAAAAGTCTATTCGGGACTGGACCTACAGTTTCAAGTGGGACTCGAACTTCTATGGGCCTCCACCGGGTATCGAACCCGGGAACCCTTGATCACAAGGCGATGGCGTTATCACTACTGTTCTTAAATAAATACAAGTGACATTCATAAAGCTTGCACGATTACTAGCGTTTCAAAAAGAGCTCAGAAAAAGAAATTTATACTTGGACTCCTAGAAACGTATTGGAAGTAATTTGAAAACACCTGCATCTGCGGTTCGCAGTCACCTCATCGCTTCCATCTTACCCGGTAGAACTTTTTAAGCCTCTTCCCCAATGTGATCGCAATTGTTCGTGGGACCTTCCACTTTAAACTAGTTTTCACGCAATTGTTCCATGGTCGCAATTGCCTGCACATCCAACAGCTCGGCTACAGAGAAGACCGAGTTGATAACAGGCGAGTTATCGACATTACACTCTGGTTACATAAATTATTATAAAATAGCAATAAATTACCAAAAACTCAAATTAACACAAGTAATAATAATATCTGAGAAGATATGTTTACCCCCGATAACATCCTGGCTAGGCTCATATACCACTGCCACATAAGATCTACGTACCTTGAATTCAGTTGACTGAATCACCAAACATTAGCTTATTACAAACATAAATTGTCTCTACTAGCGCATCTGTTTGTCTATACATGTTAATAATCGATATCGAGTGATCTACCGATTACTGATTAATTCCCCTGCAGCACAGCGAAATTACTCGCTGTTAGCCCAAACTCCCACTTAAACGTCAGCACAATGACATTCGAATAAGATAAACAGTGAGATACAATTTCAAGCCAGTTGTTCCTAAGCTGTAGTTTCAATGAAACAAGTAATGATGATGTAGAATTACCGGATTCAATCTTGTTGAAATTTTTAACATAAAATTAAAGCTGCCAAAAGAGGGGAAATGTAAGAGAAACATGCAAAGACAGTGAAACATGCAACAGAAACCCGCCAAAACAGTGAAAATGTAATAAAAACCTACCAAATCAATGCACCATGACATAATAACCTGCCAAAACAGTGAAATGCAATAGAAACCTATCAAAACAGTGAAAATGAGATAAAACAAAGCTGTCGAAACCTTGGAAATGCAATAAGAATCTACCAAAGTACTGAAACATGTAATAAAACTTACCAAAACAGCAATATGCAATAAAAATTGTCAAAACAGTGAAAATGCAATGAAAACTTGCCAAAACAGTGAAAATGTAATACTACAAAGCTGTGAAAACAGTGAAAATGCAATAAAATCCTGTCGAAACAGTGAAACATGCAATTGAAACCTGCCAAAACAGTACAGCATGCAATAAAAACCTGTTAAAACTGTACATTATGCAATAAAAGCCTGTCAAATCAGGGCTTCATGTAATAAAAACCTGTCGGAGAATGCATTGTGGAATAAACACCTGTCAAAACAGTGCATCATACAATAAAAACTTGGCAAAACAGTGAAGCATGCAATAAAAAACTGTCAGAATAGTGCATCATATAATAAAAACCTGTCAAAACAGTGCATCATACAATAAAAAACTGTCAAAACAGTAAAACATGCAATAAAAACCTGTCAAAATAGTGCATCATACAATAAAAACCTGTCAAAACAGTGAAGCATGCAATAAAAACCTGTCAAAATAGTGCATCGTGCAATAAAAACTTGTAAAAACAGTGAATCATGCAATAAAAACCTGTCAAAAGAGTAAAATGCAATAAAAATCTACCAAAACAGTCCAACATGCAATAAAAAGCTGCCAAAATACTGAAAAATGTCTAAAAACACAGAAAGGTTAAAATAAATCTTCAGAAAATGCAAAATAAAAACATTTTCTGTTCAAACGAAGGAAAGAAATTGCTATCACGTCTCGTCTTTAGGGCTGAGAAAACGAATATGAACCTAGATAAAAAGTATTGTAAAGAATTGGAGGCAGCAGGCAACGCCCAATAAAGACCGCATGGTAGCAGATGCTCACGGTCACTTTTAGGAAAGAGCTTGTTAACACGACCTTTTCATTCCGAAACCTTGGTCGTCCTTCCATCAAGGTACATTCGCTTCAGACCTTTGACAACGACGATGCTCGAAGCTTGTTTAATGCGTACCTGTGCGTGTGTGCGTAAAAGCTGGGAGGGAAGTTGTGGTTTTAATCGAATAAACGGGAAAGTTGACGACGAATATTGATTCAAATGTCCCGTCGCGGTTGCGGGTGTGTTAACGATCTCGTCTTGCACGGGGATTCCAGCTAAATATGGGATATACTGTTTAATACCCCACGATGCATAGTGGAATCGGGAATTATGTTATACGAGCAAGACCGGTGATAGCTGAATTGCAAGGTAAGTGTGTGGAGCTAATGTACATGTTTCAAGTAGTCAGTACATCATCGCATGGAAGCAGAAAATGCATGAACTCCATTTCACATTTAACAGATACAAACCCTCTCTCATTGATTTAGTAAACAATTTTCATTAAATCAATAACCACGTAGAAAGTTGGAAACATTGGTTGAAAGGATTTTGGGAAATATTACTCAAATAGGAGGCCCACAAACATGGTATGATAAAATCCATTTTATTGATTGGAATTTTGTTACTTAGAGTCGCTTTTCTGCCACTTTTGGCTGATTGCGACGATGAACATGAGTGATGATATGTTGAAATTGAAGGGACACTTACAAAGAACATCCATGCCCAGGCCGGGTGACGTACCGCACATTTATATAAATTCAGTGATGAATTTCCTCATAACTTCGACATATAGGTTTCATGAATTTTTATTAAAAATTAAACTATTATTGGCGACAGGAAGCATATTATGATGGTAATTTCGTGAAATTGAAAACAAAAATACTGGCAGTAACAAAATTACATGTTAAAAATGGATGAAAAATTTAGTGTAGGATTATTTCGGGCCAATATTTACCTTCAGATTGTTTTGAAAGAAATATTTTTTTGTTAATTGTGTCATGCTTGCTTAAAAATTAACTACTAAGTATAATACGATAATTTTAATATTCTTCTACTGAATATTCAACCTCCTCCACCATTATTCCTATGAATAAACAGCTATGATGTTAGCCTCAGTGTTGAATAATTGAATGAAAAATAATTTGATCTGAATCTGACTCTTTGTTAGTTCGTATTATAAAGGCAAGATACATGTAAGCCCTTGTATAATTCTCAAAACTTGAAGCAAAATATTGCAGCATATCATGAAAATATTTATTATCACGAAAACATTCACTACCCCCCCCCCCCCCCCGTTGCTTAGAAATCTCTGTTACATGGCAAGTTCTGTTGGTTGAATATGTGATGTACCCAACTGCAGTTACAGTTTGAGTGACTTCTTGCATGTTATTGTCCCTTGTCAATCGTTTATATACAGTACGTCCCTTTCTTCCATTCATCGTTTGTTGGATGGCTCTTGGAGCGAATACTTATAGCCTACTACGATTGATTATAACACTGGGTTAAACGACGAAGTGTAGCATGTGGTATCAAGCCAAGAGCTGGGGGGTACAGACTACCCCTTCCCCCGAAAACAAGTGGCGAAAACTTTTATTTGGTTCATTGTGTTACTTAGGAGTAATACTAACAAATGAAAATGATATTAAAGAGGAAATAAAAAGCAGGCTTAATTCAGGAAATGCATGTTACTTTTCTCTTCATAAACTTTTGTCTTCTCGTTTAATATCTAAGAAACTAAAAGTTAAAATATACAAAACAGTAATTTTGCCTGTAGTATTATATGGATGCGAAACCTAGTCCCTTATATTGAAAGAGGAACATAAATTGAAAGTATTTGAAAATAAAATCCTTAGGAAAATATTTGGACCTAAAAGGAATGAGGAGACGGGTGAGTGGTGAAGGTTACATAATTTAGAAGTACATAATTTGTATTCATGTCCAGATATTATTAGAATGATTAAATCAAGAAAACTTAGGTGGGCAGGCCATGTGGCACGAATGGGAGAGGAAAGAAGAGTTTGCAGGATTCTTGTTGGGAAGTCTAATGGTAAGAGACCTGTAAGAAGGCTAAGACGAAGATAACATGGAGATGGACCTAAAGGAAATCGGTAGAGATGGAAAAAGAGTATATAGATCTTGCTCAGGATAGGGCCAGATGGAAGGCCTGTGTTCCTGCAGCCATGGACCTTCGAGAAGAAGGCTAGAGAGTTAGTTAGTTAGTTAGTTAGTTAGTTAGTTAGTTAGTGTTTTTACTTTGGGAATTAATATAAATGCTAATCCCCTTTCAAATTATTACAAATGAACTGTGTTTGCTGGAATCATGCTTTCTAGGGTGGTGATGCGTCTATCAAATCTCACAAGATGAGATATACTCTATACGCTCAAACACTAGTCATAAGGTCCATAATTTTTTAATTAGAAATGGTGGAACAATTAAAGTTATTAGAAGAGCGGCTTCACCGCTCTTGGCCCATTATTTCCATCGGGCTATACAATTTAGTGAAATCTTGATTTCATGTTTTTCAGAGGACGAAGCTGGAAAAACTTAAAATGCAGGCAAAGGTAAAAGCGGGGAAACTTTTATAACATTTTGCAATATTGGAACTATGCGGGAAAGTCCGAGAACAAAAAATCTGTTTTCCACTGTATTTTGAATTATCTTTCGAATTTTTGAGAATTTTGTGTACTCCCCTCCTGCCTGTCACTCTGCCCTTTTCAAAATTTTCTGGGGTCTCTACTGTACCGAATCCATTATGTATTATTCAGTTTATTACATCAATATATATTTAATTGCATAATAATTAATATGTAAGACATCTTTAATAGTTTCAAACCCAACAATCCCCAAATTTTCACACCGCACCCCAATATATTCACAAGCCTTAATTTATGCCCATTTTTGTACTAAATTTGCCTTTACATAACCTAAAAATCTACTCGTTGAGCCGATTGAAGATTTTGAATAAACCACCGAAAGATAACATTTTCCAGCATCCAACTGGAGCAAGAAATGTCAACCAATATTATAAAATAGACCAGCTTGTATTGCCTCTCTTGGTTACATTGCTAAAGATGGCTACTGGCAATTGTCTAAACATGTGCGCCGAATACTTCTTTTCTCATTCTTATTGAGGGAAATGTGTAGTTTGTTCAGCGACAAAGTAGGGTAAACAATTAAATTCAGAGTCAATAAGTATGTTGACTTTCAGAAAATAATCTCAATGTATACAACCATGGAGCGTCCAGTATGTTGTCGATCCTAAACTCATACAACTTCTGGATCATATACACCGTCACAAAATATATTGACCATTATCTGCCGTTATAGAAGTATTGCCGAATTAAGGGAGGGGGTTAGAGTTCAACTCCCGCCCCCCGAAAAAAATCTAGAATATTGATTAATGCAAGTTCAGAAACAAAAAACTGCAATTCATTTTCAAATACTTATTCAAAGCTATGCAAAAATACAACGAGAAGAAAATGTTGAGAGGATCCTTTCTTGGGACAATCGAGATAAAACAGTTGCAATTCCCGAAACTTGTACGAAACCACTTTTTCCTTGAAATCACAGCCCATCCACGACCCCTGCACTTTCACTTCTGGCTGTCCTCTTTCCAGTGTTGTTTATTTATTTAGCTTTTGTTTCACATAGCGGAGATGTAGGCTCGTGCCTTGTCTTAAACTCAACTATAAAATGTGTGCATCTATTTATCCATTAGATATATATACATATAGGTATAATACATATATAAAAACAGAATATAATGAACATACTTGTACATACACCCTTTACAATAGACAAACCACAATTTAAAAAATAGCAAACAGGTTCTTCCTGATTCAGAGTGAAAATTCCCTTATGATTTTCCCAAAAATCCCTTTCTTACCTTTAAATACCCTGTGTTGTTGGATGAGATTTTTAATCCCCCTTGACAAGAGTTCAGACCTGGGACCTTTGACTCCGTAACGTGTTACGCTCACCCTCCACAAGCTTGTATAGTGTACAGTGACTGTAAATTATACTATTAAATATAGCAACAATTGTGGGTGAACTCGTCCCGAAAGGCGATGTAAGAAAGTATTAGTGTTAATATGCTTCTATACACAAAAGTCCCTTTAATTCACAGTTGTTGCCATTTACAGGCAGAGAGGTCGATCTTGTACGTTCAAGTCTAGGCATTTATTTTCTTCGTCACTTATCTAGAAACTACAAATAAATTGTCAAAGAAGATAGGAAGTTGCTTTATTGTGTAGTTACGTAGTTAGTGTTCCGTAATTAATGGCTGTATCGATATTATCAGTGATCCTAGATTCAGAGGCACCGTACGTTCAAAATTCCATCTTCCTAGCTAACATGAGAAGAAGTAGCCACAGTTATTCTATTAAAGAAAGCCGTCTTTAAATTTCTCCCAATTAAGTTACCTGTGAAACCGACCGTATGGTTTAAGTCTTGTTTCTCAAACACTTCTCAGTCTGTTATATTGTTATTATACATCAAGGATTTGCAATATAATTATAAAGAGGGGAAGTGATAATTGTAACGCTGGCATGTCTAACCTTTGCTTATAACATCAGTTCCTAAGCTATACAAGTTTTTATTTTCAAATGCTAACTGCGCCTTTTTGTAAATGTACCTGGAATATTACATGTTTATTACGTAATGAAACAATTTGGATTTACGTTTTATTAACCCTACAGAGCTAAGGTGGGAAATCAGTAACGCTAAAACTAAGGGGTTGTCATTTTGACGACCTTATTCTTTCGCTTCATAGGAAGATTTTATTGGTAATTAAAATTGGCTACTAACATAATTAGTATTAGGAAAACAAAAAAACGTTTTAACATGACTTAACGTTCATATTTACATTTAAAATAGCATTTATTTGGTATTCTCCACAAATTGCTTGGAAACAATGACTGCATTCCATTTTTGTTATCCTCCTTTCCTTTCATGGTTTTCAAAGGTTATTCGGGAGTTTGATAGATGGATGCTGTGCCATGACTTGTCTAAAGCAACGAAACCACATTTTTTAGTTTTATTTTGCAAAACACAATCGTTTATGCCTTGTTCAAATAAAAAATAGATGTGGCAAATTTGATCACGTTAAAGGTAATGCTTCATCAGAACGACTACGCAGATAAAATAATATCAAATAATTTGTCAACCGGACAGCAATTCAACCCAGACAATATTATTCCCTTCCCAATTCAAGGCCAATTGAAGGTACTGAAGGTGCCAAGCGCATCATGAGGTAAGAAAGGAAGGAGATACCTTTTTGCATTACGCGACGTCAATTTGACGAAGTCTTATAGCTTTCTAGGGTTACGTAGGCCATGAATTAATATTGAAATTTGAAGAGAGATACTTCTGAAGTTTCCTGTTTCCGAGTATTCTTTAATCCAAAGTAGGGATAATATAGTAAAATTAGTTGGTGCAAGGATGTGTTTTATATTTATTGTGCCAAATCCACCTTTTGGGCGGTTCACATATGAAAATTCAGTACAGGTAATGGATAACCATAATGGTGCTTGGGTGTAAGGGGCGACCCTTTCAGAAAGCATCCAAATTTCAATCTCACTTCAACATAGTACACCCTGGATTGCATTTTGCACACAAATGACGCTCTGGTGTCTGGACGTAAAGTCAGTATAATCCTCTGTGTGACTTGAGTTATGTGTTAGTGGTCATTTCATCTTATCACCATTCATTCTCATTAGCTAAAAATGGGAGAAAAGAGAAGTAAAATGAAAAGAAGTCAATCATATCAGTGGTCTTAAAATTGAAACTACAAACTCCTCTTATTTCTGTTCAGACTACAATGACCGAAAAAGGAACAGTACTTTTGGCATGAACGCAAGATGACCATCTTTGGATATCCTGAGTCATTTCGAACAGAAGAGTGTCTCGCTTGAGTTCTCGTATATTCTGCAAGAAGTGTATAGCAACAGAAATTCTATCATGATTTTCATGTATATCTGGATGTCAGGTGTACTACGCATGAAGCACCAATGAGGCGTATTCCGCCAATCACTAGTATGAAGACACAGATATACATCAAAATTAAAGTTCGTGTCCATTATGTAGCCATTATTATCCGCTGTTCACCAGAACAGATAATTGTGTACCGTATGTGAAGAACATCATACCTCCACAGCATAACAATTACTCTCATCTTCAAGCATTGAACATACGAGTTGCTAGTGCACAATATCCATCACTTTTGAAGAGTACCAATATCGCCATAGTTATATCTGTCACAGTCAGGTTACCATCTTAGTTTGCCTTTCAGATATGTCCTGATTCACATTTAATGAGATCATTCTGGAAGGAAAGGGACACTTTAAAGTAATTTCAAATTGAATTCTACTTCAACGTAGCGTTCCCTCTACTCAAAAATTTGGAATCCTTGATTTGGAACTATGAAGCATCACTATCTGCAAAGGCTGTTTAGGAGAAACTCAAATCTACTTATTTCCAGTTCGACGACTAAAATATCAAAGTACTTGTAGACGGTGTGGAAGACTGAAGTCAGAAATCCTACACTGACATCTAAATCTAGATCTGTTAGCTGATGGACCCCAATTCCAATAAAAGAGGGTTGAACGTGTACTTGAACCAGAAGGTAGAAATTCGATACTGCAATTTGAAACCCGCCCAAAACGCCCTTATTTGCCCTTTCCCTTATATCGACTGTTTAAGGTCCCACCGAAGCATGGATCGGATGCAAACAGGAAACTATTTGAGCCGAGGGACGAATAATCCGTGCGACAAGAGCCGAAAAACCTAATCGAATTAACGCCAACGCGTATTGGTTTATTAAAGCAAAATGAAATTCTAGGTTAACCATTATTACTACGGAGGGGGAATCACCGCGCAGGTCCCACGCCGAACGTATGCCATCATCGGAAAACACACGCATAGTATTCTCGCCGGGGTATACCCCGACAAAACATCTTCAAAAGCCGGTCGGCGAGGTCGCAACCTGGTGGCAGTTCTCCGATGCATGACCAAGCACGTAGCAACTCGAGCACGCGAAACGAAACCAGTTTTTCCCCATTCCCGAAGGACCCTTTCCTCCACGTTGACGCAGGTAGGAGAAGGGGCGGAGGAAAGGAACAACCTGGGACTTTTGTCCAATGGTGTACAGGTGGGTACTTACTCGTTGTGTGGGATATCCTCGTCCTGCTCCAGACCGACCGAGAAACAAATTGCCAGCACAAGTAGTGCAGTCCAATGGCGCGCCATGTCCGCCGACTTTTTTTCACGCACACATACACACCGATCAAACGTCCCGCATCGCACCTACCATCCCACAAGGGGTGGCGACTAAGTTGAAAGAACACACAGACAAAGCGGCGGGGATCCGAACGGCACACACACCCAGCTCTGGCCTCGTTGGAGTCCCGGGCAACTTGCGCCAACACAACGCGCTGCTATTGATTGGGGCTAAGGAGCAGTGTTGGTAACTCTCTGCTCACAAGAGTTGCTAAGCGAAAGTTAAAAGGAACTAAAAACTTCCGTGCCTCTATCTCGTTGTACCCTGTATTCTAGTTCTTCATACACTTCATTCTTTCTTATCCACTCTCAGCAATATTGCTTTCATTGCTTTTAATGCTCGTCTTGTACTTACTGCACAACGCACTACGTACGGTTTTTGTTGTTGTATATGTTCCACCGTCTACTTCAGGTGTACCCAAAGTACGGCACGCGGGTTCACGTTCGCCCTCGTACTTATGACGCCTTTTTATTTGATTTTGAGTTAGTGTATTTTATGTAAGTAAAATGAAATGTTGCCATTGACCAGTGGCGGCGATTGGGTGCCGAAACTAGGGGGGTCAAGGAAAGCTTACTTTCTCTTGGTAGACAAGGTTTAGCAGATGTGACAAAAAGTGGAGGGCAAGTAATCCCTTACCCCATAATCGCCGACACTACTAGCTGCTAATCTCGCAAGAAGATTGGAGATATAAAATTACTACCCAAGATCATTAATGGAAACTTAAGATGTAGCATCCCACTCCACGAACTTTCCCTCGGAGTGTCTGGACATAACACACGGAGCAAGGAAACTTTCTACACTACAACTCCCAGGCTCTCACTCATACAATATTCCTTATTCCATAGGCTACCGAATGAGTTCAACATCTCAAAACAAATAGATATCTTCGTCTCTTACTCGTCTTTTATCGCCAACCTACAAAATATTGTACATAATTAATGTTGGTCCGAGGGTTCGATACCCAGTGGAGGCACATAGTGGTTCGGATCCCACTTTAAACTGTAGGTCCAGTCCCGATTACCCTTACTGTACACAAAGTGAACTTAATTAATTAATTGATTTGGTGTTTTAAGTTCACTTTGTGCACAGTAAGGCTAATCGGGACTGGATCTACAGTTTAATGTAGGATCCGAACCACTAAGTGCCTCCCTCTTGATTACAAGGCGATGACGTCATCGAGGAGGCCCAAAGTGAACTTAAAACACCAACTCAATCAATTAGCAGGGTGGTATTTGTAGCGGGGATGGGGGGATTCCCCCTCTGGGTACTTGTGTCCCTCCTCTGCTTGATACATTTTATCCATGGGGGAAATGTTATATGGCATATAGTCATTATCTTATGATGTCCCTAGACAGTCAGTAGAATCCCCCCCCCCACCCACCCGCACTGGAAATTTCTTAAATACCACACTGTCAATAAGTAATGTTATTGTGAAACTAAATCCGTATATCTTGTTTCTGGTTTGTTAACATTGGTCTACTGCATTACAATTTTTTCTTTTCGGTTTATTATGGCTTCTGTTCTACTGGAAATTTCAATTAATATATTGTTTAAACAGCCTTACTGGCCCAACATATGAGAAAGTTTGGTCCCCCTGATCTACAAAATTTGTAAGTGTAAATATCCATTGATCTTTAAAAAAATGAATACTTCCGTGGTCTTTCCATTTTCACCAACAATATACAGGATGTTTAAAAAAAAAGAAACAACATGTATTTGGTGTTCAAATTTAAAATAAAGTAAAAATGTTAATTAAATATTAAATTTATCTAAAATAAATTAAAGTAACTTACGGTATATTATGTTCATGTTTTACAGTAGACGGTGAGTGACAGCTGGCATGCCACAGTTCGCCATCCAAGAACGTGCATGGTGCGTGGAACATTATTTCCGAATTTATGAGACAGGACGGAATGGTGGGCCTTCCCTGGCATCCGTAGCAACCGGGTTTCAGGACCAGTTCAAACAAGATATTTAAATTAATTAAAACATACCTATCGATTCAAAATATAGGTACACTAGCAGTGCAAGCTTTGGTTTGAGTGCTGAGTTTCAGTTACCTTTTTTTTAACACCCTGTTCAAGAACATTCATACAAAGTTATCATTACGCCAACCTCCTCAATTGGCCATCATCGTCATCTTTCCAGCGTAATCATTGTAGCCAGGCCATAACAAAAAGTTCATCGTCCATAACAAAAGAGGTAAAATACTTTTGTATACCCATGTATACATTACGTTAATATCTGAATGGTATATTTCATATTACAGCTCATTTTGTCGGGCAGGTTCTATAAGAATCACCTTGTATATGTTCTCTATTACCCTCAAAGGAACTAATCACTTTAATTTTTATTTAAAACTTGAGCTCAAAGGTGTGCAGTATGCACTTGACACACACAACTATGATTCCCCCTGGACTTAACCTGTTTCTCTCGTGACTAATTGTATCCAGCATAACTCCTTTACGTTTTATAGGGGTCGTTAAGGGACTGACTCAGCCTGTACATACAAGACTACGTTTATGAGTATGATGTTAAGTACTTGCCTAACAATTTAACAGTTAAAGAAAACATTTAAGTGATCAAACCCTTTGAGGGTCAAATCAGGTTTGACGGGGATGCCTACATTCTAGGCATGGGGAAAATAGAAACGTTTGTGGCACGACCAGAAAATGTCGCTCGGATTCCAAATTTCGGGTGTGGTGTTTCTATGTCCATTCATATCCAACTGGGGGTGCCTTGCTAAATTCTCACATTTTGGGAATTTTGGACCAGGCTAAGGGGCTGCAGCCTAGGGCACCATTCATTTTTTAAGACAACAAAGTCAGAGTTGCAAACTACGAATTTTTTTAAATAACCTATATTATTTTTAATGGGTTTTTCTTTGTTTCCTCATTTCAAAAGTTCTAGTGGGGTAAATATCACAAATCATGGCAAAAAAATGAAAATATGAAAGGGAATATCAAGGGACGCACATAAAATATCGGTGCTTGGTATTGCGTGGAGGGCGCCAAGCCACAATCCTGCCTAGGGCTGCAAAATATCTAGCTGCAGAACTGCTAGCTGGGATTCAAACGCTTGGTTTTACAAGACATTGTACTAACCATTAAATTTTTGATTGATTCATTGAGTTGGTGTTTTAAGTTCACTTTTTGCACAGTAAGGCTAATCGGGACTGAGCCTACAGTTTAAAGTGAGATCCCAACCACTATGTGCCTCCACCGGGTATAGAACCCCGGACCCCTTGATTACAAAGCGACGACGCTACCACTGCGCCATCGGGGAGGCCTACTAGCCTACTAACCATTAAAGAAACTGTGAAAGCAGTTTATATGTGTACTGAACCTTAAGTACTGTTTCATCCCTGTACGTACAATTAGAGTATTTTATAGTCCTTGTTCAATATTATATTTTTTTTTTTAAATAAGGCTCTCATTAAAATATTTATTTTCGTAAAATAATACTTTTCACTACCAGGATCGATATGTGAATAAGAAGTTATCAGTACCAAATATTCAATCATATGAAAATTTCACATAAAACAATTGAAGTTACATTTTAGAATGAACAAGAATCCAAGTTAAAGTTCTATCTTCGAGTTTTCGTTTAATAAAATATCATCAAAATCGGATATACGACCATTGATTGATTGATTGATTTGTTGTTTTAAGTCCACTTTATGCACAGTAAGGTTAATCGGGACTGAACGTACAGTTGTTTTCTAAAGTGGGATCCGAACCACTTGTGCCTCCACCGGGTATCGAACAGGATACATGACCATAAACGATTCAGTGTGGGCCGCTATTTTGATTGATCGCCAACTTGAAAACCTAGCCCACTGTGATGTCATCTATTTTAGTTATTCAAGAGGCCACTGATTAAGGCTCGGTTGGGCGTCTGGCAGCCGTTTTCGAATTTCCATCTGCATTCGGAAACCGCTGTTACTCCAAAATATTAAGAGGTACATATGGTTAGAATTCCTTCCTTAGAATTCACGTGAATCTTCATGTGGTTTGCTCGTATCCAAGAAACTATTGAAAATATCTGGACAATAGCAAAAGCAGATGTAGTTTTTCAGACTTGAAATATCATATAAGATGAAAATTCGAAAAGAGCTGCCCTGGCGTCGGCCAAATATCCATCGGAACCTTCAGTGCTGTAGGTTTCATCAGATTCTACTGTTCCATACAAAAGCGTTATTTTTAGCTTTTGGTACAGTGAGCTTGCTGGAGGTTTGGATTTCGCCCCTGTACATTACATGGTGCATA
Organism: Lepisma saccharinum; assembly: GCF_977018435.1. Taxonomy (NCBI): domain Eukaryota; kingdom Metazoa; phylum Arthropoda; class Insecta; order Zygentoma; family Lepismatidae; genus Lepisma; species Lepisma saccharinum. Next base: position 62,908,271 of record NC_139229.1, on the reverse strand, counting down.
AAGAGTATTGAGGCAAGACCCCAAGTGGAAAGTGGAGATGATGTGATCAGCACCATGCTCCAGCAGCCCGGTACCTACTGAAGAGGCTGGGTGAGCCTCAGAGCCGTTTCATGGAAGGGACATTGTCGGCAAAATTCCTACTCGAAATCATCCACACCGGAAATTAAACTCGTATCTCCCGAATAGCAGCCAGACATCCCACCGATTTTTATTATATTAATATTTTCTGTGAATCTCGATCATCATTCTTTCATTACTCATTTGTTTCGATTTTTCACTTTATTATTCACTTTCTCATCACGTCAAGCATAAATATCCATACATTAGCCAACCTCCGTGACGAAGTAGTTAGCACAGGGTTCCCGCATTCGACACTTGTGAGTGTAGCGCGCTACTTGTAGCGTTGCTACTGTAGCGAGCTACAAAATTTGTAGCTGTAGCAGCACTACATTTTAAAAATTGTAGCTGTAGCTGTAGCGAAGCTACAAAATTCTTGTAGTTGTAGCGAAAATTTCGCTACAACTACATTTTTTCTCAGCGCTTTGAAGTAAATTTTGAATCTGGCAACAGGGTAAAAAAAAATCGACATTAACGCTTACTTTTGCAGAAGGTTCATGAAGACAAAATATATTACTCAGAAAATCCGGTTATCCATCATGTTCACAACAATTATCATCCTTGAGTCAATGAAACATATTTTTCGTTCAAAATGCTGCCTTCATATCAGTGTATTAACAAATGAAGCATTTATTCTCAAGAAAAATATATATTGATGTATAATCATAAATAATCCTACAAAATTTTATTTGTGTATAGTTGTAATCATTAATTTTTGCAACACCCTAATTGCAATACTCAGACATCAAATTTGAATTGATATGCCACTTACATAGGTACATTATTCTCAATCCCTATGGTAAAAATAAGTAAATGAAGTAATACTGCTATCGACATTATCGAATGATGGGAATCATAATAATAAATAACAGAATCTATTTTCCAATAAATACAACTGTCACACTAGGGGTTGATTTAAGTTTCTTATGTACAAGTAGCGCAAAAGTAGCGAATAGCGAACAGGAGTAGCGTAGATGTCGCTGCAGCGAAGCTAGGTTGCTGGAAGAGTATCTGTAGCTGTAGAGAAGCTACGTTGCTGGAAGAGTATCTGTAGCTGTAGCGAAGGTACGTTTTTAGAAGAGTATCTGTAGCTGTAGAGAAGCTGCATTTTTGGAAGAGTATCTGTAGCAGTAGCGAAGCTACGTTTTTGGAAGAGTATCTGTAGCTGTAGAGAAGCTACGTTTTTGGAAGAATATCTGTAGCTGTGGAGGAGCTACGTTTTCGGAAGAGTATCTGTAACTGTAGAGAAGCTACGTTTTTGGAAGAATATCTGTAGCTGTGGAGGAGCTACGTTTTTTAAAGAGTATCTGTAACTGTAGAGAAGCTACGTTTTTGAAAGGGTATCTGTAACTGTAGCGAAGCTACGTTTTTTGAAGAGTATCTGTAGCTGTAGAGAAGCTACGTTTGTGGAAGAGTATATGTAGCAGTAGCGAAGCTACGTTTTTGGAAGAGATCAGTAGCTGTAGAGAAGCTGCATTTTTGGAAGAGTATCTGTAGCTGTAGAGAAGCTACGTTTTTGGAAGAGTATCTGTAGCTGTAGAGAAGCTACATTTTTTAAAAGAGTATCTGTAGCTGCAGAGAAGCTACGTTTTTGAAAGTGTGTCTGTAGCTCTACCAAAGCTACGTTTGTGGAAGAGTATATGTAACTGTAGAGAAGCTACCTTTTTGGAAGAGTATCTGTAGCTGTAGCGAAGCTACGTTTTTTGAAGAGTATTTGTAGCAGTAGCGAAGCTACGTTTTTGGAAGAGTACCTGTAGCTGTAGAGAAGCTACGTTTTTTAAAGAATATCTGTAACTGTAAAAAAGCTACGTTTTTGGAAGAGTATCTGTAGCTGTAGCGAAACTACGTTTTTGGAAGAGATCTGTAGCTGTAGAGAAGCTGCATTTTTGGAAGAGTATATGTAGCTGTAGAGAAGCTACGTTTTTGGAAGAGTATCTGTAGCTGTAGAGAAGCTACATTTTTTAAAAGAGTATCTGTAGCTGCAGAGAAGCTACGTTTTTGAAAGTGTGTATGTAGCTCTAGCAAAGCTACGTTTTTGGAAGAGTATCTGTAGCTGTAGAGAAGCTACCTTTTTGGAAGAGTATCTGTAGCTGTAGCGAAGCTACGTTTTTTGAAGAGTATTTGTAGCAGTAGCGAAGCTAGGTTTTTGGAAGAGTATCTGTAGCTGCAGAGAAGCTACATTTTTGGAAGAGTATCTGTAGCTGTAGAGATGCTACATTTTTGGAAGGGTGTCTCTAGCTGTATAGAAACTACGTTTTTGGAAGAGTATATGTAGCTGTAGAGAAGATACTTTTAAAATGTAGCGTTCTGATCACTGAATGTCCGTTCATCAGTCTCATCGTGTCATTACTCACCCTCGTGTTCGCAATTATCCAAAAGTGTTAGAAAAGCTATATAAAATATACCAAGTCAATGACATCCATACATTATCGCGGATTTGAATCTGGAATCTCTGATATAGTTATTTCATTAATATTTTTCAATGTCTTTGAAGTAGTACACAATTATCGTTAGAGTATCATAATTCACGATCTTGTACGTAAAAATATCCCTTTGAACATGTGTCAATTCTTTTATTTGTTTAATATTTTTTACTAAATTCCAGATGCAGAACAATGTCGTTGGATGTAGTTGAACTTTTATTTTAATTTTGAATTGCTTTTCTTTGTATTAGCAGCTATCTTCGAGAAGAAATTTCGAAGTGATGAAGAAAAACGAGAATATTGGTAGCTGTTGTGAAATGTGAGTTATTTCTTATAAGTAAAATTTCAACTACATGAATATCCAACGACATTTACAATATTGGAGTTACTGAATATATAAACATTGTTGTTTGAACGTTCAGCTCCTCCTAGCTATTCTCAAGAACGAAAGTTTGTAGGGTAGTGGTTACGGTTGTCAACCTGATGGTCGTAGGTTCAAACCCCTCCGGTGGCAGAAAATTTTCGTAAGTTTTAGACGTATCCCATTGTGTTCATTGTCCACGCAGTGTGAAACGGAATGATTCTGTTTGGAATTAACGATTGGGGGAGGAGATATGTTAAAAAACATAACCTCCATTTCAACGAACTGAGAAGTGGAGAAAAAAATGGATAATTCTTTAAATATGAAATTTACATTCATGTTTTTAGTGGTATAATCGCAGGTAGAATCAAAGATCTTACGTGGAAGATTTTATCTCGCTCTGAACTCAGCCAAAAGGCATTTCGCACCCATCTAATACATTCTCCAATTCATTTTAAAATATTATTGAATGTTTCATGTCTATAATTTGATCAATGCATCAATTCTTGACGCTGACACGATATTTTCTACAAATACCTCATCTCTCCTCTCGTCTCCTTTCTCTTCTGTTCTTCTCCTCTCCTTCTTCTCTCCCCTTCTTCTCCTCTGCTTATATGTCATATCGCATTCCCTCCTGTTCTCGCCTCTTGTCTCCATCCGATTCTTCTCCACTCCTCTTATCTCCTCTCCTGTCTTAGATTTCCGACTCCACTGCACTCTTCTCCTCTTCTTTTCGTCCTTCTCATGTTCTCTCTTTAATCTCTATTCTCAAATCACCTCTTCTCGTCTCCTCCTCTCCTCTCAATCCTCCTCTTCTCCTCTCTTCTCCTCTTTGCTCCATTTTTCTCATCTCTCCTAGCATATTTTCCCTTCTTCCTTATTACTTCTCCTATCTACATCTGTCCTATCTTTTCTTCCCTCCTTTACTTTTCCTCTTCCCCTTTCGTTCTCTCTATTTTCTCCTCTCATTTGTTGTCCCTTTCGTTTCCTCTCTCCTCTTTTCCTATGTGTAGACTCATCAGCGATGAAATACTAGAAAATCGATTTTCTTTCTTTCAGGAAGTAGTATTTCTTATTTGCGACAAATGTAATACTGATATTTTTTTAGAGTTTTATGCGATAATACTTGGTTTTATTCCTTTCGCGTATTTCATAAATATATGTTGTGCATGTGGCAACCCTGAAATTGAGCCTAACTCTATACGCAACCCACCAGCGCCTTATGTAATTTGGGTTGCCTAGTTTAAAATGTCGTTGTCCTAAAACGTTTGAGAGACACTGTACATATAGTGGACTTAAAACACCAACTCAATCAATCAATCAATTAAAGCAAATGCACGTGTTCTCCTTTCTTTGCATGATAGTTAAAACTGGGATTCCCATTGCGATTCGTCCATCTCTGTCGGTCTGTCTGTCTGGATATATGGAAAATAGCGTACTGCGGTTTTCGACGCTGTGAAACAAAACATGGCAGGACATTCATGTACGAAATACAATCTACAGATCTAAATTGGAATGAATGAACCAATCGCCGACGTTTCAGATCAAATTTATTATATTTTTCCTTTTCCATATCAAGTGAGCATCTTTATTCCATCACTGAATTACGCTCGTTACGTCCGATGATGTAATGAGCAGAGGCACTTGGTGAATAACATAGTGACTTGGCTACACTGCCATTTGGTAGCCAGCCGCATGGTCCGCCGATTGCGATTTTCTCCACCAACATTGCGAGGCGCTCCAAAGCGATGTCGATGTAGGAATCGAACTTCGCTAATAGATGGCTCTCAACTTCAGCACGTACATAAAAATTGGAGTTTTAATAGTGTTTAACATTAATGAAAGTTGAAATGAAAGGTGACAACTATTACTGAAGTCTTCCGCGACTGCTATTAATAGGTTTTATGTTCTAATTTTGTTTCGCAAGCTAGTAACGTACGCGTACTATACTCGTAGACATGAAAGTAGTCATCTGGCGTATTTTGCGCTGTTGCGAAACCATTGCTGGTCCATCTACTAACACTTGGATTTCTTTTTTAAGTTTGCGACAACGTATGGTCTAGTTCTGCAGTCCGTCTTTGTGATATAAATGATACAAGGGTGACGTCAATATTTGTTGACATGATGAGGGATGGTAACAGTTCATTTCCCTTTTGACGCTTGAACCAGGCAACACTGCGTTGCCACATCTTGTATGGAAACCACAGATATTTAATTACAAATTGGAAACGATGCGTTTTTGTTTGATGCCGCGCATCTTCGCTCGCGCATAGCCAGGGGGATATAAATATGGCGGAGCTGGGCATTAGAGCTTATTATTGTTCTCATATTCATGAAGAAATAATTTGTTCTCTCTTGTGGAGTGGAATGTGTAGAGTTATATACTTCTTAGTAATCTCAAAAATTTCAATCTTGTGTGGTGCAATGACTCACAATCTTGAAAATAGTTGTTACAAGTGGAAATATGAAGGTATGCTCGCAGCCATGATACGTAGTATCCCCCGGCTTCGAAATTTTTGGCTTCAAATTGACCCATGTTAAAAGAATCACGTTCCCAGCCTTGTACAGTGGGATTCATGCGTATTACCGTGCAAATTGTCCATGACTATTTTCATTAATTTTTCTCTTACATCCTACAGTATATGTTTTTAAGCTATGGATTTTCATGTATGCTGGTCCCGAAGTTGTCAACAGCTTGTTTTGAGTTTTCTTTAAATTGTTGAAGCTCTTATTGGGTCAAATAAGGAACATTGTTGTGAGCAGAGGCGCAACCACGAATTTTTGTCTGGGTGCACAAGTACCAGGAAAATAATAATAATAATAATAACAATAATGGCATTATTATTATTATTATTACTAGTGATAGTATCAAAGATTTGAAATATTTTTTCAACACCGTCAATTTCACATTAGTTAATAATGGAAAACAAGCAAACAAACTGTATTTTTGAATGGCAGAAAATGAATGATAAATGCATTCCTAAGATAATTCTTTTTGTACATATACTAACAAGTATAACTTTCATATACAACATATGTTTACACATATGCAATATGGAGCGACACAAAATAAGAAAATACATATGCAACATGCTACCACTAAGTTGTATACGTATTCAAAGTTTATTCAATACATATATACACACATATTATTTAAATACATTGCGAGCGAAGCAAGCAAGAACATTTTTCAATTTTTTCAATTGAAAACAATATTGATTTAATAGGGTGCAAATAAATATAATCTCACTGGACGTCATGGCATTCTCTATTTTACAACGTTTTTTTTTTTCGTTTTTATTATTACTCATTCATTCATGGCCTACTCCCACCGCCCCCTAGCTACGGCTTTGAACTTGACGAGACTGAGAAAAGCAGGTATTGCGAGCAAGATAATTTTACGAAATGTATTTTTATTTGCATATAATTTGAAATCAAAGGGGGGGGCAATTGCTCGTCTGTGCACCCTCTGCAGGTGCCCTTGGCCGCCAATGTTTGCCCGCCCCTAGAATTGATTTCCGTCGAAGGTTGGGGCAATGCTCCTCCTACCCCCACCCCTCTCCCTGGTTGCACCACTGGTTGTGAGGGGGGGAAAACGAATTCATGGCCAGCAAAAGTCATTTAATTCCCCCGAATTTTCCAGGTTTTCAACGCTTTTAACAAATTTCCTGTGCTTTCAATTACCTTCTCACTCCTGGTCTGATTTTCGTGACTTCTCCACGTGCTCCGGAATTTTCAGTGGGTCCCACCGATGGCGCAGTGGTAGCGTCGTTGCCTTGCAATCAAGGGGGCCCGGGTTCGATACCCGGTGAAGGCACATAGTGGTTCGGATCCCACTTTAAACTGTAGGTCCAGTCCCGATTAGCCTTACTGTGCAAAAAACAGACTTAAAACACCAAATCAATCAATCAATCCGGGATTTTCAGGTTAGTAGGACCCTGTAAATGAATTATCTGAGGGGAACAGTTAAGATAAGTGATTAAAGTGACTTCACCCTGGCAATGTTTCACCTGTTTCCATGTCGTATTTTCACTTTTAGAATCTTATTCGGCAGTAAAAATACATGGTAGTGGCAACCAAAAAGCTATGAAATGGAGTAGGGGTTGCATACATATAGGATAGAAAAATGCAATTTTCAGTGGCTCGTAGCATCTAATTTGTTCGCCTTGATGTCCTCTACGCACTGTGAAAGTTGTCGGTGTTGTACGGTCACATCCCTGTGTATTTATGTTCAAGACAATGACAAGCAGGAAAGAAGAAATGTTGCAGTAAAATAAATTCCAATTGACAGAATCACGTAAACAATATTGTACATAATTTCTTGAGTTTTAGAAAAAATACAGTAATTAAAAGTACTTCAGGCAAATTTTTAACAAAAAGAATCTAGCAACGCTTCTGCTGTGAAGTGGATTCTCCTATTTACATTTATTAATAATTCTAAGCTTTACTATGACTGGCAGAATCGATGTCAGTTGCAGAAGAAACCATGATGGAGAAAGAAGATAACGTTTTTATCCTTCTGCTCAGTGGTGTCGAAAAGGGACCACAGATCTTGCGGTGCAGGTGGAGAGTTAAATGCCCCCTAACATTATTTGTTTTGTATTTCAGTCATTGAGGAACCTTTCTTTCGTAAATTAGGCCTCCCCGATGGCACAGTGGTAGCGTCGTCGCATTGTCATCAAGGGGTCCCGGGTTCGATACCCGGTGGACGCACGTAGTGGATGGGATCCCACTGCAAACTGTAGGTCCAGACCCGATTAGCCTTAATGTGCATAAAGTGGACTTAAAACACAAAATAAATAAATGCATCAATCAATCAAAATTCTTCCTTAAATTAAAGAATGTACAAAATTTCACTCTATGAAAGATAATGTAAAACATTAAGGACAGTGTAAACGACAAAACATTCAATAATCAATGGGTTCCTACTGTTCCAACTGTTTTTGACTCAAAAAATTCAAGACAATTTTAACAATGTGCACAGTGGTTTACAGAATGCCCTACGTAACCACTACAATGTATATAGTGGTACAAGAGTTTTCTTTTATAACACTAGTGTACGAACCGGGACATCGGGACATGGAATCAACACATTCTTTTGTGCAAGGACAAAATTAAAATTTGTGCAAAATTTGAAAAATTATCAGGTTATTTTCGCAGGTTTTTATAGTTCACATTAAAATATTTCATAGCTCAATATTATATATATATATATATATATATATATATATATATATATATATATCACTTTAAACTGTAGGTTCAGTCCCGATTAGTATTACTGTGCATAAAGTGGACTTAAAACACCAAATCAATCAACCAACCGATCAAAAAGTTTAGGATTTTGTGATCTCATTTAAAATTATAATTTTTCGAATTCTGAAACCATCTATTTTTTGGATTAAATGGTAGACTATGAAAATATAACCTGGTTCCTGTATTTTTCACTTATTTGTTTCTATCTAACGCATTTTTTACATTGATTACCCTGTTTGAATACTAACCAAGTGAACATTATTCCTGTTATTAACAATATAAACAACAAACTTTCTGCTTTTTGGTAACTTGAAATGAACGATGCTAATTTCAAGAGCGGGGGAGGGTAGTCGACGGACCCGTTCGACACCCTCTCACAACGCCCATGGAGAGAGCACTTAACTACAACTAAAAGGCAAAATTATTATAAACAGTTCCAACTTTCAAATTTAGTCAACACATGTGCGTTAACAATTGAAAACTAAAATTGGTAAACGCTTTAAGTGCCACAATAATTCAAACACCGTTTTCCACGTTAAACTGTGAAATGTGCCATGCTTTATAATGTGGTAAACGTGAAATGTGGCTGGTAGCCCTCTAAGTAGTTAAAAGGGCGTGTAAAGAGGTCACTAGTGTGCACGTTCTTACGGGCTGATGTGCGGAACGATGCGATTTCCCAACACTTTCCCTTTTGGCACTTACAATGTTTACCACTTTTAGTCCTCAATTATAATTTTCGAAACACCTAAAATATTTTTTTTTTGATTTGATAAAGTGCCGACTGCAGAGCCTACTCCCTCGTGTATGTGTCTGTGTTTTCCAAATATCTCAGATGGGGCAAGTGCACCCTGGCTCCCCTCTGCGGAAGCCTTTACTTATGATACATATATATAACCACTTTTGGGGATCCCAAATAAACTTCGGTATCGAGGCGGGGATCTGAAAAGAAGGAAAAGGGATATAAGCCTGGTTATTGTCACCGTCAAATGTAAAGGCTGGTTGTTTGTCTGTGGTGCTGTTCAAGCGGGTTGTTGCTAACAGCATGGCAGGGCTAGATGATGAATTGTTTAGTGTTTTTGAACAAAATGATGGTACAAAGCAAGTAGAAGAACAGCTTCAAGAAATCAAATACGAAGTACATGCCGATATATGGTATGTTCTTGCATGCTATTTCTGTACATATGTTTCAGTGCCTATTTTCGTGATGTTTATAAGTTGTCATGTGGAATCCAGGTGGGGATACCAACCTGTAGATATGTTATTTTACTTGTACTTTTTTGGGGGGAGATATTGTAAATAATGCATTAATAACTATAACTGAAGATTCGTAAGCAAGACGTGTACATATGAGGTGTGAGTTTTTCATTTACAAATCATCTCGTGCAGAACATCCATGCTTCATACCTAGCTGGATTTAAATTCATAATTCATACGATTTTTTTCGACGGTATGGAACCATTTGATTCGCGATAATGAACTATATTTAATTGCACCCAGTAGATGGATTGGAATGTGCTACATTGCAGCTATTTGGTGAACAGGATGAAATGGAACCAAAATATGTAATGGAAAGAATCAAGAATTGTTCTTATTCAAATAAAGAAATCAAATCATCTTAATTACATTTTGAAGTTGATGCGTAATCTATACCTGAACAACTCTTATATCAATAATGAAATACTTGAATATGACCTACTTAAAAGTCACATTGAACTTGTGCAGATACGTGGTGCAAACACAAACATGTAATAGGGGTAATAATAATGTATTACTTTATTTATACCAATGTTTTAATTTAACAAAACCCTTTATTCTGGTGCTCTTAAATTATTGTATGCAGGTTTTAACATTTTTACTGAACACTAGCACAAAAACATGATTCACGCTGGAATTCTGCAATTAACCCTTCGTGGGTCGCAGGAGAAAAGTTACATCGGTGGTCGTACATGGTCTCGGAGACTGGGTTTCTAGAATATGCTGAATTAATGATCTGAAACTCCAAATCTTCAATTATTACGAATAGATCTTTTCTTTCACCAATTGAGATTCTATAAAACTATAAAAATTGAAATTCTATAAAATTATAAAAATGTACTCTTCGTAAATCGGGCGTGGAACGGCAGATCGGATTTTCAGTAAAAACTAGGTACGCCTATAGCTGCGCATGGACTCTGACAGCAAGGGGCTTCAACGAACCCTCCCTAGTGGCTCGAATATCTTGCTAACGCTGGAAACAAAATGGTGGGGTAAAACAGGAAGGTTGGAAACTCAGCTAGACAGAGGGAGGGTGTTGAAAAAACAATCATTGATAAAAACTACGTTAAAACCACACATCTCGAACAAGAGACCGTGCACGACCAACGCAGGGTTAAGGAGATTGCCGAGATCTCCTGTTTTGTTGAACCAATTACTTCACATAACTATAAATTACAAATGTGCAAATTACCAGCTGGTTTAACTGTTATCAGTCAGCTGCCTGTACTCTATGTGGATGGGAGATTTTTGAACACACACTTTTCAAATGCACAGTGCTACAAGAAAAAGGAAGAAAATTATTTAGCAGACACTTTTTTTTTCTAATAAATAAAAATTTTACAAAAAAATCCTACTTTAAGAGATCCTGCACAATAAACCAATGTGAATAATAAAATTCTAAAATGTGCTCTCAGTATTCTAAAACCATGCAAAGTTTTGTTTACCACAAAAAAAAAATTGGATTATGCAATACTAAAAAAAGTATTGATGGGTGCTGATACCTTAGTCTAGCAGTAAGCTCGAAAATTTAATTCTTTAAATATTTTTTTCTTGATTTTCTTGAAATGAATCCAAAAAAATAATAGTTTCTCACAGCGTGATCTTCTGTGGTACGTAAATTCAAGTAATTAGGCTACATAGCCATTGCTTAACCAGTAGACAAAATTGCATACTATCAACCACATTATATTGTAAAATGTAGTGAAGACTCCGTCATTAAACAACAGTACAACATTGATAGATATTCTGCAGTAATGGTGAAAATAAATAATTTGTAAGACATTAGCAGATACACACTCAAATTTGCGAGGGATTTTTACTGCCATTGTTTTATTTATTTTATTTCTAGACTTCCCAATATTGTTCAGTGAGAAAAAGATTTGAAGATTTTTTTCGGGAGAAGTATATGATGGGTGCATCATCAAGCACTTGCAGTGTCTATGCTACCTTGTCCTCCGAGGTTGCAACTGCATTTTGCCAGGCAATTGGCAGCCTAGATTTAAAGTATGCAATTTTCCATTGCAATTTACAATTGAAAGTACAGCTTTTAGATATTGTAGATCTGTAGTGAGCTATTCTGCTTGCAAGTATAGTAGTAGCATTTTTTCACATCCTCCATAAAAATGCATCGAAGTTACTTGTAACATTTGGATACTCCAGATAAACTCACAATAAGCTGAGACTTTAGTTTCCAGTAATTGATATATTTGAGATAAAAGCAACCAACTTAAACTGATGCACCCATTATAACTCATGATGCCATCTATTTTTGCATTTTCTTAAATTCAGTATTTTGAAGTTTTCTCACTTGATTGTTTTAATATATCCTCTCCATTCATGTCGTGTCCATCTGTTAGGTGCTGATTCAGTGAACATAAAACGACCCATCACTCAAGTTCAGTTGCTTTAATAAAAGAAAAAACAGAAACTAGTACACCGATCAGGCTGAATTCTTATGCTAGTTTTATTGCTGTTTTGTGAAGTTTGTAGGTAACAGTAAGGGCCTTTTATATATATATATATATATATACAGGGTGTTTCTAAAGGTCGTTTACAACGCTTGGGAGGTGATTCCTCACACGAAAACAAGCAAAAAGTCTAAGTTCCATTTTTACGACTGAGGCTTCGTTTCCGAGATAGGAGCCTCGCAAAAGGTGACAAAGTGATCGTCACACCTAACTGGGACGAATACTATAACAGATAGAGAGGCGGTTCCAAGGGAATCATAAAGGAATCGTATGTGCTCAGTCCGGAAGTCACTATGAAAAGTTCACTGAACGCATGCGCAATGGAGTCCTCAAAGGAATTGGGGATTTCCAGCAAGAACAATACATGGAAAGGGTATGTAACGCAGCAAGAAGGACCGTGACAATGAGAAATGCGTTAAAGACAACACATCCCGACCTCAAACATCAAAACATGAGCACCGAACACAAAATCCGAAAAGTTGAGCACGGTTGCATACCCCAGTTACACGCGAGGAATGAACGAATCATGTCATGTGGCATACGAGAGACACATTACTCCACCAGGAGGAGGGAAGGAAAAACACATTATCAGGTGATTGCGACAACGTGTATTCTTACACGCGACAACTACGTAATATCCCCCCCCCCCGACACACACACACAACAAACAACAAATGCTACAATGTCTTATGCACAGACAGTGCGTGTCACTGTACACCAACTGAAGATGTCATTTTCACCACACAAAGGGGGTGGGGAGCAATACCAAAAGTGTTCGCACGCGATCATTGTGACGTAAAAGAGACCAGTTTTGGAAGCGCTGCACAGCCAAGTCTGGCTCTCGTAGTCTACGTTTGACCTTCATGACTGCTGTTCCCGCGAGAGGAGCTCGAAGGGTTGGTTCTCTCCGGCAGTCGTTCCAGTCGTGTTGCAGGTGCTGGGATATGATCAGCAGTTCGCTCTAGGTTGTCATACGCATTGAAGAGTACTAGTATGTTGTATTGAAAGAAGTTGACGTGGTGGAGTGGAGAAGTCAAGTATCGCAACAATTGGTCTGTGGTGTTCGTACGGTGATACGGCCAATTTGTGCAGTGTGCCAGTGTTAAACAAAAACAATACTTTGCAGTTCCAGCTCCCTATTACACAGATGGCTGCGTATACGACCCAGCAGCTAGCAGACATGCATCTCATGTATGGGGAGGCACATGGTAATAGCCGCGAGGCAAGGCGTCTTTATGGAGAACGCTTTCCACATAGACCTTTACCGTCTCACACCTTCTTTCAGGTAGTGGACAATCGACTGCGTGAAACAGGGTCAGTGTTACCACCGCGGCAAGAAGTTGGAAGACCCCGAAGTGTACGCACACATCAGTTTGCAGAAGATGTGTTAACAGCGGTCGCAGAACATCCTGGAACTAGTACGCGCGTGCTCGCTCGGGCACGAAACACGTCTCATGTGAATGTTTGGCGAGTGTTGTCAGAGGAAGGAATGCACCCTTTTCAACTGCAGAAAGTACAAGAACTGTTACCTCGTGACTTTCGCCCTCGTATGGAGTTTTGCCAATGGTTGTTGCATCATCTGGACACAAACCCTCACTTCGGGGCAAACATATTGTGGACAGATGAAGCCATTTTCACCAGGATTGATGTCTTCAATAGTAGAAACAGTCATGTATGGGACTTTGACAACCCACATGCACTTTTTGTGGCCCATCACCAGCACAGGTTTTCAGTGAATGTGTTGTGCGGGATAGTACATGATCATTTAATTTGACCATACATTCTCCCTGTTCGCCTGAATGGTCGCACGTATCATGCATTTCTTAGTGACGTTCTGCCTGAACTGTTGGAGACCGTACCTTTGGCACTGCGGCAAGAAATGTGGTACCAACACGATGGTGCACCAGCTCATATCGATTGTAATGTACGACATTTCCTGCATGACGTGTTTCGCAATACGTTCATTGGTAGGGATGAGCCTGTGCCTTGGCCACCGAGATCGCCAGATCTCAACCCTCTCGATTTTTTCTTCTGGGGAGAAATGAAAACCCTCGTATACGACACACCTGTCACATCAGCTGAGGACCTCGTTGTCGCATCAACGTCGCCGCCGCGACGGTAGCAGATACATCTGGCTTGTTTGCTCGTACTCGACAATCCTTGAAATGTCGCTGTCATCTCTGCGTAGAAGTGAATGGCAGACATTTTGAAAACCGTCTGTGATTATTGTCCTCGGCAAATCTCAGTGAGAACACTCTTGGTATTGCTCCCCACCCCCTTTGTGTGGTGAAAGTGACATCTTCAGTTGGTGTACAGTGACACGCACTGTCTGTGCGTAAGATATTGTAGCATTTGTTGTTTGTTGTGTGTGTGTGTCGGGGGGGGGGGGATATTACGTAGTTGTCGCGTGTAAAAATACACGATGTCGCAATCACCTGATAATGTGTTTTTCCTTCCCTCCTCCTGGTGGAGTAATGTGTCTCTTGTATGCCACATGACATGATTCGTTCATTCCTCGCGTGTAACTGGGGTATGCAACCGTGCTCAACTTTTCGGATTTTGTGTTCCGTGCTCATGTTTTGATGTTTGAGGTCGGAATGTGTTGTCTTTAACGCATTTCTCATTGTCACTGTCCTTCTTGCTGCGTTACATACCCTTTCCATGTATTGTTCTTGCTGGAAATCCCCAATTCCTTTGAGGACTCCATTGCGCATGCGTTCAGTGAACTTTTCATAGTGACTTCCGGACTGAGCACATACGATTCCTTTATGATTCCCTTGGAACCGCCTCTCTATCTGTTATAGTATTCGTCCAAGTCAGGTGTGACGTTCACTTTGTCACCTTTTGCGAGGCTCCTATCTCGGAAACGAAGCCTCAGTCGTAAAAATGGAACTTAGACTTTTTGCTTGTTTTCGTGTGAGGAATCACCTCCCAAGCGTTGTAAACGACCTTTAGAAACACCCTGTATAGTTGATAGCAACTGTGAATTACAAATCCGTAAAGTACCTTCACCGAGGCTTGTGAACAAATATGGTGTCCACCCATTCACTATACATAGTCAATGTCAAAAAGTGTGTAAAACTTGCTTACATAACGTACTGCTTCCTTTCTTGATGCAGCCTTATGCACAAGAAGTCCACCCCATTCCCATTGTTTTTGGTTGTAACAAATAAACTTTGAAATTGACCAAGTTAGGGGTTTTAAATATAGCAAATAAGAGGTTGAGAAAAGAGTGTCGTAAGTATCACCAGTTTTGCATATACATATTAATAGGAAGCAAATTTTTAGGTGTTAAAAAATTGGAAGATATTTGTTTTTTATTCTAAAAACAGCTGAAATATGTGGCTAAAACTAAAAATTATTTTCATTCAAAATTCTATCAAGCAAATAGATACTGACCAGTGATGCAGGATGTTAGTTGCTTGTTTCATCTGTTGATTACGATGAACAACAAAGCACATTTCGAAATTGTCTCTTGAAAATGCATATCAATTACCTATCTCTCAACGATAACTTGAAGTGTCATGCACACTTAGATCATCGATTTCACCTACATGTTTGGGGCCTTGTAATCAAGGGGTCCCAGGCTAGATACCCAGTGGAGGCACACGGTGGTTCAGATCCCACTTTAAACTGCAGATCGGTAGCACATAGCCATGGTAGATGCTGTAGCAATAGTGACCGTTGTGATGTGGAGTCCCGAATAGGATAGTAATTTGCTAATTTACTGCGTATTTCATCTATTTTATGTATTAACTCCAAAGTATACATTTACACAAAGGATTCAGAAACTTTATTATATCTCAAATGTCTAAAATATATGCATTTCTTGTTCTTTCTCTATAAATATCTGTTTTATGTGCTAAAGGTGAAATTATCACTTATTACTTTGCAGCTACATGGTCAGCACTCCTACTGAGTATGGCCAACTTCCGAATCAACAAAAATATATATGTTTTTACCTAAAAGTCTGCTCCCTACATAATAATACCTCACTTCCACATAGTACACCTTGGACTGCATTTTGCAGAATAATGACGTTCTTGCACCTGGACCTGCTGACAGAATTCCTCTGTAGGAATTGTGTTGTGTCATCCATATGTGGGAATCTGTAGTTTATTCCGTCATCCATTTCATCATATCACATTCATTCTCATCTTCACGATTAGTCAAAAGTGGAATAAAAGCAAGGTAATTACAAACAAATCAATACATGCTCATGTAATTTGACCATGTTTTCGTCACTTTTTTTTGTACAAATTGAGGTGCAACCATTACTTTCTTTAAAAATGGAAATTGTGCTGGTCTTACCAGTAATTAAAAATAATTTATTCATAGGTAAACTCTTTGGTGCAAGTAAGGATGCACAGACTACTCGTGAATATGCATTAAAATTGAATAGCCCAAATTGACATTTGTACATCATTTCTTCCTGACAGTTTAGCTAACATATTTGCGGTCTGAAATGAAAAAAGTTAACACATTAATTGTTGTTGATTTATGCATTATTCTCGAGAAACTTGAGAATTTTTTCTAGTGTTGGAAATTGCAGATTTCTGTGTCCAAAAATCCTGCACCACTGTCATTAGTTTCATTATCTAACATGCCGATGTGACGATTAAGCAGTGAAATATGGTAACTATAATATTTATCTGTAGGGTTTTTTATCTTAAAGACAGTACATGATTTCAGTGAGATACATTAATTACATTCTGCATTTTTACAGCCATAGTTTCATATTGCTGTTGGGCATGTAATTGTTTCTCTAAATGTAGGCATGAAAAGGTTCATATTGATTTAAAAAAACCTGCTAGTTGAAATTCAGGGGAATTTCGTAAAAACATTTTTTGTTACTACAACTGTCTTCTTGGAAGATATATTCTGTATAAAGTATTTTAATAATTTTTGTTCAATTACTTTGAACCATGTTGAATGGCCACGGTGGCTCAGTCGGTAATGCATCTGACTACCATGCTAAAAGTCCCAGGTTCGATCCCCGGCTGGTTCAAATTCGGGAACTTTTCTAATGTTGGAAGTGGCCCTGGCACCCACCCAGCGTCAAATAACATGGGTACCTGGGGGAAACCCTGGGGGGTAAAGGTGGTCAGGGGCATGATGCTTTTCACATCACCCGCACTCACGACCGAATCAAGAAAGTGTGGGACGTTACCCCCACACCCTGTACACTCCTTCATGGCATGGTGCTAATCACAGGGGATCACTTTACCTTTTTTTTACCATGTTGAAAGAATGTGATTAATTTCAATAGCTTGTGTAGGTACTTAACCCTGCACTAGTCTGATGTAAGAACATTACACTATTACTCTGATGGCATGTAAAATACCCAAATAGATTTTTTTTTATACACAGCTCGCACAATGACAAAACATATTCGTAAACTATCTTGAACATGTTGATACAGAAAACTATAAAATTACCTAATGTGACTTTTACACATGTGCAAGCTTTGTTATTTTTTCTAACGACCTACAGGAAAAAAAAAAAAAAACTATTTTTTTCAGCTTAACTGGAATGCATGATCAAACTCTAAATTGAGAACTCCATGGGTCCCAGGTTCAAATCCTGGCCTCGGCACAGGTGTTCATTGTGAGTGTCCCTTCGTCACTTGCATTTATTTTGTTATTACACGATACAAAACATTTATTCATCGTTAGACATTGCAATAGAAGTCGTCAGTTATTGGTTACATATTTGCATATAGCCAAAAGCAGCAGTAAAGCAAAGTAAAAGAAACTAGTTCAGTCAATGAATATAAATTGAGAAATATAACTATTTGATGATATTTTCATTTTCATAATGTTATTCAACATCACTGCTCCCAGTGTCAGCAGGTTCTCGTTTTTAAGCAAACGTAATGCATTATTTATGTACATTAAAGTAAAGAACTTATTTTATTCATACAATCCATTGCTGTCAGACATAACCAATAGATATACTATTACTCTCCTACAGAGGTACTACACATACACTGTATGTAAAACAGTTTGAGAATAAGGTAACTGTAGGTAGATACAAGTTTTGGACTTGATTGTGAAGAAAATTGAGAATTTAACAAACAGGAAGTGAGCTAAATGTTTACATGCATAATACTTATTGCATATATGCCTACGGTTTTTCATGCATGTATAATTTGCCTTTTAATCAAGATATTCCTGGTTTGTTCATTGGAAAACAAATTTCTGTTAGTTGGTTTGTGTGAATACCTGTGGAGTCAGTAGTGCAGGATGTGTACATTTTACAGCAAACAAACAGTTTCCAGCTTGTGATTGCTAGATGTAGTTCTGCATTCCAAAGTTGCAATTGATTGTGCTGCTAGTTTCTGTCTGATTATAGTGACTATATATATATATGAACTGTTTTCTAATTTCATGGTGTGTCTGTTATGCATTTTAGTGCTGGTACCGAAAACCTTACTACTGGGGCTGAAGACCTAGTTGGTAACAACAATGCCAAAAGGGAATTAGAGGATGAAGCGTACACATCAGGGAAGAGACTAAAAACGGAGTCCATATTAGATGACATCAAGTAAGTTGTTTAATGCATTTGCATGTGTCGTTTTATGAAATGGCTGGGTCATTCTAATACAAATATTAGAACAAGACAAGCCAATTATGATACGAAAGTCAATCTTTTCACATAACTTTGTGAATTGTAGACATTTTCAAATGAAAATTTATCATAATGGTGGTGACTAAAGTGAAACTGCAGAATGTGAGAAAGGGGGGAAAAATAAGTGCATCATAAATGTCCTCTTAAGGGGTAATTATGGGACTAGTGGGAATTCGGATTAAGTGAAAGAGAGAATTATGACCCATACAAGGTACCTGGTTGCCACGCCACCTGGCGACTGAATTTTTATATCCTGTTTTTTTTTAACGTTTGAGTTCAATTACGGAAATTTTCATGATGTGTTTGTTTTTAAATAATAAGTACAGTATGTGTTTTTTAATGTTTGTATGTTATCTGTATCATCATTAAACAATAGTTAACATTTGATAATAACAAAAATATGTGCACTGTTGCTAGCTGAATATTAGAATCTGCAGTGATATGGTAGAGTCACGTGTATCATTAAATCAGAATAGTGAACATGCGATAATAAATTTTTGCACTGTCGCTAGCTGAATATTAGAATCTGCAGTGATATGGCAGGGTCAACCATATATTAGAATATATTGCATACTTATTCATGCTGTTACCAGTTGAGCTAGGTGGCAATTTTAAACTTTCTAAAAATAAGTACACGAGAAGGGTCTCCTCATAGCTGCAAAGTTAACACTCATGACTTTGGTGTGTAGAATTATAAGTCAAATCACTACAAGGAACACAAAATGTTGGGATGAACCTGGTATTATTAGAACAATAGATGAGCCACCTGAAAAGAGGTTGTTGCAGGTTTTGGGCAAATATGCCGATATGTAAATCTGGAACATGTATGATCTTTGTAAGTGTCCCTTCACCAGTTTCATCATATTCATCACTCATCCTCATTGCCGCAATTATCCAAAGTCATACTAAATAACATAAATCAAATCTTAGGTTCTTTCACCACTCCTGTCTTTCAGTTGTGTTTCAATCCTCTCACCTTCCCAGCTTTACCAATATATCGGTCTTTCTTTTAGTCCTTTTCTCCATTTCACCAACCTCCTGGAGGTCAGCAAGAGTGGTTAGCACAGCATGCTACGATGCCAGGGGTCCCAGGTTTGAATCCCAGCCTGAGCATGGGTGTTCATTTTCAGTGTCCCTTCATCAATTTCATTATATTATCACTAAAGGCATGCATATTTCGTTTTTGACAAATACATGAAATGTGAAGTAACACATTGTAATGTTATTTTTCATGTTTCCGGAAGGTGTGAAATGCATTTTCCTACCCTGTTTTGTCAAGAAATAATGCAAAAAGAACTGCGAAATACTCTTTAAAACGAAATTTAGAGTTTGACATTACACTTTCTGAAGTTAGAATTATCCTGTGAGTTATGCAAATCACAGAAAATTGATTAATTCTGCTGTAAATATTTGAAAAGCAAAAATGAACGAACCCCTTTATACAGGAATAAAGTTAACGACCGGGCACAATTCTCCGGACAACTGTGTGACTTTCAAATGATCAACGCCAAAGAAAATAGCAACATCTTTGATTGACTGTCCTGCTTCAATATGTCCGACAGCACGCCAGTGCTCACTATCTGTAATTTGTCTTCTTTCAACCATAGAAACACGAATGTTATCAAAAATTATCCTACACAAGTTAACACTTCGTATCAGCTTTTAAATGCAACTCAAACCCTTCAGAATGCTGGCATCTTCAACGAAAGGGTGATGATTCTTGTACGAAATCCTTGCTTTTATACTATTTCAAGAGCACAGATTAAGCACCTAGGTACAGATGAATCACTCTCTACTTACAAAAAGGAAACTACACATAAAAACGGACATTACATCCTCAGCGATTTTCAGCCACTGAAATTCAAATATCCTTTCGAAAATTTGCATTGCATGCTTAACTTTTGGAAGGCAGTGTATGTGCCTCTAATCATCACTCATCGTCATTTTTGTAATTAGCCAAAAGTGGCAGAAAAGCAAAGTAAAATAAACCAAATCAATCAATTTTTCTCCACTCCTTGCACAGTGTATACTTTAGTTGGAAGTTTGTCATTCCCCTATCTTCTTCAACCATGCCTGGTCTATTCTGGTGTGCAGCTTTACCGTCTCCACTCACTGCGAAATCTCATCCTTTCCTATTTTCTCTCTCAATACCCTTTTTGAGAATTTCATCCCAACTGTCTGCATCTCACTATTTTGTGGGTCCAAGTTTCTACTCTAGGTTTAAATTGTAGGTATGTAGTATGTGTTGTATATTACCATTTTGCACCGACTGCTTTTTGAGTCCCAAGGCCATTTTCACATGTAACCCCCTTGGTCCCGAGCCGATTTTGAGCAAAATGCAGAGTTTCAATTAAATGAGTGTATATGTGATGGGCGGAGGGGGCTAACTCTAAAAATTCCAAAATTTCGGAAAAAATTGCCCCCCAAGAAAAAAGCACATGGAAATGATCGCTGACATGTAAGGAACACAAAAATATTTGCATTATTATCATATAACCAATGTATCGTGAGTTGTACCCCCAAAAGGAATGGTCGGCACGCCACTGATTCAAGCTTCAAAATGCAGCAGTGCCGTGAAATAATTTTAGCTCGGAGACTATTTGCCATGGAGATATGAATGATATACCGTTCTACGCAGAATGAATCACAGAATCAGACGATATATAATTTAAGCACATTCGGCATACATATGGAAGGGGAAAGGGGGAAAACCCCGGAAATTTTTTTTTTTAAAAAAATGGGGTTTCTCCCCCCTGCCCCCCGATATGAAATGTTCAAAATGCACCTAGAAATTATCGCTGGCATGTAAGAAACAGAAAAATATTTGCATCATTGTCATATGACCAATGTAACGCGAGTTGTACCCCTGAAACGAAAGGCTTGTACAGCACTGTCTCAAGCTTCAGAATTGAGCAAAATGCAGAGTTACATTGAAATGACTGTAGCTCAGAAACTAAATGCCCTAGAGATATGAAAGATATACCGTTGTACGCAGAATGAATCACAGATTCAGACGCTATATAATTTATGCACACTTGTGCTCAAAAACAAAGGTTTCCTTCAGCGCACCTCGAAATTCCATTCTCACATTGCAGATTCAACAACCAGTCTTCCCCCACCCCCTGCTTGCGCCCGCACAGTAAAATTTCATTTTGACATCGGATACTGATAAACAAGCTTCCTTCGAATACAGTTACCAGGTGGGAGTGAAAAGCATTGCTTTAGAACAACAAAGCCGGTCTTCCTTTGTCGGCAAAAAATTTCCCTTGGAAAGAGACGCAAAAGAGAAGTCCCTTTTCCCACCTTTTCCCCTCCATTTTCATGAAGAAAAAAAGTGCAAGAAACATTTCTGTTCAATGCATGTGTTAGGAACAATATTAAAAAAAATTGAAATTCTAGCCAAAAATAGAAAAGTTATAACGTACTAAACTACAACCTTGACACAACATCTCGATCGAGACGCTTGGGACTGCAAGGGTTACATTTGGGTATCTCGACCAAGATGCTTGGGATCCAAAAGGTTAAATACAAAATTGAAATTTGATTTTTTCTTCATGGCAAGCAAACATTATAAATGCATTCATGTGCTGCTGTATTGTTTAGAATCATAATTCCTGAGTTGTAAGTAGAGCTGAGCTGATACCACTTGAAACCGATACTAATGCCGATAATCTTACTGATTCCCATCAGTACCAATACTTGGAGTCACATATTTATGGTGAATAAACTGTCAAGAATTTAGTACAAAAACTGGCCACAGTTCGGGATCAAAAGCGGTATATGAAATCACATTTCAGTGGTAAAAGGGTGAATATAACCCTAAATTTGAATTGAAAATTATACAGGGTGGCTCAAAAAAAGGTAACTGAACATAATACAATGGTTCTACATTTTGGTTACCTTTTTTGGGCCACCCTGTGCCTATTGCACAAAATAAACTTTTCACTACTAATAGCACATTATTGTAGTTTGTCAAGAGTATTAAGTATATTCCTGTGTAAGGTAGTCCTTTCTTGCTTCTCAAATATTGACAGCAGAATTACAATTTTCCATGATTTGCCTAACTCACAGGATAATTCAGACTTCAGAAACTGTAGCTTCAGTCAATAAATTCTAAATTTCGTGTTTAAGGGGAAGAGTGACAGTTTCACACCAGTTGTGCATTTGTTTCGATATCGGCGGATTGGGCACTGCTACTTAAAAAAAAAATGACAGGAGAGTATGAATTTCTCTCCATGTTGCAAGTGAAACATTTTTTTTTCTAAAAAGAAAGGCTAGACTCCTTGTTTGAAAAATATGATTAATAAGTAATTACAGAATCCCATGTATTCCTTATGGTGAATCAACTTCAAGTTACAGCTAATCAAATTGGAGTTCTGACTTTTCCAACGACCAAGAAATTGTTCAACGTGTCCTTTAGCCATCCATGTAGTTTTCTACTTTCTTTGATATTCCCAAGAGAACAAATAAAATAATGCTCTCATAAGCGTAATGCATTTCTCTTTACCTCCTACTGCCATCCTGACAGTTTTGCCAAACCTGAAGCATATAAAAGAGCTATATTTTACTTAAATGGAGCTAAAGTGACTAGGTTTACGAAGGCTGGATATAGTGCCTTGTAGGATAATTTTAAGTGTCAAAGATGTAGGCGCTGCTATTACCGTTAACTTTATAAAGTGATGACACATTTTGCTTAGTATTCATCGTCTACATCTGATGGAATCATCCATCTCAATAATCCACCGATGGTATTATGAAATCGAAAATAAAGGATTCCCTGATAAGAATATTGTCATCTTCACCTCAGACACTCTGCTATAAAAAAGTAGCTGGGGAGGTAAAAGGGTGAGGGGCAACACAGCTAATTTAACATTATTGTGCCACAAAATGTATACCCATGGCAAAAGTTTGTCTATGTGGACCGGATTTATTGATGCCATCATAGTGGGGTAGGAGGCAGGTGCCCCAAGTTCACAGCCAAATTAGTACATTAAAGAGCCAGATCTGGCTTCAAAAGAGCCAAGTTGGCAACAGTGCTGTGGAGGAAAGAGCTTCGCGGAAACTGTTCCTCATGCCCTTAAGAGTTTATTTCGCATTTTGCAGTTCATTTCCCCATCATTTCATGACAAAACATTGTAGAAAAATGCACCTCACCTTTCAAAACATGAAAAATGAACATGTGTTATTTCACATTTTGTGTTTCCATCAAAAACTAATTATGTATGCCTCTACCAATACTTAATAATTATTATAGTGCATAGTGGTTCATAATATTTATTAACTTTAATTTATAAGCATTCCAGTGTAATTAAACAATTCCATTAAAATATTCGTACTTTCCCATGATATAATCATGTTGCTCATTTCTCTCCAGAATGTTGTATAACAATAATATGCTATTCAATAGTCAATACCAGTTACAATACGTGTAATTAAATAGGACTAAGTACACATGCTGGTAGAAGAATTCGATGCACACACACTACATAATTCATTTGTTTTATTTGAATTCTAAGATGAAAACCAACAAGTGTAATATGTCAAAATAAAGATAAGCGTTTACGCTACAATGTTTGTTTGAAACGTTTTCTTCTCAGATGCCTGGATTATTAATAAATTAATGATAAATATAAAATTAATAGTAAAAAATAAGATTTATTTTTACTAATCCATGATTAACTACTTAACGGTTGCTCCTATTGAAAAACTAAAGATAACTTTAAATATAGAACATATATTAAGCTTTCATTTAAAAAAAGTTTGTTCAGATTGGGCCGTTGGTTTCTGAGTCATTTTTTTCAAATATCAACATCCGCCATTTTGGATTGGCTGCAATTTCTACTAGCTACCACTTTGAGATGGCAAGCATGGTTTTTTTGTATCCTTAGACACCCATTTAACTGTGGTATAAAGGAAAATTAGTACCCCCAATTTATACCAACATCTTGGCTGGCCCATAGACTTAGAGGTGTAATACAAACATAATACATGGAATTGGCATTAGACAGCCTTAGGCCAAATGTCGATCATGCTAGATAAAGAAATTAGAGTTTGAAGTCTGTTAACAATGGAAGTTTCTTTTCAGTTTTGAAGAATATGCCCCAAGAATCAAGATACATAAGGTTGAAACACTGGAAGCATGTCTACACGAAGTTGCAGTTCCTCCAGACTTGGAATACATTCCATTGAAGACTCCAACTGGAAAACCACCAAAGGAATACCCATTCATCTTGGACCCCTTTCAGAAGGAGGCCATCCTGTGTGTGGACAACAACCAATCGGTTTTAGTCTCTGCTCACACATCTGCAGGCAAAACCGTTGTTGCTGAGTAAGTTTAATTAACGTTGGAAACAGATGTTTACTGTATTATCCATTTAAAATTGTGTTTTCGAACCCAGGACTCTAGAATTTCATGTCAATGGTCTAACATCTAAAATACCAAGCCTGCTTGACTTCATCAGAACATAAATTTAAGCATGTGGTTGGCCATTTCATTAAATTCCTGTCCCCTGTGTTCAGATACTTGTTAAACCACAGTTCCACTAACATTTCAACAAGTTATAAACTTTTATTTTCTTATTGAAGATTAGGCACACACAGGAGATGTAATATGTAGAACATCTCCTGTGTATGCCTAATCTTCAATAATTAACATCTCTACGATGGGAGGAACCAGTCAACGTCGAAGTTTACTGTGTTTCAAAGGCAACAGATCCTGTTGCGGTAGCACTTGCAGAGACGATTCCACACAGGTAGAACAGTGATAGCGAAAAATCAGGCTAGGTCAGGCCAGCTCGGTAGCTCAGTGTTAGAGCAATGGCACATTGTGCCAGAGACCCGGGACAGAGTCCTGGTTGAGCCTGCATTTTTGCTGAAAATTTCTACGTTTCCATTTTTTTGTATGTATGTATTGCTTGTATTGTAGAATTATTTTTTCATGTAGTTTACGATTCTTACAAGCACATAAACACAACTTTCGATGTAACATTTCAGAAGAACACAGACATTTGTGTAACGTTAATCAAACAGGATGAATAAATGCCTGATGAAGGGAGCATGCATTCTGAAATGTTGCACCGAAAATTGTGTTTGTGCTTGTAAAAATTGTAAGCTACAGGAGAAGTAAGTCCTCTCTATGAAATAGAAAAAAATCATGACTACAGAGAAGCAACTATTGGTATGCAATAATCTCTACCACTATTTGAGCTGTTTTGAAAACCAATAGATCAGTGGTTCCCAAAGTGCGGGCCACCGCACTCTTGACCGAAGCTCAAAAACAGGCTTGTGTAAATTGGTGTAAAGAAATGCTAAAAGAATTCAACCGAGGCACGTCAAATTTGGTGTACTACATCGTTACAGGAGACGAAACTTGGATCTATTCATACGAACCCGAAACTAAACAGCAATCCACTGTTTGAGTGTTTCAAAGTGAGCCGAAACCAACAAAAGTTGTTCGTTTGTGGAGTGCTGCCAAGGAAGTGGTTGTTAGTTTCTTCGGTTATACCGGACATATAGTAACAATAGCTTTAGAAGATCGAAGGACTGTAAATGCTAAGTGTTATACAACAAGTTGTTTGCCAGAGGTCATCAATGAATTGCGTAAAACAAACCCAAATCGTCGCATTATTCTTCTGTTGATTTTTTGTCAAGTAAAAATGTCAAATTAATGACTCATTGTCCGTACTCACCTGATTTATCACCTAATGACTTCTTTTTGTTCCCACACATGAAAAATAAGATGCGTGGGGAGCGATTTGTGTCACCTGAAGCAGCTGTCGATGCATTCCGAATAGCAGTTTCTGAGGTATCAGCTTCAGAGTGAATAAAATGCTTTCAAAATTGGTTTGAGCGTATGCAAAAGTGTATTGATCTTAGGGGTGAATACTTTGATAAACAATAAAGCCATTCCCAGAATTTCACATGTCTTTTTTCATATTGATTACAGAAACTTTTCCAGCAGCCCTCGTAGAAGGTTTACAATTTGAATAAGAGATTTTGGTTGCTTTATTCACAACATTAGAAATTCATGCTTGTTTTATGTCTTTTTTAAGTTCTTAAAAAACCTGGTTTTATTCATGAAGCAGCATTCTTCATGATCATAACATCCGACAGGATATTTAAACTTTGTAATAATACTGCTAACATATACATTGGCAACAGTACAGATTATTCATAATTTCCATATCTATGTCCAAATAAATTAAGATAGAATAAGACTAAAGTACATTTATGAATATGAATTAATTTTGTCTTGCAGGTACAGTGTAGCTATGTCACTAAGGGACAAGCAGAGAGTGATATATACTACACCAATCAAAGCTTTGAGTAATCAGAAATACAGGGAATTTTATGAGGAATTTAAAGATGTTGGCCTGATTACCGGAGATGTGACAATTAACCCATCTGCCAGTTGTCTTATTATGACTACAGAAGTAAGTTTATACATTGTATTTGATCTAAATGCTAAATGTAGTAGGGGTGGGCAGATAAATCTGATCTCTGTTGGTAAATGCTGATATAGGTGTGTTGGTTTCATCATTAATATTGCTGATCCAATATTTCTACAAATAGTTTGAATTGAATCAATAATTCTGCCATTTTCATATTGTTTTTATTCATATTAGGCATGTCTGGAAATTCCTGATATTTGTACATTAAAAATTCAGTTTTCTTTACAAGCTGTTTGGCCATGTCACCGTCTAAACACTCCCATCTATTGTGTACACTAGAATGCCAATTTCACATTTTTCTACATATCCAGTCATTCCTTATAGTCCCAAAACATTATGTAATTTTCAGGGATTTTACATTTTCACATTTTATGTATTTCTTGGCCTGAAATGGTAAAATCGAGGTTTCGTTGTATATACTGCTGCCGGCAGTGCTTCCGTTGTTATTATTATTATTATTATTTATTATTATTATTATTATTAAGCTTTTCAAGTACACTTCTTCACAGTACTGCTGGCAAATTTTCTTTCTCAAAGAGAGTTGATTTGAAATGCCAGGCTTCATAATTCTATTAATTCGTAATGTTTTCATCAGAATCTCATGACCGGTGCTGGTCACCCCATGTAGCCAGGAGTAGCATGTGCTAAGCTGTCTATGGTGTGGTTGGCTGGTATTCAATATTTTTGACGACATAGTTAAAGCAAGCCTTTTACTTAAACTTCAATGAAACATCCTAGTATTTCCCTTTATCCAAATGTGCTTACAGTTTGGTAAATCCAATGAAAGCTCAGACGTCACTTTAAAATTTCAATATATTTTTTCACTTATTGATCTACGGTCTTTTGTTTCTTTTCAGTTGCTGTGCTCAAAGTGTTTTTAGAAATGTATACATTGTAATTTCACATTATTAATAATTTGAACATAATTAATTATACCTCATATTAATTCAACAGGGTTTTGCAAACATAACAAAATAGAAATGGATAAGAACACAAAAGCATTGTGCATATTAAACACGAAATTAAACAATACATAATAAATTAAATATATGCATTTAGATTTTTCCTTTGTGTTCCCGAACACATTGTTTCATGTATGAATGATTATATTCTGTTACATGCATATAGTTTTATAAACGAACCAGTATGACTGGATCTTTGATTTTAAAGTAGTTAACGAAACTAGGCCCTTCTTTTGTAATTTTGATTACAACCAGATGTTATGTTTTAGTCATTAATTGATAACCTACTGTGATTAGTAAACTTTTGTTCATATATCAAACCAAGTGGATATTTGCCAAATATATTTATGTTAGCAACATGGCTATGAAATACAAAATATAATAGTCACTTACTCGTAATTAATATTTGAGCTTCATGTAGGAGTCAGGCGGTTGCACCGTTTCTCTGTATGATGATTCTGAGTTCACTGTCGTTGAAAATTTCGCTGTATAAGAAAGACGAATCAGACAAGTGCTGCAGGAAAGCAAGTATCCAACTGGGGAACGTGAACCTCACGAACGCCTCTCCGTATGCAGCATTCTCCACGTTGTTCATGTCCATCAGCTCCAGCCCACCACTGTCACTCCTCCTCAACTTCGACATGGCCAAGCGCCCGCTGAAGTTGGCCAGGTTGAGTAGCTTGACGAGGGCGATCTTGGTGAACACGGACGTCTGCACCTTAGCCAAGATTGCATTGTTGGTCCTCTTCTGGATCTCCACCTGACGCGAGCAGCTGAGGGTCAAGTTGCTGCTGTTGCCATGGCAACCAAACTCTCCTTTTCCAGAGACTCTCAGGTAGGTGTCCAGATCCGCGACGATCTCTTTGGTGACGGTGGAGGAGTTCCTGTAATAGTAGGAGCAGATCTTGTCCGTGAGCCGGCACAGTTTCGCCACCTCCCAGAGGTCCTTAGAGAGATCGACGCAATGACAAGATGAGGAGAATAGGTGCAAGACCGTGTCGAACTCATCAAGCAGCTCGCCGACGAAGAACGAGCATCCGTGCTCAGACTCCTTGGTCCAGCATATCGCTTCGACCGTCATGTACTCCCTCTGAAGCTTCTGCAGGACCGAACGACGTTTGAACACCATCCTGGGTGTCTGCCTGGGCATCTGCCTCAGTAATTCCTGCTGGAGCCTGTCCCAGAGATTATGAAAACTCCTGTTCAGTAGGTAGTTGGAAACTTCTAGGAAATAGGTGCAGACCGACCGGAGATTCTTGATTTCCGTGTGGTTCAAGAACTGGAAGATGTGCTGGAGAAGTTCCGGAGGCAGGCGGGCGAAGACAGAGGGGAATCGAGTACCCTCAGCTCCTCCCATCCCCTCTTCTCCGTCAGCTCTGCATGTTCTCAAACCGTCATGACGAGGCAGTTCACCTGGACATCCCACCTCCTGGCCGTTGGCGCTTGACTCTTCGACAGTATGGTCCGAAGTTCCAGAAGACAATCTTGTAACCCCTGATTTTCTCCAGCCGAGAGATTTCCAGAACTTCATCTGTGCCAGTGGCCTCGATATTCTACAGATGGTGTTCTTAAAAAGCTTCTTACATCCTCTACCAGAAGATGGATCTGATACTTGCTTCGAAGACATCTTTTTTACACGTTTTAACCTTATTCAAACTGAGAAAACTTTCAAAAACATTCTAGGAAAACCGTAACTCAAACTTGTTTCCATGCATTTCAAAGATCCCGACAATGTAATCTTAAGGAATTTCTACAACAATTACATTTTAAGGGTTGGAAACAACAATGGCTTGTATACTAGTTTGAAATTTAAATTAAGGGTAACGAGTGTGTGTTCAACGTTAACAGTAGAAACAGCAGTATTATATATTTTACAAGGATGTTTACTATTCCTTCCATTTCTATTTCTGGCCGAATATGTTTGAGGAACACATCTACACTCACTGATTAGTAATATGTATATTGTAAGGATTGATTAATTGTCAAATTGTTATTTAGAGACTTGATGTAACGTGTATAATAAATTAATTTCCAAATCTGCCCGAACTTACGAAATTAATCACAGATGGTGAAGCTTAAAGTAAATCTAACATACATATGGATACTAACGAGTAAGCTATTTGTTACTCTTGATATTTCTTTCTTTCTGTGTAGATAAAACCGAAAATTATTTTTTCACTTGCATCTTTAATTTACCATCTCATCATTGCATTGCGTCCTTATTCATCCTCTTGCAGAACTATTCCCAAGCTATGTATCAACTTACTTTGCTTATAGCGCATAATTCATTCGTGTTCGATTCTCTGCGTTCTTTCTATCGTATTATTTATTTTTGTGTGTGCTACTACCCTGCTTTTAATTCTCCCCCTTAGCTGCGAATTATTCTCTTTTGTCGATTTTCAATAACATTCTTTCCATACAGTGGTATTACCTTTTAAATTATAATTAAGTGCACAGGTTACATCGAAAATTTAACACTGGTTATATTCTATGATGGAAACAAGATTTTAAGATTGCACACTTGAAATGGTGGTTCACCAGATAATTTCGTTTATATGGGCTCAATGGCGTGTGAACTCCACTCTTTTCTAGCTCTTTTTCTATCTTTCCTTCCATTCTTTCTATTTGTCTTTGTAGTTCTGTCTTTCTATTTCGACCTACCATGTAGTGGTTACATTCTGGCTATGTAATAAAGGGTTCCCAGGTTCCATCACCAATGGAGGCACATAGATGTTCCAATCCCACTTTAGACTGTAGGTGCAGTCTTGATTAGCCTAGCAGTGCAAAGGTGACTTAAAACGAACTTTGAAAAACTGTCTTTCTATTTCTTATCTTTTACTTCCTCTGTTTCTTTATCTCCTTTTTCCACCATTCTCTCTCTCTCTTTCTATGGAACTCTTTCTGCATTTCTCTTTCTCCCTAACTCAGTTTCCTCTTTCTTTCTCTCTCTTTCTCTCTCTTTCTCTCTCTCTCTCTCTCTCTCTCTCTCTCTCTCTCTCTCTCTCTCTCTCTCTCTCTCACATATGTTTTATTCATCCTTCTTTTCCTCTGTCACTTGCATTCTGCATTTCTGTCTTTCATTCATCCTCCCTCTTTTATTCTTCTCTGCGTGGGTGTTTCTTTCTCTACTCTAGATTAGGGCTCCCTGATGGTGCAGTGGTAGCATCATTGCCTTGTAATCAAGGAGTACCGGGTTTGATACCTGGTGGAGGCACAAGTGGTTCGGATTCCACTTTAAACTGTAGGTCCAGTCCCGATTAGCCTTACTGTGCATAAAGTGGACTTCAAACACCAAATCAACCAACTGTCTACTCTAGATTATCCTGAAAATTTTGCAAGCAGGCCATTTGGATGGACATAAGGGTGGGGCAAGCCCATTTCACGGTGTTCTAGAACCCACCTTAACCCCGTCGGTGGCGACGCCACAGACTTGAAAGACTTTAGATTCGCTCGTATCTGGACGTAACAAATTAAACTTTCAGATTGACCTGTTGTTCACTTGTAGCATTAAGGATATCTCAATGATGATAAGGAGAAAACAAACCAGCTGGAATATTCATTACGGAAATGAGATTAGGATCCATATTTCCCGAAGATGTCAGGCTCCACCGGGCTCAAAGTTCTTGCTCTCTTTCATATCCGCCATTCACAAGAACTCACTACGATATTGGATATTGTTTGACTCTTCATGGAAAGGGCACGTGATTTCTTCTTCTTTTTGTACATTGTTGCAGAAAACTGGAGGGCCAGAAAGGAAAATTCAAGTGTTTTAGTTTTGAATCCACTAATTATGCACAGATAAATTAGTCAGGACTGTACCTACAGTTTAAACTGGATTCGAACCCGGGACCCCTTCGGGTCAGTCACATAGTGTGAAAATGAAGATGAAGTGTCATATGTACTGATATAATATTGAAAATACATACATACATGATGTATGATTTTCAAATGTAGTGTTCGCTACTGGTCATGGCCAACAAATTTTGAAACATTTGCTTCTTTGCCAAACTTTAATAAGGGTGACAAGGAATGGCTTCCCTAACTTACACATCAATTCAATCATTTTCGGATATTCATAGTTGCCTTGCATGAGAATTGTCATCAACAGAAGTATGTTCAGTTTTTTAAACTTTTCCATCACTTGTATCTTTTGGATCCAGCATGACTCATTCCCAAATACTTAGATAAAATTTATTTTTCCCTGATAACCCACATAAATTGCATTGATAATGTGGCAGCTATAACTACTGGTAACCTTGGTTAGCGCTAGGAATGGGCCAATAAGAAACCGATCAATTACCAATATAGAATTTACTGATACTGATCCAACATAAAATTATAAATATCCTTGAAGAACCTGGATGGTCCACTGACATCCTTGATAAATATGTGTTTCGAATTGACTTCAGTGCAAAAGAAGTTGCGTATTTAGGCATTTACTTTTTTAAAAAGTATGGCATGTAGATTATCCATAAAAATTGTAACAAAATTGCAGAATTTTGCACTAAATTATAGATATATCTACCAATACCAATAGGATACTGATATATCTGTCACATCCATAGTTAACACACATAATTTACAACTCATTTGGTTGTGGAAATTTCGTTTTTTGTACTTCCTGCAGGATACATTTTACTAGAAAAGTCCAAAAATATTGAATCTGTTTTGCTACAACAGGCATTATATTCTAAAGTATTGATTCAAAATACATATGTCTTCTTTGTTAAGTGAAGCCTGCTGTCATATTTTCCACTCTATTGCTACATATATGATTTCTCTCTATTTAATATCTTAAATATGTTTTTTCCTACAGATTTTGCGAAACATGTTGTATAGAGGTTCCGAGATAATGAGGGAAGTTGGCTGGGTGGTGTTTGATGAAATCCATTACATGAGGGACAAGGAGCGAGGCGTTGTGTGGGAGGAAACCCTCATTCTGCTCCCCGACAGTGTGCACTTCGTCTTCCTGTCTGCAACCATTCCGAATGCAAGGCAGTTTGCGGAGTGGGTAGCTCACCTGCACAAGCAGCCTTGCCATGTGGTTTACACAGACTACAGACCTGTGCCTTTGCAACACTACATATTTCCAGCCGGAGGAGATGGTATTCATCTTGTGGTGGATGAAAATGTAAGTGTAGTTTGTAGGGGTGAGTTGATACTGATGCCGATATAGTGGTTGAAACTAGTGATGTGACGAAGCTGAAAATTTACCGATGCCGATGTACTCACTGATAATTTTTGGAACCAATACTGATTCCGATACATAACATTATTCAACAGAAATGGAATGTTATTTTCAGCATGACAAAAATAAATTTGCTATGTACATTTCTATTGCATATCATATGTATATAGTTACATATATATTCTCAAGAGATGCAAATGTACAAGAAAACAGTTATTTTGAGAGTTTTTTTTAATGTATTTTTTGTCTTATATATAGCTTAAGAAAGTTCTGGGAATTCATAATGAAACGTCACAGATAAAATAAAAACTACTAAAAATAACTGTTTTCTTGTACATTTGCATCTACAAAATGTGGTTATGCGAACCTTTAAGAAGAACATAGATTCTCAGGAAATTTAGCATTAGTACACAAGCAGTTGTTTTTTTTTAATGCATAATGAATTCCTGTTCTTAATGCAGATTCAAGTTTAGAAACATGAATTTTTGAAACACTTCTGGAAGTTATCTACTTCTTCTCTTATCCCAAATCTGTTCAGCATCACTAAACAGTTTTCACTGAATACTGATGCAACAGGTATCCCAAGTATTTTCTTGTCACTTGCTTCAGGTTTGGATACTCATTTTTAAATTTCCAATACCACAACAGATCCTGGTCATGTGGAATAGTTTGTTCAGCAATGTACTGTTCTATTTCTGGTTTTGAGGTAGGTTGATCCTCTGAATGAGAGTTTGCAATAATTTTATCACACCACCGTGATGAAGATCCAGAACCAAATTTTCAATAAATCTTACAAAATTAAAATATAAAACTTATTAGAAGGTAAAACTCTAGTATTATCTGTACCGGTTTAAATATCGGATTTTTGCCGATACCGATGTCGATATTTCAATTTCTGCCGATTTTCATACATCTGTAATCGTCTTCAGCACATCCCTACTTGAACTTATTCGCTGATTCTGGCCAATACTTTTCAGGTGTTTTTCTATTTTACAGTTTTCACAACTCTTTTGTGGACTCTTTTAAGTATCATGGAAATTGTTTGAATTGAAAGTGTCAATTTATTTTGAACCAGTGTTCTGTAAAATTTATTTATTAATTTGCTTTATTTTACCTCGCTTTTTGTGCCACTTTTGGCTAATTTGCGAAGATGGGGATGAGTGATGATATGAAAAAATTGATGAAACGACACAAACATCCATGCACAGGCTGGGATTCGAACCCAGGATCGCTGGCAGATGGAGATGAGTGATGATTTGATGAAATGACACTCGCAAACATCCATATCGAGGCTGGTTTTTGAACCCAGGACCCCTGGCATCGTAGCACGATCAGTGATCTCTGAAAGGAATGGATTTCTTAATTGATTGACAGTAAAAAAAAGGTAAGGTGCTCCCCTGTGCATAGCACTACGCCATGAAGGCGTATAGGGGGTGGGGGGTAACGCCCCACACTTGCTTGATCCGGTAGTGAGTGGGGGTGATGTGATCAGCATCACGCCCCTGACCGCCTTTACCCCCCAGGGTTTCCCCCAGGTACCCATGTTATTCGACGCTGGGTGGGTGCCGGGGCCGCTTCCATCGTTAGGAAAGTTCCCGGATTTGAACCGGCTGGGGATTGAACCCGGGACCTTTAGCATGGTAATAATAAGATATAATTCTTCAATATTTGTAGTGTTAATTTTTCATGTTTTTGAAAGGTGAGAGATGCATTTTGCTACCATGAAATAATGCGAAATGAACTGCAAAATGCGAAATATATTCTTAAACATGAAATTTAGGATTAATTTATGGACGTTACACCTTCCGAGGTCTGAATTATCCTGTGAGTTATGCAATTCACGGAAAATTGATTAATTCTGCTGTTAATATTGGAGAAGCAAAAATGGACTCCTTTACATAGAAATAAACTTAATACTCGGATAACTACATAAATGTGCTGTTAGAAGGTAAATGTTAATTTTGTATAATAAGTGTAGTTTCTAAATCAAATTTAAGATTATAGTATTCACAATTTTAAAAGCAAAATGTCTTTTTATATACCTCTTTTCATCCGATTTTTCACCGCTGTAACACCGAAATTGTATTTTATTTACTGCTTTTGAACCCAAAATTGACTCTGTTTTTGTACCGAAATTTTGCTTTTTTATTTACCAAAATTATGTGCCTCTAACATTCACAGTCGAGTATTTACATAATGTATTAATGAATATATTGAACAGTTTTCAACAAGTGGTATTGGTAGGAATATTGGTATTTGCTCATCCTAATTTTTTATTTATTTATTTATTTGTCTCAAATGTAATTCTCCTTCATAGAAATAAAGTGTTTACTGACAAGGTCCTGAAAATACTGGCAACAGGTATTAATTTGCGTTGCTTGAAATTGTTTTGTATTTGTTTACATAATCAATGACAAATAATGTACACATATACGTACATGATTATCTTTGTAATCTCTTTCACCTCTTATTTCAAGTTTTCTTTTGTTATTGTCAAGGACGTTAGAAACAAGTGATATCATCATCCTTTGCCGTTTCCTGCCTCTGTGATATTACAAGTGATATAACAAAGCTAATTTGATATTTTGTGTCAAAAATGTGCACGTGTAATTTCTGTAATTGGGTACCACATCACTCCGATGCTATTGTTGATATACATGCATGTTCTGCAAAACAAGTTCAAATTGCATTAGTAGTCAGATCAAGATTTCGGTACAAAAACTGGGAACGTTTCAAAATGGAAAGTGGTATGTAAAATGGCATTTTGGTGATAAATTGGTGAATATAGCCCTAATTACTACACTTATTACACAAAATAAACATTTTCTTTCTAATAGCATATTTTATGTATTAAGTTTATTCCCATGTAAAGGAGTCCATTTTTCTTCTCAAATATTTGCAGCATAATTAAGTAATTTTCCCTGATTTGCATAATGTACAGAGTAATTCAGACTTCAGAAAGTGTCATGTGAGTAAAAAAAACTAAATTTCTTGTTTAAGCATATTTTGTAGTTCATTTGCATCATTTCATGACAAAAGTTAATACGAAAACATAAAGGTCCTCATGCAATACTTCACAACTTTCAAAAACATGAAAAATGATTATTACAGTGTATTATTTCATGTTTCTGTCAAAATGCCTCTGCTTGTGAACTCAATAATATTGATTTGCTGCTGATCGTTATTAAATATTTTAAACTTGTGTAATAATTCATACAGTAATTAACCACATTGTGCAAAAATTTTCTCCGAACAGGGTGTATTCAAAGAGGACAATTTCAACACAGCGATGTCTGTTCTTCAAAATTCTGGTGATGCTGCTAAAGGAGACCAGAGAGGGAGGAAAGGAGGCTTTAAGTCGACTCCAAACTGTTTTAAGATAGTGAAAATGATTATGGAGCGAAACTTTGCCCCCGTGATCTGTTTCAGTTTTAGTAAAAAAGATTGCGAGGCCTACGCTCTACAAATGTCAAAGTTGGATTTTAACACAGGTCAGTATTGATAATGCAGTTGATGTTTTAAGCATAATATTGTCATCTTGTAATCAGTAGTCCTCATATTTGATTTTGATATGGAATTTTTGATACTTTAGGTCACTCTTAAACTCTATATTCAGTCGTGATTAATGTGGTTATAACGTGAACTTAATAAATTTTTAATTTTATAAAGATTCTAAATGTAAATAAAGGTAGTGGGGCACATGGAGGTTTAGTTTCCTTTTTTCAACTTTTACTGAGTATTAATCCAAACATTACAGTACACAATACAAAATTTGTAACAAATTATTCAATATTGTTCTGGTTATTGTACTATGATTCCAGTCTGAAGTAAAAAAAAAACATTAAAACATAAAGGTTGTGACTCTCTATGTGAATGCAATGAATATTAGCACCATCATGATCAAATTGACCAAATTGACCACTGTGCAATTCTAATGTAATAATACGTTATCCAGTTTCATAGAATAATTACAAAGCTATGAAATAAATTTTACAAAAGGCCCATTTGGGTGTTTTTTTCTAGTGGACCTAACCCAAAAAAACGGTCCATATTGGACAAACCTTGGTATTTATATACATAAAGCTCGTAATACTCCCTGATTTTGTTCCGTAAATGACTAAATGCAGCTTCTTTTCCTAAGGCAGACCCTATTGCAGTCAACTGTTTACATTTATTTATTAAAGTGTCTAGTGAACCATTCAGATCTAATGAACTTCATTAACTTAGTGATATGCATATTTCATAATCCGAGAAATGCTGTAGCAAATTTTGAGGATGACTAAATGCTGCAATAAGTCCTTTTCATTCTCTACCTGGGACCTCCCCCATGGCGCAGTGGTAGCATCATAGCCTTGTAATCAAGGGGTCCCGGGTTCGATACCCGGTGGAGGCACAAGTGGTTCGGATCCCACTTTAAACTGTAGGTCCAGTCCCGATTAGCCTTACTGTGCATAAAGTGGACTTAAAACAACAACTCAACTCATTCTCTACCTAACACTTTAAGATAATGCATTGTTCTATTTCTCTTGGTATTTCTAATTATGGTTCTAGAATAGTTTCATGGTAAACATTAGTTGTCCCTTTTAACATTGTACTGATTTTGAAAAATAATTCATGTTATTTTTTCTGAAATGTCTGGGAATCCAAGATGGAATAACATAATCCCATCCTTTCAAGCTGCAGATGAACCACAATTTTCTATTTGTTTTTTCTTGTTTGATTTGTGTTTTATTATTATTATTATTAAGAATTATGAAATGTAATTTCATTTAAGTAGAGACCTCATTAGTAATTTGGAGAGAGACATATTTTTGGTAAATAAATAAGCAAAATTTTGGTACAAAAACAAAGTCTCAATTTCAGGTTCAAAAGTGGTAAATAAAATAAAATTTTGGTGTTATAGTGGTGAAAAAACCTGATCAAAAGCAGTATATAAAATGACATTTTGGTTTTAAAATGGTGAACATAATCCAAAATTTGATTTAAAAACTGCACTCATTACAATAATAAACATAACCCTTCTAATAGCACATGTATGTAGTTACCAGAGTATTAAGTTTATTTCTGTTTAAAGGTGCCCATTCTTGTTTCTCAAATATTTATAGCAGAATTAATCCATTTTCTGTGAATTGCATAAGTCGCAGGATAATTCAAACTTCAGAAAGTGTCACGTTGGTAAATAAACACAAAATTTTTATGTATAAGAGTCTATTTCGCATTTTGCAGTTCATTTCGTGACAAAACAGGGTAGTAAAATACACCTCACACCTTTCAGAAACATTATAAAAATTAAATTAGAATGTGTTATTTCACATTTCGTGTTTTTATTGCTCATATTCCAAGAAGGTGTTTATTCTGAACTTCATTTATTTTTTCACTATCAGTTGAAGAGAAAGTTCTTGTGGATGAAGTGTTCAATAATGCCATGGATGTTCTCAATGAAGATGATCGGAAATTGCCCCAAGTTGAAAATGTCTTGCCATTATTGCGCAGAGGAGTAGGCATCCATCATGGAGGTAAGAAGTTAATTTTATGATTTTGGATAGCTGTTGATCTGAATTTAGTTTACCAAACTATGTATACTGTTGAAATAAACATTGTCCCACAAATTGAACATGCCATACTGATGCTCTGAAAAGAATACTAAATGGGGACCGAGGGAGCTGCATTCCTTGGAAATGAGTTACCAATGCTCTTCATCAGTGGATGAGAGAGAATGCTGGAAATCTTACAAATGTAAGGATCTGGATAATCAGAGGAAAACATGTGACATGGATATAAATGCTATGTTGGTATATGAAAATTACTGCTCAATGGCTCAGGATAACCATGTTAAAATATCTTAAGGCGAGGAGGGACAATTTCCCCTAGGTCTTCTACGCTGGGGCAGCTGCCGATCACTGTTGCCAACTTTGCTCTTTTGGAGCCAGATCTGGCTCTTTTGTGCACTTGTTTGACTGTGAACTGTGGCACCTGCCCTCTGCCCCACCATGATGCCACCACTGGCCTCGGCCCATAAAGACCAACCTTTGCCATGAGTGTACGTTTTGCACGTGACGTGATATTCATATATAGGCTGCGTCACCCACCCCCTCTTTCCTCCCCAGGTATTTTTATATATAGCGCTGTGGCTAAGTTGAAGATGACAATATTATTATCCGGCAATCCTTTATTTTCGATTTCATGCGAACATCATTGGATTATTGAGATGGGTGATGCCGCCAAATCTAGGTGGTGAGAACTAAATAAATTGCCATCACTTTAAAGCTAACTGTTATAGCAGCGCCCCCCACCCCTCTGACACCTGAAATTACCCTAGGAGGCACTTTATGCAGCCTTTGTTAATCTAGCTCGTTGAAGGTCATCTTTAGCTCTATTAATGGTGAAATGTAGCTCTTTTATCCACATCAGGTTTGGCAACACTGCCAGGATGGTCGTATGAGGCATGGAGAAAGGCGTTAGGTTTATGGGACCATTATTTTATTTGTTTTCTCAGGAATATCAAACATCCAATGACGTAGAAAAGTACATGGATGGAAAATGGTTGAACTGTCACAGTAGTAGGGAAAGTTGAAACTCCCATTTGATTACCCATAACTTGAAGTTGAAGTCTATTTCCCATAAGGAATACATGGGTTTCTGTAAATACTTATTAATCATATTTTTCAAACATCGTGTCTAGCTTACTAATAAACTTGAAAAACAGTTTCCACTTGCAACATGGAGAGAAGTTCATACTCTCTTGCATACTACCCTTTTTTAAATAGCAGTGGCCAATCTAACGATATTGAAATAAATGCACAACTAGTGCGTAATTGTCTCTCCTTGCCTTAAGGCAACTTGCTTTCAAACCTTGATGGTAATATCTGCATGTCTCACAAGACTCGTGCTGAGTCAATACCAACACCGATGTACCGGGTTGGAATTTAATCACTGATGCCATGCAATACATTCCCAAAGATGCAAATTTGGATGCTTTTTTGGTGGGCTTTGGTAAAGAGTATTGGCACCAACATTGGTGTCAATGTCAGTTCAAGGTGATATCAGCTCATCACTAATAAATTGTAATAAATTTTAGGGATGGGACATATTAATCCGAACGCTATCAATGTAAGCATAGCAGTGTATTGGTAAAATTACATATTATTTTATTTTACCAATCCGTTATATCGATA
This sequence comes from Lepisma saccharinum, assembly GCF_977018435.1. Classification (NCBI taxonomy): domain Eukaryota; kingdom Metazoa; phylum Arthropoda; class Insecta; order Zygentoma; family Lepismatidae; genus Lepisma; species Lepisma saccharinum. Next base: position 62,867,987 of record NC_139229.1, on the reverse strand, counting down.
AATATCTCATAATTTTGTGCAAAATTCTGCAATTTTTTAATAAGTTTTCATCACCTACTTTTTCAAAAAGTTACTCTCTAAATATGCAACTTCTTTTGCACTGCAGTAACCTCGAAACACACATTTACAGGAAAACCTCATTAATACAAAGTTCAATGGACCAAAAAATGTCAACTTCAAATTAAACGACTTAGAGTTATCCAAACTTTTAAAGATGACGCCTGTTTTTTAGGTGTACAAAATTACAGTATAAAATACCCATAACTGATGTTTTATACTTGGTAATAGCTCATAAAATAAGCTCGTATATGCCGCATTGTAAGTTTTAAAGAAACTATAATAAATGTTACACGCGGAGCTTTACGCGGACACAAAGATTCCTAGATAACACCATTTATCCTGTGTAGGTATACCACCTATTATGCACAGGATGCATGTTGTGGGAAGGAAAATAGAACATGAAAACGTTTTCACAAAAAAAGTTTTTTAAAAAACTATATTTTCTTTCAATTGTGCACAGTCGTTGGTCTTCCATGAAATTCCTATATTGTCTTGGCTTTACAGTATTTAACCTGTAGTACAGTTTTTTCGCTATATGTTTCTTTCTTTCTTTCATTAGGTTTGCTTCCAATTCTGAAGGAGACTATAGAAATCTTGTTTGCTGAAGGTTTGATAAAAGCTTTGTTTGCTACTGAAACATTTTCTATGGGACTTAACATGCCAGCAAGAACCGTGTTGTTTACTGGTGCAAGGAAATTTGATGGAAAGGATTTCCGATGGGTAAGATATTTTTCTACTTTCAGTATTTAATTTAATTTGAAGATGGAGAATTGTAGATAATATATAGTCTATATGCTATTTTTCCTCCAAGAATAGTTAAAATAATAGCATTATTTTTATGTGGACAATTTCTGCATGTGTCTTTTTATCTTCCATTTTTTATATGTTCAAAATTGAAAACTGAACTCTGTGCTACCTGCAGTTGCATTTTTATGCACCCTAAGTAACTGCAGAATCCACAGTTTTATAAAAGCCATGCTTTTGGTACCCAACAATTCTTCCGTTGATTGTATGAATGGTAAATAATAAGTTAACATTCTTCCTATGTTGATAGAAGATCTGTAGATTTGACTAATTAAGCTCGCAGTGGGGAGGGGAGGGGAATTTCAGTGGTTTGAATCTTCTTTAGGTCAGGTCAAGATTAGTTTATCTGTGAATAAACTGAACTTAAACTTTTCAACTGTTTTATTTATGTAGTGATTTTTTTTTTTTTAAGAAAAACTACTATTGAGGAGTAGATAACATAATACATGGCACAAAGATACAAAGGTTGATGTTTTGTCACTTTGTGTTAATCTATACTAAAAGAATTAGAAACGTTGTATTTGCTGCATTAAACTACAATTAAACTTCATTCTTCAACAGCTGAGAAGTGGAGAATACATTCAGATGTCAGGTCGTGCTGGCCGTAGAGGCTTAGATGAGAAGGGGATTGTGATCTTGATGATAGATGAGCAAATGAGTCCTGAGGTGGGAAGAGATCTTGTTAAAGGCCTAGCAGATCCAATCAACTCAGCGTTTCACCTCACTTACAACATGGTACTAAACTTGCTGAGAGTTGAAGAAATTAACCCAGAATATATGTTGGAGAGAAGTTTTTATCAGTTCCAGAACTATGCAGCAATTCCTGAACTACTCGAAAGTAAGTATTGTTATTTTTATATGCAGTTTTTTATGTACTCTTCTATCTCCTCTCCTTCCTGGAAATAATTTATAACCTTGGTCAGAAAAGTTACAGTATCAATTTTTTTTTATACTCTAAAACTGATATTGAAACATACTATGAGGAACACTCAAAAAGTAATGCCCCACATTTTTTTTCTCGGCTAATATTTAATTGACGTTAATGATATTGCTACAGAATATTGTTGTATGTATCCCCTATACATGTTATTTTTCAACATAATCTCCCTTCACTGCTACGGCCTTACGCCATCTTGGAACAAGGGCTTGTGTGCCATCCCTGTACCAGCTTGCAGGCTGTTTCTTGAACCATGTTTTCGCAGCACGAACCACTCTCATTGTCCTCAAATTTCACACTGTGCAGTGCATCCTTCATTGGCCCGTACTTGCTTTTACATGAGCTGAGACAGAAGTCTGAAGGAGCGAGATCAGGGCTGTAAGGAGGATGGGGAGTACAGAGAACCCCAATCTGGCGATAGCCTCGGTGGTTTTCAGGCTCGTGTGTGGTTTTGCATGTCATTGCCATGCAAAAGCAACACATCCTTCACATTTCTGTCTGGTCTCACTCTCCTGTAACGTTTCTTCAGTTGCTCCAATGTGTTGATGTAGCTCCAACGTGTTGATGTACCTGTCAGAATTTACTGTTTCACCTTGGGCCAAAACATCAACAACAATGTTCCAACACGTCTGGGTTGGTTGAAGAGGAGGGATGCCCAGCACGGGTACGATCACACAGTTCAACTTCATCACCTTCTGCGGACTTAATCCTCTTCATCCACTGCCTAACGGTACTCCTGTCCACTGCAGATGTTCCATAGACAGCACACAACCGTTTGTGAATATTCACCACTCTTTCGTTCTCGGCCACCAAGAATTCAATTACCGCTCTCTGTAACGAGTGTCACACAGACCCGCCATCTTTACTCACCGCTACACTGCTACCGCCTGTTTGTTGAACGTGAAACTCTGCACACAAATTAAGGAAGCATCACAGTCGGGACTGAGGAACAGGACACTTCGATAGAAAAAAAATGTGGGGCATTACTTTTTGAGCATCCCTCGTACTTAGGTGTTATTTAGTCCCCCCATATGTGTTACGAATAAACATGTGCTAGGAAGAGGTTCAATGTGGCAAGACTGCACCTAGCAACACACTAGACGATCCACGATCAGACCAGACTTCAACAGCACTTACGAGGGTGGTTCAGCATGCTCTGCCCCTGACATAGAAGGAACCCTCGTAGGAAAACCAAATCACTGTCACTTTTCAACATAGTCCCCTGCAACATTAACACACTTTTCCAATCGGCCTTCCAGTGCTTCAATCCCCGCAGAAAAAGAATCTTTTGGTTGGTCCTGCAACCAAGCATTCACAACATCCATAACTCCGAAATCACTATCAAAATGTTTTCCACGAAGGTGTTTCTTCATGTTCGGGAACAGGTGGAAGTCACTGGGGGCCAGATCTGGAGAATAAGAGGCATGAGGGACAATTTCAAACCCTGCTGCATGATTTGCAGCCACCGCAACTTGGGATGTGTGGGCGGGAGCATTGTCACAAAGGAACAACACACCACGGGCCAACATTCCACGGCGTTTCTCCTTGATGGCAGTACGTAATTCTTCAATTAGGGTTGCAAAATAAACACCTGTTGGAAATAATCTATCAAAAGAATTTCTTCTCCACTTTGCCCTTTGATGGTTGAACCTTGAATTTGTTTGGGGGTGGAGAATGGGGTTGTTTCCATTGCATGCTTTGGCATTTACTTTCGGGATCGAAGTGGTGAACCCACGTTTCATCCATTGTAACAAATCTCTTCACAAACTTTGGCTTGTCAGGCTTCATTGTCCGTAACAGGTTCTCACTTGTCACACAACGTGTCCTCTCTTGGTCGACAGTCAGCATTCTCGGGAACCAACGGTCAGAGATCTTTTTCAGTAACAAATGATTATGAATAATTGAATGCACACTGCCAGTTGAGATGCCACATGTGTCTGCTATATGGCGGACAGTAACTCGCCGGTCTGCCAAAATCATGTCATGCACTTTTGTAATCATTTCTGGTGTGGTCACCGTTGCAGATGGGCCACCACCATGCTCATCTTCAAAGGTCTGTCGACCACATTTAAATTCACGGCACCATCTCTTCTCTAGGTCATATGAGGGGCTAAAGTCTCCAAGAGTTCCCACCATATCTGCATGGATGTCTTTCGGTGTTAGATTTTTCTTGAGTAAATATTTTATCACTGCTCGGACCTCAGATTTTTCCATTTCTTCACATCTGACTACACTTCTTACTGATCATCAACCTGTATCAAAAAGATAAAATGTTGTAAATTCTTGAAACTTTGTGGATATTAGTCTAAAGAATGAACAATGTTACATATAAAGTTACAGGTCTCTACTATCACTGGAGATGGATCAGGGGCGGAGCATGCTGAACCACCCTCGTACTAGTGAAAATGTGAAACATGTGAGGAACTTACTCCAAGAAGACTGTCATGTTACTGTTCACATATCAGATGTACTGAAATTGAATCAAGATGTGTGTCATCAAATGTTATGCAATGATTTTGGGAATTGGAAGCTTAATTCAAATTCGTCACACACACTAACAGAAGGGAACCAGAAGAACAATAGCCGTCAATCTGTTGAAAAAGGCCAGAAATGATCCCACATTATTGCCAAAGTTGCCAAAGAATGTGGCAAATTGCCGAATGCCAAGGTCATGGTTCACCAGCCTCAAAGAAAGTGAAATAACAACCATCATTTATCGATGCAAGAGGTGTTGGTGCAACATGAATTTCTGCTTGAATGACATGGTGAACCGCAACTTTTACATAGTGGTACAGAAACATCTTTTCATGAGGCAGTTCAGTGCCACTGACCTGACTTGTTGACATCCGGACAATGGTTTGCCTTGAATGACAATGCAAGACCCCATACTGTTGTATCGGTACCAAAATATCTGGCCAACCATTGTGTTGTTGCTTTTACACATCCTCCGTATTCAGCCGATCTGTCACCATGTGGCTTCTTTGTTTTTCTTTGGGAATGTAGAGCCGAAACGAAGCAACATCAAGCTATTCGAGCAATCCGAAAGGCTCAGACAGATGTACTGGGAAGCATCCCAGAAGAGGCTTTCTCTGCCTCCTTCTGAGACATCCAGATACACTGGCACCTGTGTATAGATACCGGAGGGAACTACTTTGACAGGACCAGCGACCATTAGTTGGTGAGTTGAATATATTATTTTTTACGCCAGTCCTGTAACTTCTCTGACCAAGGTTATGCACTGCTTTCATCAACTGTTAAGGTAGGTGGTGAACTGGAATCTAACAAAAAGCAAAATTATACTAAAATACGTAAGATATACTTAGAATTCTGAGTTATGGGTCACTTTTAATCCACATGTAGATGTGAGTTAGCAAATTTGCAGATGATATGCACAGGTCATTGCTATAATACCCCCAACCACAGTGATCTATATCAGTTATGACCAGCTTCCTCGGTCTATTGGGCCACAGCGTTATACTTTCGAAGTGGCAATGGCCATAGCCAGGCCCGTAGCCTGAATTTTATTTGGGGGTTGGGGCTCATCCCTAATGAGCACAGGTGTCGCCAGAAATGTTTGTAGAGGGAGGCAGGCCACTTGATAAAACTTGAATAGTAGAAATAATAATGACTAATAATTATTACCACGGTTATAATTGTCATTCTACAATAATAATTTTTATAAGTTATTAAAGTTAAACCAATTTTAATCCAAATTTATTGTTATTATTTTTTGTTATTATATAAATGAAGAGACTTTGCTACTTGATCCACGTATGAGTAAATAGCCAACACAAGTGTTGTCCATTATTTTTCATACATTTTGTAGAGTTAGTGTACTGAAATTCATAGTTATTGTTCTTTGTTATTTAACTTTTACACATTCTGTTGAAAATGGAAAAGGCTTTAAAAGTTAGGGCCAAATTTTACTCGTAAAGTTTATATTGTGTGACCTCTCACAAAGGAAATTACATATTTTGAGAGCTGTGGATCAATTTATTATTTGGATTAAATGGTAGAATATAAAAATATAACCTGGCTCCTCTATTATACACTAAACTTTTTTTTATGTAATGTTTAATCCTGGTAAGGAAGGAAAATAAATACACATTTAAATTAGGTATTTGCAGGAAGCCCCCTTAGCCTGGCCATAGCCCTCTCATGAACAGATTTGTCTCACCACATTTATTGAATAAAGCCGTGTTAAAGGAGAATGAAACTTAGAATGATAATGGTTGATCATTATATTGACAATACTAACATAATGATGAAACTTATTAAAACAACCCTATTACAAACTTAACACAACCATCACTTGACACTACTTCTATGGCTTTTAATGTAAAAACTGTGGGAGCACTGTTTATAGAAAGAAGTTACAAGTACAGATACTACTTCTATTGTTCTTAATGTGAACACACTGGATACTCATGAGAACTTACTAGTATTTCAAAGTGAATTTAATAAAGGAAGACAACATTAACAATTCAGAGATGGGCGTCATTCAGTCAGTTTCTCTGAGTAGATTTTATTGCTTCACTGGAGGTAAATTTACACTCGCAGATGTAAGTGCTTTCGAATATAGAAGCAATTCTTTTTGCAAAGTCATTTAACTTTGGAAATTTATATCTTTTCACAAGTTCCCAAAATAATAGTCTCATCTCTTACCTTGATTGCAAAAATGGGTCACTTTGTAAATCAAACACCTTGAACACTTTTATCTTGTTCTGAAATGTCACACTTCATGGGATTATTATTTAACATAGCTGCAGTCTATGTTTTCAAAATCTGTGAATCAGTTTGCAAAGTGTTCTGAAAGATTGTCAGCGAGTTGAATGCAAGATGGCATATTCAGTAGGAAATTATGTTATTGCCTCCAGGCATGGAGTGAAATGTATTAAATTTCTAGTAAGTCCGAGATACTTTGGATTCATCCGTGCACTTTTAGGTTCTGTTCATTGAGGTGTTGCGCAGAATGCAAGGTTAACATGTATGACAATAAAAATAATACATTGTCATAACAACATTTGAAAATGGTTAGGCTAAGTTCAAAGTTCCACATTTGTGCAATATTTATAATAATTTAGTCATATTATTGCTCAAAATTTTATTCACATAATGCAATTAAGTGTCTGAAATTACTATTTAAACTAATTTTATTAAATATGATGTTTAAGAAAGCCAATTTGTATATCATGACAAAATTATCAAATTGTGCAATATTCTGAATTCATATTCATAACAGTTATTTTTGACTGGCAATATGAAAAACAAATATCTTCAATCATATGTGTTCTTTCAGACAAGAAAGATATGATACATTCAAATTTATAATTAAATTTATTGAAATTGTGTACATTTGCATTGGCATCAAGGTTTATATACAAAGGTCAACTCTTTAAAATTGTTCAATGTATAATATGATGTCATACTTGGTATTTTGTATCAACATTCAAAAAATGGTAATTGTAATCATTAGATAAGTATATTGTGATATACATAGTAAAATAGCTGTAACAGAGCAAATATGTACATTTACTACACAAACATTCAAGCTGTTAAGCACTTATGGACAAAAATATAAAACAAAAACAATTGAAGATAACACATACTAAAAAATCTGGCTTGAACTAGTTGCTCTAATACTAGTTGTCTGGGACTTTTGAGGAATCTCATGAGGGATGGAAGATAAGTAAAAATGTGGCTATTGGTGAAGGATTGATATTTGTATAAATCTTGATATTTTGAAAGATTATACTTTGCAAGTTAATCTTTAATAGTTTGTTTAAACTATATAGAGACGTGTGCGTGTGCCAAGCAGACTTCTTCATGCGTAAAAGTGCTCCGTAAAAAATCGACAAAATATGTGGTAATTAGTGAGTGTTAGTGTAAGTGAGGGAGCATGCGGTAGTGTAGGGTGTGCCTTAGGTTGCAGGACACCCCCACAATCTGTTCCGGCAAGTACTTTCTCAAACACTGCCAAAATAGTAATCGTGTGCACTCTCCATATATTTCTTATGGAGAATACTGTTGCCCGCAGATGAACGCAAAAGACACCCCCTGCAGCTCACCCAAGGAGTAGTTTGCTTTGCTCACCCCCAAACGCTCACGTAAGAAGGACCAATCTTGATCTGAAATTAAACTAAAAGTGAATTCACCCTTAAGCAAAATAACTGTTGCAAAACAAACATCCCCATGCTATCCTTACGGAGCCACGTCAGTTAAGCCTAACGGATGTCAGTGGTATAAATAACAACCAGACACAGACAACCCGAACTCAGTTAGCTTGGTTAATAAACATAGTAGTTTTATGAGAAGCCTGATTGACATTCTGAGACCCCCAGAACCGAATTCAATACAGTAGTTCCAGTTTTATTTGACAAATACAACTGCCACGACACGGCGTAATTCTCGGCTAGAGGGGTCTGTGCATTGCCGGGGCACGACGTCATTCTCCCTCACTCAGCTGTTACAAAGGACATTCACATAGTGTGACGTCACTCGAGAGTATGAAGTCCATTCCAATACTATACAATACGCGTCAGTTCTCGTAGCACCGGGCAACCTGTGTTTGCGACCGTGCGATTCCAGTTAATGGCCGCTCTCCGTGCGACCGTGGGATTCCAGTTAACGGCCGCTCTCCATCAATTGGCTTCTTTAATCCAGATTTCATCAGTGCGCACAACTTGGACTAGTGTTGGTGTTCCTCATGGCTCCTACCGGTGGCGCCACACCCAAAAACAAAAATTCTACCCCCAAGCAAAACACTCACTTTGGTTTCGAACAAGGAGGCCCTGTCCGTCATTCCCCCCCATCTTCACCTCTGACAAAAAGGAAGCCAGATTCGCCCCTGCAACAGCCCCAGGACCACTGGAAAAAGTCATTCAACCCGTCACCTGCAAACCCCTTCAGCCCCTCAGCCACCCCTTCCTCCCAGACACCAGGCACCAACGTTCAGACATCAAACTCCAATGCGACTGGCGTATCCCCAATAGACGGTGTTCCCGTTTCTCAGACTATCAAGCTAGAGATGCACAGAAAACTGGTATTGGAAATTACTACCCTCGTCGCTAAAGATAAAAACATATCAGAAGAAAGAAAATCCATCCTCTTAGAACTGATGAGGAAATTAGAACAAGTACATGAAGAAACAGTGTCGGAGAACAAATCACTCAACGCCGAAAATAAAATCCTTCAAGATAGAAATCACCATGTCCAATCTGCAACCCCTAGAGAAGACGTATTATACTCCCAGGTTGTATCAACAAAAAAACCCGACAAACAACAACAAATACAGAAAGCCACATCTACCGTAAAGCACACTGTCTTTATGTCCGACAAAGATAGGAAAATGAGTGCTAAGAAGATACAGGAAATCTTGACCACCACAGTAAATCCAGTGAGGGAAAATATCAAAATCAAAAGCATAAGAACCACAAATCAAATGGTGATAGTGGAAACAGCTTCCAGAGAAGGAGCCGAGAAATTAATTAATAATAAAGATCTTCCTAAACACAACATCAAAGTAGAAAACCCTCGAAAAAAGGATCCACTTCTGATCATATATGACGTTCCGGCCAATAAAGACCCAGAGGAATTTTACACAGAATTTTACAGCCTTAATCTCCAAGAATCAATTCCAGTTTTTCTTGTATGTACGCATTGCTTGCATGATAGAATTATTTTCCTGTAGTTTACGGTTATTACAAGCATAAGAAAACAGTTTTTTTCTTTGTGACGTTTCTCCTTTCATCAGACATTTATTTTCATTTTGACTAAAGATACAGTTATAACAATGGTTAGTAATTTTTAAACAAAAAGAATCTGTTATATAATGGATGTTGTCAATGTTACATTGTTGTAATATAGCAACTTAACTGTGAAAAAAGCAGTCTATTTTATTTTTATTTTAGATTTTTTTTTTTTTTTTAAATTATGAATCCCAAATATCATCAGGTAATTCAAATTCATCATTGTTTTCACAAAGTCTCTTGATGTTTTCTGTTACATTAAATTTTAAAGATGGTGGCTTACTCCATTTGTGAAAAAGAAAACTCCACACTGGATCTATGTTACCATTTTCATTATTTAATTTATTCCAGTGTTCTTCTGCAATGAACGAGGCTGCAATTTTAATTTCAAAATTGTTTTTAAATCACCAAGAAGTTTGGAATGTACATTTAATGAATTCAAAATGAGAAACTCGCTACCAGATGTGGAAACCACAGGAATATATAATATAAGTTGTTCATGTTCAAAAGATTATGTGGGACAAACAGCAAGGAAAATGGCAATAAGATGGCACGAACATGATTTGGACATTATAAATCTAAACCCAAGAACAGGTTTGTCAACTCATATCATCGAAGAGAAGCATTTGATTAAAAAGAGAAGGGTTTTAAAAAGATTAACGGGAAACACAGAGTTGAATGTCTGGGAAGCCTCGTTCATTGCAGAAGAACACTGGAATAAATTAAATAATGAAAATGGTAACATAGATCCAGTGTGGAGTTTTCTTTTTCACAAATGGAGTAAGCCACCATCTTTAAAATTTAATGTAACAGAAAACATCAAGAGACTTTGTGAAAACAATGATGAATTTGAATTACCTGATGATATTTGGGATTCATAATTTAAAAAAAAAAAAAAAAAAATCTAACATAAAAATAAAATAGACTGCTTTTTTCACAGTTAAGTTGCTATATTACAACAATGTAACATTGACAACATCCATTATATAACAGATTCTTTTTGTTTAAAAATTACTAACCACTGTTATAACTGTATCTTTAGTCAAAATGAAAATAAATGTCTGATGAAAGGAGCGTGTGTTCTCCTGAAACGTCACAAAGAAAAAACTGTTTTCTTATGCTTGTAATAACCGTAAACTACAGGAAAATAATGAATCAATTCCATATGAAGAATACACAAATGATTTCAATTTGAGATTTAAAACAGGACCCCGTAACAGCAACACAGTACATCTAGTTGTACAAACCACAAGTAAAATTAGAAAAATCCTTCTTCGCACAGAAAACATATATTTACCGTTCCTATCTCTTTTCATCAAAGATTATATCGTGGTTGCACGTTGCCTGAAATGTGGAGATCTGGGCCACGTAGCAAAATACTGCAAAAACAAACCCTTGTGCACCCATTGTGGAAATGAGAATCATGAAGGCCAGCACTGTGATAAAAAAAAAACCGAAAACATGCGTTCCATGTAAAAACAGGAACAAAACATGCAATAGTAAAGACAACAAAGACTGCCCAACATACACCCTCATGTGGCAAAGACTAGTGGACAAGACAGACTATGGAGAACACCCCTAAAACAAAACTGAAAAGAAATCCACCAAGTAGAAGAAAAAGAAACGCTAAAAGAGCGGCAGCATACCGACTAAAAAAAGCAATCGATTTAGTAAACTCTTCCACGCTAAACCCAGAAGCTCCCCCCTTCATGTACCCATATAGCACATACTTCAATCCCCCAACCCTTCTCGACCTCTCTACTGAACCGTCCAACCTATCGGAGAATATAAAATTCACTACAAACACCCATTCCATCCTCAACGACCCTTTTCCAACACCTTCTGCCCCAATTGAGGTAATAAAACCCGCTCTGACACGAACACCTACATCTGACACATCATCTCACACCCCTCTCACATTCAAGAAAATTGAACTCACTGCAGAAGACACACTTGACTTATATGACACCGATCTCGATACTGACTCGGAACCTCCATCACCCTCGCCAGAACACTCATCCCATCCCTCGGATCCGTACCTAATATACAGAAACTTCGAACACAACTTGAAACTTTCACGCCTAGAAGAGAGAGATATTCTCATTACTGCACTGAGACTACTAGTCAGGAAGAAGCATAGCAAGGGCAAAACTATTACCTTCCCCATACCAGAAGCAGTGGACAGGATAACGTTAAAAACTTACAACCTTCCTACCGACACAGAGGAGTTGCTCCGGCTAACCGAGACAGCTTTCGGACGTCGCGGAGAGTCCCTGGTACTTGACGATGTTTACGCGGACTTTGTAAGGGCACACGGGAGAATGGAGTTCATAGCTACAAACGAATGGCCCCGATGCCACCAATTAGTACGGCACTCATAGATAACGACAAGATACGCGTTGCACAGATCAACACCAGAAGAAGCAAGCTTGCAACACTTGAAACAATCAATTACTGCAAAGAGCAATACATTGACATAATTCTCATGCAAGAACCATACACATCCAAAAACAAAATTCCCTACATACCACTCAACGTTCACACAATTCAGGACCGCAATCAAACCATGGCAGCAATAATTAACCTAAACAGAAATCTAACAATCACCAAAATAGCACAATTTTGTGACACACACATAAATTGCGCTCAAATATCTTCCGAGCATGGTTCTTGGATCCTAATAAATAGTTATTTTCAATTCAGCCATGACATAGACCCATATTTGGAAAAAATCGATCTGATCTGCAATGCGTACAAAAACTACAAGATCATAATCACAGCTGACACGAACTCCTCCTCTCCGTGGTGGTACAGCCAAGAAACCGACACCAAGGGGGGTAGCCATGGAGGAATTCATATCTGAGCACAACCTACAAGTCGAAAATCAGCCAGATAATCCCCCCACCTACAGGGGAAGGGCGGGCGCCTCAAGCAACATTGATCTAACACTCACGAATGCAAGGGCCTTTGGCGATGTCCAAAATTGGAAAGTTATAGATCTCGCCACAACAAGTGACCACAACTTAATACTATTCAACTTAATCTACAGGCAACATCAGCTTGAACAGACAAACCAGGAGAACATATTGAACTGGAGAAAAATCGATCATCAAAAATTCCTAGAAAAGCTCATTATCCCTGAACATTTGGACCAACAAAAATCACTCAACACGTTCGCAAAGGAACTCTCTGCAAACATCAGACAAGCAATTGAAAATTCATCACCCAGAAATAACCAAAGGAAAATGAAGAGGAAGCCATGGCCAAAGAAATTAACCAACCTTAAGAAACAAATGCAAAAAGCCAGGAAACTATATCAAAAATCCATCATCGCACAATACAGAAATGCCAACCTCCAGATTTAACGTGCCAAAAAAAAGCAATACGAAACCGAGCTACTAAATTATAAGACACAACAATGGAATATCTTCATCGAAAAACGTCTGGAAATAAATAAATGGGGCACCCCGTATAAAATCGCTACCGGCAAAATAAAAAAACCGCAAACCATTTCCACCTTAATTAATGACGAGAACAACACGAATATGACAAAGGACTTGGAAGAAACCATCAACTTCTTAATGAAGAATCTCATACCAGACGACAAACCTGAAAACGACAGCGATGAAAATAAGGATACAAGAAAAATCTATCACCAGCCATATCCAGAATCACCAATATTACCTTTCACTACCCAGGAAGTAGAAAACGAAATAAGCAGCATGAAAATGAAGAAGTCCCCAGGACCAGACTGAATTCCTGTGGAAATAATACAAGAAATCACCCCAGTACTTACGCCTTACATTACTCAACTATTTAATGAGTGCCTTGTTCAGAAGATATTCCCAGAAACCTGGAAGGAAGCAAACTTAATAATCATCAAGAAACATCCAAATAAAGATGAAACCAGGGTCAATTCATACAGACCAATATGCCTTCTCAACGTTTTGGGAAAACTCTTCGAGAAACTTATCCTAAAAAGACTCAAAGAATTTCGCCTGCTCAAACCCATATCAGGGATACAATTTGGGTTCACGAAAGGTAAATGCACTGACGATGCATTACGCCTGCTATCGTCTACAACACAAAACACTCCAAACAAGTACATGGTAGGAATCATGGTGGACATCGCCGGGGCATTTGACAACTTGTGGTGGCCGAGCCTTTTTCAAACACTTAAAAATATGAACTGCCCAGGTACACTCTTCCTACTTCTGAAAAGTTATTTCTCTAACAGAAAAGTTAGCATCAAATATCCGGATCTACAAATGAGTAAGATCACGTCAAAAGGTTGTCCTCAGGGTTCCATTCTGGGACCCGAGCTTTGGAATACTAACTTGGAGCCTGCGCTTATGAAACTACAAGACCATCCCGACATAGACCAGATCATAGCTTATGCGGATGACATTATCATGCTCACTTCCGGTAACTCAAGAAGGGAAATCGAAGATAAAGCATCTACTGCAATCAATATGCTATCCAATTGGTGTGATCATGCTAAACTCAAAATAGCTTCGGAAAAGACTCATTATATTATCCTTAAGGGGAAGTTACAAAGAAACCCTCAAATCAAACTCAGAGAAAGAAATTTAAAAAGAGTAAGAGAAGCTAAATACCTTGGTATTACTCTTCAAGAGAAGATGTTTTTTAACAGACACATAGCCCTGGCAACAACCCAGGCCGAAACAACTATAAACAGTCTAGCCACATTGAGTTCAGCAAACTACAACCTTCCACTATCACACATAAAAACATATCTCATTACCATATATAATTCTATTATTTCCTATGGCTCGCCGCTGTGGGCCATGGAAACCAGTAAACAGTACATTAAAAACAGATTGAGATCTTCACAACGCAAAGTGATACTTCGCCTAACGGGTGCATTCAGAACAACCTCAACCCTGGCTCTTCTCATGATTGCGGGCCTACAGCCTATTGAAATCGTTATTAAAACTAGAGCATCAAAGTATTACTTTAGAAATGGACAAGAGGACGAAATCTATAAACTAATTGGAATACGCCCTGCCACGGTACCAGAAATTTACAACCACTTGTTTAGCGTCTGGCAACAGGAATGGACACAAGCTACGCAAGGAAGGAGACTTCACAGCTTCCTTCCAAACATAAAAGAACGACTTTCGATGGACCATTTCTATCCCACGAGAGGTCTCATACATTTCCTAACGGGACACGGTCCCTACGGTCAACACCTAAATAAGCACAACCTCAGACAGACTGATAAATGCCTGAAATGTAAAACCGAGACGGACACACCGGAACATAAAGCCTTCTTTTGCCAGACATCAAACAAACAAATCGAAGATTTAAGACTAAAGCTACCAAACTTCAACACGTACCAGTTAATAAGAAATCCCGAGCACTTTACGTCACTAAACGACTTAACAAACCTGGTGTCGAAAGAGGAACATTCCCTCTTCAAATCCGGCATCACTCACCTCCCCATTCAACCCCTACCTCCGGAATGTAATATACCCCCCAGAAGATCACAAAGAATCCACCTTCGACAAACTCAACAACAGGACATCCCTCCTTAGGACTAAGATCACCAAGAGGATAATGAAGCAGAACCTCCCACAGGAACATCAAGAAGGAGACACTAATACAGAAGACAGTGATACGCCAAAACGAAAAAAGGTTACGCCTCCCAGGAGAAAGGCAAAGGATAACACTGCAAGGACTCGACCTAGGAACCAACCGAATTTAACCCAGATTCTTCTTTTTAGGTTCTTTCTTAAATTGTAATCTTACACCCCCTTCTTTATTCTCGTTACTAAACACACTGCAAACTTCTCTCACTGATTCTTGACAATTCTCTATATTTCCACTACCGAACGTACTAATGTACCCGATACTTCCCAGGAAATCCCTCCCTACTTCTTCCCTTCCTGATGATGTCCCGGGTACCAACCGTCGTACCGATGTTCATCCCAGTCCGACCAACTCTTGCTGGTCTCCCGCAAGTCTCCTTGCATCAGGTACCACTCGTTCTTTCATATCTCTTCCTACTATTAATACGTACATCTCAAAGCCAATAATACTCTCACTATCTCAAACATAACATACTAGAACATAGACCCTGCTTAACATTCATAGAATCGTGTTAATGTCCATTCCTCATCTCATCCATCAACACTAATGCACACGACACACAATAAAACTTATCCTAAGAAAACATTACCCACCCAATTACACACTTATGTAATTTCGTATCTGTGATCATAAATAATATTAATGTTAAACACTAACACTTATTTACTTCCTACTATTTCTAACCTTTATCTTAATCTTCTTACCTTGTAGAATGATGTGAAACCAACTTTGTTCAGGAAAACCGAACAAATTTGGTTCTTCACACTGGGACATTCTTGCCAATGTCACAGTGAATTATTGTAATTAAAAAAATAATGGAAATCAAGGATGAATCAAAGAAAAGCGGGGGAATCCGTAAAAAATTCACGGAACTGACGCCCTGGGTTAATTTTCAGGTACCAGGGCATAAGCACATACCTCCGAAAGTAGCTTGACTACTTTTATCCGTATACATAAAAATAATAATCGTTCTATGTAACCATATCTTGTATACTGTTTAGGAAATAAAATTCTTTGTATACTATATAGAGACATTTTGTTCATAACAGAATCTTGAAAATACTTTTATAATGGCATAATCTTTAAAAAAGATTTGGAACTTGTGAAAAGTGCAGGAAATTATTATCTGCTTGCATCTGCATTATCAAGCTAGTAGATGAATAATGCATTACCTCAAATGAATGTTTTGAGAAATAAGACAAAGTGGCTTGAACTAGTTGCTCTAATACTAGTTGTCTGGGACTTTTGAGGAATCTCATGAGGGATGGAAGATAAGTAAAATTGTGGCTATTGGTGAAGGATTGATATTTGTATAAATCTTGATATTTTGAAAGATTATACTTTGCAAGTTAATCTTTAATAGTTTGTTTAAACTATATAGAGACATTTTGTTCATAACAGAATCTTGAAAATGCTTTTATAATGGCATAATCTTTAAAAAAGATTTGGAACTTGTGAAAAGTGCCAAGTTTAAAAATTGGAAGCAGGAAATTATTATCTGCTTGCATCTGCATTATCAAGCTAGTAGATGAATAATGCATTACCTCAAATGAATGTTTTGAGAAATAAGACAAAGAGTGAGAGAAATATCTTCTACATTTTGGATGTGAATTAACCATATGTGGAGTTTTAAGAATTGAAGAATGGAAGCCATCTTGTAAACCTGGTTGAAGAAATTGACATATTGAGTATACTCAGATGTAGAACTGATGCATGCCAAAATATTAAGAAAAAGACTTACTCTACCTCACAAGGAGATAATAAAGAAATATTTTCTTCATATAAATAACATTTATATGTTATAAATGTTCTTGTAACAAATGCATAATTGATGCTCTTGTAACTTTTGTTATTTCTAGTTTTTTATCAATATAATAATTATAAAAATATTTATTATTGTTTGAACATAAACACTATTCATCAGCATATGTAAGCTGGTATTCCTTTTCAACATATATCCGTAGCTACCTACTGAGCTGTAACATTGATTTGAATTTTTGACAGGTATATACATAAAATGATGTGCCAATCAAGACTTCATATTTAACCGAGGACATTATCAAAGTGATTGATTAGTGAGATAGATTAGACTGAATTGAATTGTCTTCTCGATATTTAGTCACACTTTCTTCTCTTTTCATCACATTTATCGTCATACATTGAACTCAGAACTACAAAGCAATGATAGATTTGCCACAGTCAATTAAATGAAACAAAATGATTGACTGTTGCATCGTAAGATGGGGGCCCGGTTTATGTATACAGACAAGATAGACTGGCATCGTAAGTTTCTACTTTGCTTGATATCTCGGTTCTGGAAAAGGCACAAACAATGGCTTCCCTCTTACAATTATCGCTGACCAGTTGGCATAACACCACTTGAAAGCATTCATAAGATTCCTGTCGGGTAATAAAATGATCGCTTCAGACATGCACATGTCCAGATCTTATTTTTAAAACCCAGTGAGCAGGATCCTATTGCAAGCAAGATGTGCCGTGATTAGGTTTCCCAGGGGTGGAAAATTGTTAGTAATGTCAGTTCTTTATCTTGATCTTTCAGACTTGCAGATGTTCAGGTCATTTTTAAAACCATTGAGCAGGATCTTATTGCAAGCAAGGTGTGCACTGACCAAGAGGTTTTCCAGGGGTAGAAAATGGTCAGCAATGTCAGTAAAAGATTGATCTGTAAAGTATTTTTTTTTTTTTCATGACTGCAATTTGTGATTTTTGTTACTTCATTTTGGAGGATACATGACGACTTTCCAGTAAGATAACGAATTTTTGTTTAGTTCATTTAAATTTTTCCTAACCTAGTAATAACTATTATTTTGTGTGTAGTTATGAAAACTTTTCTTGAGCGTTGACCCTCCATAATTGCTGAAAAAATTATAAATTCTGCTTTGAACACTATTTTTCTTCTGTCTATGTTTTTTTCACCACTGTATTACCAAGTCACCATTTGTTTACATTTCATTAACTTTTCAGTACAATATTGAAAACATTGTCTCATCTTCATAAAAATTCCTGCTTATTCTTCTATAAGAAAGATTTGCCATAACTGGCTATGGCGATGTTGGATGCCAGACAATCATTTTTTGTTAATAGTCTCCTGTTTCACTTTTAAAATGCTAATGTATCATTAGGCTAAATTAGTCAGTATTTGGTCAATTATTATGGTATTTTGCACAGTTACATCAATAATTTGGATCCTTTGAGTTTCCCAGTGATTCCATTTGAAAGCATTGACCGTTTAATTTCAAATCGCTTCTAGAGATCGTTGTCTGCCATTTTGCTATCCTCTATGTGTACATGGCCTGAAATATGTGCCAACACGTTTTCCTTCGAGAACTTGTGTACTTTAAATTAGGGATGAGCCGATACCACTTTGAACCGATACCGATGCTCTTAACAGATTCCCACTGATCCCGATGCTTGAAAATTGCAACAATTGAAAAGTTGTTCAACAACATGTTAGTAGAGGCATGCATATTTCGTTTTTGACGAAAACACGAAATGTGAAATAACACATTGTAATGTTAATTTTTCATGTTTTTGAAAGGTGTGAGGTGCATTTTCCTACCCTGTTTTGTCACAAAATAATGCGAAATAGACTCTTAAACATGAAATTTAGAGTTTATTTACTGATACGACACACGAAAAATTAGTTAATTCTGCTGTAAATATTTGATAAGCAAAGATGTACCCCTTTATACAGGAATAAATTTAATATACTGGTAGCAACATAAATGTGCTATTAGAAGGGATATGTTTATTTTGTGAAGTAAGTGCAGGTTTTAAATCAAATTTGGGATTATATTCACATTTTTAAAACCAAAATGTCATTTTATATACCGCTATAACGGCAAAATTTTAATTTATTTACCACTTTTAAAACCGAAATCGACTAGATTTTTGTACCGAAATGTTGCTTTTTTATTTACCAAAAATATGTGCCTCTACATATCAGTTAATATTACTGGGTGATTTTTCCAATCCAATTATAACCACTAATTTGCCAGAATATTAAAATGCCTGTTACAGAATCACAAAAGTTTTTTTTTTCTTCAGATAATAAAAAAGGTAAAGTGCTCCCCTGTGCTTAGCACCACGCCAATGGCTTATAGGGGGTGTGGGGGGTAACGCCCAAATAATATTGGTGCAGAATCAATGGAAACTTCGAATTTTGCATAACCTCCAGAATAATTAGACTCCACACAACTCCACCAGAAAAGTATTGGCTGTTATTGTAAATAAAATCCAATCAATATTTTTGGATACCGATACCAGTTGTGTTGGCTCAGCCTTACTTTCAGTTTATCTGTTTCCTTAATAAATTAGGTTATTTTGGACAAATTTGTGTTGTAAAGGAGGGAACGAAAGCAGTTGGTTGAAAGTATTGTAGCACAAATATATATGGTGTGGTAAATACATAATGTTACTGCAAAGATTTTTTATAGTAAGATATATAAATTTCTTCTATTTTCCAGAATTGAAGAAGTGTCAGTCACATCATAACAAGCTTAAAGTTCCACAACAAGAAGAAATTGCATCTTATCACAGAATAAGGGAGCAATTGAGTCATCTTGGCAAACAGTTCCGTAGCTACTTGACGAAGCCAGTGCACGTCGTGCCATTTCTTCAGCCAGGCAGAATGGTTAAAGTAAGAGTTTATATCCATATACATATATATTCATGTGTGTGTTAATTAGCAAATATGTAACAAGTTTTTCTACCATTTTGTGTATAAACATAAAGCTAATATGCTAGGGTAGATAGCAGTTGTTCAGTGTAACACACTGCAAAACCAGAAATCTCCTCTTCAAATCCTGGGTAAGTATTCTATCAGTTCATCATTCATCCTCATCATGGCAATTAACTCAGCATAAAATAACCAGAAAAGATAGGTAGGTATGTGTAAGTTCCGAATTTTTAGTGTTAACACTAAATTGACCTTCAACTTCCATTGCGTACGTAAAGTTTCATATTGTCACATATTTCCATCACAAAAATATCAAACTTTACCAACACTAGTACTCTAATTACGTTTACTGCACCTAACCATGAATTAGGCTTTCATGTGTATTTATCTTAAATGAAAGAAAAAGTAATTTCAAGAAAAGTATTTCTCATTTCCCTCTTTGTATTAATGAATAATGTTTAAGAGACAGTGTTCACATCTTTTTTGGTATAAATTATAAGTTGCATTGCATAAAAGTGGAGCTAAATACTGCAGCTCCAAATAGACTACAGTAAAACCTCGTTATTGCGGACCCCGATAAGCCATACTTAGCTTAATCCGGACAGGCAAAAGACAAAAAGATAGAAAAAAAAGCAGAATGCAAGGCTTTAAATGGCTAGAAGTCAACAATCACATTCGTCATATTGCACCGTAACGGCCAGGCAGGGGCCAGGGGGGCTGAGCCCCCCCCCCTGGAATTGCTGTCAGCCCCCCTGGCACTGCCTTCAGCCCACTTGATATTAGGCAAAACTATTTTGTGTAATTTGTTTGCAGTGAAGAGTGAAAATGTAGACAGCAGATATTATTTTGCTCACAACTTTCATGAAGGATAAATTCACAGAACATGAACAACAGCTAATACATTTGTTCATCTTATTTATAAGAAGAAGTATAAGTAGCGGCAAGTATTTAGAAGGTTCTTTCACAGGGCAGCTTCTTTATCTGTACGTTCGCTGTCCCTATTGTGACCTCCCGTTTAGACAGAAGTCTGTGACTTTGATGTCATCATGCAAATTCCCTCCGCATCTGCGTCAAAGGTCAACAGCTCCCATGTTTTGGAAACGAAAGGGAGTTTCATTGATTCCGTCGGGGAATGTATTGTAGGCAATATTATTGAATATTGTGCATTTTTTCTTGTGTGATATAAATATCTGTATCATCAAAAGTAGTATGGGGTCAACACTTAAAAAAATTTAAAAAACATGTTTTAAAAGATATAGAAAAAAAATGTAGTATTTGTATGATATTTCTAAAATTCATATAACTTAATGACCCCCATACATATAATTTACCTTCATTTAATACTGTTAAACTTTTGAAAATTGGACTTGTTTTACAGAGCTCCCCCTGATAAGTCGTGAGCCCCCCCTGGAGATCAATTCTAGCTACGGGCCTGGTAACTGCTAAGAATACGTACATCCAACATCCATGGGAGAACAGTATTGCTTCACATTTACTATACTGTATAGTATATTTAGGCCTATGCCTTTTAAATACACCATAATAAATGTGTTTTGTTGCTATAAATGTAGTTTTAATGCACTTGCTTCAGTTCTTTTAGGTTATTTCAGTTAATCCAGACTTTTGTTAAACCAGTCAACTTACCCCCCCCCCCATTAGTCCGAATTAACGAGGTTTTACTGTATTTAATTTAAGGCATCCTGCCCCCCTTCGTAATTTGTAACATGCAATGAGGTATGTAATTAACTTTGTTATACAGATCCGCAATGCCATATCTATAGCCCAGATGTGTTTTGGTTTTGTAAATTATAATTTCAGAATAATATTGTATGTAGTACAATATTCTGGTAAACTAGCACTCAAGTAATGCCTGAGGAAGATTCTGCAAGGTGAGAAATGGCCACTCAGGATGCATTGTGGTAGTGTCGCCTTATGCCGAAGGTATCCCAGGTTCAATCCATGGTGGAGTCATAGTAGTTCAGATCCTACTTAAAACTGTAGGACCAGTTCCAAGTAGCCTATCTGAGCATAAAGTGGGCTTAAACTTTGTAAGCAGAGTGATAGGTAGTAGAGTTCTTATAGTTATTTGAAATAGGCAATTTTTTTTCTTCCAAATTCACACTTTGCAGTGTTTGACACAATTCAGGCAATTGTGGTGTGTACAATGGATCCTCAAATATACACTTAAAGTGTCAGAAAGAATTCTCAGGGTTCACATCAAGGTGAATCGATTTAAATCAAGTAATTTTTTTGAAAAAAGTCATTGATTTAAATCACTTTAAATAAATAATTTATAGAATAATGTACATAAGGTTTTTGCTCACATTAGAAACACATTTCTTGAAAGTACATTAATCTTGTAATCATTTAATGGTGTTTATTAGGCTCTAAGAAAGAAAAGGAAAGAAAACAAAATATATGTACTGATAGAGGCACATATTTTTGGTAAATAAAAAAGCAAAATTTCGGTACAAAAAAAGTCAATTTCAGGTTCAAAAGTGATAAATAAAATGAAATTTTGCTGTTATAGCGGTGAAAAAGTACCATATAAAATGACATTTTGGTTTTAAAAAATGTGAATATAATCCCAAATTTGATTTAAAAACTGCACTATTACACAAAATAAACATATCCCTCTAATAGCACATTAAATCATTACCAGAATATTAAGTTTATTCCTGTATAAAGGAGTCCATAAAGGAGTCCATTTTTGCTTCTCAAATATTTACAGAAGAATTAATCAATTTTCCATGAATTGCATAACTCACAGGATACTTCAGACTTCAGAAAGTGTCGCATCGGTATATAAACGGTAAATTCCGTTTTTAAGAGTCTTATTTCGCATTTTGCAGTTCATTTAGCATCATTTCGTGACAACAGGGTAGGAAAGTGCACCTGTCACCTTTCAGAAACATGAAAAATTAACATTACAATGTGTTATTTCACATTTCGTGTTTTTGCCAGAAACGAAATATGCATGACTCTACATGATGTGAAGCTCATACAAGAGGAAATGTAAACTGTAAACACGCTTACATTTCTCTTGATCTAATATGCAATAATCTTTATGGCAAAAATAGCAAACATTATCTGAAGAATAATATAGAAAATACTAATCATGGTAAAGGTAAAAAAAAGGTAAAGTGCTCCCCTGTGCATAGCACCACGCCATGAAGGCGTATAGGGGGTGTGGGGGTAACGCCCCACACTTTCTTGATCCGGTCGTGAGTGGGGGTGATGTGATCAGCATCACGCCCCTGACTGCCTTTACCCCCCAGGGTTTCCCCCAGGTACCCATGTTATTCGACGCTGGGTGGGCGCCGGGGCCGCTTCCATCGTTAGAAAAGTTCTCGGATTTGAACCGGCCGGGGATCGAACCCGGGACCTTTAGCATGGTAGTCAGACACGTTACCGACTGAGCCACCGCGGCCACTATATAAATAAATATTTAATCATCTTAAACCATAAATAGTGTCATTATCATTAAACTCTATATAAATATCGCAGCTGATATTTTGCAAACCTATCACAAAAAAATTAACAAAATTAAGCTACAAAGACTGCTATGGCGATTTTCGGATAGCTGAGATATAGGACCTGAAGAAGGGAACAGTGGTTCCCGAAACGTTGTCTGTGTCTGTCATTTTACGTAAGTAATAAATAATTTTGTATTTTTAATTTTTAGAAATACGAAAGAATATATCCAAAATAATATTTTATGTTACAATTATATAGTACATCCAGAATGTTTTATTTTCACTGAAAGAAAAGTTACTGAAAATTTATTATGGTTTTATTAACACTCTCAACAAACATTTCCGTAGTAGGTACATTTACATGTAAATTTTATTTCCTTTAATCAAACTGTTCAAATATTTTGCGGGCCGTATACTAGAAAAAGCCTTTCTATAAAAAACATATATCTTTATGTATGGTGCCCAAAACCATACAAGCAATTTTAATTATTGTAGATTAGGCACACACAGGAGATGTACTACATAGAAATTTTCAGTGAAAAATCCAGGCTCGACCAAGACTCGAACCTGGGTCTCTGGCATACCATGCCATTAATCTAACCACTGAGCTACCAACCCATCCTGGCCTCGCCTGATTTTTCGCTATTGCTGTTTTACCTGCTCAGTGGTTAGACCAGAGACCTGGGTTCGAATCCTGGTCGAGCCTGCATTTTTCGCTGAAAATTTATACGTATTATTTAAAAAATCATGAAAAATGATTTTTTAAATAAAAATCATGATTTTTATCCACCCTGGTTTACACTGACGTGGTGGAAAAAGTCCTGGAAATCCACTTGAGATGAAAAGGGTATGGAAAGGTCATCAAATTTTGTAAAAAAAAACTTTTTTCCCGGGAGTCTAATTATCCTGGAAATTATGCAGAATGTAAAAGTACTGCATCCAGATGTAATTCTTGAATATTTTGAAACATCAGTATCTGTGATAATCAATAGAGAGCATTGGCTCAACCCTGCTTAGTCCCCCCCCCTTTATTTTCAACAGCATTGAATAAGCTTGATTCATTTGATTAACAGCAAAGATGAAGGCACAACTGTTATTCATTAGTAAGGTATATCTGGGAAGTCATTTTAGAAGTACCTGGAAAACAGAAAAAAAGATGTTGCAAAATTAGTGGGAACCCTGATTCTAATTTCTTTGCATGATAATGTTACTTGGAGGTTTAGTGTATCACGTAATGAGCCCAGAAAAAAGTTGTTTAACCCATATGTGATTCAGTTGAAGTATAAAAAAAAGGGTTACCCCCACACCCCCTATACGCCTTCATGGCGTGGTGCTAAGCACAGGGGAACACTTTACTTTTTACTTTTTATAAAACATGCCAGGTAACTGGTGTTGTTTTCACGGTTATTAACTGATAATATGCTTCTTTTTTTAGGTGAAGAATGAAAGTGACGATTTTGATTGGGGAATTGTCATTAATTTTAAAAAGCATCAATCCAAAGACAATCCTGTAAGCAGTGAATCTACGTATGTGGTAGACATTTTGCTTCATGTGGAGAAAGGTAGTGCAGCTCAGAAGCCTATCCCAAAGCCGAAGCCTTGTCCCAAAGGTGAAAAGGGAGAAATGGAAGTGATTCCTGTTTTGCTTCCCCTGATTGATCAGATAAGCTCTGTCCGAATTTATTATCCGACTGACCTCCGGCCTCCAGATAATCGGATGTCTGTTCGGAAAACAATAGAGGTGAGTGCACATTAGCATAGTGTTTCGCTTCCTTGTAGAATATATAATGTAACAAAGTGGGCACACATTTCGAACTTGAGTCGAGCTGATATTGAATATCAGTCCAAGCTGGGGCACATGAAGGGGGAATTTACCTTTCTCTAAGGAAATTTATGCAAAATTTTGGGTGAAATGATACCAGGAAATTTATGAAAATGAAAATGGCAGGGAAATTTGAAGATACCAAGCACACGCATTACATTAAAGTTCTTAAAAAAAATCTCTAGTCATGTAAATTATTATTTATCCCCCAAAGGAACAAAATAAATAATAATTTTAATTTGGCATGGACACAATCAATAGATTCCAATAACTTTAAAAATTAATGACAATAACACAATGTAAACGTAATTTTAACTTCTTTTCATGAAAGTTTTTGTATCGTCTCAATTTGTTTTTTCATTCATTCAGTCACTCTTAATATTGTACTCGTTAATGATTGAGATTCACCTGATGAGGAATGGAAGGTTGGTGCCATCTTTATGGAAGCTGCAAAAGGTACTACACCACTTGTAGACAGACTTCTGTAGGTACCAACATTGGCGAATGTCTGACCCTGCATCATTTCCTTCATATTGTCGAAATGGGCGTAATCAGAAAGGGCTAAGTCTGGTGAAAATGGAATTACCTCTGTTACTGTCATCGTTCCCTAAGTGGCCTTGCATTGTTGTGCAAAAAGATGCACATTCTTCGTCCACTTTCCTTTGCTGCTGAATTATGAAGCACAGGTGGGTGAGAAGTTCACAATACATTTTGCTCTTTACCCTTGCACCTTGAGGAAGCAAGTCGAGAAGCACAATGTCTTCTATGTCCCGTAACACTGGTGCTGATTGTTTTTCACACACCAATGCTGGCTGGGTTTTTATGGGACAGACACTGTTGGAATGATGCCATTTCATGGACTGTTGTTTCTACTCAGGCCTGCTTCTTTTGCAGGGTGAGTTCACTGGACACACAACTTCCTCATTTGCTAATCCTCCCCAATGATGGAGTGGGTTGTCACCTGACCCAACCCTGTTTCCCACTTTAACTGTTTAAGAGTCATATGTGTATTGTTCATTGTGACAATTTTCTGGATCGTGACTGTGGTGTGGGTATCCAAGACTGACAACTTTTGCAGCACTCTCCTTCCCATCTCTGAAGACCTTCAACCATTAAGAAAAAGTGCCATGGCTTTAACTACACGCTGCGTTTAAATGACTGTGAATTTTGCCTGTTGGTACCCCCCTCCTTCCATAGAAACCATGTTGTTTTGCACTGCAACGTGGGAGCATTTGACTTGCATGTTCACTTGTTCTCGCCATGCACTACATACGCTACCTAGAGCAACTTGTCGTCACATGCTTATGTGTGATGCAAAGATTATGAGCTCCTTGCATGTTACTCTTCAAGGTCCCTATACCATGTGACAACAAACACTTACACAATGCACCCGGTGGAGGTACACACTGGTTTGGATCCCACTTTAAACTGTACGTCCAGTCTTGATTAGCCTTATTGGGCATAAAGTGGACTTAAAACACCAAATCAAACAACCAACCAACTTACACAATGCTGTGTAAAAATAACTCAGTCTCAATCAATTTTGAGTGACCCAAGTATTTCTGTGAATTGATTTTTTCCATGGGTTAACGAAGAATAATGACTTTAATTTTTGTGATTGCAGGTGAAAAACATGAAAAATGAACATTACAGCATCTTGTTTCACATGTCAAAGGTGTTTCCAACAAGAACTAAATGTGCATGTCTCTACATATTATTAAAAAAGATTGGCATGTTGTAAGGTTTTTATTGTATAATTCACCATGTTCAGTTGTCTTCTTCAGGGATGAATTTTTAAACCTGGAGACATCAGCATTAAAAATATAAAGAAAGGTATCAAGAAGTTTATAGTACTACATGCAAAGGATGAAGGTTTCCCTACGAAGTATGGCCTGTGAGCTTGGCAAAATGTAGTTTAACAACCTTATGATGTGACAAGATTTCTATTTTAATAAAACTGTTAAGTATAAATACGGAGAAACTAGTACTCAATTTTTATCTGCAAAGCTGTTTTTTTCTTTTTCGATTAATTTTAGTGGCCACTGCCACCATCCTTGTTGGAACTTGCTGTACTGTTGCTTGGCGTGTGTCTTTTGTTTGTAGTTCTAGGTGCGCTGTTGTTAACTGTGCATTTGGGTCTGTGTCGTCTGCTATTTCCGGGCGATAACTGTTGTAGTAGGGGAATCCAAGAGTGGTGCACTTCCCCGCTATCGATGTTTAGCTCGTGCGGGAAGTGCATTATGGCATGTGTTTCCTTGATTTTGGTGTGTACGAGCATGTGGGCAATGCACGCCAAACACCAGTACAGCAAGTTCCAACAAGGATGGTGGCTTGCCACTGAAATTAATCGAAAAAGAAAAAACAGCTTCGCCGATAAAAGTGAGTACTAGTTTCTTCATATTTATATACTACCGCGTCTCTCTTTTCCCAATTATGAAAAACTGATAAGGATTAACTGCATTTAACTGTGTTTATATTTCTTGTACAGGAAGTGAAAAGGAGATTTCCCAAAGGCATACCTTTGCTTGACCCAGTTTCTGACATGAAAATAAAAGATAGTGCATTCCAGGATGTCGTGAAAAGGATAAAGGCTTTTGAAGAGAGGCTGTTCGCTCATCCTTTGCACGGAAGCAAGGATCTGGAAAAGTTGAACGAAGCTTACACCAAGAAACAAGCGGTAAGGTTCACCGACCGTTGGAGATGGGAAAACGACAGTGGGAATGCCCCCTCTTGTTTGTTGTTCCAGAGTAAAAGGGTTTTGTTTAACTAACTTCTTTCTTTTATCTATTTTTTTTTTCATTACAAAATTGGTACTACTTTCTGGGCATGCCTCATAGTTAACCATCATATGTATAGAAACCTAGTTAGGAAACGTGTCTTTTCCATTTTAGGAAAATTAAAAGCTTTTTATTGTCTCAATACACTGCAAACAGTAATTAAACTGTATTGATGTCTTCTCCCTGTGTAAAGTGGTCCTGATGTTCACCTAGCCTCAAATACAGGGGGAGTAAAGGCAGCTGGAGAATGGTGCCGATCAGCCCTTCCCCCCAAATGACATGGTGCAATGTGCATGGGGAACTTTGACTTACTTTCTTGTTGTTATTGTTGTTTACATAGATGTATTTATCAAGTATGACATTTATAACGTGAGTGAAGATGCCATAGAAATTATTTTGTATTAATTTGGAAAAATAAGGGAAATTAAATGTTATTTATGAGGCTAATTGAAAACACATTTTACTTGTTTCTCCCAAGTGTTTTTTTGTTTGTTTTTTGGAAGTATTCTGTATATAAAAAAAAGTAGGGGTGGAAGGATATGAAATTTTGATCAATACTGATATAAAATTTGCCGTTACCGATATTTTACCAATTGGATATAAAATTCCAAATGGTTCACTGACCTTCTTAATAAATAAGTTATCACATATATTATGTGTTAAATATATGAACCTAAGCTTTTGCAATGCAAAAGAAGATTCATATTTAGACATTTACTTTAAAAAAAAAAGTGGAGATTATAATTTTATATCCACAAAAATTATAACAAAATAGTAGAATATTGCACTAAATTAAAAGATGTTTATAGATATATAAATTCGATAAAATTATCGATAATTTTACCAATAAGCTGATGTGTGTATAAGTACCAATAGAGTACCGATTAATCTGTCCCATCATGTATAAAAAAGTTGTTTTCTTTCAGGATTGTTGAATAAGCTTGATTTATTTTATTAGTTTGCACAGTTGACAGCTTAACACTTTATTTATTATTAAATCACTAGAGAGTGGTCTGAAATGTTAGAAGTATGTTGTAAAATCTGGGAAAGTCTTGAAATTTGGTTTGACACCTTGAGCGGGAGCCATGATATGCCATTTGTCTTAATGGAGAGAACTGGATTACTTTATTAGTATTAAATTAACGTTTTTCCACATAGACTCAGAAGGAATTGGACACTTTGAAGCAGGACTTGAAGAAAGCAAAATCTTTGCTTCAAATGGATGAGCTGAAGTGCAGGAAAAGAGTGTTGAGGCGGTTAGGGTACTGCACTGCCTCAGATGTTATTGAGTTGAAGGGAAGAGTTGCTTGCGAACTGAACAGGTAAGCGTGCATTTTTCTTTTATGTGAGACTTTTTCATATATGAATCATTATTTGGAATGCAGAGCAAAAAGAGAGATGCGCTCAGTGAAATAGCATAATTTCTTCCTTGGCTGGCAATGCACCTGTGCTTGATCTTGAAAATTATCTTCAGGGAGAAATTCTTTGATTGTATGCACATATGGCTGAGTTGATGCTGATGTGTTGATATTTGCTGATGCCGCCCACCTATACTTTCCATAGTCTGTGGAAGTCCGCCACACTTTCACAGTCTTAATTATTGCGCTGTGATGAGGCAGAAAATTTACTGATTCCAATGAACTCACCAATAATTTTTCGAATCGGTACTGATTCCAAAATTTGACCAATTCTGCTACATAAGCTTATTCAATAGAATTGGGATGTTATTTTCAGCATAACAAAAATATTTTTACCATAAAAATTTGTATTTGCATGTTGGTAATGCACACAGTGGAACCATGATTTTCCATTTTTCTGGTGAATAAGCCGAAGAAACTTAAAATACAAGAAATCCTAAAATCAGGGAAAATATTGTAACATTTTGCTATGTTTGCACCATCAAGATTGGATGCATAATATGTATGTCCTGTCCTAGGTACAGTCAAGCCGGGTTTTACGTTTCTCAGGGGCCTGTAAATGAAAAAACGTAAAATGCAGGAAATGATGGTGCAGTGGTAGAGTCGTCATCTTGTAATCAAGGGGTACCAGGTTCGATACCCGATGGAAGAACATAGTGGTTTGGATCCCAGTTTCAACTGTAGGTCCAATCCCAATTAGCCTTTCTGTGCATAAAGTGGACTAAAAACAACAGTTCAGTCAATTCAGTTAACACTAGTACAGAAGCTGTTATTTGCATATTTGAGAAACACATGAATTCATATTCTTAATACTGAAAGTTTAAAGCTGGGAGATTCAACTTCAGAAGAACAAATTTTTTAAAGCACTTTTGTTTCTTTTGTCACATTTTAATACTCTTTCACTAAATACTCATGCAGCAGATATGCCCTAGTGTTTTATGGCCACTTTTTGCAGGTTTGGGTACTCATTCTCCAGTTTCCAGCAGAGCAACATATCCTCATCAAAGTAATTTTTCAGATTTTATAGTAGGTGGATCTTATGAGATAACAAGTAAGTTATCTCATGAATGAGAATCAGCAATGATTTTGACACAAAAACTCCGCAAAGATGATACCACACCAGTGGCTGGTACACTCTTGTTTGCACAACTTTAAAGCGTGACTAGGCAGAGCAGAAAGTATAAGTAGGAATTTATTACTGATGCTGGCCATACTTTTGTGGAGTTTGGCTATTTCTTGGATTCTAACAATAACTGCAAAAGTAAAGTTTCACTTATGTTAGTGAACTGTGATGAAGATAAACACCATTTTGAAGATGACACGTCTTTTCTGTCAAGTTGATTTCACCTTACTTCATGAAGTCCAAAAGAATCAATAACCAGAAGCATTGTCACTGACTCACAAAAGATTCACTGTTTATAATCATCATATATGAAAACATTGTACACGCATTAAGAACCAGAAGAAAATGTTCAAGTGCACGAGGCACAAGTCTAGAAACAAGAAAGGAATATGCTGACACACAAGGCACAACTGGTTGAAGGAAAACATTCTGTTATGGCTGAATGCTAAGTTTGTGCATAAACATACTGGGCAAGTTAAAAGAACTCAAGATCAAAGTGTGAGGGTGAGGGAAATTCAGATTGCCGTTGAACTTCCCACTTGTAAATTAACCCATAAGGAATCAAGGTTGCCATCATCCCTAATTCAACTACCGATCTCTATCCTTTTCAATATGTCTTCCAGGCATTAAGAACTAGGCAACCCTGAATGAGCTTAGCTACTTTTCTTCAACTGATGTGATGTTTAACCTTTAGAGGACAAATGGTATACCTGTCTTACCACCTCCCATGCGACAACAATTACAACGTTGTTTCTTCCAAAGTACACATGGTATTTCAGTTTTGTCTTTACTTGTTCATTTGTATACGTATGAAGGTTGACATTGGTGTCACTTTGTTTATTGGATTCAAGCAAACCCCCTCAGTTTATGAAACAACAAGTTTACTTATTTATTTTAGAGATGAGACAATATGAAATTTTGGCAGATACCGATAAATAGAGCCACATATTTGTGGTGTTAAATATTTCGGTACAAAAACTGGTCATATTTCAGGATCGAAAGTGGTATATAAAATGGCATTTCGGTGTTAAAATGTTGAACAAAAATCTAAATTTGAATTAAAAATTAACTTCCTACACAAAATTAACATTCCACTTGTAAAATCACATTTATATAGTTACCAGAGTATTAAGTTTATTGCTGTGTAAATGATATTTAAAGCAGAATTAATCAATTTCCATGATTTTGCATAACTCTTGGGTAATTTAAACTTCAGAAAGTGTCGCGTCGGTAAATAAACTCTACATTTCATGTTTAAGAGTCTAGGAAAATGCCCTCTCACCTTTCGAAAACATGAAAAATGAACATTACAATGTGTTACTTTACATTTTATATTTTTGTCAAAAACTAAATATGCCCCTACGGATAAAGTCCAAATATAAAATGTACTGATACCGATCCGATAGAGAATTCCAAATGGCCCATTCACCTCTTTAACAAATGTATGTTGCCAGATGGACCAAGTTTATGCAATGCAAAAGAAGCTGCATGAGCATTTACATTCTAAAAAATAGAGAATGAAGATTGTACATTTATATCCATAAAAATTATAACAAAATGGCAGAATACTCCACTATTTATAAGATGTTTATATTAGATACATTGGATCGGAAAAATTATCAGAATTTTACCAATAAACCAATACACTGGTATGCCTATATCGGCCGATACTGATAGACTACTGATTAATCAGTCCCATCACTAATTTATTTATTTATTCAATATCGGTGTTTCAGATTTGTACATGAAACCTTTGTCAAGTCAAATGATACAAATGAAGAGAATTTTTTCTTCTAAAGCTGGAACTATGCCATATTTATAAATGATTTTCCTTTGCAATTTTTTTCTAGTGCGGATGAACTCCTGATGACAGAAATGATTTTCAATGGTGTTTTTAATGATTTGAGTGTGCCTCAGTGTATGGCCCTTTTGAGTTGCTTCGTCTGTGATGAAAAATCTTCAACAAACGTCAACATTGAAGAACTCTCAGGACCTCTCCGTCAGATGCAGGTAGGTGTAACAGAATATGTGATAATTTAAATAGAGGAAGGTTAAATCTTGTGCTTTCTTTTAAAAAAATGTATTTCATCTCAGTTTTCATTAGTAGGATAGAAGAGCATCTGAAGTATTAAAAGTAATGAAATTTAAAAATCTGTGCAGATAACATATTGCTTTAATTAATGATTTAGCACTGTAAACATATATCAATGTGTGTTCCATACCGGTTTCTTTGTAGAACCTGTTGATTTAAAATTTTTCCTGCCATTATCATCTGCACGTTCATGGATCTTGAACATGATTCTGTTACCTGTATTCAGTATGCCAGTTAACCTGCAGACAATGAGGACAGCATAAGTTTGAAATTAATAGGTTCTTGAAAGAAAGGAACATGGGATAGGTGTATTTCCATATTGGTATTTTAATATAATTTTATACTGTGTTGTATATTAAATCACAACAGTCTCCACCTTTCTACACAAAATTTTTGTACCTTACCTTTTAGCACACACAAGAGATGCACTATGTAAACATTTCAGCAAGAAATGCAGGCTCAAGCAGGACTTAAAATCCAGGTCTCCGGCATACCATGCCATTGTTATGTTATTGTTGCCTTAGTTTAGCCTGATTTTTCGCAGTCAGTTCTATGAGGAAGGTAAAACAGCAAGTCCTGGTTGAGCTTGCAGTTTTTGCTGAACATTTCTTTTTTTTTTGTATAAACTCCTTTTTGTGTATGTTTACAGTACCTGAAATAAAAGTACTTTTGCTCATGTGATCATTGTGACCATGGTAACTGCCATAAATTAGAGCTCTTCGGCTTAAATTTTTACAGCAGCTCGCTACGTTGAAGAATTGGAGTGATGTTGCATTTTAGCAAAATCAGACAGGCATTTCAATAGACAAAAAACATTTTTTAACTGTTACACATGCTTCATATGCTGTATGTAAATGGAGAGATATTGAGCTGCAAAACATTTACAGTGAAACCCTAGTTTTACGATTGCATATGCAGGGTGTCTACCAGTCAAGAAAAAGTCAAGAAATTTTGCTTGTGGTCAAGAATTTTTGCTATTTTTACAGTATATCAAATTTACAGTTACATACCTGTACTGGGATTTGATAAAATTTAATATTTGGAAATCTGAAATGTATTGAGTTGTGGTTAAGATTTGTTCACTTCATAATAATTACATTCTTGCATGCGTGAAGTTTTGTAAAAATATTAAATAAAGTAATGTGGCCATTCCCCATCCAGGATGAAGTCTGAACCATTAATTTTTACATGCACTAATAATTGAAGCTAGTCTAAATCAGTTTTCATTGTAACTGGTCTTGTGGTACGAGTTTTTCATTGAATAAAAATATCTATTTTCTTAACTTTGCAACTATACCTGAGTAGAGGTCAATTGAAAAGAAGGGGGCAAAGGTCAAGATAAAGGAAAGAAATATGAAAAAGTTAAGAATTTTGGATTTGTTAATTTCGGTAGACATGTTACACATTCAGTGTTCATGGTTCCAGTAAAGTAAAATGCTACAAAATTATCCTGGATTTTAAGTTTGAGCAGGTGAGAATAATAATCTTCCTATGACACATGCTGTCAACACAACACAAAATGCACTTTAAAAGTCTGTCCAAACTTTCAACTGCATCTTGAAGTCATCATCAGGGTTGGTCTAGGGATGGAGAGTAAGAAGCAGCATCAATTCCGAAGTCGCTACTAACTGCGTCTACAGGGAAACAGCAGACAGCTAATGGCAACATCAGAATTGCTGCTTCTTCTTCTTCCTTGCTGTTTTGCTATTGTTGAGGTTGCTGCAGATTTTATAACATTTTTACTATGTTGGAACCACAAATGTATTGGATGGTGTTGTAGTAAGGAGATGTGATCTTTCATATCAGATAAACTTGTGTGTGTATGTACAATATGTAGTTGACTTGTAAAACTTTAGTAATTATCGTGAGCGCTAAATGTGAGAAAACAATTGTGACAAAACTTTAATTTCACTGGACCTCACAGTTACCTCCTTAAATAATTATATTCAAAAGTTGCTTTTAAAGATGTATGCTACAAAACGTGGATTTATTCTTGAATTGTAACTTGTTTTTAAATCAGCCACCTTGTAATTTTTTGATAACATTTAGTTGTGAAATGAATCTGGTATGTTGCAGGATTTGGCTCGCCGAATTGCCAGAGTGAGTGCCGAGGCTAAACTTGACATAAATGAAGATAACTATGTGGACCAGTTTAAACCATTCCTGATGGATGTTGTATATAAGTGGTGTAAAGGTTCATCATTTTCTGAAATTTGCAAAATGACTGACATTTTTGAAGGTAAGTGTAATCTTCATTTATTTTTTGAGGCATTGTGGATATTAGGGGCAAATTCTCAAAATACAAGTGAGAATCAGCAGTTTTGCAAACGTCTGTCCTATTCTAAAAAAAAATCACGAGTATTAGAGGCGAAACGGGAGTCCTGTCAATTGTTGTATGAGTTCATACAGTCTTCAATGTATATGATACAACAACAATAATAAAAAAATATTCACCCTTTGTCAAGTTTGCCCTTAATATCCTCAATGCCTCATTTGTTTGTATTGGAAAAAGGGATAAGAGAATCATAGCAAATATTTGTTTCTACCAATATACATTATTCGTGACTTTTTGAGAAACTTATTATTTTTTGTTGCATTTTACCAGGAAGTATAATGATGAATTCATGTAAATAATTTTTAATACACATTTTGCTTAATTTACTTTTTTTCTAAAGTAAAACCCATTGCAATTATCTGGTTATGTGCATACATTAAGAGACTGAACGATTCAGTTATGTTCATTTTACTGTATATAGAATTTGTAGACACCAGTTATCATCAGTAACTTGTTAGTATCGACTGAAATTTCATATTGCTCCATCTCTGGTAGCTTTATAATGATATACTTGCAATGTAATACTGCTAGATAAGTTAGAAAAATTCCTACCTCAGGTCATGGGCCACTGGTCTCCTGTATGTTAGTCTAATATCGAACAAATACCATAAGTAAATTGATTTAAAAAATTGTCAGTGTTCAAATTGGCAAGTATTCATCATCCAGATTCTTCCTTCAGGTTGAGGTAGGGTGATCAAATTATTTTGACCCCAAAACGGGAGATCCCAAGGAGGTCAATTTACCCCCCCCCCCCCTTAATCTTCTGATCAACCTTTGATGTTAGTCCTACACCGAAGTTGAAGAATGTCAGAAGTATTTGTTAGAAGAACCAATCTTCTTCAGAATATCTTTATTCTTCACCGACCATTCATAAAACTCTCCGAAAAACTTACCCCACATATCTGACACACAATGCGAGATTTTGTCTTTTTAGTTTGTGTCGAGACACAGGAATTTAAATTCTCGTTGAAGGTCCATATTGAAACTACACATGTACATGAACTACGCTTCTTGGCCATGCTTATTTACTGCCCTATAAATAACGGAATGCACACAAAATATACAACGCCAGATGTCATCTAACTTAACAGTGAACTGTGTTATCTGCTCGAAACTTATCAATGACAATGGAACTTTTTGATTGTTGATTGTTATGAAGTTCTTGAAATGCAGTCCAGCTGTTTTGTGACAGTGTTGCCATTACGCTAGTTTAAAAATACCATCAATATTTTTTTTCCATGAAATGTCTCAAATTTAGACTGTTTTTTTTTTTTAAGTTAACTTCTACTTTTGTACAAATAATGGGTTTTTAATATCAACGGGACGAGTGGGACATGCCTCTGGAATGGAACTGTCCCGGTTAAAACTGGACATATGGTCACCCTAGGTTAGGTTACAATACCACAAGGTGGGAATGAATGGGATAAGTTGAGGGGTTGAATATTGTAATGTGCAGGGACATGATGAAGTAGGTTGTGTACTGGCACATGAAGCCCATGCATAATTTTACGTTTCACTAGAAGCATGTATGAACAAATGTAATTCAAAGGACAGATTATTTAGTATTGTTTTATCAGTAAAAGTGCCGGTAATTCAACTGATCTGATATATCTATAGTGCACATTTGTGCCATTTTATATATTTTTATTAAATATGTGTACTCTGGGAGGAGCACATATAAAGTTCAAAACATCATCTTTCAACTTTCTGCATGTATTTTCATGCAGGGACATTGAAATTCTAACATTGTTCATCGGTTTCAACAATATTAACCTGTTTCCAACTCACCTTAAACAATACATATTACTAGGTGTTCTATCATCTCTCGCTTCCAATGTCTGGGCTCATAGATGTCAACTTGAAACTGTGGCGATTCATTTTCCATCTGCCGTTGAACCACATTGGTGGACAGGAAAGTTCCGCTTTGGGATGGGCAGATGAGATTAGTTCAAGACAACCCCCCCCCCCCCTCCTCGGAGGGGGAGAGAATGAGGGAGATAAGAGCGCAAGAAAGAGAGGTGCTCTCTATTCCCCCTCGTCTCTTTCTTTCCTTCCTTGTCTGTGTGAGTGGAGAGAGAGAAAAACTACATTTGCAGCTTATTTCGTAAAGCAATTGAGGTGAATATATCGCCAAGGTTCTTGGTCATTTGATAATGGGACTCTACAAGTAGCCCCTCCCCCCAACCCTTCCCTACCGAAAAAAGTATTGCAAGGATGGACTGATGAAATTTTGCCAATGCTGATAAAACATTACCAATATATAATTGCAAATGTTCCTTGAAGACCATATGGGTCAGCCAGCCTATGTGGGGCAGTGGTTAGAACACCACTTTACGATGCCAGGGGTCCTGGGTTCGAATCCCATGGAAACTTGCTCTATAAAGTTCTTTCATTCAGGGTTCCCGCCCATTTTGGCAAAACAGTACTCAGACTTCTCCACAGACATTTTCAGACCATGCTGTAGTGATTTAATATAATCTGGTAGCATGCCTGCACCATGTCATTCTTAAACTTCACTTGTATTCAGCAGTTATAAAGTTTATCCAGTCTAGAAAACCTGGGAAGGAAATTTACTTTTATTCTGTACTAGTGTAGTAAAAGTAGGTTTCAGAACAAACAAAAAAGGACAAGCAAGAAATTTATGCTTTAGTAGTATATGTAGAGTAGAAATTGCATATAAATACTAGAGGTTATGCTTTAACGGTTTTGCAGTTAGAAATACCACCTTCTTATTCATATTTTTGGAGAATGTTTGGTAGATTGTTATCTGGAGTAATATATTAGTAAATTTTACTACAGGATGTTCCGTATAGGACACCAAATTAGAAAATTAAATAAAAATAGGGAAAATATCATGAAAGTAGTTATACAAGGCACGTCCAGAAAGTAAGTTCCGTTTGGTAATAAAATTAAATTGTGTACAGATACAGAAAAGTTATTTATTGCACAAAATTCTACAACTCTTAAACTACTTTTCCACATAACTGCCGAAATTTTGCAGGCATTTGTCATAGCGTGGCACAAGTTTTTGTATACCTTGTTCATAGAAATTTGCCGCCTGTGTCTTCAACCAGTTGGAAACAGTTTCTTTCAGCTCGTCGTCATTGTTGAAGTGTTGACCGCCAAGGAAAGACTTGAGATGTAAGAACAGATGAAAGTCGCTACATCTCAAGTCTTTCCTTGGCGGTCAACACTTCAACAATGACGACGAGCTGAAAGAAACTGTTTCCAACTGGTTGAAGACACAGGCGGCAAATTTCTATGAACAAGGTATACAAAAACTTGTGCCACGCTATGACAAATGCCTGCAAAATTTCGGCAGTTATGTGGAAAAGTAGTTTAAGAGTTGTAGAATTTTGTGCAATAAATAACTTTTCTGTATCTGTACACAATTTAATTTTATTACCAAACGGAACTTACTTTCTGGACGAGCCTTGTATTTCACATATATGTAAGCAGTAACATCTCCCATTTACGTATGAAAGACAATGTCAGGTGTATGTCCACCCCTACCGAGTCTGCATGCATTTATACGCTCCACAAATTTATTGATAACCCTCTCGCAGATGTCTGTCCCGATGCTTCCAATCACCTGTATGATTTCCGCCTTCAGTTCCAAAAGGGTTCGTAGTTCGTTGGCGTACACCTGTAATTTCACAAACCCCCATAAGAAGAAATCACAGGGTGTAAGATCACATGACTGTCTGCATTGCACTTTCACCACTTTGTGCAACATGTTCTCATTGTGAAGACATTTTACCAATCGTAAATTATTCCATGTCGTAACCAAAACAGACGAGTCAAAACAATTGAGGCTACATTAATCGGCATGACAACATATACCAACATTGGTAAGAACAGGTCTGCCAACCTCGAAACAAAACAATAGCACTAGATTCAAATTCGGCATCCTATACAGAACACCCTTTATAATTATGCCTTTTTTCACTATAATGGTTATGAATTTTCAGAAAAGAAATCTTTGTTGATATTAGTAAATACATTTCAAGCAGTTACAGTTTCTCTTCACATTTTTATCTTTATATATAAAGTTAATACTGTAAAACTTGAATAAGTGGGATTCTAATTATGGATGATTAGTTATGTTTAACTAAAATATAGTGACCTCCTTCCATACATGTTCATGTACCCATTGTAGACACACTGGTAAATCTGTGAGAACTTTACACCAGACTATGTTTAATATCATAATCTTTTACACTGATGACATGTACAGTTTTTTGTGCAATTTTTTACAGGAAGCATCATTCGCTGCATGAGGCGTCTTGAAGAAGTGATGAGACAAATGGTTCAAGCAGCTAAGAATATTGGAAATACAGATCTGGAGAACAAATTCAGTGAAGGTATCAAGTTGCTGAAGAGGGATATTGTATTTGCAGCCAGCTTATACTTGTGATTTTGAATAGACCATCATGTCAAGATACGTTTGTGTGTATATATATATGTGTTTTGTGAAATTTAAGTTGAAGAGTAAGTTTAAACAGTGCAACTTAAGTTTTCTGGCATTCAAAACAGTGTTTTTTTTCTCTTCTTCTATAATTTATGCTCTGTGGAGTGTCTTGAAATAAATAGTTATGCAAGTTCAGATGTTGAGAAAGTCCGCAATGATGATAAAGCCAGTATTTTTTTTGATTGACTAAACCACATTACGGTTTGCATTTGTACATGTGCATTGTGTGATTGTTATGAATTTGGTATTACAGTAATTTTAGTTATTTTGTAAGTTTATTTTACAAAAGAGAAAAGTTGAATGGAAACGAGAAATTAATGGAATTTCTCTCCATCTTACTATCCATCTGATCAACTTCTTTCACTCGGTTACCTAATTTCAGAATTCTTTAAGTTCACCATAGCAATACCACTTATGCTGCCATCTTGTGGCAAAAGTATGGACTAGTTAAAATCCATGAACTAAACCTCGGAGGAGAAGAAAGAAGAGTGTGGGGAAGAACTCTCTCTCTGCACTTTCCCTCTCTCTCTCTCTCTGGGCTTTAAGGGATAACTCTTTCCAAGAACACCCAAATGTCAACCTCCTTTCTAGTACACCCTGGACTGTATTTTGCAGACTACCAAGAGACTGTGTCCAGACTCTGTTTAACACAACCAACGAGGACTATACTAGCCCAGAGAGAGAATGTAATTTACTGTCATAAGTTCACTTTTTATTTATCCGCACAAATTTTCTTCACAATCGATTTTGCCACCCATCTGGTGGCTTAATCACAGGCATGTACTGCTTTGCTGCAGGCAGTGTAGTTCCTCCTCCTTCCGCTTGTGGTGGTGCTAGTTGACACGGTCCTTTCATTTTCTGCTGTTCCGGTGTGGGCGTAGTACTTCCTTCTTTTGCCATGCATTGGTGTTTTGGCACTGTAGGGGTCGGTCTTATCGTCTGCTTCCATTGAAAGGTGTTTGTTCGCAGGTGCAGATGGGCGGGCTTCTTTTGCGAACGCTTAAGGCCCGTGACTGGTTTATTGCCATGGGTGGGAAGCATGGTTTTATTGAGGACCATGGAGTTTGTGTTGAGGTCAGCGGGAGTGATCACTATTGCATAGGTTTAGTTTCAGAACCTTTCCAAGGTGGATTTTGCCTGCATGACTATTTTGGCATAGTCTATGTTATGGTTTTCTTCTATAAGGTGGCAGGAAAGGCTTGTTCTTCTCCTCCCGAGTCAGTGGTCAGCATGATGCTGACCTATCATCAAATCAGCACTTTGTCATACCTACATACTGTCCTTCCACAAGTGCAGGTGATCATGTAGACACCACTTCTTGCATTGGGGTTGGTGTAATATCCTTTGAAATGAGTTAGGTGGGAGGCTATGGAAGGATGGGGCTGGTTTTGCTATCATGAAACTCAACCAAGAAAATTCAAAAGTTCTAATCAGGTGAAGTCATGGGAAGCCAATCCATTTTTCTTTTATCCTTTCATTCTGGTGACGTGACTGGTGCATTTCTCTTTTGGTAGTGTCTAGTAGGTGGAGGAGTTCCTGTCAGCTGTACCCATTGCTGATGCCAATTTTTTTTTTTTTTTTTTTTTTTTTTTTTTTGTCATGCAGAGTGACCAGAAAGTTTGTGAATGTATTGCATTCCAGAGTTGGGCTTCCTGTATATATTGGTATTGTACTTTTCATTCTTCCTGCTTATGTATGGTGATATCCAGGTAGTTAGTTTAGCATGTCCTTTTTCTCCTTTGGTATGAAGTGGATGCTCGGGTGGGCTGAGTTAAATATGGCTTCTTGTAATTGCTTGTGGTTTTTGTAGAGAAGGCTGGAGTCATCAGCATATAGTTTGTAGCCAATTCCGGAGAGGAGGTGAGGACATGACATTAGTTTCTATTGAATTCATAACTATGTTCTCACCCTCCTCTCCGGAATTGGCTACAAACTATATGCTGATGACTCCAGCCTTCTCTACAAAAACCACAAGCAATTACAAGAAGCCATATTTAACTCAGCCCACCCGAGCATCCACTTCATACCAGAGGAGAAAAAGGCCATGCTAAACTACCTGGATATCGCCATAAGCAGGAAGAATGAAAAGTACAAGACCAGTGTATACAGGAAACCCAAATCTGGAATGCAATATATTCACAAACTTTCTGGTCACTCTGCATGGCAAAAAAAAAATAAAAAAAAAAATTGATCAACTTCTTCCAGAGAGCCATCAACCTTACCTCAGAACCTGAAGACTGAATTAGATCATACCATCTCCCTTGGCATCAGCAATGGGTACAGCCGACAGGAACTCCTCCGCATACTAGACACTACCAAAAGAAAAATGGACCCATCACGTTACCAGAATGAAAGGATAAAAGAAAAATGGATCGGCCTCCCTTGATTTAACCAAGAAAATTCAAAAAGTTCTAACCAGGCAGAGTTTCAAGATAGCAAAGCAGCCCCCATCCTTCCACAGCCTCCCACCTAACCCATTTCAAAGGATATTACACCAACCCCAATGCAAGAAGTGGTGTCTACATGATCACCTGCACTTGTGGAAGGAAGGTATGACAAAGCGCTGATTTGATGATAGGTCAGCATGATGCTGACCACCGACTCGGGAGGAGAACAAATCTTTCCTGCCACCTTATAGAAGAAAACTATAACATGGATTTTGCCTGCATGACTATTTTGGCATAGTCTATCTTGGAAAGGTTCTCAAAAGAAACCTATGCAATAGTGACCACTCCCGCAGACCTCAACACCAACCCTGGGGGCCCTCGACAAAACCACCTCGCCACACGTGGCAATAAACCAGTCACGGGCCTTAAGCGTTCGGAAAAGAAGGCTGCCCACCTGCACATGCGAACAAACTCCTTTCCACGGAAGTAGACACCTACAGTGCCAAAATCCCAATGTGTGTCAAAGGAAGGAAGCACTACTCCCCCACCGGATCAGCAGAAAGTGTAAGGACCACGTCAACTAGCACAGCCATGAGCACAAGTGGAAGAAGAAGAAGTATGCTGGCTGCAGCAAGACAGTAGACAGTACATGCTTCACGAAGCCACCAGACAGGTGGCGAAATCGATCACGAAGATTGTTTTCTCAGAAAAAATGACAGAGTAAATTACCTATCTCTGCATAACAGCCAAACAGATATCTTTAGATACAAAAATTGTGAGAGGAAGGAGAAAGAGGGAACACACCTTAGAGGGAGAAGGTGTCTCCTTTTCTTCTCTCCC
This sequence comes from Lepisma saccharinum, assembly GCF_977018435.1. NCBI lineage: Eukaryota > Metazoa > Arthropoda > Insecta > Zygentoma > Lepismatidae > Lepisma > Lepisma saccharinum. Next base: position 62,825,385 of record NC_139229.1, on the reverse strand, counting down.
CCCTTGTCGGAGAGACCTTTGTTCCTTTCTCTCTGGAAAAAGAGGTGGAAAGGGAAAAAACTTCTTTCTCCCTCTCTAGAGAACTCAAGTTCCTATTATGTTAACCATCTTGGGAAACTAAGAGAAAAAAAGAATAAAATTAAAAGTTCTCTCTTGCTCTCTGAGACCTCTCATATTTCATTCTCCTCCCTCGCACTGTGTGAAGGGAAAAGGGAAAGAAGCAAAAGAGAAAGGGTATACCCCCTCTCTCTCTCTAAAAGAAAAGAGAAGAAAGAACCTTCCCAACTCATCAACCGAGAAAAAGAGAGCAAGCAAAGAAAAAGAGAATTGTGGGAGACAAGAAAGAAAGCCCACTTTTTTTTGTCTGCCCTCCTCTGCAGAGAAAGAAAGGATGATGAGGAAGAAAATGAAAGATTGAATGAGGGATGAAGGAGTGTGAAAGAGATGTAAAATCATGTCTTTCTCTTCCACCCTCGATGAGAAAAAAAATAGAATAAGAGGAAGAAAGGAGCAAGATTGTAAAAGAAAAGGAATGCCTCCCTAGGGAGGAGAGAGAGAGAGCTGTATCGAAAAATACTAAAGGAGGGGAGAAAGCTTTGCCTTTTCTTCCTTCCCTCCCCTCTGTCCAAAAGTCCATATTACAAAGCCTCCAAGAAGTCCTTTACAGAAATTTGTTTTAGGCAATGAAAAATGGCATATTCTGATGGAAAATGTCTGCTCTGCAATGAATCCTTCAGATTGGATTTGATTTTTTGCTATTTAACATTGCTTTTCTGACACTTTTGGCAGTTAGGATGAGTGATATGAAATTGTTGCAAGGACAGTCAAAGAACACTCCTGTCCAGGCCAGGATTCTAACCACATGCCACTGAAGGTAGCCAGCCTTCTTTCTATCATCCAACACTAGTGTGGTTTTTGGTGGTGGTAGCGGCATAAATGCCAGAAAATTCACAACCGACTGACAAATATCTACATCTTTTTCACCACATGCAGACAAAAACTTTATCACTGTGCATTGCTCCTCCACAGTTAAATTCATAGTTTCAGGACTGACAATAACAGTTTTCCTTCACAGATGAACCCAGAAAAAACTGTTACTATTATAATTAAGTTAGAAGCTTGCAATTTTGCACAGTCTGAAATTAATTCACATTTAATTTCCTGTCCTTTTTGAATGAGCAAAACTGTATGGACTTTTGGTTTGCTCATTGTATAAATTAATCTTACTCCACTAAATTCAGTTCCTATAATCAATTTCTTTGGAAAAAATTTACAGAACTTTGACATGAAATTCAGATCAAACTGGTGTTTGTAGGTAAAATCACATCAAATTTGGTGACCTCAACAGGATGAGAATGTATAATTACAAATGAAAGTACATGGTTTGAAACTTATCTTAAAAGTCCAGTCTATGCAAATTTGCAGCCAATTATCACTACAAAGATTTGGGTTATCAATTGCAAATAAACAAAAATTATTCTACAGTGTGTTCCAAAAGTTATGAAACACTAACTTTGAGTGCTTATAATGTGAAAAGAGTTTTCTGCATTGTAAAATCTTATCCATCGAGACATTTCTGATGTAAACATCTCTATGGCTTTATAATTGAGAATCCAGCCAGTGTCACAAGATTTCAAATTATGAACATTACTGGGCCTCCCCGATGGCGCAGTGGTAGCGTCGTCTCCTTGTAATCAAGGGGTCCCAGGTTCGATACCTGGTGGAGGCACATGGCACAGTGGTTCGGATCCCACTTTAAACCGTAGGTCCAGTCCCGATTAGCCTTACTGTGCATAAAGTGGACTTAAAACACCAACTCAAACCAAAACCAAATAAACATTACTAAAATAGTTGTTAATTTACGACCACACATTTCAATTGTGAAGAATACACATTATTAAAAATACACTATTACAAATTTGCAAATGCTATCTAGCATGTATCAATCTGAAATGACAAGTTATTGATGCTGAAAGAGAATTTGTTCAGCCTTCTTAAATTAACTTGCAAGTAGAAACTGAAACATCACATGAATATCAGATCATCTTTATTAAGAAGCACATCACAGTAACAAACTCACAAATGCAAAATCTTCCATCCAAAAATAAGGATACACAGAAATCATAACAAATCAAATTCTTCAAATGTTAACTACATATTCTAATGTTGAATTGCATGTGCAAAATTAAAAATAACAGAATGGATGAAAAATATGCTTTGCACCTATTCCTCACGGAAACACGATTCAAGATAATGCACTTTGTGAGCAATGGTGAATGTGAAATATTTTCCCCCTCTGCCTCTAACTATAATAGTGCAGATGAATACCTTTCAAAAATGGTAAAATATTCATGAACATGTGAAATTTACAAATGGATTATATACAAAAATTTGTCAGCATGTATGTGAATTTGTGGTCTGACAATTTATTCATTGAAAATGTGTATGCTTAGAAAGACATTGTGAGTAAAAAAAAAAATGCAGATAGGGAAATCAATTGACAAGTTCATACAAAGTTTCGAAATTAACATCAGGTGATCAATAAAACTAAGCAATTATATAAATACATATGTACAACTTTATTATTATTATTATTATTATATACCATCCCAGTCTATGTTGGTTTATACTAATTTCCGGAATGTTACATTCTCAGCACCAAAAAATTTTCCCTCCTGCTTCATGATGCGAGTTTGATATCAAACTATATAAAAAAAAAATAGCCAGTATGACAATATTTTGATAGCCTTCTTATTTAGAAGAAAAGGAGAATTCTTCCATATAGGAACTTATAGACATGTCGTCACAGACATGTTAACAAAAAAAAAAATGCTTGTAATTTATTTCTAAAGGGGAAAAACAGGTGTGTGTATATATTGTTACAACTTTTCAATTCAAATTTTAGAAAATATATTGTGTGCAGAAAAGAAGTGCACAAAACCAAACTAGTGATAAATAAAAACCATGTGAATGCAGTGTTTTGAAATTCTTCAAAATATTTGAGCAAATACTATACACATTCACTGAAAACTATATCAAATACAGGTACCTATGAAGCTGGTAAATATACACAAATCAATTGTTTAGAATGCACAGTTCATCGAAATATGTACAGTTATACAAAACAATTGCGCTACATGGCTGAAAATAGCTCATTGGCAAAATATGAAAAAATCTAATTTTGTTGTTGGCACCCTTTTAACTTAAAGATTTGGCTCCAAAAATTATGATACTATATAATGAATGACATTTTAAACCGCAAAATATAACAGCTATGTAAAAAACAGAGGGAGTGGTTTCATTGTGCCAATGTAATTACTAGTTTTTTTTCCTCCCATGCTAGACTACATCAGCTTCAAATGTAAAAATGGCATTTATATTATAAAGGTACCCAAGTACACTCAGCAACATTTTTTTTCTGACCACATATACACAAAACATTTATAAGAGTTAAATATTTCACTATAGTGTTCAAGTCGCTCCTAGTTCCGTTAAATTCCACAAGGGTGACATTCATAGAATACCACACACCTCATATCACTGGCTTAGCGGCCTTCTTGCACAAAAGGGAGTTCTGACAGAGTGTTGCGAGCACTGTTGCAACCGACGCATTACACACTTCATTCAATATGCGTGGTTGGTCCGATAACACAGTATGCACTCCTTACAAAATCACTAACACAACCAACTCACTATAAAATTGACAACTGTACACATCTGCAACATGACTTAACATGGACCGTAACTCATGTTGAATGTCACTTCACTTTTTTTTTTAATTCATTCAAATTTGCTTCTTACTGGATTTTTCACTATCTTTCGGCAAGCCCATGCAATTATTTTTTTCAACAAGGGAGATCTATGTACAACAGATCACAGTAATGGCACGGGTAGTAATACACATCTCAAATCTCAAATGTGCAGGTAAAAAATAGTTCTGCTTTTATTTTGGTCTCTTGCTGGCTTTTGCAAGTTGCCGACATTTTTTTATTTTTCATGGTTTGGACCATGTCAGCAAAGCTTATTTTTTGATGACCTATTCACAATGACTTATCAAATGGAACACTAGAAAATTTTTGATCCACTCTTCCGTATTTTGGTACCTTAGATATTATCACTACACAGCAAATATCTAACTAGAGAAGTCACTAACTTGGCACATATCAAGTTATACATAGTCGTTCGTTCCAGGACTTGTCAAAGGCTCCTGTGCCTGAAAATAAAAAGTTAAGGTAAGTAAAGCAGTTATAAAAACACATCCTACAATACAGGCCGTGGACAAACTTCCTCTCCTCCCCTTAAGGAATTTACAATACAGTGGAAACCAGATTTCAAATTTTCCTATGTTATACAATCAATCTTGATAGTCCCAACATTAAATTTGTATTATCATTTTATATATAATTTAAATTATTATATTATAAAATTTTCCTGCATTGTACAATTTTCCTGGTCTGCTGAAAAAACTTAAAATCGAGGTTCCACTGTATTTCATTATAAACCTTACCATGTAAGAAATGAAAATTCTTCACAAATTAAGATTGATTTTCCATGTGGTTGTATGGCCAACACCTCTGCTAATAAAATTTTACACTGTTAGTGTTGCCAACTAACATTATATGCAATTTTTGCACTCGTCAAATAAAACAGATTAGCATGGCATAAGTCATGAAACTTTCAATTACAACCAGACAGAAAAATATTTCATCTTTACCCTTCTGAAATTAGTATTCTGGAAAGAAAATTCTCTCAGAATAGTCCCAGTCATTAATTTCTGAAGCTCCCTGTATAGTATAAATTGGCAACTTAAAACATAATATGTTAAAGGATAAGGCTTCAAGATGAAAGAAAATTACCAGTGCAAATATTACTCAGGGTTTTCTGGTTATTACCGATAAAAGTTAGGGTTTCACAACTTTTGAAGCACATTACTTCTCTAATCTTCAGATGAAGATAGAACGTATGACAGACCTGTAATTTGCTTCTAAGTACTCCATGGTACCTAACAGTTCTTGGTAATTTGGAACAAATTACAGATCTGTCACAGGTTTCATTCTTCCCACCAGCAGCAAAAAGGAATTTGCTCCCTGGAAAATGAGGGAGTCATATTGAAAGGTAGCATTACAATACCTAAAAGGAGAAACAGTAGATAATTGATCAACTAACATTCAGAGGACACAATTTACTTTCAGAAAAAAAAATGAACGTTTTGAAATTCATGCAATTGGAACACATCCAATTATCTAATCTATTCATCAATGTTCAATTTGGTACTTTTTCCTTAATTTTCACAAAATTTAAAAATATCATACTAACTCTTAAAAGGAAACTACTGCTGAAACACATACACAACTTAAATTCCTTACCTACACAGGATTTTTCTTCAGAGGGGGTTGGAATTGTAAGTGTGGACATTGCATATTTACTTTCTAAGGGGAATACACAATAAAATATTTCATAATTACCATTTATCACTTCTCCCCTCCAAGTTCTTTACTGCGAAAAATTTTATTTTTGTCAAAATTTCAGGAGGAGGCTGTGGTCCCCCCCTCAGCTTGCCATAGTGACAATTAACATTGCTATGAAAGGCCCAACACAAAAATTAGTCCTGTTCCTACATCATTCCCATGAATGGCTTGTATAATTTTTGTTTGCTCAAAACTATTTCAGTGATATTTTGTAAACATTGATATCTGTCTCATGAAGAGACTTTGATTAAGGTCATTCAATGCCAACTGGTCCAGCACTGGTTAATATTTTTAAAAATTATGATTTTTTGGTATTTTTACCTCTATATGTTGGCTGTTCACTGTAGGCCTACTTTCATTTCTAATATTTTTTTTGTTTGCAGTGCTGCTCCTCAGTTTTTTGAACACACATAATAACAAAGGTCAAGTTCCCCATTGTCATAGCACAAAGCCATGAAGGCACATTTTAGGGGGTGTAGGGATATGGCTCCTCCACACATTCTCTATCTTGGCCATTTTGGAGGTGGTGTGATCAGCACCATGCTCTGGCCACCTTTGCCCCCTCCCCCATGTACCATTTGATTTGAGCTTGGATGAGCCCCAGAGCCACTTTATGTAATGACAAGGTCTGATCACCCATCCACAAGAATCGATCCCGGGTCGACTGCGTGTCAGATACCCTACCGACTAGACTATCGCAGTACGTAGAAAACTCATAATGCAATGTTTTCTATTAACTTTTGAACTTATGAAGAATTTTATGTGCCGCATCCTCACTCTGACTCTTCCCTCCCTCTAAACAAAATAGAAGTAGAAACAACCATAGCAAGCATCTTTTGTACATAAATGCATCTAACAACATGAACTTCTAGAATGAAAAATATAAACGTGGACGTGAAGGCTTCTTTCAAATCATAACCTCTATTTTTAAATACAAAAAATAAAATAAAATAAAAGTGGAAAATATCTAACCTTGTGATGCTAAACACGAATACTCATGCACTTCTATTCTACAAGTACTTACTTACCAGTGACTCGCAAAATCCCTTCATGTGACAGTCATGAAAAAATTGCAAAGTCCATAAAAAGCATTGCTGTGCAACAATCATGTTTCTTTACCAGTAATTTTTTTTTACACTTTTTCTTTAAAAAAAATTCTTACAAGACAAAAACTATAAATTCTGGACATTTTTGTTTATAACGTGACTGACAGTGTGTTGTCTACATCAAAGAAAGTTCACCAGCAATGACCAATGAAGATGAAAGTAGAGAAAAAGCAAGTGGTTTGGCACAAAATGCATGCAGTTTTATGCATATAGGAAGCAATTGTTTCAATTTGGTCATTTGGCTAGAAAAGGAGAAATACAGGTAACTTTGATAGGAAGATTACTTTGGGAGGATTGTTTTTTTTAAAAAAGTTACGTCAGCAGATTTATCACAGCACAAGCAAAAGCTTTGTACCAAAAACAATCTACTGGATTATAAGCTACGCATCTCTTCACTAATGAATATTTTTAAAAATGGAAGCTTGCACATAAAAATAATTTATAAAATTAAGCTCAAAAACATTGTGTTTGGCACTGTTCTCTATGAGGATAGAAAATTTAGATCATGCTACAAAATACTAATCTAAAAATCCACTAGTGCTTGTTGCAACATGGGTTAAAAAACAAATCTCCATACAAAATATAGGAAGGGAAAAATATTTGCGAACGATACATTTGCCGTGGATGGCTTTCAAATTACAAGAACTCTATAGTATTCGAGGATTCTTTTCTCTACCAATTAAAAGAACACTGTCATTGTTGATTACTTTCTTGGTGTCAATTTGCAATTAATTTTGTTTTTATCAGTTGAATCTATCTCAGAGATGAGTTTTCGAGGGTCAAAGCCCTTACCTCTTCTCCAACTGTGGCTGGATATATTCTCGTGGGTTGATACTGGTTCTTTTCAAGTGAAAACTGGTCTTCTGTAGTTTTCCTATACACAGGATTATCGAAATTCATACTTGTGACATTTCGATGCAAATAGTGCCGGTACACTATGAAAGCAATCTGGAAAATAAGGGGGGAAACATGTTAAAGATTTCATTAATTCCCAAAGTTTACATGCACAGAAAAGTAATTTCCAATATTTAAAAAACAGAAACCTTGGCACTGCTATTCAAAAGTAAACTCTGGCATTAAGGCTCGACTGGACCTTTGGCAGCCGTAACGGCAATTTTTTTCAAATTTTCCTCCATTCGAAAAACCTCTGATATTCCAAAATATTAAAAACTAGATATGCTTACAATTCCTTCTAGAGCATTGATGTGAATTTTCGTGTAGTTTGCTTTTGCTGTTATCTAGACATTCTCAAAAGTTTTGCGATTACGTAAATCTATTAAACTATTGATAATATCTAGATAACAGTGAAAGCAAACTACACGAAAATTCACGCCAATGCTCTAGAAGGGATTCTAAACACACGTAATTTTTCATATTTTGGAATGGAGAGGAAAATTTGAGAAAACATGCTAACTATTACATATTGGAGATAGTGGTGGTGCGCTCATTTCATACTGTTCAGGCCCTCCCTGATGGCATTGTGGTAATTGCATCACCTTGTTATCAAGGGGTCCTGGGTTTGGTTCCCAGTGGAGGCACACACTGATTCGGATCCCACTTTAAACTGTATGTTCAGTCCCGATTAGTCTATCTGTGCACAATGTGGACTTAAAAACTTCATATCATCATATGGAAACAAGAGGAACGTAACTCCAAAAATGCAGTTTACAGTTTTGTTTAAATAAACTCCTCAGAAGAGCTCAATTCAAGGTCAGGTTGACATATTTCCATTTCTAATCCTTAACACGATGGTGGAGTCATCTCCAATTAACAGACTTTTTAAAGAGTCGACACATATTCCTAAGAGTACATTACTTCCTCTGTAAATCTGATACACTGGAGTTGCACTTTTTCACATGACATGTTGAAATTTCACTCTTCATATCTTCAAATTACGTAGTAACTAATTTGAACATTATTGGAATGTAAAATTCCTTAAATGTTATAAAATAAGTTTTGCCATTGTCATCCGACTTTACTTTAAAATATTCATAGATTTAAATTTTAGCACATGCTGGACTCCAGATAAGCATCTGTGAATATCAAGTGACCGAATCTGTCCAGACACACTGATATGTGTACTAATAAAAATAGTATTGAGAATTATGAGTTTTTGATCTAAAAAAAATTAATACAACATTAACTCACCAATGCTGCAAGTATTAACACAACCGTGACAACAGCTATCACGATGCCTGCAACCATTCCACTGTCTGCCTCTTGGGGATCAAAGGGCCCACTTTCAGAAGGTTGCGTTCCATTTGGCTTGATGTCAACTGTAAAGGAATACAAACATTAAATTATATTTCAAATTTATTGACAGGCAAAAAACACATGGAAGTCTTTTCTCACCCCTTACCCAGATCAAATCTTGTGTAGTTCATGTTGGCCAGTAGCTGAAATCCTAACAAGACAAATTACTGCAATGCAACTTTCCACAAGCTTTACAAGGTAACTGCATGGCTTAGAACATGACAGCTGGTGGCAAACAGATAACCGTGGCTGTCTGTGTTATCTTCTGTCCACACATCCTGTTCTACAACCTTGTGTTGATAAGAACAAAGGAAGCCAAACAAATTCTGTGGCACCTATTAACATAGCAACTTGTGCATAACACTTTCCTACATGCAAAAAAACACATCAAAAGTACTGTGCATGATCAGAAAGTAAGTTTACTTCTTTCATTATATTAACAACAAATGTTTCCTGTAGAAAAATACAACAGTAGGGTAGGCAAACAAACGGCACTTGTTTGAAAATGTAAACAATTTTTGTTTATTTTGTGGCATCGCAGAGCTGTTCTACTGAAGATACATAGTTTGATAAATTTTTGCAATAGAAAGAAATGACCCATCTGAAGAAGTAGTAACTAACTGTTTCTTTTTTTAATGTTAACCTCAAATTACACAAAAATACTGTTTTATGGCCCCTTAGGTGCATTTACATGAAAGAACATGTATGAATATTGATTAAATATCCTTAATATATTAACAAAAACAAGTTTAATTTTCATTGCAATTTGATTGCTTTTAAAATTCAAAGGACTGTGCAACACCAATTTTAAGTTCCTGCATTTCAAAAGCAAAATTATGTTTTAAATATACACTGTATTTATTTCTACTTTAAGGCTTTAAAATTGTCAGTACATGATCATTATATTAATTAGTTCTAATAATACTTTTCACAGGATTCCAATCAAATAAAAAACTTGTATCTTTTTTGTCGTACATTTTAAATCACTGAGGTGGTTTGAAATGGAAAGAAAAACTCATTGCTGCCAATGTTTTAAATAATGTGGCAGCCCCTCTGCGGTATGTTTTGGACAACATATGCCCTTGTAGCAGGTGCGATTCTTAAAAAAAATTAAGTATGTGTTTTACAAGAATTCCTTACAATATGACCAAGTGCACAATATTTCATCCTACCAAATAAATCCAGACCCCATTTGGTGCTGATTTATTGAGGAGAGCACGTTCGAAATTTAATCTTTCAATGAAAATACTTCATTGCATGCAATGCATGTACTAATGACTTATTCTCTTTAAAATCAGCACACCTTACAAAGAGTTCAACTCGGAGAAACTTATCTTCAGCATCAAACAGGGTTTGAATGTTTCACTAGTGCTATTAATACAAACATTTTTTAAAAAATTGTTAAGTACGTACAAATATTATCCACAAAAGTCAGTAAACTAACTACAACCTTACTCCTCTGCCTAGAAAAACCAACCAACCAGATGGTGTTAAAGCTAATCCTTAGGAGAGATTAAGTGTAAGTGGTTAGTTTCTTCTACTTTGACTACTCTATCAGGTTCCTGTCACCCTCAAAAAAAAGAAATAAGGCAGTGTAGTGCAGCACTGAAAAATTGAAAAAAATTACAGAATTATCTACTGAATCTTCAACCAGAATATACAAAGGCGGTCTCCAAACCAACTAAACTGCAGGAAAGAAAAAAAAAAGCTGTATTTATGAAGTAGCAGTAACAGCAGTGTGAGAAAAAGAACTTTCTTCCAAAAGAAAAAAAACATCTACAACAGACGACGAAGTGCTGATTGCATCCAGATCTACGTGAACTTCTAATTGCGAATGTTGTTAGGGATTTCTTTTTGCTCTTGTTTTTCTCTATGCTTTGTAGGAAAGTGGATAAGGTAAGGAAGCGGGAAGAAGTGTGTGGAATGTTTAGGGATGGTTATTAACAACTAAACCATGCTAAAACACATTCTAAATCATGCTGTTAATCCTACACATTTCTAAAGTACGCTACCAGAACTTATATCTAAAAAATGCGGAATTAAAGAAACTGGAACGAATAGTGTGCTGCTACTTTTTTTTTTTTCCTAGTTCACCAGTAACTACCATGCAATGCCGATCAGTTACCTGCAGTGGTTTTTGTAGGAAAGAATGAAGCAGCGTTTCTAAAAACATCCTCCAGCGTGGTATTAGCCATGCTCAGTTTTGTTGCAGTGGTGGAGGCATTAAAGCTATCATGAGATGCAGTTGGTGGTGCTAAGAAGGATTCATTAAAAGCATAAGAAATTAAAGTTAAGGTAAGTCTAACATGCTTTCACTTCACACGACATGCATGATTTTCATGTACACAGAATGCACACCACAACATTTAAAATAACTTGCTTTTAGAAACTAATCAGTAAACAATAAAATCTCAAATGAAATGTTAGAAATGTTTCATACTTATAGGCAGTAACATGCAAAGACTTATGACAATCACATTTGCACTGTATCATGCATATTAAGGTTACTCAAATATCAATAGATTATTTTGTACAGGTGAAAGAATTTGCAATGCAAATTGTTCAACAGGGCTGAACAACCAACTCAGCGGTATTGTTATCAGTAAGTATAAAACTGTAAAGCTATCGCCTGTGGATTGCACCATGCCATGAAGGTACAGCTCCACATACTCTTGATCTTTGCCGTGGTTGGAGGTGGTGAGATCAGCACTACACTCCAGCTGACTTTACCCACCAGGATTTTCCCTCCAGATTATCGGCTAGGTGAGCCCCAGAGCCAATCTATACAGGGTCACTGGTGAAGATTTTCTTCCCTTGAAATCGCTCACCCCGGTTTCTTACACGACAGATACCCTACCAACTAGAGCACCATGACTTCAGTTATTGGAGCATCAGCTCGAATTTAACCACCCACACCAGCTGAATTAAAACCGATCTCATGCTATAATTTCAATGGAAAACTGATGTATTAAAATTTATAAACATTTCAAACTATTTCAAGTTGTTACAATATTCAAGCATAGATACCGGTGTGAATGACAAGAGTCTGTATCGGACCAAAGCTCAGCCTTCATTTGTACACTCTTGTTCCCATAAAGTAGGCAATTTAAGTATTAAAAGGAAAGCATTACTTCACAGAAAGCATTGTCCACAATTCTCTTCCACCTGATTTTTTCCCTTACTTTTGATTAATTTGTTGGCACGAGACATGGGCTTAGAGAAAGTAGATTAACAGAAATACATATATGTATGGGGGAAGTTGAATGTATCGTGGAGAGAAATTACTATCTCCAAATCACATGTAAATCAGAATTATTCTTTTCAAACCTAATGTGCCTATTTCAACTGATCAATGGAAACTGAAGAAATAATTTAACGAAGTTCTGCTTTAGATAACCAAACTGGTAGGAATGTAACAAAGCTATTTCCAATGTAGGAACATTTGGCCAAAGTGGCATATTGGAATCTGCAAAAATCTGGCATTTAAACCAATTCATATATTACATTTCTTATCTTTTGAGAATAAAAAAAATGGCACAACTTTCATATTTAGTACACTGCGGGGTTGTGTTGTTCTCCTGTAAGAGAATAACCTAAGAATTATGGATTTTGAGTTCTTACAATGCTTTTGAATTATCAAACTAAATTTCTGTCATGTATATATATGTCCTGTATTTTAACTTATGGTTTTGCACACAAAGATATGTACCATGTATTTTTCACTGAAATTACCATGTAATATAAGAATGTGTTAAATGTGGCAGAAAAATTAATTTTTGTAAAAAAATACTTGTAATTTTAGAATTGGTAAATCCCCTGCTTCATTACATCACTACAAATTAGTAGTCAGAATCGTGTGAGAGGGAGGGGGCTAAGAATTCAGTATTGTGTAAATTGTGGTCAGCTTAAGAACTGTAAATGTTTACAAATTATTTCTAAATTACATATATCCACATATCGAATAAACTGGAATCACTCCCATGGTGCTTTGTCAGTTTTATTTACACAGGTTTCTACAACTTTTCAGATCATGAAAAACTGCAGTTTCCGCTTCCCAACACGCACTGTTCAGCATACAGAAGCATCATGCTTTAAAAGTAGGCACACTACCTTGATAAATGCCATTCTCATGTTTGACAGCAACTGTAAACTCCAAATCTGTTACCAGATTTCTTATTCAAGCACATGCATTTGCAGAACATGGATATGGGACCGGGTGTCATTGTGTAGAACCATGCAACAAGGGAATGTTCAATACAATCAAATAAGTCACATAATCCTCATATTTACAAGTTAGTTTTCTCCTGCACTCTCAAATTACAAAACTTAATTTCATTAAACATGCATTTTTTTCTTTTGGAGTTGCAGTTTTGCAAGACCAAATCATATGGATTCTTGTTACTTCATAAAATGTTAGATATCTATTTTTCGAATGTTTGAAAAAATGCTGGTAAGTTAACAACTCTTACCGATAAAAAACTAACTATTTTCATGCTAATATGTTTTAATGAGATGGGATATTTACAAGGGTTTAAAATCTAACTTGACTGCCATGGGTTAAGAAATTCATGTATCAAATATCCACTGAAAAAAAATTATATGCAACACAAGAAATTAATAACTGGTGTTAGAAAAGTCTAGTCTAGAAGATGGAATGTGTGTGCCAATTTTGGACTGCTTAGGAAGGATATATATGTACTGTATATATATATATCAAGTTTAGTTAAGAAGGATTCATTATTTTGTAAACACAGTACAAAGTGAAACAACATGCATGGCAACAGCAATAAAGCAAAGCCAATTAGTGAGCAAAACAAAGCTGAAGCAACATCTACATTTACCATATTAACGAAACGATGTGGATGAAGAAAAAAAAAATAAAGAAAAGAAAAAGGCAGGTTTCATAAAATGGGTGGGTGTACAGGATAGATTCTCATTTTTTTTACTCACATGGATTGTTAAGGGTATTGGTCTTAGTGTTTGATGGAGTCGAATTTTCATCTGACGACGAATCAACAGTTTTAGTACTGACACTTCTTTCAGAAGTACTTGTGGTGGTAGTTGCTGAAAATATACAGAAATACACCAGCGATGTTAGTTCTTGTCCTTAATTTAAGCCATTAACCAGGTCAAGGATGGGCAAACCTCGTTTGGAAGTTGATTTAAAAAATTAAATGGCATTTCTTAAAAAATATATTAAACCCAAACTTAACTAAATAATAAGCATGCATTTTTTTTTTGAGACCTCAATTTTAATATGAAGGACAGATAAATCATCCACATCAGCATTTGTGTTGTTAAATCAGCCTTAAATGTATATAAGTACTATGATGTAATAAATCTAACATGCAAATTATGATAAATTATTAGTTTATGCCATCATTTGGATGGAAATATGTGTGCAAGTTCCATTATACAGTGCCAATGCCTCCTCATCCACTATCTTTAATGAGAAATATAAATTCTGTACATATTATTGTGTATCAATTGTACAATGTCTACATTATCAACATCAATATATGCCTAGGTACATATTATTTTCATAAAGTTCTTGGGCATTTAATGTCTCCCTGAAAAATTCTGAAACCATTTCTCTTTGAATTATCTCTAAGGAATATCATCACAAAGGTACTTGCTAACATTCTGTCATAGTTGCAAACCATGAGAAGATATATCAAATTTCTCTCAAGAGCAATAAGCTAACTGTTTTATTGCAAGTGGTGCATTAATACTTTCATTAGTCCTAGTACCTAATGCAGAAGCATCAGTTGTTTGAATTATTTTACATAACATTTACTTAAATTATGCCCCCCCCCCTTCAAATTTAACCATTATGATTTTCAATCCATACATTCATGCAAGTCCACTTTATGTTCAGATAGGTAAATCGGGATTGGACCTACGGTTCAAAGTAGAGTCGAGCCACTGTGCAACAAAGCTCCACTGGAAATCAAATCTGGAACCCATCGATTACAAAGCAACAATATTAGTCACTATGCTATTGGAGAGGCCCATATTCAAGCTGGAAGGAGCACTTGTCAGATATTTCCATAGTAGTTTTAAGAATATGAATAATGAAAAAGCTAAAGTTAATACATTTCCCATGAAGAAAAAGAAAATGTCAAGCATATTCCATGATTATAATTGTATTTTGAACCCAAGTTATAACTTAAAATGTTAGCTGTTAAAACTCCCATTAAATTATGCAAACTATAATTACATCTCAAAAATGCTCTTCTGAAAGAAAAAAAAGGTACATATGTAAGGAATAAGGTCAAGTAATTACAAAAGTTATGAGTAGGAAAATACACAGAGAAGTTCAATAATTTTGAGTTACACAAAAACTATAATCATTGTTAATGACACCAGTAAATATAAGCATGCGTTCATTGAACATACCCTGAAAACACTATTTCAAATGGCTGTCGCAGCAACAATCTGTTACTTTATTCTAAACCTCTTAATATTTGAAAATGTCCCAGTAACATACATACATAGGAATAAAAAAGTAATGGAATAAAATAATAAAAATTCTTACTTTGCTCAACACACAGAAGCCTATCTGGCAAAAGCCTGAGGCCATCCGGACATGCACAAGAGAATTTTGGAGACTTTGTATTAATTTGAGGTGCAGGAAGACACAAATGAGAGCAGTGTCCATTCACAGCCTGACAGAAATTCTCACCATCCGGTTGCCTGTATGGATGGTAGACATGGATAACCATAGGATTTTGTAACTGGAAGAGAGAAAAGATTGAGTCAACATATGTAGTCTTGTTATAGAAGTACACTCCATTAATATTCCAAAATAACTGAAGTAAGTGTGCATTTCGAGTAACTTCAGTTACTGAAAACTATTCATAAAAAGTGACAAATAGCATGAGCCACTGTGTGATTTCTATACACTAAAAATTCTTCATTTTACCAGAAAAACTACAGAAACTAGCAGATCAAATTAGATATCATGAGTCCATAAATGTGACAATCGGTAATTAAATAAACTAGAAAAAAATTAAAATTGTTGCTGTATTGTCTAAAATTACCTCAAATAGTAAAATTTTATTTTACTAGAGTTCCTACAGTATTTTTAAATTCTCTCTCCTGAGGTGATCTCTTAAGGTGCACATATTTCAACCTGGTGGTGAAAATTGCAACTATTTTTTTTTATCAGCATTTGCTTCCCCATGGTATAAGAATACAATATGAATATACTAATAATTACCATGTGTGTTGCAGTGATAGCCGTGATGTTTTTCCCAGTGAACTTGTTGGCCTTGTAAATCACATGCTTGTCCCAGTCTGTCCAGTAAACCGAATCTTCAAATGTGGTGATGGAGAACGGATGCTGCAGTGTGTCCGGGGAATACAACACAACTCTCCGACCAGTGCCATCGAAATTGCAGGATGAGATGGTGTTGAGCTTGGCATCGACCCAGTATATCTGCTTCTTCACAAGATCCAAGGTGAGTCCGTTGGGCCACTTAACTTCGTAACTCACGATAACTTGCCTGTGAGACCCATCCATACCTGCACGTTCAATCTTTGGTTCAGTGCCCCAATCTGTCCAATACATCCAACTGTAAAATAAATCATTCCTCACGTTAGTATATTACGACTGTACAGTCAAAATACGTAAGTGTGCATGATGGTTGAAATAAAAGCAAATATACTTTATTACAAAAACTTTTATCTGTTGTTCTAAAACCTAAAATCATCTGCTATATGCCAGCATATATATAAAGAATAAAATGAGTACAGTGGAATGCAAATTGAGGCACTGTGACTACAAAAGTTATATAATATGGAAAAATGTATAAAGTAGGAGAACGTAAAATTGAGGCTCTGCTTTCGTATGTTGAAAGCTTACATATTTCTGGGATTTTTTTTTTTTTTTGTAATACTTGAATGAGAATAGACTAATGTTCAATTTTAACTGATTACATTGATTTGATTGTATTTTTATTACTGAGCATTGCTTTTCTGACACTTTTGGCTAATTGCGACAATGAGGAGTGATTTGATTGATTGATTGAATTGCTTTATTTTACATCGCTTCTTGTGCCACCTTTGGCTAATTTGCAAAGATCAGGATGAGTGATGATACGATGAAATTGATGGACACTTACAAACATCCATGCCCAGGCCAGGATTCGAAGCCGGGACCCCTGGCATCGTAGCGCAACAATGAGGAGTGATGATATGATGAAGGGATTCTTGCAAATAACACTCATGACCAGGTTGGGATTCAAACCAGAGACCTTTGGCATCGTAGCATGCTCTGATAACCCCTCCACCACACATGTTGGCAGATTTCAATGAAATGCAAATATAAAATTTACCACAAAATGATAAAACGTTCCATGATGAGTGAGTGGATGCAAAATAATCTAACACAGTTATTTATTTTTAGATTATTTTGCATCTATAAAAAGTGGTTATGCGAACCTTTAAGAAGAACATAGGATAGTGAGTGCTTCATTCAGCCCTGTAAGTAATGTTTGAGTGTTTGTTTAATTCCACTTTATGCACAGAAAGGCTAATCGTTACTGGACCTACAGTTCAAAGGGGGATCGAAAGAACTGTGCAGTGTGCCTCCACACGGGCATCAAACCTGGGATCCCTTGATTACAAGCCCTGTAATTAATGTATCTAACCAGGTCACGCAATGGATTTTGCCTTATAAAATAAAAAAAGCCATTTTACAATTTACTCTACCGAAGCCAGACAAGTGTATTATACTTTCATGTGATAAAACAACAAAATTGCAGAATTTGCCATCAACTATCACCTATTTACAGAAACATCAATATCAAATCAGCCAAATTATCAGCAAAATTTACCAAAACTACAAAATATCTATTAGTCTAGTCAATATCAATTAAACTATCAGTCATTTTTCTAAAAAAATACACCCTCGTGAAAAGGAGGAAGAAATAAGTGTTTTGTTCTAACCAATGTATTTTTCATTCTTTGTCCCTCTTACATTTGAACCATTTTTGAAACTGATTAATGGATATCTCTTATTATTACGTAAATTTCACTTACCCATCCAAAGGATTGAGAGCAATAGCTCTTGGTTCCTCCAAATCGTCTTTAATCAGAGTTTTCCTCATGTTCCCTTCAAAGTTGGCCAATTCTATTGTGTTCTTTCCTGTATCTGTCCAGTATATGTGATTGTAAATCCAATCAACAGCTAAGCCATCTGATGTGGTCAGGTCGTCCCTCACAACAACAGTCCTTTCTTTGCCTTCATCAATGGGGGCTCTGAAGGAAAAAAAAAAATACGCAATACTCTACGTTGTACACAGAATTACTGCAACCTTTTACATTTTCTTTACGTATTACTTTCTGTGTGTAAACTACATAGCAATTTATTTAACACTAGCTGGTACAAATTTGTATATTGAGCATAGTACTTGCACCCTGATTATTATAGCAAAGTATGAAGAAAATTTAATACAAGAATTGATCCAAGTTGGTGGTTTAACTTCATTTTTAATTCTTGAACTCAACAGATCGACAACTGCTACATGTTTTTAGTAGAAGTTTTTTTTTTTTATTAGACCATGCAATGTAATCATTGATGCATGTTTAATGCTATATAAAATTTATTATAAAATTAGAATTTACAGTCTTTCTTGTACTCTTTATTAAGCTTTGATGTAAGGAAATTATTGTATATGTACAGTCACAGATGCTTCTGGGTTGTAATGATCCCATTCGAAGTCAATGAGATTGTTACAACTCAGAAGTGTGTGTGACTGTACATGGATGGATTAATTTTGATTTGGTCTTTTGACTAATCTTCGTGATAAGGATGATGATATGATGAAGGGACACTCGCAAAGAACACCCACGCCCAATCCGGGATTAGAACCAAGACCCCTGGCATCATAGCATGCTGTGTTAATCACTCCACCACAGAGGTCAGCATGGGTGAATGAAGGGAACAGTCCCCTCCAAACATGTAAAAGTAACAAATTGTAAATATAATTAGCAAATAACAACCACCCCTCGTCATATGAAATTGTACTCATTCTATTTACTGGTTTCATTTTCCTCAATGTTTGGTTTTTTGTTTTATAATCAACCTCAAAAACAACTGAACTAAAAATGTATCGTCAATTAAAGAGTGATTGCTCCACTCTTTACTTCTAAAATTAAGAGAACACCTTTGAAACATTGAAAGCTAACATGAATTAACATAAAAGTGCAAATAAATATCATTTAACCTCCTTGAACTTTAAATTACACTATTTCCTATGAAAGAAGGATTGAGTAAAATGACAAGCGATGAGCAACATGAAGGTTTCACACTGAAGAGAGAAGAAACATGGGCCTCTGTTGGAAAGACTTTACTAAGCATGCACAACCAACAGACTAGGGTCCAGTCCAATTGCAAGCAACAAAGTGGCATGTGCAGCTGCTTGTGCCAATTTGGTATGAAATGTTGCATTTATCCTGAATGTGTGTTTCCAAGCAACACGTGAATGAGTGAGTTTTTTGTTTTCAAGTCCAATTTATGTACAGATAGGATGATCGGGACTGAACCTATAGTTTAAAGTGGGATCTGAACCACCATGTCCTCGGAAGCCCTTGATTACAAGATAACGATGCTGCCACAATGCCATTGAGGTCACTACAACTAAATTAACATTTTTACTTACTTGTAAACCTTCTGATCACTGACATCGCTCCAGAAAATCATTCCTGTTCTGAACACAAAGTCAAGGGCTGTGGCACTTTTGGTGTCATTGACAATTGCAGTCATTTCATGGTGATCCAAGGAAATCTTACGAATGTCATGTCTGCGGGCAAATAACAAGGAAGCATGACCTTCCTTAGCCTTGCACCTTGTGTGGTCGTGGGGGTCTTTCAGGTAATCACTCAGGCATTCACACTTGAATCTTCCCTTTTCATTGATGCAAGTTTGAGAACATGTTCCTGGGGTGTCACATTCATTTATATCTGGAATGTAGATGCAGAGAAAATTATCTTCAAATATATATCACAGTAAACATGTATATCTTGGGGAAAAGAATACCAATCTGAAACACGTTGCTCTGTTTTAGCCCAATTTCAGCTAATGTTTAAAATATATGATAGCAAAAGCAGGTTGTAGTCTACAACGTTATGAAACAAATGTTACAAAAACAAGTTTTCAATCAAGAACTGAAAACACTTAAAATTCACATCTTCCTGTTAAATACTGAAGAGTAGCTGGTCTATTAACAACACAGAACTAACCAGTAAGGATCCCAGCTGTCTCATCATGTTAAACCATAGGGGCACCCCCTCCCCCTTGGCTAACCCCAAGGCTAATCCAAACATCCCCTCCAGTTAACATTTTCCACTTCAAACACTGAACTAACTGAAAACATGTTTCCAAAATTTTCTTCGTACAGAATTATTAGTGGAGCAACCAACTTGTACAGTTAAATATGTACAGTCAATTGTTTTAGAAATTCAAATATAATTCAGTAAATTCATCCCAATTTTTGTAATGACAAAGTTTTTACAAGAAAATGAGCTGAAATGCAAGTGTTCCTAGCTTAAGGTTCGACTGGACCTTCAGCATGTGTAAGGGCGATTTTTTTCAAATTTTTCTCTCCATTCGAAAAACCACTGTGATATTCCAAAATATGAAAAATGACATATGCTTAGAATTCCATCTAGAGCATTGACGTGAATTTTCGTGTAGTTTGATTTCGCTGTTATCTAGATATTATTTAACAGACTTACGTAATAGCGAAACTTTTGAGAATATCTAGATAATGGCAAAAGCAAACTACCCGAAAATTCACGTCAATGCTCTAGATGGAATTCTAAGCATATGTAATTTTTCATATTTTGGAATATCAGGGTGGTTTTTCGAATGGAGGAAAATTTGAAAAAAATCTTCTTCACAGATGCCAAAGGCTGTGAATGGACACTGCTCTCATTTGTGCCTTAACATGTAACCTGTATTAAACAATTTTATTTTGGCTTTTTAAAAAATTAACTAGCATGCATGAAAGCCTTTTTTCCCCACGAAGATATATATTCATTGAATATTCATTAATGACCTTTTATAGCATAACCTTTCAGTTCATTTAATTTATGGATAGGGAGGGGGAATAATGAATACTGTAATAAAGTTAAACACAGGGTACAAGTACTAACCATCACATGTCCTGTTGTCTATTAACTTGAATCCCGGAAAGCAATCGCAGTAATACCCTGCCGGAGTATCTACACACACTTGCGAGCAGCCTCCGTTGTTCTTTTCGCACTCATTCTGGCCACACTTCTCTCCTGGCTCATCCTCCCAGTTCGGACAGTCTGGCTTCTTGTCGCACACTTTCTTCAGAGGAATGCACATACCACCACCACAGTCAAATTCAGTCTTCAGGTCACACTGAGAGGCTTGAGATGCTGACAAAAGGAACAACAGAACTGGTTATGAACAGGGAACTGAATTATATGTAGTAAAAATGTGCTAAATATGTAAATACGTATTTAGTTATATTCATCAAAATATGGAGTTAAATAAGGCCTTAAAGTTGTAAAAATTTACCTTTTTAAATATAAGACACTACATGAGCTATATAAAATACAGTCTTGGCATTGTAACTATTACTGTGACTGTCTTGAAGATAAATCAGATAAGTGAATCCCATAGTATGTGTGCCACAAAATCGTTGCAACTAGTAGCGAGGGTGGGGTTAGCTTCTCAATTTGGACTCCACCAATGTTGCCAAAATAATATTTGTAACAACCAAGAGCGATGCTTGAGCCCTCACTCTCTATTGTTGACAACAATTGTAAATAAACAAGAATTTGAAGTGTTTTACAATAGCAAATGCAAACAGTTGGGAGGTGTAAAATTGAAGAAGAAAAAACATTATTGTTTGGATGACAGGAAAACTTGTAATTAACGCAATTGAAGTGTATAAAAAGGTCTTAAATTATCGTTTGTTTAACATCGCTTCAAACTTTGTCAGTTATTCGCAAGAAATTCACCCAATCCTCTTGCTCAAATATGGAGTACATGTTGAGATATGTTCTGAAATATGTAAAAATAACTAAAATATGCAAAATATGAGCCAAAACCTAATATATGTACAAATGTGGAAAACGAAAACTGAATTTTTCGAGTCTACATGTGATGATGCGCAATGATGATACAAAATAAAACTGATTTCAGCTTCATACATAAATATGTATTTACATATAAATCCGTTCCCTGGTTATGGATAAGGTATTACTTTGTTTATGCAATTCTAAATAAGAAATGAACAATGCTGCTAATATGCAGAATGAGGAGTCATACATTGTATTGCCCAGGCAGCTGCAAATTTATTTTATTCTGAACCACTCCTGTTAATTATCTAGAGATAACCTGACCTTAGTCAAAATCAAACGGATGAATATTTATACTTCTTAGTGACAGTAAAATGAGGAAAACTACTATACAACTATTTACAAGCGTTATTTAAAATGTTTTGCATACTGTAGGATTTTTTTTATCACTAACTACCATGTGTATCTCCCTGTTGGAGGCCATGTGTATCAGTGGTATATCCTGAAACAACAATTCTTATTTACATTTAATATAAAATATTCATTATATCTAATAAAAGACCAATGCAAGTAAAATAAAAAGAAGTCTGACAACTTCAAATTTTTCGGCAATTTCTATATGAAAAAAGTTGGTTAACTGGCGATATATACAATGTAACATGGGAGAATATGCCACTGATGTGTATCAGATTAATACGCAACACAATTTTGGCTAATCCTATGAAGATGAGGAGTGATATGATTAAATTGATAAAGGAACACTCACAAAGAACACCCATGCCTAAGCCAGAACCTGGGACCCCAGTGGAGGTCTGCAGTTATAAACCTGAATTAGAGTACTACACTACAAACTTACTGCAATTTTCTTCATCACTTTCGTCTGGACATTCTGCTTCACCACTGCAATGAAGATGACCTGGTATACAGACTCTATTGTTGCACTGAAACTGATCAGGTCTGCATGTAACATTTTGGCAATTTTTCGAATCTTCATCGGAACCATCAGGACAATCACGATCTCCATCACACACCCATGTCTGGTGAACACAGTTTATTCTATCAGCACACTCAAATTCCCGAGCGTTACATCGTGGAGCAGGTACTTCATATGTTGGGCAACCCTGCAATAAGAATGGTGTCATCATTAAATGCATTGCAGCAGTGTAAATACAGCATAGCATATAATTGTAATGAACGAACAAACTTGTCAGTAGGTAGACAATAGAGTGCTGCATCAAGCCTTTTTTGCTGGATCATCTAATAGTTTGCACGATGACACTAGATGGCTTACGTAATATACTATTTCTTCGCTCGAACAGGCAAACGATCGGTATATGCTCAAAGCTCAGTAGTTCACGTACAACAATAATTTGTCTGTATTAGTGGACCTCCAAATATGCTTAGTGAAGTGAAAAATGCAGTGAAATTGAAACTCAAGTGAACATAGTCATCATCTCCATGTTAAAATGTAATTTAGTCTATCTGACCAATACGTAGCAATGTATGAAAATGAATAGATGATTATGGGCTGAAACTACCAGCACTAATTTTACACACATTTGTACGATTATTGTCCCATTGAAATGATATTTGATATTCTATATATTCGAGCGAATCACGCTCGAGCGTGGGAGATTCGATCGAGTTTGAGCGAGCGAAAGTGGTTCAATGCAGTACTCTAGTAGACAATGCGACATGTTCAAGGCAAAAGCAAAAATAAATTTACAGAAATATTGGATCAGGAAATTTTAATCATAATTCAATAGATCAATATGCCATATATACCTAGTCTTGCCATACATACTGTTACAAACTTTCAGCTTGGACTGTACACCCGGTGGTCAGGCACGTGAACTATACTTGTGCTGACTCTCACTCCTGACCATTGTGTGTGCAACTGTGAAAGAGTAAGCATGTATCCTCTTGTGCTTAGCATGGAGTGGGGCAAATATGAAAACAGAGTAGACGTAATTGCTCTGCATATGGTTGGAAGTCACTCACTGAGATTTTGCAGCCCCTAAAAACCCTGAGGATCAGCAAAAGGTTTGTGTACAGCACAATCTGGCGATTCACTGAGACTGGTAGCGTGAAAGATTGAGAAAGAGTTGGTCGACATCACACAGTATGAACAGCGGCAGCTGTTAAAGCAGTGGCAGCTCGCGTGCCCCCGAAATCCCACCAGGAAGCAAGTGATAATGGCACAGAGTCTGAACATTTCACAACAATCAATGTCCAAGGTGGTTATGGAAGACCTTGGAATTGAAGCTTACTATCGAGAAGGCTCCTGCAGTGGTAAGGCACCAATGGACATCGCGGGATTCTCTTCCCTGTTGAGCAAGTGTTCACCACTGAAGACAGTTTTAACCACCAAAACGAAAGGGTGTGTGCTTCAAGCTCTCAAGAAGATCGTGAGAGAGTTCCCATTGTTCAGAGATTCCACCAGCCCTCTTGTCATGGTTTGGTGGTGGGTGAGCTATGAGAGTTCCACCAGACCTAATTTTTGTGAAAAGGGCTTAAAAACCCGTGAGAAAGTGTGTGGAAAGTGTCCTGGACCCTCTTGTGACACCATTCAACCAAACAAGGTTTCACAATGAACCCTGGATGTTCCAGAAAGATTCTGCTTCACCTCATAAGACTAGGATGATGAGACTGTGACTGGAGACCATTGTACTCGATTTCATGTCCACTGTTGATAGGCCATCTGATAGCCCTGATTTCAATACCCTGGACTGCAAACTGTGGCCAGTGCTAGTGGGTACTGTCTGCAAGAAGAGGCACCCTAGAATTGAAAGTTAAAAACAACCCTTGATGGAAGGAGTGGTGGACTTTCCCATCGAGACCATCCGTGCTGCAATCGATGCCTGATCAGAGATAGTTCGACCCTGTGCGAGGGCAAAAAGTGGACATTTTGAAAACTGATCAGTGCTATTTGTGTGTAATACATGTAAGTGTAACATACTAAAGAAAATTTAAAAATTTGAAACAATAATCTTGTTATTCACAAAATAGTGTGTACCAGTATTTATGGCTAGACTAGGTAGGTTGATATTAACAGAGTGCTAATTCAACTGTTCCATATTGATTAAGTTGCGTGTAGGTAATTTGTCGTATGAGAACCAGATGGATATCCCAAAATTATCAAATTTACAGGAGAAAAAAAAGGAGACTATCGCTAAAAAGAAAAAGTACAGACACGTCGATCCAATAGACAAATAGAGTATACCTTCAGAGTATACATTAAATGAAGCCAAATTTGTGGAGTTACGTCTGTCTGGTTCTCACATGACAAAATTATGTTTCATGTCATAATCTGTATCTCCAGTCTATCAATAAATTTATATTTCAATAAGGTACTATGAACTTTTATTCACCAACTTTTTCAGGTTCCAGATGGGAACTGGTCTTTTACATTTGATTCTCAGTACACATACACACACAAATACAGAACATCAACAGTCTCCTGTATCAATATTGATATCTACAGTGTGGCGGAAAGTCCCTTTACAGTGTACTTTACCCGGTTCAATGAATAAGTTTATCATGAATATTAAAAGGCACCACTGACTATCCTGCTGACCCTTGTTTGGGGGGGGGGGGAGTATTCCGAGGAGAGTGCTGATGGTGGACAAAAAAGTGCTTTCACTGTGGAGGATTGTTTGGTGGATTGTGTGTGGGTCCATGAACGTCAAATAACCTGAAAAAACTATGGAGGTCATCAAGAACGATTTATCGCATCTCACGAACTTGGAAAGTCTTCTTCTGGGCGAAAGAAAACCACTTTATTTTTAGAGGAAATCGAACACAATCTGCCTCATGATATGATTTGGGCATGGACAGAGAACACCTGCTTCGTCCTTATTTTTTTGATGGCTCTGTTAATCAGTACAGTTATGCGAGAATGATCAGCGAGTGGTTTCTTCCACAATTGATGGCTAAAGGAATCGCCAACACTGTTTGGGTTCAACACGACAGGGCACCAACGCATTTCGCTTTGACAGTGCGCAGACGTCCTCAGATCGAACGTGGGTCAGCCTTCATTGCTTTGGCCTGCAAGAAGCACTGATATCAGAACACCTGACAATGCACTCCGGGGTCTTGTGAATGAAAAGTTGCGGAAGCGCTGATATTCCGACAATGAGCAGCTGAAAGATGCAGATCTGCAACATTTCAAAATGTCACCCGTGATATGCTGTTGCGGATAAACAATCAGACATGGAGGTGCATAAGGCCAGTGATCAGAATGCTACATTTTAAAAGTAGCTTTGCTACAGGTCCCGCTACTCGTCCAAAGATGTAGCTTCGCTACAGGTACATGTATCAAAACGTAGCTCTCTATGCTACTCATGTGCAGTACTAACTACTTCTTCGCTACTTCTGCATAAAAAAACAACAACTTGAAACAACCACATGGATATTCAAAAGAATCCCCTAGTATGATAGTTGTACTTACTGGAAAATAGATCATTATTTATTATCATAATCCCCATAATTCATTAGATGTTTGCTCTAACATTGCGGATAGCTGGGGATGCTTCTCTGGCAAGAAGTGGAGTGATGCTTTACATAAGTTAGGTGTTTAGAATTCTTCCCTGAAATTTTGTCACCTTGTAATCAAAGGGCCCCAGGTTCGATACCTGGCAGGGGCACTAGTGATTCGGATCCAGTCTCGATTAGCTTATCTGTGCATAAAGTGGACTCCAAACAAAAAAACTAGGAAAGATGACTAGTTGGGAGGATGGATCCTCCTGCTCCTCCATTCCCCACACTGCTCATGATCATCATCATCATTCTTCCTCATTCTCACAATTAGCCAAAAGTGGCAGAAAGTGACTGTAGATAACAGAATAACAAAATAAACCATTAAGCCTCATTGTCATGATTAGCAAAAGTTACAGAAAAGTAGAGGATATACATACATTAGGAAACTGTATACTAACTAAAGAAAATTATCGTTTCTACAGAAAAGTCAATAATTCGTACATACTTTTTACATTATCATAAAATATATTGAGGAAAGTGGTGTGTAAACCTTAGTGTTCTAAACGTATTGCAATTTTAAAATTTGTCAATGAATATTATGACGAAAATAATTTTTATTCCAGAAAGTGTATGTCTATCATTCTTGTAACAATAAATTATTGCTGGTGAGATCCTATGTACTAAAAATGATCAATGCTGTTAATGTAGTGAGCCATTGAATGCTGGCACTATTGCTTTGTCACTTCTTTTTGCACCGCAAGATGTGTTTTACACAGTAATTAATGACATTTGCCCGTCTCTTACACCTTGGATATCCACAGGATTTGTTCCTTGGGTGGAGCAAACTAAGCATTTTTTCCCCAGGGGTGATGCAAACTAGGCACGTTCTTCCCAAAATAGCGATGCAGCTCAAAAAATGTAATGTTAGCCAGAATATATTCATATATGCCAGTTCAGTTTAGTTATCTGGATATTAGATTTATTCTATACTAATGAAAAAAATATGCGTATATCTATAATCTGCGATATCAATATTTTATAATCTAGATTATACGTATTTCCATGTAATAGACTGTCATTATGAACCTCCTGCAAAGGTAAGCGTTATTGTCAAATTTTTCTTTGATGCTGTGGTCACATTCAAAATTTTCCTCAACTACAGGAATTTTGTAGCTGGCCACAACAGTGATGCTACTACGGCTATGTTACAAACAAGGAGAAACCCACATGGAGGAGCCATAGAAGCAAGCTGAGTGCATAACCACATAATTCAAATTCAGTGTAAAGGAACTTCTGGTCACCCTGTATATTGTTGAATTGTTAGTAAAAGTTCAATGTCTAATATAAGAAAAGCATATCATACAGAAAGGATGTTTCCGGCAGTTTGGAATGCAGACCTTATAAATTCCATTACTTGCCTCATCCAGTTGAAAGGTAGCAACCCGATGGCCAGATCTGAATTGACAGGTATTGGAATTTGTAGAAGCAACCAAACCGAACCGATCTTATTTTGAAATCTCTGTGAACACATCTTGTAGACAACAAGGGCCCTTACAAACAAATACAAATTTATCATAAACATAGAAACATCATATTACCTGTTCATCTGATCCATCAGGACAGTCGAGATCACCATCACAGCGCCATCTTGCAGTTATGCAGTAGTTGTCAGAACAAGCGAATTCAGTGTCTGGTGCACAAGTGGTTTCTGGGCAATTTTGTTCATCTGTGTTATCTCCACAGTCGTCATCCTTATCACAAACCCACCTCTGCTGAATGCATTTTCCATTGGCACACGTGAATTCATCTGATCTACAAGTTTCATCTGAAAGGATAAAGTTCTCAATATAGTGAACAAATTGTGCTGCTGATAGAGAAAAATATCAACTCTATAAAGTTAAATAAATTTGATTAATTTGCTTTATTTTTACTTCACTTTTTGTGCCACTTTTGGCTAATTTGCAAAGATGGGGATGAGTGATGATATGATGAAACTGATGAATGGACACTCACAAAAATCCATGCCAGGCCGGGATTCAAACAAACCCAGGACCACCTGGTATCGTACAATGTTGAGCTGATTTAGCACATGAAAAATAAACTGAAGAATCATGGTTTAAGTAACCAAGAAAGTTTTCTTGAAAATATTGAAGGAAAAGTATTTTTGGAGCTTTTAAAACACAACTTACTTGAAAAAGATTTTTGTAACTTACATTCTTTGAAATAAATCACACTCTTTTCATATTTTCCGTATCTATGTTTGCATCTAGATGTAATTAAAGAATTATGTTTAGGCATATTTTGGTTTTTGTAATTATGTAAATCATGCTCCAATCATTCTGTACACTTGTACTTGGGAAATTGCTTATGGAATCAAGATTATTATTATTAAAATACAAAAGTGGCAAAAACAAACTCTCAAGTAAATGTGAAATTGATTAAATATCTAAAATCAATGCAGGAAGATATGGTTATATTACTATATAATAATTTATGTCTGGCTTATGTCACACCTTGCTCTCGTGTGCAAAAAAAAACTACACAATAAAGGCAAAAGGAGCAATGTACGGATACAAAAATATATACATGCCAATTATGAAAAACATAGGGCCAGTTGCACCATCTCCACTTAACATCTCAAGTCCCACTTTAACACCATTTTGCAGTTGTCCGCTAATGTTAGCTGGCACTTAAGAGTACAGCAGAACATGAGTAAGGAAGGGTTCCGCCCAACACGTTAAGTGCCAGTCAATACAGAAATGAAGTATATTGTGCAGGTGCAGCCCGCATGATTATGTGTGTGTAGCCGTTATGACAGTCTCAATCAGCTGTTGGAAATTGAGAAAGTTTGCTGCATGTCTTGCAATGAATTACCATAATGACAGCAAAAAAGGCAAATTGTTAATTATTCCAGCAACGGCAAAAAATAAAGCAACGTCCTATATGCGATTATTAGGTGGTCATTTACATTCGTATTCTGAAAATATATGTATAAACAGCTGAATTGTAATTTCGTAATTAGGATTTAAGTGCATTCTGATACAGATATAGCTATAAAAAAAACCTACTGTTCCAGGTTAGAGTAATGAGTTTCAAGCTTGCAAAATTATATTATAATTGTGTTCCAAATAAAGGTGGAAATGAATGAACGCTTGCTATAACAAATTACCTCAACAAAACAGCACAATACATGAAACTTACACCATCTCGCCATTACACAAGCATGTATAATGTTTAGCAGACACACAATATTTATCTCTTTGGCTTTATTATTATTTTATTCTTCACAGTCACACAAGCATAAAAATATGAACTTTTTCTTTGATTAAAAAAATTCCATGTTCTGAAAAAGAAAGCATTAAAAATACAGAAAAAAAATATAAATAATATACTTACCTTAAGCATTTTTCTCCAAAGAAAGGCCTTTTGAAACAAAATTTTCCAGGAAATTAGCAAAAGCATATACCACCAAAACTGTATTTCCCCAAAACATGCAAAAAAAACTATTGAATACATGCAATGATTAGAAATTTCTGGCAGAGATTGTATTTGCAAAATAAATTCTTGAAATATATTGGAGAAAGTATCTGACCCTTCCCCCTATGGCAGGCACTGGCCCGAAGCTTATTTCGGAAAAGCACAGTTTGCCAACTGGCAATCAGTGGCCTAACTATTTTAGACTGACGTCATGAACTTGTGATATTACAATTAACCACTTATTCAATATGGCAGTCGTGTGAATGTGCATCGTTCCTAGGTTTTGTGATTCCTGAAATTCTTTAAACATTCCTTCTTGTCGCCATAGCTTCATTTCTAAACTGACAGACAGTTAGTATCTTTGATGTAGAAAAACAGTATTAAAAAAATCCGGAATCAGGCCCTTCAGGCGTCCCAAATTCGAGGAAACCTCCCATTCCAACTTGTATTAACAGAACTGGACCCAGCAAACTATAACGCATGACGAAAAAAAAAAAAAAAGATTTTGTCGTCCACGTACTCCACATGAAAGTAAAACTCCTTGTTATAGACTTTCGAGGTCCAAGGCTTGACAAGTAGTTTCCCACTAGGTGTACAATTCAAGACTGCCTAAATGCATTTTCTTAGAGGATCATTTCTGGACATGTAAATTTTGGCATTTTACCATTTTAGCGCATACAATCGCCGTCTCAGTAGTAACTTAGTGTTAACTTTTCGGGGAGAACCCATGCATGTTAACCCCTAAATATGACACTATATACATTTAACATTGCAAACATTAACACACGTGACTTTTTTTTCTTCCTCCATGAAAGCATAATTAAGCATATCGCCCACTACAGTGCCTGAACACCTCCGCTGAAAACAAATGACCTTACGCCAACTATAGCGTGCCTCGCCGAAACGCGAATAAGCGGCGTGTGGAATTTCCATGACAGAAGTCCTCATGTTTATGGAGAAGAAATTCTTTGTACGCGGAGCCGAAGGCATGCGCTATAATTCCCCAACATATGGTGGTTCGGAGCGCTATAGTGAACGACAAGCATTAATACACTTTCGGACTAATTAAAAAATAAAAAATAAACAAAATACTCATAATATGTTGTTAGAATACCGCTGTGCTAACCAGCTCTCGCCCAAGCTTGGCATGGTTAAAGACAAAAGTGATTAAAACAACTTATTTTAAATATTTAAAACACATGGCTATGTTTTTCTTTTTACAAGTGTTTAAAACACTTTTATACGTATAATTGAATAGAATATGAATGGAACAGTTTTGTTCCGCACTTAATGAGAATTGTTACATTCACAATAAAATGTGATATTTGGGAAAACAGACTATCTACAACGGGGATCGAATGGAGTCTGGAAACTGTGGAATAGTCTAGCATTCTCGAACAGCAGAAGCAACTGTTTTTCCTTGGGTGATAATCATTATTCTTAGAAAATAAGTCTTCTTGGCATTATGTTTCAAACGTTTTATTTGTTTAAAACATTTTTTGTTCTTAATAAAATGTTGTTTTAAGCATTTAAAACTTTTTTAAATTTTTTTTTTAAAGAAAAAATCTGCTAACTCTGATCTCGCCACAATAAATTCCGAGTGTTATAGTAGTACGAGCAGTTTTCACAAGAGTACGAGGTAGCTGTGGGTCTTGGTATTCGTAGCAACAATAGGCGTAGTTTCGTCCGTCCAACTGGGAGGGGGTGGGGGCTAACATTATTCATGATTTAATCGATTTCGAAAATAATCATGGTCATTCTACTTGGGATGCAGATGATCGGTACATCATCTTATCCAAAACAAATGGAATTGCGTTTATATCGAGTGTTAAGTTACTTTTACAGCGCAGGCACTACTGACTCACAGTGACAGCCCGCAGTTGCTACGTTCCACGTACATCTTTACTCCGTTGAATAAAAATGATTAAAATCGGTTTCGCAACGTGAATTAACAATGATAATGAA
The DNA here is from genome assembly GCF_977018435.1 of Lepisma saccharinum. NCBI lineage: Eukaryota > Metazoa > Arthropoda > Insecta > Zygentoma > Lepismatidae > Lepisma > Lepisma saccharinum. The sequence goes on along the minus strand of NC_139229.1, from coordinate 62,793,575 downwards.
TTTTAAAAACAGATGAAAAGAGCTTCAAACCAAGACGAATATTGCATTTGTAGGACTACCCAACACTTAGAAAAGTTGTTTCGCAAAATTGTAAACTTATATATATATATTATATATATATATATATATATATATATATATATATATATATATATATATAAAATCTGAAAATTAAGAATTGTGATTAAAACCTTTCTGCCTGCACCGCATTAAAATTTCATCACGATCCGACCATCCATTTTTTTTTATTTATAGAATTTCAGAGAGCCATCGTTTGAAAAACTAAAAAAGAAAACACTTTTTTCTCACGACGATTAAAAATAGAAGGCAAACTGGAAAGAAATGTTTACCATAGATTAACGCAGAATTGAATACACCAAATTTTGATGCAACTCGTTTTTATGTAGGTCTACTGGTTAATTTCTAATTGTAGTCCAAAATCTAGTATCCATAATTTTCAATTCGACAGTAAGTGCTATTCTTTTTGTATAAATTCCTGAAGAATTCTTTGCAGTCCACCACAATTTTCCTTTCTATGTTCAATAGTGTCTTGCCTCATGGTTGACCTTAGCCATATTTTCAGACTTTTCCAATAGTGTGAGTTTTCACAACGAGAGAAGAAGTTTTCTTCCTATCCAATTCAATGCTATTTACCTTCGGAAGGAGTAGCTTTAATTATTGTGACAGCAGTTAAGAAACTAAATTGTGATGTCCATCGTACATCAATGTAAAGATGAGATTTCGGAGAATACGTCTATATATAACATATTCCTTACAGATGAGAATGTAAAGAATAAATTGAGTAGGAAATCGAATAAAGATGAATCCTCCAAAAGAAATCTCAGCCACTGAGCGTAATTGGTTCAATCGCCTAAGGCTGCTGGTTCCCCACTATCCATAGCGGCAGCGTGGCAACTTCAGATCGGATGAGCTTCGGGTCGACTTCGGCTGTGCTCGGACGTGGAATGTTTTGAAAATCCATGATTTTCTTACTCCGGTTATTCTTTACCTTATCCTCTGTAAGGCATGTGTGATATATAGTCGTATTCTCCGAAATCTCATCTTTACATAGATGTATGATACGCATCATAATTTTGTTTCATAACTGCTGTCACAATAAATAAAGCTACCCCTTCCGAAAAAAAATAGCATTGAATTGGATAGGAAGAAAACACGTTCTCTCGTTGTGAAGACTCAGTTCCAGCTCGTCGTCTGCTTGTGACGTCTCCACTAATGGACTCCATTGCAGTTTAAAACCCGTATAGCTGTAGCCGAATACAATGGCAAACATTGTGCAATGTTCAACATTTTGTGCAACTGAAAATGAACATCGACCCAGGGTTCGATTTGTGCCCCCAAACCCTTGCCCCTGCAAAGTTACGCCTATGCTTTCGGATCTTTGAAAATGTATAGTCTACTTAAAAAATGAATTAGAGAAACTAAGCATTCCGAACTAAGTACTACAAAATTGAGAACCTCGTATTGAAATATTCGCGATAGGTGCACTATTTTTGGTCTCTATGTACGCTTAAGGATAAATTCTACATTTTATTCAGTTAACATACGCGCCTGGAAGGTCAGACTTGAACAAAATATAAAGAAAGATCATACTTATACTAAACTCACTAATAATTATCAATAAACAAATTATAATTGATGTCATGAAGGATATAAAAGTTGCAATACAACTTCTATATAACACTGACCAGGTGACTTCAAAAGATGACTTTCAAAGCAGGTTTTATATCATCAGTTTGAATATGCATCCTTTAATTTTCATTCTCAAATTCAATACTCCAAGTCTGTTCGCTCAAAGAAATAAAGTGATTGCGAGCGAGTGAATCGCTTCTACAGGATCGGGACACATTTACATTCACACGACATTCAGGTGTTGTGACCCGTACGAAATGCAGATACACAGGAACTAACTTCACTTTTTTGTTCCGACACCTTTTCCTCATCAAAACTGTTATTCCATTCAAGTTTCTACAATGACTGCTCTTTTTCATGTTCAGAAAAACTCAATTGTAGAAAGTCGTCGTTGAAAGTCTCCATTTATGTTAACACTGTATGCCAAGCCGCTATTGCTTGAATGCAACAACGTTGTTTACTATGCGCTCCAAGGTGAAATATCAAGGGAAATAACGATGATATATTTTCTTTGAAATCTTGTCCGTACGTATGGTTCATAAATGGCACATGGACTTCAACTTTTATATAGAATAAATCACACCCTGCAATCTACCTTCTGTTGTATACTGTCTGAATCAAACCACAATTTGAACTTCTTTCCTTACGTGTGACTGCCACACCACGAAAGTTTCATGATTAATTTTTTGTGCAGTTTATCTTTCCTTAATTGTTTTGTACATATGTCGAGTGCATTTGGGGTGGGGGGCTTAACCCGTAGCCCCTACCTAACTACGCCTATGGTAGCAACTAAAAGAGGTGGCCAATTTCACATCCAGGTCTATTCTTAGAAGCGCGATATGAATGTTGCGCATAAACGAGAGCGGGAAATGGCCGCCATTTATCATCGCGACCTGTTGCTGTAGCAATTAATTGCGACTGCTCCCTGCCACGAGCGATTTGACGCTTACCGTTGGGTACGGATTTCACTCCAGTTCGATTGCGACTCAATTCAGAGCAATGAAGACTGGAAGAGATTCATAATCCTTTTTCTTTGTGCGTAAGACAAATGACAAGCGGCCAGATTCAACATTATGCTTGGTCTAATGGAGTGACAGTGCAAAGTGGGCGTAAAACGAACTTCGTGTGTCGGATAGTAAAATGACGCTGAGTAGAGAATGAGTTATCAAGCGAAATATGTTATCATTGGAAAACAGGTGCACTTGTTGCATGAAAGAAAAAAGAAGTTTTGTGGTGTGAATACTTGTTTCTGTGAAGCTACGTATACACAACCTGAACACAGCGCTTAAATTGAGAGCTTCTGATTGGCACATACTGTTACTTCAATATGGAGTGTTTCGTTCCACGAAGCTCTGGCGTCTGAACACTCAGCACATGTAATCAATCCTCTGTGGAATTTGTGTTCTTTCATGTCCATATGGTTTGCGATTATCTTCGCATCAATGCATTTTTATCACCATCCATCCTCAAACTTCGCGATTAAGCAAAAGAGTCACGAAAGCGAAGTAAATGAACAAGATTAAACAACCGAAAGAAAATGCCAGTGAATCAGTTGAAAATCTTTGTATTCAAAACAATTCCATTCCTTAAAAACGCGTATACGATGAAACCATAGCTACACTTTCGAGAATATAAAATTATGTTCATTGAACACTCCATAGAAGTGGGGGCAGGCAAGGGACCCCCCATGAAAGCTGTTCCAGTTTCAAGTTATGTCGTTCCTACAATGATCTGTACCAGTCATGCAAGCAATTCTATGTGTGAAATATATAATTTTATGTTGGCATTCATTTTCCAAAGGAACAGTCTCCCTGCCCCTTTGGTCGGTGCTCGAAGCGGAAATTCCTAAGTTAGGGGATATTTTATTCAGTTTCGGGGATATTTCACGCAAATTATCCTAGCTGGGGGGGGGGGGCTAGGAAATTTTTCAACTTGGGGATACCCCACTTAAAGCACTGCCCTTGGCGAGAAGTAATTAATTTGCATGCTATGCATTGAATTAAAAATTAACTAAGGTTCTGTCCGAAAGGTCCCAAAAACGAGGCTTCAAGTACGGTTTTGTCGTAAGTGACGTCACCTAGTGCAGTTCGAAAGCGACAATTAAATGAGCAATCGAGACCTTAGCATGGAGCATGCATCGTTGCAGGCTTGAATACTTTGCTCGTGCATTCGTTGTTCATTTGTTTGAAATCACCGTTGGCGATAGTCAGCCAGATGTTGGTTGAAGTTATTCTAATGTGTGGATATGTATGTATAAGAACATTTAAAATGCTATGTGATTCTAAGGTGAAGAACAAGTGTTTATAACGCGGGAAAATGTGTTAGTTTATCTACTGATGGTATTTGGCGCTGCAATCGAAGCGCAATTCAAAAGAACTTCACTTCCAGTCCAAGGCTTCAAGACTGAACTGCGAGATGTTCGCTTCAAGTACGGTCTTGTACGGCCAATCAGCAGCGAAATTTAATTTCAATACAACCGCTATTGTGAGGTTAGCAAACCCGACACAATTAGTCGGGAGCCTCAGCTGTTACTTCCAAAACATTGGTTAATTCCGACCTTGCTTTCATCATTTTTATAACGTTCCTCAATAATACTACCATAATTATATGGTCAACGCTTACCTATAATAAGAACCGGTTTCGGCTATATGCATGCAAATATAAAGAACAACATGGTTCTCCAAGCCGGCTCCTTTGTTTTTAATCGACAGCTTGCAACTATTTATGGCCATGTTTCAAGGTTGTTTAATTATAGTGTGGTAACTTGAAATTACACAGCATTATTATCTGGAAAAGGTCGTTGCAGAAATACATTCTTTCAGCTCCATTTGTAATCGTTCCCATCAATTACATATTCCTTCATGGTGGACTTTTTGTGCGTCTGCTTGTGCTCGTATTGGATATTGAGTTCGGCATGTCAACGTCCTACATAAACCATGAAGTAGTTCCCCGAGGAAATAAAGGAGTCCGCAACATTTTATGCATATAGATAAGCACTTATATGCCACAATTTAATGCTGTTGGGACGCAGGTTGAATTTGTGAAGAATGGTTTTGAAGTAGGTCGCAGACATTAGGTGTCGATGCATAAAATATATTTTAAAAGATAGGCTGAAATGACGTCGTGAGAGTAGTGCAAAAGAGAACATGAGGATGAAGACAGATGCATACGGATGATTAGGCCCAGTGGCGAACTGGATACAAATAAGGAAAAAGGGTTACCCGACCAGAAAACGGTTGTTAGGTTTGTTACTTGGACTTAGTTCTAGAATGTTAACCTTATATCTTGTGACAAGCACAAATGTTACAATGTTGAGTTATGTTGACTTTACAAGGTGAATTACGAACGTGCATTTCTAGAACAAACAACTGACATTCGCAAAAAAGTAAACAGTTGGTAAAAAAAAAATATGTACTGAATATGTATAATATACACGTGATTAATACAGTAATGTTAATATTGAAATGTAGATATATTCAGTGATAACACTTAAGCATTGTTTCCATGTTAATAAAATAGTCAAATGCTGACCAAGGTAAAATTTATTGTATAACGTAACGTTTCCACCCTCTAACAGGGTCTTCTTCAGACAAAGAAAGCTTTTTATATCAATTTATTGTGAATCTTTGTCTGAAGAAGACCCTGTTAGAGGGTGGAAACGTTACGTTTTAGTGTAGGCTATATTTCTTATACAATAAATCCTGCCTTGGTCAGCATTTGAATGTTTTATAGATATATTCAATTGAAGTTCATAATCTTTTCGGTTTCAATTACTTGAGATCCGGAATTCGAACCTGGAGCCACTAATCGGAGCATACTGTACTACCAGTTTCTAGACCTCGTTGTTTTGAAATTAATCTCCAAACTTTCGAACCAGGTTTCCATGAATAGAAGTGACTTTAAACTTAAGCAGTGTAACGGTAACTTAAGAGATAAAACATTTCCGAATACTGCATTTTCCAGACCATTAAGACGCATTTTCCTTGAAAAATACTGTCTAAAATTTCACTGCTTCTTATCTCCCGAAGGTCCGTCAATGCATGCTGAAATAAAACTAGCAAAACCCAGTTTCCACCCCAATGTGAGGCTAAGAATTGTTGTAAGCAGAGAGAGAGAGAGAGCTGCTTCTCGCACCCTCAACTCACTTGTTCTTTGTTCAGTAGCGGATGTACAGTAAATGTGTACGGTAGCCAACTCTTAAGGGACATTCAGTGATCAGACTTTTGGTGCTGGAGTAAATTTCCATACAATGCCGCCTGAACAGAAGAGATTCTCATGCAGTGATGCATTTACATTACAAGTTGTGCAATATGCAAAAGAGTTCGGTAATATGGCAGTAGAAAGATAACTCGGACCACCACCAACTGAGGAAATAATTTGTATTCCTTGTACAGTTGGATCCATGAGTATTACCGTGCAAATTGTCAATGACTACTTCAGTTAATTTTTTCTTACATCCTGTATGCTTGTGCAGAAGTTGTCAACAGCTTCTTTTGAGTTTTCTTTTAATTCTTTAAGCTCTTATTGGGTCAAATAAAGTGCAAGAACATGGTGATAGACAATTTGCACGTTAATACTCATGGATCCAACTGTATCTTGAGAGTAAAGTGTGCATATCATATTCATTCATTAAGGATGCGTCTTATGGACCAAAAAATACGATACACGACGCAAAAATGCATGTCTCCACAACTTTCGAAGTTGCCATCCCCTGGCAAGGTACATCCGAGAGCAGTTTCAATCAACGATACCATTACTCAGCACAGGCTATTGCCAATCTACCTGCTCAACTTGCAGAAAATAACCAATGCATCGATCCCAACAAAATTCGTTGCCCCTGTAATCCAGCATTGTCCATCATCCCTATTATTGGTCAAACTAGACCCCTTATAAAACGAAAAGCGGAGAGGTTTAACGGCAAAATCCTTCAATCATCGCCCCTTGGGAATGAACTCCTCGAGAAAGACAGGGGGAGTGGGGAGAGTGACCAGGGATGAGATTCTCATTTAGACTTTGGATTAACTTTCCCCAGGCGGGTCTTTCACCCAAAGGACAAACTTCCTACACTTTGACAGTTCGAGCACTTGGAAGTCCCCTCCCCCTTCCCCCCTTTTACCACCGGAGATTCATGACAGGAACAGATGCGGATTTCATCTTCACTTACCTCTCCCCTCCGCTGATGGAAGAAGGCAATTTTCTTCGGACAAGAGGATTTCAGATTACGTCCTCTACGGCCACGGTTATGCAGGAAGATACGCTTATGAGATGGAGGGTGCTACAGATACTATCGAGAAGACCGGTCTCGTGCAGCAAAGGGCAGTACTGCAAGTGTGCTGCAAGTCTTCTGCAAATGTCCACGGAAGATCCGAAATCGCCAGATTACACACTGTCCTGCTTGCTCTACAAAGGCTCTCCCTTCCAGCAATTGCCTATCAAGATTTAGTGCTGATAAATATTACAAGTAAATCCTCCACAATACCACGAACCAGTCAGACAATAAGTGAAGACAGGCCCGAAAGCCCAATCACTATTTGGAATTGTGGCGACGGAATTCCTGGAAGAATAATTAAATCAAGATGACTTAGGTGGGCAGGCCATGTGACACGAATGGGAGAGGAAAGATGAGTTTATAGGATTCTTGTTGGGAAACCTGATGGCAAGAGACCTGTAAGAAGGCCGAGATGGAGGGATAACGTTGAGACTGACTTTCAAGGAAATCTGTAAGGATTTAAATTATTGGATTGATCTGCCAAGGATGGGGACAGATGGAAGGGTTGTGTTGTTGCAGCCATAAACCTTCGGGTTTAAGAAGGCTAAAGAGTTAGTTAGAATTCCTGGAACACTTCCATCTTTCTTCGCAATTTGACGTTCAGCGTTAGTTCTGCCAGACCGCTCATGAACGAAGTTCCATGTTCAATTTTAGTATAAGCAGCAATTAATGATCCCCCGCCCCAAAAATATTAACTTAACAAGAGGACAGCTTTAAAATAGTTCGCGTTCTACAACATTCAGCGGAGGAAGACAGTCAACCCGAAATGTTCCAAATTTCAAGGAATTGTTATTAATTCAGTAAATTAGTAAGGAGAGAGATTTGAAGGTGAAAAAAAAGTGGTGAGTTACAACCCGCGTTTGATCCAACATATTTATTTAGTAAAGGATCATCAGATGTATGAAAATGTAACATACCACTGACTGCTACAAAGAAAAAATAATTATTTTCTTTTACAGTTATAGGTTATTCCAAAATTTCTCTACACGCCATCTTTTCCTTCTCGCTACTTGTCATTCCCCATTTTTCAGGATTTTGCATGGGTGCTAGAGCACAAGGTGGTGGTCTTCACATTACGTAAAACGAAAAATGAGGTATATTTGTCCATTATAATTTTTGCAAGCGGCTGCATGGCTAATATACGAATAAAAATAAGCAACTGGCCTCCTCAGTCTATCAAATGAATTTGTCAGGAACACGGATGTTTCGAGAAAAGTATCGGTATCGTCTCGCAAATCCGAGACAATGAGAACGAAATGAGACAGCACGAAATTTATCAGAGAAGGCACCCAAAAGTGAACCTCACTTCCACATTTAGAGAAGCTTTGGCGCGTGGACTCAACCAGTATAACCACGGATAAAGATATATAAGCAGATCTTCAACTAAGGCAGGAAAACTGGTGCACGGACCTCCCACCGGGAATCGCAAGAAGTTTTGTAATAATCCGCTACGAGGAGCTGAGAGCACCACTCGCACTTTTGCTTCCATTTCATATACCAAACTGAATAAGAGATGGCGCTGCTGTGTGGGAGGTCCGTGCACCGGTTTTCCTGCTTTAGAGGAAGATCTGCTGATATGTCTCTATCTGTGGTGTAACAGACTGTGGGGTCGTGTCGTCCTGTGTTTGTCCTCACGTGTAGCGAGTGCTCCTTTACAGCTAGTGTTGCCCACGGGACGAGACGGGACAGGCTTTTAAAAATTCGAGACGAGATTGATCATGTGTCCCAAGACAAACGAATATTTTCGAGACGAGACAGCATTTCACAGCATTTCCACGAGACGAGACAGGCCAAAGTCTCGTCTCGTGGGCAACACTATTTACAGCCTCAGCTTTAATCTAGGGTATGGATATATTATGATCCGAGACAGATGTTGATAAGGTCTACATGACAGTGATAGTTTTAGTAGGAAGTTTTGAACAGACATTTGTCTTATCCTAGTTCTGTTCTAGATAAGGGATTTATTTCCGTATTGTGTTACGTGCCCACATTTTTTTAAAAAAATCAATCGAGAAATTATGCCTGTAAAGCAGGGTTGTTGTAGGTCCAGGAATTTTAAATAAATTCAATTCCGTTCTAGGAGAGAAAATCAGCAAGTGTAAATTAAATGGGTTCTGGACCGGAAAGAACCTTTATGTTTCAAGTATTTCATTTCGGTCCAGGAACCTTTCTTCCGGATCAATTTTAAATACGGTCCAGGAACCTCTCTTCCGGATCAATTTTAAATACTGTCAAAGTTCCGTATTGAAATGAAACAATACGCAACTTGGACCAATTTAAATTGTGCGAGAAAAAATGTTCCGGTCCTCTTGCGGAACCCAATAGAATTAATGGGTTCCTGGATCTTTAAGAACCCTGCTGTAAAGTAGAGACCTACAACCGTAACTAGAATTTAGTCTCGTCAGAGATTTGGGAACAAGCGAGCAAAACTAGGTGTGTTACAGACATCAGACGGCAGCTACATGCATGTGCGGAGTACGACACTTCAGCGATTAAGGCCTGGTAGTCAAGAAATCTCAGGTTTGATTCACGATGAAATATGACCCCATTTTACCTTCATTGTGCTCTTTTGATGATGCCGATTAACTCTCTCGACGTTTATTCCCCGCCATTCAATCTGCCAGCCCTGAAAAGGGGGTGGGGGTGGAAAATGGGAATTCTACATAGAAAATCACGCTACGAATAAACCATTAACATCCCAGCTATCACGTACAATTTCGGGAACATTTCGACGACCCTCTCCCCACACTACTTCACATCACCACCGACACTTCCCACTCTACTAATTATCCTACTCTTTGAATTGGCGAAATAGCACCTGACTACCAGCCCCACCTCGCTCTGAGCAGAAACGTACCCGCTTTCATTGCAGAAATGAATTATTCATCCCCGCCTGTTCGTTTGGGCAACGCTCGGTCTTGAGCGAGAGGGAGGAAACTACTCGCCTACCAGCGCGCTTTCCAGGGTCCGAAACCTGATAACAGAGGGTACTCTAAAATGTGCACTAATTTCCTAATGGACCATCATTGTCTTTATGCAGATGCGAGTTGCATCAGGTTTTGCATTTATGAAGTCCAGTGCTGAAGAAAATTGATTTAGGTGCGTGCGGTTAGATGTCGCAAGCTTCGTCACTGTTCTCAATTAACGGAAGTCAGTACCGAAGGTCACCGGATGCAAAGATGTTCACCAGAGTAAGTGGGCATCAAACCCTGAAGTCATTACATTACAAGTTCGACAGGCTTAGATACACTGTCAGAAATGATCACACTGTGTACAGCGAACATGGCGTAGAAGAATATGAAAAGTTACGACTAGAGAATGCACAACCAATTGCTAGATGCAAGAAAACTTGGAAGACATCATTGCACAGACAGTCCAAACATTCTGGGACAACCTCGAAGCACAAGCCAACCCTGACGACAATAACATCAGCACCCGGGTACGTGGACGAGCGAAAACCAGCATTCCATGACCCTGGTCAACATATCCTCCCACAGAGACTTGGGTCCTTGTAAGGACCAAACCAATATCAGATGGACTTCAAGCGACAGGTGCAGAAGATTCAGCAACCAAATTGCAAGAGGAACGCCAATCAGTGAAACTCCCGTATAAGTAATGGCAACGATACTTCATCCCATTACCAGCCGTATACATATATAGTACATCAGTTACTAACTCTACGGAAATGGAAACTAGGCTTTTCTTCTATTGGTGCGTGTGCGGTATTAGAGGTGTGTAGCGAAATGCATAGTGCAAGTGGCGCTTATAAACTAAAAGTGAAACAAGAAATGCATCTTTCGGAAATTATAAAGAAAGTGCCTAAATTAAATTCATTTTTCTGTTCGGAAAGAGTGACTAAAGCAAATCTGTATTGTTCAATAGCCCCATCAGCTTCAAAAAAGTGTTAATACAGAAAATGCAATTAGTGGAAGTGAAGTACCACGATAACAAAACTTAAATAATAATAATCGTTTATTTTAAGTGTTGAGCACAGTATGAAACCTTATACAGCACTAAGTCAAATACAAATACAAAAGCACAAAGTTACACGAATAAAATACATAAGCTGCAGAATAACATAACATAACAAGTTAGCATATCCACACCTCAAGTTACAGTTTTCAATGAGATCCATTATATCTCTGATACTAATAATTGTTTATTGTTATATAATATTGTGCAATTAACTGTGTATTGTTCTAATAATAATAATGATCATATTTATTGAAGTGATGATAACGATTAAACAACCACTATGTTATACAAAATTAAAAAATTGAATACATAATTATAAAATAAAACAGTGGATCCTACAATTTTATACATCAACATAAATTCAAATTGTAGGTTTCAACAAGATCAGCTACTAAACCTCTTGCCTTGTTTAGGCATGTGAGAATTGAGATATATCTATGGGAATATCTGGGAATTTTATAAGCTATATTATTCAAAAAGTATTCACTGTCAACTTGGAAATTTAATATCTTCTCTACAAAATTTAACCTTCTCATTTTTCTTCTTTCTTCTAAGGAAAACATATTCAACTGTGATAACCATTCAGAGTAATGTTGGTCATAGTAATTTTTTTTAAACTTTGTGCATAATAACCTGATAAAAAGTTTTTGAACTGATTCAACTTTTTGAAGGTGACTGGTTGCAGTCAAAAACCATAATTCATTTGCATATTCAAGAATAGGACGAACTATCGTTTTATACAGGAATATTAAGGTATCTTCCTTTTTAAAAATTTTCCATGAGAAAAATATATAACCAAGCATTCTCTTTGCTCTTTTGCAAATTTCTGAAATGTGTTCATCAAATATGAGAGAGGAGTCTATTACTATTCCTAAGTCTTTATGACTGTCGCACACTTGGATTTTATTTTCATAAATAAAATAGTTTGAGACTATATAATGAACTTTCTTAGTACATCTTAAAACTTTACACTTTCTCAAGTTAATTTCCATTTCATTAATCTTGCACCAATATGTCATTCTATCGAGATCAGCCTGAAGTTGAACGACATCATTATTTGTTAAAATACTCTTAAAAATTTTTATATCATCTGCATATAGTAAACATGTGCTAGATTTAAAACATAATGTAAAATCATTGATAAAAACAGCGAACAGAATTGGGCCAAGTGGCGACCCTTGAGGTACTCCACAAAGTATTTCTTTTTTAGAAGAAGTTGTTTCACCAATCTTAACAGAGAAACTTCTATTTACTAAAAAGTTGGAAAACAATTTCAGAAATCGTGGTGATAATCCCATTTGGTCGAGTTCGTAAATTAATAGCTGATGGCTGACACTATCAAAGGCTTTAGCCAAGTCAATAAATAAAATATCGGTCTGGGATTGCTTCCTAATGTTAGATTTAAGAGAGTCTATTAAAACCAATAAATTTGTGACAGTAGACCTTTTTCTAAAAAATCCATGCTGATTTCCATCAATATATTGTTTAAAAGAAAAAGACAAATAGTCAGCAATTATGTGTTCAAAAACCTTTGCCATGGAATTTAATATAGTAATTGGTCTATAATTATTAAGATCATTGACTTTTCCATCTTTGTTTTTAGTTACAGGTACAATAAACACATTTTTCCAGATATCTGGAAATATTCCAGAAGTAAGTGACATGTTGTAAATTTTAGTTAACAATGGTACAAAAACATCTTTGTTTGCTTTCAAAATAAAATAAGGTATGCCATCAGGACCTATAGAAGACCTGCCTTTTAGTTTGTTAATTGTATCACTTACATCCTTTTCCAAGATAACAGGTACATCAATTAGGTTGGTGTATGAATGAAGAATAATATTTTTAAAATTTACATGACTTCTTTTTGAGAAAGATTTGTGAAAAAGCTCACTAAAAGCATTAGCAATATCATATTCATTGAATAGTACATCATTATCATAAATAATTTCAGTGATAGTATTTTCTCTCTTCTTTCTATTAAAGTGAAACCAAAAAGCATTCTTGTCACCATTAACATTGTTTTCTAAGGAGGAGTAGTAATGCTCCTTTACATTAGAATATATAATAATAATAATAATACTAATGTCGGCAGGGCCTAAAACCAAGGATAGCCTAGCAGGCCAAATGTTATCACCGCCCCCCCTGGTGATGGGCTAAGTTAATCCCCATCCAGCCAGTGGTGACGCCGGCTGGCTGATAAAAGTGGTTAAGAACTTCTTTTAAATATCGAAGTTAAAATGACCTTTCTACACCCATAACAGTAATTCAATGCACATCACGTGATCGTGATACTTCGCACTTCCGCTTTGTTGGTCAACAAACAAGAGCTTGCTGTGAACGCAAGCAGGTTCACTGGAGCGAGCAGCTTATGGCATTGACCTTGACCCCTGAACCACGAAGATCAATGTAGGCATAGAGCATTTTAAACACAAGCATGTGGCTGAATATAACTCTGCACTTTTCCATTAAGTTAATGCTTACGTAAGGTGTTTTCGCTCTGGCCTACCAAAACAAAATTTGTGACGAACTTCAGTGAATGTATTAGGGTTTTTGCAGTAGTATAAGTAACCTCGACTTGTACTTAGAGCACTTAAGAAGCTATTCTCTGTCTGACGTAAGAACTAAGCCAAAGTAAACAAACGCACGTGATCTGCGAGATCATATTGGTTATTCCAATGGAAGATGTGCAAAAAAATTGCGCGGATGAATATAGTGCATGTGCAAAAGTCACATCACTTAACGCAGCTGCTATACAGAAGTTGAAATACTTTATATTATGAACTGTAGAGCTGCTACCAACACATTTACGGGCAAGGTAACACTGTGACAAATAGGAAAGAACTACTTTTTCAGAAGTCACGTGGTTTTACTTGCACTGAACTTCGTTCTTACAGTGGATGGAGAATAGTTTATTCCACGTTTTTTTTTAATAGGTCCATTTTCCCTACCTCCGATTACGCAATCTTATACCGGTACAGGGTGGTGCAAAAGTAGGCCGAGTCTTTCTTTTGAATTTTACAGGTTGGCGATTCGTAATGGCGCGCAACCTGACAGTACAGTGGATCCTGAAGAATTACTGAAAATATGAAAGTGCAGAAACGCTTCGTGGAGAGAAACAAAATAATACTGCCAACCTATTTTGCACCACCCTGTATAAAAAGGTACCAATATGTTCTTGCATGCTCTACGTTGGATAGTAGCAAATAGTTTTAAACTGCGTGCCCCTTACCAGTTCTAAAATTGTAACAATATTAAATTCAAAAACAGTTTCAGTGACGCGCCGATCTACGTTAGTAGTTATCGCGGCGCGAAACAATGCCAAAGAGCCTGGGTTCGAATCCTGGCAAGGGTGTTCTTTGCGTCTCTTCATCAATTTCATCGTATCACGTCTCCTCATGGTCGAGATTAACCAAAAGTAACAGAAAAGCGACGATAAGTAAATATCAAAATCACGTTTCAGTGGCCAGTTCCGAAGGTTCCAGGTTCAAACCCCGGTCATGCATTGATGTTCCATTGGTTCCGTTACTTTACTCCATATTACCTAACCATTATTCGTCCACATCGATGAAATTAACCTAAAATAAGCAGAAAAAGCAGCCAAATAATGAAAAATGTGTAGTAAACAGCTTTTTGCTTCACTCTTCCGCACAGCCATATCATTTTCTGTTTCCACCCAATTAACGTTTAAACCGAAAATATACAATTTCAGTTCGACCGCTCGTACTGCGATCGACTTTCGTACACCACAACGAAGTGAGTGAAAGATTAAAATGTCAATTTGATGCACAGAGGATGAAAAACAAACAAAAAAAAAGCTAATTCGGAAAATTGGAAATAGATGGGATTAATAATCACGCATCGCTAGGCCAAACGCAATATTTGAAAAAAAAAACAAAAAACACGAGGACACAGGGAGATGCAAGTTCATAATCCGATCCGGAATTGCGTAGGAAGTGTATAGTAGTCCTGTTCGTCATCGAGATAATTCCTTGGAGTTCGAGAAACCTGGGGAGCAAAGACAAGGACAAAATTTCCAATAATCTGTAGTTAGAACTTTCTCTAATGTTCCACTTCATGGGCAATGTTTCATCTCAATCTGCTTCGAGTATCTGATAATTCAACACCATTCTATAACATAAAAATATCACACCTGTGCAATAATCAATGTAGTGACAAGGTCAGAGTGTTTTTTAGTCCACTTTATGCACAGATATGCTAATCGGGACTTGACTTACAGTTTAAAGTAGGATCATAACTGCTGTGCGCCTCCACCGGGTATCGAACACTGGACACCTCGATAAGGCGACGGCGTTACAACAACTACGATATCGAAGAGGCCCGTGGTGAGAAGTGTCGATGAACAGATCACAGTTTCTTAGCTTTGCTTAGTTTTGAACATTAAAATTTATGTAAAGGTGACACCGTCTGTGGTAATTAACGATTGCAATTATATGACGTCACATGCAGGGCTGACTTTATGAAGTAAAATAGTGCTGTAATTTAACAGTCCGATGTATGTTCTTGCATGATTTAACTTAGGATCGGCTACAGAAAAGAGACCCTTCAGAAGTCATTTTGCAAGATTTGAAAATACGTCACACGAAAATTTTCTAACCTACACGACCTGCATATATTCCAGCCTGATGTAGCTGCATGTCCGGCGAAACAAACATACGCCCAATCAGCAGCAAAATAGGAAGATTTGAGAAAACCGAGAGTAGGCTGGCTTCACAGACGTCACGATCACTGCTATCAAACGTAAAATTGATCTAGTCTTGCAAATTCTCTCTCCTTACGAAGCGCCGTGTCAACGCGCGTCACTTGCCAGACCAAGAATTCTAATAATCCCAAACAATGATAATTGAGTTTACCAGTATCAAAGTGATAAGCTTTCTTTCCGAAAAGATTTTACATGGATTATTTTTGGCAAAGAAAGGTAATGTGTGCCTACAAGAAAGTATTTTAAAAATTTCTGCATTGAAGTGCAGAAAATGTACTTGTGTTTTTTACATGAAATGATTGATTTAGTTTGGTTTACTTTACATCGCTTTTCTATCACTTGCTAATAGCGAAGATTAGGATGAGTGATATAATTAAATGATGAAGAACCATGCCCAGACCGGGATTCGAACCCGGGATTTCTGGCGTCGTACCGTGCTGTGCTAACAACTAAGCCATGAAAGTCTGCTTTACATGAAATTAAAAATTTTCACTTGTGCTCTGGTAACTCGATTACGAGTTCATATCGAAATAAAAAAAATAATAAATATATATATATATATATATATATATATATATATATATATATAAGCTAAAAATTCGAAACCTAGGTAATGACCACCTGGCTCATGATCCAGTGGTTCAAAAGTCTATAGCGCAAATTTGCCAACACGCACCTGTTCTGCACACGCACTTTGTACAAAGTCCATTGCGTCAGCCACATTATAGAACGAAGCCCCTCAATGAAAACCCAATATTGGTTTTTGAAGCCGAACTAACGACGCCATGACAATGTGGCGAAAACAAGAAGGCAGCTGCACAAGTTCCATATGAATTCGGAACGCCGGCCGCCGTTGATATGATACGTGAACAGCCTGATATAGCTTCCAGGCTCCCTGGAAATTTCCAGCACCGGAAAAAAACTGAGTTGGCTTTGTTTGTAGAAGATTAAGCTGGCGGGTACTGACAACCAGCGGAAAAAAACGTATCCCTTTCCAGAACACAATTTCATATCCTACAGACGCCTTGAAATTTGGTTATTTAGCGTAGTGTTTCTGCCATTTTTGGCTAATTGCGACGATGAGGATGAATGATGATTTTGGCAAGGAAGTTGACGACAAAAAAATCTAAATAAATGACCTCTGTAATAAAAAAAAAAGATTTAAAAGACCTAATTAAAAAAATGATATAACATTAATTTTCGCTCCTAAATGAAAGCTGGACGTTTTTTTTCATAAATTGCACAAGAGTAGTGGAATAATGCGATAAAACTAGTTATTTGCTGTTAGTCAGGTCTCATTTGATTTGATTTTTGTTCATTGTCACCTTTCTGTCACTTTTGGATAATTGGGACGAAAAGGACGAGATGATATGATGGGACACTCGCAAAGAACAGCCCTGCTAACCACTCCGCAACGGCCTGATACCTTAAAAACCATGTGATCCTACAGGTAATATAATTTCAACATCATATCTTGTTAAATTTGACATAACTAATAAAACTAAGCAATGAACTACGTGTATAGGGCCAACGAAAATGCGTTTCACAATGGCGAAGAGAGAGTAATACACTGAAGACAATCAAATTTTATGGAAGGGTAATACCACCTCCCCTACACCACGCACACTCGAGAAAAAGTTTCTTCAATTTATGATTATTAAAACAATCAGTTTTTATCCAAAGGCGGGGAGGGGGTTAAGATAGAAAACGTTCGTATTATATAATGAGGCCCTTCCCTGTACATTGCACCATGCCATAGGGTTCCACGCATTCTCAGAGGTACGAAGAATGTATTTAGGCGGGTTCAGGGGGGTCCGAACTCCCCAAAATACTTACCAAGTACTAAAATTAATGAATATATAATTTTTAGCATTTGTTGCATAATCGAGGGTTATTAATTTCCGCCTAACTTACTGGAAGATAAGGATTATATTGGGATCATACGGCTTTGAATGACAGCACCTAAGAAGATTTATGCACACTACTATTTATGATATAATATGCATAAAATGTTAATCAGGGGCATCAACTGGATCCAAGATCCTTTTTTGTTATTTAATAAATATTGATTCTCTATTTTCTTTTACATTAATCTCCTTGCCAGGGCAGTAGTTTTTATACAAATTTTGGCGCTCTTAACTATAAGTAAGCTAGATAATGAATATGTGCTGTTACATCTATTCTTATACGGTCTTTTTTACTTATTTATGTAATAACAATACAATATTAATTATATTATTAATAGACCTATCAATTACAGGGTGGTTACTCTAGGACCATGATAAAATTCAAGTATAATTCCCGGTTTTGAAGGCAAAGTTTCAAAAAAATTCAAGGCCACAAGCAGAGGTTTTCTCTATTTCAACCTTGCGTATTGCAGCTTCTCAACACTCGCACCAGAGGCGCAACCACGAACTCTTATCGGGGGGGGGGGGGCAAGTACAGGATAAACGTACCAATAATAATAACATGACTAACTATTATTATTAGTAGTAGTAGTAGTGGTGGTGGTAGTGTCAAAGACGTTATCATCCCCGTAAATCACACAAAAAGGGGATAAAAGTCAGTGTTAAAGCATTTGTGTTGGAACAAACTTTTTTAAACATTTTTTTTAAAAAAAAAACAACTTAAATTTCACATTCATTAATAATGGAAAACAAGTACATAAACTGAATTTTTGAATGGCAGAAAATGCATTCCGAATATTATTCTTTTTGTACATATAACATGTATAACTTTCACGTACAACATATGTTTTACACATGTTCAAAATGGAGTGATGTAAAATAAGAAAATACATTCCAACACTAAATTGTGTACGTAACCAAAATTTCTTTAATATTATATATATATATATATATATATATATATATATATATATATATATATATATACACACACAGCATGTGTGTCTATTATTTATATTCATTACATAATCAATTCATCTACATCATAACAAACCAACAGCAAAAATTTTATAAATTGTCTCGCAAATGTGCACGCTCCTTTTCCTCCCAACAATTGTTCATACATTTAAGACAAAATCCATTAAGATAAGTCTTATTTCTCCCTCTGGTAATTTACAATGCATTACAGAAAACTATCATATTGCGGGTGAAGCGGACAAGAATCTTTTTAATCCATTTTTTTGCAAACTGAAAACAATATTGATTTAATAGGGCGCAAATAATTTCACAAGGTGCCATCGCATTCTCTCTTTTACAGCTTTTATCATTTAGATTGGTCGGCGGCCAGGGCCGACTCCCGCCAGTCCCTAGCTACGGCTCTGAACTTGACGAGACTAAGAAAAGCAGGTATTGCGAGCGAAGCGAGCGAGCGAGAAAATTATGAAATGTACCTTTATTTGCAAAAAATTTGAAATCGACGGAGAAAATTGCCCCTCTGTGCCCTTGGACATCAATGTTTGCCCCCTTGCCCTCCTTAGAATTGATTTCCATTCAAGGTTTGGGGAGGGAGGGGCAATGACCCTCCCACCCCCCTGTGGTTGCGCCACTGATATGCCCACAGAAATATAGTAACAATAAGAAGTATCTGTGTGATTCCAACGTATCCGAAAATTCTAATTTAATTTAATTAAATGGTAGGTATATTTAAAACATTTAATTTGTGGTCCTTCGTTTACACTTGCCATTTCACATACTCACACTCGAAATACATCTACAAACACAAGTCACGCAAATGTTTTGGGATATACTCTAACCTGCGAAAAATTGTTAATTGTGTAAGAATTTCAAACTCAGATCTACCTAATCATCTTCAAGAAATCTTATCTTGTAATAATCTTCCGTCTGTCAGATCGCTCTACAAAGGACAGTAACGAAGTAAACAGATCGAGAGAATTCTGTTTTATTTTTCACACAACATTATTTTCCTTCCTCGATAAAAATGAAAACAACTTGAAAATCTCGCTTCTGGGCATTTATCAATATGTATAAATTCAATAGGATTTGGATTAATAAAAGTTACAATTTTTCACGTCTATGGAGAAAAATTCAAGTAGAATTCACGCATAATTCCCGGAGCCAATAATTCACGCAGAATTCCCGGTGAGTAGCCACCCTGAATTAACGTATTAATTTAAACAGTTATATTATATCTAAGTATCTGACGCACTTTATTCGGAACGCCCCCCCCCCACGGAAAATATATTTCTAGATACGTGCCTGGGTGTACTGTGATCAGCACCACGCCCCAAGATCGCGTTTAGGTACCCACTGATAAAGTGAACCTCAGAGCCGCCTATGCAGTGACGATGTAAAGAAAAAAAACCTTTACGAAATCGCACTCTCCATAAATCTGGCTACACTTATGCAGTGACACGTCCTACCAACCGGAACACCGTGGTTCGGGAAACGTTCACGAGATATATATATATATATATATATATATATATATATATATATATATATATATAAAAGGTATCGCTGTAGCATAAATTACAAAATCTCCAAAAGCACTGCATTCCTTCATCTAAGACTTTCTTCCTTCAAGATTTTGTACATTGCATTACGTGCCCCTATAATGCAAGCAACGTAGATACAGTGAAGTACAATTCGATGCGTAGCGTCCAGGCTATTTAACTTTTCGCCTTTTCCGCGCGGTTATTTCTAAAAAGAGATTATTTCTGAAATTATATGCAATGATATTATCACGAAGATATGACATCGTGATAAGTTCTTTCGATACCACACATTGCATCAAGACTCAAGCATACTGCATTCACGTCGAGTTAAATCCAGCACATTTCATTAATATATTTTATACAGCGCACTTGCACGGGAAATAATTAAACTTGTTTTCTATTCTTTAATTGAACGATTCAACCATTATGGAATTTTAAAAACACCCATTTTTTTTTTTGAAAGCTGCATCTTTCTTGTTCTTAGCTTGAACCAGGGAAAGTTTAAGCAGTTATCACAATAAACTAAAAACTTCTCAGTCAGTTTAAAGTTTTGTCACGTTGAATTTATGCTCTTGAATTGTGTATTTTCAAATATTTGAGGGTAGTATATGCTCTCATTTTAACAGTATTTTGCGACATTTGCATTATCTTACTTGCCATGGACGGCCGCAGGATTTTTTCCAGGGAGGGGTGAACAAAGTATTTTTTTTCCAGGGAGAGGAGACATGTTTTCCCCCATAATAATGATGCTCCCTCAAAAAACATTGCTTCAGTCTCAAATTACGCGTATAATGTTTCTTCATAAATTACTTAGACTGAAAAAAAAATTGTGTGAAATATGTAATTTTAAGTGACATTCATTTTCCGGGGGGAGGGAAATGCACACACACGCGCGCGCGCACGCCATTTCTTTCCTTAAAATATACTGTTACTAGTCTTACTCTCCCCAATAGGTGGGTATCATGTGGCGTCAGGATTCACAGCCGCCATGTTTACGGGCATTTTTATTTGTCGTGTGCAAGGAAATATCCACCGCGTGGTATTCGTTAAGTGCACCAATTACACGTTTGTTTTAAATCACGAATGTGTGTGTTAGTACGCTGACAAGAACTGGCCTCAATCATGGCTGCTCGAAGCTACAATGTAACAGTTTGTGACGTAAGTGAAACGCACCGATAGAGAGGTGCAGGTACGGCGTTCCGCTAAAATAAAAAAAAATAAAAAAGCACTGGTTTTAACTATGTGTATTTCTTGTGCTTTGAACTTGTACACGAGAATACTGCCCAGCTTGTTCGCATTATAATGTACACGAAATCCTTTTAATGCGACAGAGGAAAGAAACGCACGCTCTGACGTACAGGCACCTAAATTGCGATGCAGCGATGCACGTATCTCTCTGCAGGAGATAAATGTTGCAGGAAGATGGGGTGGGGGATGTAATTCGGACGTGAAAATGTTGCAGGAAGATGGGGTGGGGGATGTAATTCGGACGTGAAAAGAAATTCCCGTGGTTTCGGCGCGCATTGGTTTCTTTGAAGTGGACGAAAATCCTCCTACTGCGTTGTAGAAACTGTATCAAGAGTGAACACAGTTCGAGAACGAGATGAAAAGACAAAAAAAAAAAGCCCGTACCAGTGACAGCTAAACCATCTCTGTACACAAGGACATTCAGATTGTAATGTTACATCGAGTAACTGGCGCCAGTGTCGCGTCAACACGCTTTTCTTTTTTCTTTCTTTATCCTCTTTTTATTGCAGATGCGAGTACCGCAGATTCAGAAATGTCACAGGGTTATCTCCCTTTTTCTATGTCGATATAATTTCAAAACAGACCATAGAATGGCTGTATTTTTTCCCAATGGTTGTCGACACTTTTTCTCCTATTGATTCATGGCTGAAAACAAGCCCAAGCTAAAATTCAAAAGCCAATACAATTCTGGTGGACGAGTAATATTTCAAAAGCGAATAAACCTTTGAAATGTAATAGCAAAGTCAAAAATGAGCTCCAAGCAACTGTTTTGGAGAGAGAAACAATGAATAGGCAAATAGGAAGGAAGGCTATTTCTATTTTAAATGCATTTGACGCTGTTGCAATTTTCACGCGAGTTTACAGAAAGGCTAGTCTCTTGTTTTCCATAGCGGAATGAGAAGTTTTTGAAAACTGATGCGTCCTTTCAACGGTTCCAATACAATGTGCTTCAATACATTTAGCAATGAAAAATTAGCTTGGTTTAGCTTGAAATGCAATTCTAAATGTATCTAAACTCAGATTCTTCTAGAATGCTTTTGAAAATTGCTAGAGAATTTAACAGCTAAAGAATAAACGTCAGGTAAATATCGCACCCTATCGTTAGTTGCATGCCTCTTGGCGGTTGTCAAGATATTTTAAAATTAGAACTATATGTTAAATGTAATGCATGTCCAAAGCAGACCAAAATGAAAAAGAAAGCTTTTATTAAAACAATAATTACTGCAAAATGTTTAACTCAAATGTTACTGCTGGTGTATTACAAATCGTTGAAGCAGTGTCAAAATCACTAATGTGCAAATGTTGACTTTTCACCTAGTGCAGTTTGCGACTACTTCATGGATTCCTATGCTAACTTATGTGACCTAAGAAATAGATACATATTTTACCGATGCTAATATTTACTTTGGGATCTTGAATATTAAATTCCTGGTTTATGCGACGAAATGTAACTGGTATGTGCACCTTGGTGGAAAAGCAATATGTGCAGCTATCCTAACATGTTTTCTTAAGTAGCCTAGGCAAATATTAGGATAATAACTATATTACTTTCATTCTTTCTATCACATCCTTCCATTCGCACTGACGCGTTCAACCATATCAAGAATGAGAGGAAACATTATGCTACATTTAACGAATTTCAAACACTATTTTCAGCTGTAAATACACATACGATTTTTAAAAAACGTGATTTACACACGGCGTGGTCAGATATCTCTAACTCCACACATTGTTAACAATTTCAAAGCGACAAGTGATATGCCCTAGCAGCAGGTTTGAACAAGTACTGTGTAAATAGCTGAAAAATTATCTTTGCGGACAGACTATACAGTAAAATGGTCGCCTTCTAACTGATGTTCAAACTGCATGTGTGAATATGAGCGAAAGATAAGTCTGCTTAAAATGAAAGCAGCGTGTCTTTTAATGAACATAAAGTTCTTTGTAATTGAACAATATGAACGGATTCTTCGATTCTCAATAAAACATACACACCACTTACCTTCGTTCAGCTGCCTGTCTTCGATAACCAAAGTAGCTACTGCAAGAACATGCACACAAAAACCTTTTCTAGCAGAAACACAATTTACAGTTAATTTTGGTACCGTAATCTGAGTATTAAGGCAGCGTTTCAAAAAGTAGGAAAGAGTGGGAATCTAAAAAGCAGCAGAGAATGAACAAGTGCAGCCTTTTGTACACAAAAAACACTGGTCAGCAGTGTTAATGGTGTTCTGATATTAAACATACTTAATGGTAGTATAGGAAATGTACGGAATATATTTACATTCGTAATAAATTAATTTTGACTACGTTCCAGGAGGTAATAATTTTAGGGTTATTTGCTTTGACCTACTCCCGAGTTTTATGTATAATCGAATATTTTGATACTGCGCTATGTGGCGTATAACTACGCTGCATGTTAACTACTAAGTATTTGAGCTACTAACAGAAATGTCATACTGACTTGGAAAATTTACTTGCTACTTATATAGCTAACCGGAATAGCTTTTCACGATATCTGAAGTAAACTTGACCCCACATCTTTAAATTGTTCAATGAAGGCAAAAACAAAAAGAGTGTCGCTCGCTAGTGTTCTTGCTCCAGTGTTTTTCTTGTGCTGAATGCCATGAATCAATGCTAATATACAAGGTCAAGTAGTGTCAGAGACTAGATAGATATGGTACAGTGAACAAAAAATTTGCCCTTGTACATTTTCTCCGATACACTTCTTTCTTTTGAATTACTTTTCACAGTTTTAACAATGATCGAATTGTATTTCTGCTAGCACAATGTTAATTATTAAAAAAAAACATATATTACATATCATGCAGCAAAAGCAGAAGTAATGAAATGTTAGTAGTAAAGTTTGAACAGCTTACTGCACGCCTTCTCATCGGAACCATCAGTGCAATCTGCATTGTCATCGCACATCCACGTGAGGGGGACACACTCCCCCGGGTGCTCCTTGCAGGTGAACTCGTCTGGGTTGCACACCTTCACACCTGGAAGGAACCAGAGAAACCTTTCGTTTAGTACAAATGTTCCCCAAATGACATCGACAAACACTTACTGCAGCCTCGTTCGTCCGATCCATCCTCGCAATCTGCTTGTCGGTCGCAAATCCACGCAAGAGCTATGCAGACGCCGGGTGAACACTGGTACTCACGTTCCCCACAGTTTTTGGTTTCTGAAGAGATATTGGTAATGCACATGAAGGAAAAGTAGAATGAAGAATGGAAAGCAAGTTACATGACTAAAGAAAACACATTTAAAAATCATTAACAGTACATATAGACGGGGTCTAGATAGTGGAGGTATAAATTCTTGGCTTTGGGGGAGGGGTGTCATGCATTATTTCGTTCAGGTATGAACAGAAAATATGTTGTGGTGGGATTAAATGCACGTTTCACAACTTCTGCACCAGTATACATAAAAATCCATCGCTTAAAAACACGCAGGATGTAAGAGAAAAATTAATTAAAATAGTAATGGATAATTTACACGGTACTACACTGTACGTTATTATTATTAACAGTAACTAGAAGAAAAACACAATGAATAATTCATTTCCACACACCATAAGCAGGGCCGGGTTTTTTTAGCGATAAACGCGAAATGTAACAGATGCAGCAAGTAGTATATGCACGGTTTATCACAAATGGACTGATTTACGGCTGTAACTTTGTCGCGAATTTTCGCGAAAATTTACCATTTCTGCGAAAATTTTCATTTTTACGATAAAAACGAAATAATTGCATTTTTTACAAATGTATTTTTAAGATATATATATTCGATTTGAAGACGTTGGCTGCAAAGGAATGAGAAATCATTTGGAAAGGCACAGTAACCCCGAAAGTCTTATTTTTTATGTGCAGGTGACAGGGTTCTCCTGATCCTTTGGAACATTCCAATTTATTTAGAAACACATTTTCAGAAGGTGAAATTTATTTTTTACTATTTTTAAGCTTATTTTCCCAATAATGTTGCAAATATTATGCCTTGTATAAAATAATTCATTGATTTAGTAACATTACATATAAGTGCATGGCATTAAAAATTACCACGAAATTTTCACGAAATTACTGCAATATTTTTAACTATAAACACGATATTTCATATATTTTTCACGAAAGTTTTGAAAAATGAACAAAAAAAACCGGCCCTGACCATAGGCACATAGTGGTCTCGTCCGAAAAACAAACTCATAACAAAATTTCAGGTTTATTAAAATGTAAGTTACGGTACTTCTGTTGAACTTCAAATGTTTTTTGCTCCCCGAAGTTACGCTACTGCCTCACATTAGTAACTGGTGTCTATCCCGAGCAGTAATGATTTCTCATTAATTGTTGATGCATTTTGTAACACATTAGTAGTTTTCTCGTCCTACAACAAACATCATCTTGTTTGATCTTTAAGTACGATTCCAAGTTTTCTAGTGAAACGATTTAATGTGAAAATTGTGAAATGAGAGGCATTGCATTAGTACATGCCCTCTCATACAACGAGTTTCTGAAAGTAAATTTATCAATATGCTACTTTTTTTTAACGGACAACAAATATATTTAACACGTGAAACATTTCTGGATCAGTTGAGTATATACCGCCAGTTACACACATAAATGTGTGAACGCTCGCAATGAAGACATTTGCATTGCCAGTAGCAGTGTGGCATTAAAAAAAACTGTTAGTCTATTGTAGTATGACCTCATTCTGCCAGTAAAGTCTTTAAGACGCAGTAAACTTTATGCTTGACAAGACACTATCAGGCAGTTTTTTTTACTGAGGAGAAAAAGCAGGAACTTGGATAAGCACAAGAACAAGCATTACAGTTTTTCCATGGTCAACAAGCTTCGGCATTAGTGTCCTCAGCAATTTCTTAGGTTAATTTGAAACAGTGACCTCGCAATTTACTCCCTCCCCAACTTTCCTTGAAGGGTATGTTGAAGGGTGACTGTTCTTTATTTGCACTTCAGCTGATATTGTCACATCTTAACATAGGCCAATCACTGAACGATATTTATTTACTCAGATTATCAAATAAGCAACTTTTATGATATTGGCAACCCTGATATTTAAAAATAGGAGTTTTTATACTTCGTTAAATGCAAAGTAAATTCTGATTCCGTGAAAACAGCTTGGCCAACTTATTAACCTCTCTAGTCCTTATAACATTTACTATAGCCCACAAACACAAGTAGATAAATCTCTTCTGGCATAATAATTGTAGCGTACGAATTTCAACTGTTTACTCAGGAGACCTAACCCGTTTTGGTTCTTAAAGGTTTTTTCCAACTTCCAGTTGTTTTGAAACAATTCAAGTAGAATTTTGAAGGAGGGATGGGGAAAATACGATGGGGAATATACGAAAGTGTTTCACTGCAAATCGAGAAATACAAGAATTGTGCTTAGTGTCAATGGCGCGGAAAGTGTTCAGGTGGTCATGAGAATTACGCCGTGGCTTACAGCTGGCAAAAGAGTATATTGCTCAGATTACAGCTCGCAGTGAGATGTTTGATTTCCTCTCTCATAGTATCAATTAAAAACTAAAGTATTATGAGGACTTGTTTCACTGGCATCAACAAATTGTGAATGTCATTTATTTCATGGAAATTGCTCACGAGTTACAATATGCAGAATTAAAAACAAATATTACATTATTTCATTACATAAACAATATTACATGACTTCCATTAGACCTGGAACGCCCATGTCACAATAATAAAGATATTACACACCAATTTAGCAATATAAATGACAATTTTTGAAACTTCTAGTTACTTCAGTTTCTTTCGTCCATTGTATTAGTTTCATGATGTAGGAAATTATCGTATTATGACCAATAATGTTTAATTTAAATTAAATATGGGCCAGGAATGTTTAGCTGTAAAATTTGAAGGCTTTCTTAAATGCGTGTGCCCTTAAATGTGAACCAATGTGGCCACTGTACTGGAGTGAATTTTAGTTAAATAGGAAGGTGACTTGAACATAATCATAAACTTCGATTACTCGTCAGTTTCGTATTTTCTAGTTTTCACAATTTTTTGGCCTATAATCTGATTGGAAACACCGTATGAACACAATTTTGGAAAAGTTTATTGTTTTGACCTTCCCTTAAATTCATCTACAACAGCCAGCACCTACACCTAAGCTTGGACCAGTGGCGTATCTGAAAATTTGACCTGGTTTAGCGCAATGATTCTTATTTATTCTATATGTTTGTTATACACCCTATCTACTTTAATTAGATGAAATAGAAATGCAAGACCAACGTAGGCATGCAATTAATACAAACTTCAAATTGTCAGACAATTTTTCATACAATTCTTCTACCTAAAATGGACCTAGATTTCCCTGTACCAAGAAAATTTTCACTCCATGTAGTAAAACTGCCTCTTGTCAAGCGCGGTACAGAAAGCAGGAAGCTAGTTTTAACAGTTTATACAATATACAATGAGCAATTACACATTAAAAATAAATGTACATATAACAATATGTGAAAAAAGCTGGTTAACCGACGGTAAACGCGGTGGAGATTACGCCACTGGCTTGGACACTTGGTCACGTGTGTCATATCAGGTCTAGTAAAAAAGGGGAGGAGGCATAGTTAGATATTCGACGTATTCTCTCCCTTTTGCAATTTATATAAAATTAGGCTGTAATTTTCCACGATCTTGACAACGTAACCTGCGCTACGTCGTATGACGTTAAAGTACAGACAACAAAACATTTCACAATTTTTGTATTTGTGCGTCGCCATACTCATTGTTTATCACTGTTTACGCACTACGAAAGCACAAAAAAAAATGCGTTATCTGGCTTCTCATTTACAAGACTGCCATAGATAATATAACCTTGGCTTCTGCACAGCGAAAGAGATAGGCGTAACAGTTGGGGGGGGGGGGGTGAGGTGTGATGCCAACGGGAGAACAACGCACGGTTGTTATGTTCAAATGCCTCAGAAGTTAAGTGCAAAATCATACACATACGTCGCAACCAGAAGGAATGGCTAGGTCATTTCACAAAATTTGCCGTAAAAACGTGATACGTGTGAAATATGAACCAAATAAGGGACCTATTTTCTCAAATCCATCGTGGAGGCGTTGCTAATTCTGTAGTACAGTATAATGGGATGAACAAGTATTGCTCAGTACATTGTCCATGACTATTTTCATTAATTTTTCTCTTGTATACTACGTGTTTATAAGACGTATTTATAAGAAATATAATTTTTTACGTGTGCTGGTGCAGATTGCAGCAGCTTGTTTGGTTCTTGTTTCAATTCTTGAAGCTCTCTTTGGGTAAACAACGAAAAATATTGGTGATGAACAATTTGGTTGGTAAGAGTGCCATCCCACTTTACACAAATTGCAGATATACTTGATTGTTTTATTTTGCAGATTTCTCTGTCAATGCAAACCAAAACAATCGACCATTTTTACTGTTATTATTGTAAAGTACACCGTGGAACATATGTTAGGAGCCTAGTCAGAATAAAAGCGGAATTTCTAATATCAATACATTCTTCTTTTTGCCTCATATACGTACTGTCATATGGATATTGTATGGTTATGACCATGGGCGTCCGCAGGATTTTTTCCAGGGAGGGGCAAGGAAGGTATTTTTTTCCAGGGGGGGACAACATGGCATATTTTCCCCAATAATAGTGTTCATCCTTCAAAAAACATTGCTTAAATTTGAATTTATCATGTTCGTGCAATAAGTAACACACATTATTGTGCCTGAAATTAAATTATATGTGTGAAATATGTAATTTTTGGTTGACTTTTTCCAGGGAGGGGCACAGCCCCCCCCTTGCCCCCCCACCTTTCCGGACGCCCATGGTTATGACCGATGATCTCAAAAGGTATCAGATATAAACTTTTATATGTATAGCTACAATTTAAATATTGCAAAACCGCAAGTAAAAAATAGAATGTTTAAATCAGTAATAATACGTGGTGTGGCCAGTAATAATCAATAAGTATTTCTGAATCTTGAAGAAAAATAATTAGATATTTAAGAGTCTGTAGCTCTATAACCCCCTTTGCCAACTTTTTTTATGCGAGCAAAGTACTGGTAAAGCAACAGAAATAAATTTTATTATTACAATATACACTCAATGGGAAATAGTAATATTTGTAAGAGCCGGAGGAAGAATTTACACGAAATTATATGAAGAAATGCTATAGATGGAAATTACGTAGTTCGAATTATAGTCATCGAGAGAGGGGCAAAAAAGTGTGTACTTTGGTGGGTGGGAGGTGTGTGGATATTCATATAATCAGTGTCATCAACATCTCAAACGAAAGGTTATATCTTTCAGTATAAGCGAGAATAGGGAGGCAAGAAATTTACCTACTTCGATTTACTCACCGAAAGTTTTTTTTCATTATTATTATTTTTCAGTTTTCGATGTCTATGTGACAGATTCTGACAAAACCGAAATGCACCATTTTCGGGACGGAAAAAGCAAGAATGCTGAAAATATTTATATATATATATATATATATATATATATATATATATATATATATATATATATATATATATATATATTAGTAAATATTCCCACGCGTTTTTAATTTATTCACACATTTATAAGAAGAAATAATAGAGAGATTTGAACTCAATAGATGAATACTCAGCTCCAGAACCACATTTGTTGGCTTTTGCTACAAAACAGTGCACCGCACTGCAAAGCATTAGACTATCCAAAAGTATAAAAAATCAAAGTTTGTTTCTAAGTCCACTTCATGCACAGATACGCTAATCGGGACTGGACCTACACTTTAAAGTGGGATCCGAATAACTATGTACCTCCACAGGATATCGACCCCGGGACCCCTTAATTTATATTTTAAGGCAACTACGGTACCACTACGCTATCGGAGAGGCTTTCAAAAATCTGCGTGGTCTCCAAGATCAAAATTTCGAAAGTAAGAAACTGGATAGCAGAATCTGTTAAAATATTTTAACAGTTCTGGTAGTGGTTCCGACATGCTATTTTAGGAAGATATTTACACAACGGAAACCGGCTTCGACAAATGCTAACGTGAACTGACTACAGAAACGCGCGTAAATTAATCTCGAAATTTTGACAGAGGACGGCTAGTTTCAAACAAGAATTAATGGTAGATTTAAAAGAGGAAAAAAAAAGTTTTCTTTCGAATTAGAGCGCAGGAACCCCATTCGCCACGGACATGGACCACCGAAGTAAACTCCCAAGCAGGCAATCAAGGAACCAATCGCAGGCTGAGGTAACAAGGTCACATCTCGACATAACGACGGGGGTCACCTCATCACAAACTACCGCCTCGGAACCTTACGAAATGGGCTCGTATTGACCGACCGTCGCCATGGCAACCAGCGCTCGCCACGTGAGCGCTTGTCGGGTCTCTTACACCGGACTCCAGAGGCAGGCTCCCGAAGGCGGCGGCGGCGAACCTTGTCCAGAGATTGCAATCTCGTGCTTTCGCATTTATATATATTTATATGCGTGTCACTGCGGGGGGGCAGGGTAATTTCGGATAAAGCCCGCCATGTGAGGTCAGGTTTCAGTGTTGATAACAAAAGACCCGTTCAGACTTTGTTCGCTTGGAAATCTCCCATAATCTCAAAAATTTCACTTCTGGGGTCGAAGCGAAATTTCCTCTCTCTCTCTCTCTTGGGATGGTGGAGTGTCTGGCGCCATGCGCCTCTATTACTGATTACTGATAACAGCAGCTTCTCCTTCAGGGATGTTCATCTGGAGTGTGCAGCGTTATTTTTATTTCCGCCAAACATTCAGAAGGTATCGCTGCGTATCAGAATTTTCGGGGCTGTATTCCTTTACCCTTCCACGAGAGAAGTATCCGCACCGTACATATTTATTTTATTACGCTGTGCACAACAGGCGGTGTACCGTAAAATTGATGTAGGTGTAAATTTACATAAAAATATATACCAGGTGATTATAAAGTTCCCCTACTCGGAAGCCTCTGTCACCTTTTAGCATTACGCTAAACTTTGGATCTCAATGACCAAATGACTGAAAACATTTTATTTGTCCCGCAGACCAAGTTTTATTTACGATTACTAACGAAGGTGGGTGATGCTCTGCCATGCAAGGACTAAGCGAGACCAAAGTTAAATTCACCTCGTCCAAACCCTTCTCCGAACCACTTCGATGTCTGGAACAAGACTGACTGGCAACCGATTCCCATCTCGCACCTTGTTCTATCAGAACCCTTCGACGGCCCCTCCTCTTCCGCTTTCCTTGCGGAATTTTCGGACTTTTCCATCCGGAACCAACAAATGGCATAGCTTGCTGCTGGCTATGAACTTTGTGAGGAAAATTTTGGTTCTCTCGGCCAAGCCATGCATATCCTTACCACACAATACATAAGGAGGGTGCCATTTACCGCAATAGTGAATGTTAGCCATTAATAAGAATCACCTGGAAGTGAATAACTGAAAGAACACTGTCCCACGTCCCAGAGACGACTAAATCTAGCACGTCGTCAATCAACGTACGAGAAAATTGCGATCATCCCTACATTATGTCACGAGATGTCTAAAACAAGTTGTCAATTAGCATAAACTTAATATGATATCGACCCACCATTCACTGAACCTAGCTCTGAAAAAAATGTCTTCGATTGAAATTGGGAAGAAACTAACCTCATTCTGTTTGTCTGTTGCAATGCAGAGAACTTTCATTTGAAACAATGTTAACTGGTAGAGTCACGGACACTTACGGGCTATGACATTAAAATTAGCACATGTTCAAGCATGTACTCACTAACTGAATATGCGCTCTTTATTAGACGAGATTATCAGCCTTTTTATTCACACGAAATGGAAGTCGTGCTAAATAAACAGTTGAGAAATGAGTATATGCTCAGTTTTATTCACACCACCCAATAAGTAATGAACTCCTGTTACCTTTCTGCCAGTAAGCTTGTTTAGCTATGGCGTGGAAACTTTCCACCAAGGTAAGAAGAGGATGCGCACGTGCGCCAGTAGGCCTATTCAACTATTAACTTCGACAGTTTCCGCCAACGAAAGGAGAGACTGCGCATGCGCATCATTCTCTCAATTACTGCGCACACCTCTATTATGGGGCAACTTGAGCACGTAATGGCCAAATTGTCGCGAATTGTCAGTTATTGGGGAAAAGATCGGAGCCAGCATGGCCGTGCGAAAAGTGGGGGCAAAGGAGGGTCATAGCTCCCTCCTGGAAAGTGTGTCTCAATTCTAATTACACGTTTCTTTGAAGCACCTCGTGAATTATTATACGGGACTGAATTCCAAAGCAGCTTAGCACGCGTCCGTCCAAAAGACAAAGGAATTGTTTCCAGGTTATCCCTTTCATACTTCAGCAACGTCCTAGCGGGAAGAAAGATGTGGGTGTCATCTAAAAAGGAAACTTCGGAAACGCTACCCTTTATCCCCCGAGGAACCGGTCCCCACCCACAAATCTCATTTGTTACTGTCAGTATGCTCGCTCCTGTTCCTCCGCCTGCTTTTCCGGGCAGGGCATTTGTTCCTCTTGCAGAATTACAGCACACAGTTTCCACGGGGCCGGATAAGAGCGGAGAAGGGGCTTATTTCTCCGTGGCAACCGAAGAAAGCCTGAAGATTAATGCTCGTGACCATCGCGGCGAGAGGCTTCACCGCAAATTTGAATATCTGGAGAGCAGAACGCATATTTCTCCCATCCTCAATCTTTCCGGTATCCACGGTGAAGAATTTTGTCCTGTGTTCCAATAGGAACATCTCTCTTGGATGGCGGCCCTGATGAGGGTTGGCTGGTATAGACGTTTCCGCATTGCCGGAATTGATGTATTCGCAATTTCGAACCCTTGTCAGCAGGGCTGAATAAGCGGGGGAGGTTCTTGAAAATAGGACAATATCGTTTTGACATCACAGAGAAGTCACCTTCATATTGACTTCTGAAAGTACAGCCAACAGCAAAGTTAATAGCAGCCAAGTTGTCCAAGACGCTATTTTGATCCTTTTTTATTCTACATCCTGTGGTGTTTTACTGAATGGAATTCTATTAATTCGATGATGTCTTCTACTGATTGAAGTTTTTATTTAAATTCATCATCTAATTGTGGAAAACAGACTGGACAATTCGCCCATTCTTTTGGCGTTGGGTGAACCAGCTTTAGTATTAGATTGAGAGATGATTGTAGATTCCCATCAAATTTTGGAACACCGTGCTTGCTAAGCCTTCTGCATATTAACACCCTTTTATTGGCACATACCATGTTTTTCTCAGACTCCCTAATTTCCTCAGGTTATGGATATGTTTTCATCTTCTCGTTCTCTTGATTAATGGTAATTCGTCAATTTTCTCATTTCTAATTCTCTATTTATTCCCTATACTCAGTTTGATTTTCTACTTTAACTATCCTATTTTCGTCTTCATTCTATGATTCCAACATACACACTTGTTTTTACATTATCTTACCATGTCTCCTTTCAAAATTCATTCTTGTTTTGTGAATTTCTTCAATAATGATCATACTCCTCATTTCTTCTAGGTTCTCTTTGCATAAATTTCTTTATGTCCATCTGGTTTAATTTCATTAATCTTATTGACTCTCCGCCTGGCATTCCTTCCAAGTCATCACATAACCATTCTTACTTCCTACACGATCTGTCACAATGCTTTGATATTAAGTTCTCAGTTTGGCATGTATCATTCTCGGCTCCTTTTCCATACTGCATTTTCTAATTCCTTATGTGCTATTTGTCATCCACACGCTGGCAACTGTTTTTTACTATTCTTGACTAATCTTTTTGGACTTCCTCGTGTATTCTCTCACATCAATTTCTTCCACCTACAAATCCCCATTCCTTCCAGCTTAGTACCCTTGAAATATATGGCTGGTACCTTGCAACATCTGCGTCAAGTTGCCATCCATCCTCATTTCTTGCAGTTGTCACTTGTACTCGAGAGAAAACTTCGAACTGAAAGAGAACTTATTGCAGATTCTGAAACACGAACCAACGCCTTGCAAGAACAGAGTTTGGAATCTTTCCTAGCGTTACTACGTGACTTTCCCTCGCCTTACAAGAAAAAGTCATCAGCGCGAGTTTTAAGATCTTATTAAGAAACGCCGGATGGAGTTGATCGGGAGTCTGTTGACAATAACTCAAACTGAAAAGTTTCGATCGGACGCTTTTAACACGTTGGGGGAGTAGAAGGGATGGGAAGGGGGTTTGGATGCAGTTAAAGCTTGGGTAACTCAGGCTTCTAGAAAGGCCTACCGCGTAAACGGCGCTCTTAAAAACTTGGCTGAACAGCGATCAATCACTCGGAGAAAACTTCCATGATAAGTGAAGAAGCCTTTCTTGCGGCTTCGTTCAGCCTGGGAGCATTCAGGGTGGCGTGTATTGATAGCCACGGTTGTCGATCCACGAACGTGAAGAATGGGCTCAGCCTAGCTATTCCTCTGCTCGGTGTGTTGACTTCCCGGTGTCTCAGGACAGAAAAAAAAGACAGCGTTGGTTCTCTTTCAATCTAGTTCGGATTCTCGCAGAGAGGCAATGCCTTCTTATAGCAAGGCCGATGCAGAGACAGCATACGTCATCACTAGTAGGTCATGGTCAATCCATGATATCAACTTAACAGTCGTGATATACGGACCAAGTACCTGTGGTTAATTAAAATATAATGTGACCCATGACCTTCCAATGATGACGAATGTAAACAAGCTGCACAGGCCTTGTTACAAGAAGGTATTATAAAGCCAACCAAAACTATTCACTTCATTCTTTGATTCTTAATTCCAGTCTTTTGTCCAAGCAACGAACAGCTGAAGCTTATGAAGCTTGGAGAGAGATGGCAATGCAAGTCTATATATATACTTCACCTGGTTATTTGAGAGGGGCTCAAACATATTTCGAGGAAATATTTTTCACAATTATAATTGAGAATTACAGTATTTAAAATCTTTCTCCCCTTACGCTCTCTTGCTGTGTGTGTCCATCACCATTCGGTAAAATTTAGTCCCCTCAAATATAAACTGTGACCGAAATTTGAAAAGTTTTGGTATTTGAAAAATTCTGACTTTTCTCAGATGAACCTGCAGCAGTTTTACTTGCAATAATCATCCTCCATAATCTTCCTCATTAATACGAGGAATTCCTCGTATATACATATGTAGTGTAATTTGAACGAAATTTCATCTATGGCGTAAGAATTTTTGACTAAATTCAAGAGCCTCCCGATGCCATGGGGAGTAACGCTGCTTTCGTGCATTTAAGGGGTCCATGGTTCGATTTTCAGTAGAAGCACGTTGCACATTGGTTCGAATGAGACTTTAGACTGTAGGGCCAGTCGCATTAGTCAATCTGAGCATAACGCAGACAAAATTTTGCCTCACTTTCCAAGAGAGTGTTCTTTGCTGCCCTCTTCCGAACGTCTATGGTGAATCTCTTAGTAGTTCAGTGTCGTATTCTACACGTTACCGCGTATACCGTCGGAAAACCAACTTATTCATATAGCCTACAGTATTTTTAATATATGCATAATTGCTAATTGCATAATATACAAAAGGGCCTCCCCGATGGCGCAGTGGTAGCGTCGTCGCCTTGTAATCAAAGAGTCCCGGGTTCGATCCCCGGTGGAGGCACGTAGTGGCTCGGATCCCACTTAAACTGTAGGTCCAGTCCCGATTAGCCTTCGAGTGCACAAAGTGGACTTAAAACACCAAATCAATCAATCATATTATGCAAAATATTATAATAAGCTTCTAAACCAGAATTTAAGTAAATATTTAAGACTTAAAGAATGGTTTATGTACGGCACTGATCCTGCTCCATCGCACCCTTCTGACGACCGGGTTTCCTCCCCGATTGTACGCGGAGAGGGCGAGGGAACCGACTGCGGGGTCAGGTTCACCTGTTACACCTGCTGCAAACAACGTTGGCAGGTGAAAACTGCTTTTTCCTTTCTGCGCCGTGTTTGGCAGAGGCAGTGTTACTACATGAAGGGAAATTTCTCTTGGTCCAGGGAAATGTAGGTCAAATTTCAGGTAAGAAAGTGTGGGGCCCTAACTCCAAACCCCCTATACGCCTTCATGGCGTAGTGCAAAGCACAGGGGAGCACTTTACTTTTTTCAGGTACTAAGGGGAGATTTTATGAAAAATATAGAAATTGTCGGGACATTCAAAGCTATCGGTAAAGTTCCCCTGTATACAGCACCGTGCTATGAAGGCACATTTAGGGAATGTGGGGATAGGGCCATTTCTCGATCTCTGCCAGTTTGGAGGTGATGTGATCAGCTCAACGCTCCGGCCGCATTCAACCCCAAGGGGTGCTCCCAGGGACTCATTTATTTGAGGCTGGGTGAACCCAAGAGGCGGTTTATGCGGGGATAATGCCGAAAAAATTCCGACCTTAGGAGGGATGTAAATTAAATATAAATAATAAATAAGGATTGTTGCTGTAAACCAGGTGAACTTTTCAGAACACGCCACTTCATCTGATATGCTGAAACGGATAATTGGTTCGATATTAGTATAGACAAGCATATGCACGCAGAAAGTTTACGTAAAATACAATATAGAAGAAATCCTTATTTACGAGTTGTTGCGAAAAGTCGAGAAAAGTACAAAACCAGAAAAACATAAGAAGTAAGAAGGAAGATTGTTCTCTGTCAGATAAGCGAGATGGTCGTCGCTTCGAAATCCCAGCCCAGCTGCCTCGTTAAATTTCAGGCCAGCAGGGACGCGAGGTCAGCCTGGCCAAACAGGCCATGTCAGGTCGCGCAGCAGACGACCTCCGAGAGTTTCGTAGCTTCTCGGTTGCAGTTCCGGGCAGGGGGGAGGGGCATAAAACCCCCAACCCCTTTTCCCGCCCGTTCTGCTTTAGTGCTTCCGGAAACGAGCCCTGCGTGACGTCACTCCCGAGGCATCGCGCCGAGAATGGCAGAGAAGACTGGCCTCACGGGACACAGATGTCGCCTGCGCGCGGGAAGAGCAGGGTTTCCCATCGCAGTGGCACCAGATCAATCCCTGGAGAAAACGGCATTGCGATTTTTCCCTTTTTTTTAGTCCCTATCAGACCCAGTCTGCGTTTAAAGACATTGGACAGTGGCTGGAAAGAGCAAAGTGCTATTGGCATCGTCTCCAAGTTTTATTTAACGGTTTCGCCTCATTTCCTCTCTGTGAATAGCAGCTGACACAAATTACTTCGAAAACTTGGAATTCGGTGCGACAGTGCAGTGTAAATTTGAAACGCTTTTTCATGTTTTAACTGATCTAATTCTTTGCAGGTCGTCCGTGTAGCTACAACTATTTTTATATTCAACTATACAAGGAATGTACAGGGTGGTTTGAATGTCTTGTTAACCTCGTAAGTTTGTATGAGGTTCTGTATTTATTGATTTAGTTCTGAAGTTCATTGTATGCACAGAAAGGCTAATCGGGACTGGGCCTACATTTTAAAGTGGGATCAAACACTATCGCACCTGGGACCCCTCGATTACAAGGCGGCGACATTACCACTACGCCATCGGGGAGGTCGTTCTGTACTTATGTTTCATCATTCATTTAAGACGGCCAACACGTTACTACAATGTGAAAGAACGACTAATTGCAAGTGTACAGGTTCGTGAAACATGCGCAGCAGTATAATTAATAAACTACAAGTTCATAAAATGTATGTACATAAAGCATTACTATTACGAAACAAAATATTCATTACTATGTTTATTCTTTGTTTTACGCAATGTTTCAAGAATGGAAAACAACATGTGGCTCAAACTGCTGACAAGTTCTGCACCAGCCAAATGTAAAGCAAACGTAAAAATCCAATCTTTAAAACACGTAGGATACAAGAGATAAATTAT
Organism: Lepisma saccharinum; assembly: GCF_977018435.1. Classification (NCBI taxonomy): domain Eukaryota; kingdom Metazoa; phylum Arthropoda; class Insecta; order Zygentoma; family Lepismatidae; genus Lepisma; species Lepisma saccharinum. The sequence goes on along the minus strand of NC_139229.1, from coordinate 62,755,443 downwards.
TGAAAATAGTCATGGGCGATTTGCTGAGTAGTACTTGTGCAGCCTCAGTGGCGTGCCCAAGGGGGGGTTGGTGGGGGTTATAACCCCCCTTTTGGTCCAGTATTCCTAAAAAAAAAAGAACATCAAAGGTAGGAAAAGATGGCAAAATGAGAGCTGACGACCAGAAAAAGTGTACTTAACCCCTCCCTTTCGAAAATCCTGGGCACGCCACTGTGCAGCCTACTGTACGTACTAGATATTGGCATTGGATACATTAACTTACTTTCTTTTAGACAATTTAATTTGAAATCGTACAAAAATATAGTTATATAATAAATAAGAGATTCATATCTATGCGATGATGTTTACATGTAGAAAACTATAACGAAGGTGTGTCTATGCATACAAAATGTACGCTGGGGATTTGCACGCAAATGTCAAGCTGAAGTCCAATAAAGTTATGTGATTATGATCAGAAAAAAGCAATTTATGCACAGATAGGCTAATTGGGACTGGACATACAAGTTAAAGTGGGATCCAAAACACTGTGGGTCTCCACCGGGTATCGAACCCGGGACCCCTTCATTACTAGGCGAAGACGTTACCTCTACGCCATCGAGGAGGCCTACAAGTAAAACACAATAAAGAAAGGAAAATAAAATTAATTTAGTTTATTTCACCTGTAAATAGTCTGCGCCTTGGGCAAATTAGGGCAAGCTCTCCTCTCCACGTAGTCTAAAACTAACAAATACTCCAAAATCATGATTTTTCCCTTCTGGGTGCATATATCATAAAGGAACCAGCATATGGGGGAACATAAAAAGATAAATACATCAACGCCCCCACTGAGAGCCATGAAAGCAATACCAATACGATATTACTCAGCAAAGTGGTCAACAGCTTGAAGCTGATGCTTAACAATTGAGCATCAAGCGCGTGAATGTTCAGACGATTCCACAGCGTTTGGAAACCAAACAGAGAAAAACAGAAAAGTGGTACTTACTGCATGTTTCCGGATCCTCGTCGCTTCCGTCGCTGCAATCTTTTTCGCTGTCGCAGTGCCAATGGACAGGGATGCACCTTCCATTGTTACACGTAAATTCAGAATCTGAGCAGGTGCGCGTCTCTACAGGAACAAGAACAAAAAAATTGTTATAACACTCAATCAGGTACTTACATTGCTTTACTTACTTCTACAATAGTTGGGCTAGCAAGTTTTTACATTTATTCAAGAAATTTGGTATGGAAAGACTCTTTCAGTATGACAACACAGGTAAATGGAAACGACAACAACTTTTCAGATATAGGTTCACGATTATATCAGAAGAATATGGCTTTGTTTTATAAATTTCCTTTACAAGTTCCCAGCTTCCAATATCCTAGGCCGCACATATTTTATAGCTTCTCCTATATCCTACACCAAATATATTATCTTCAACTTACCCTATCCTAGGCCAAATATATTATCTTCAACTTCCTCTATCCTCTATCCTAGACTATCTTCAACTTCCCAGCTTCCACTATACTAGGCCAAATATATATCTTCAACTTCCCAGCTTCCACTATACTAGGCCAAATATATATCTTCAACTTCCCAGCTTCCCCTATCCTAGGCCAAATATATATATATCTTCAACTTCCCAGCTTCCCCTATCCTAGGCCAAATATATGTCTTCAACTTCCTAGCTTCCAATATCCTAGGCTGAATAAGATAGTTTCAACCTCCCCAATCCAAGGCTGAAAAAATATTTTCAACTTCCTAGCTTCAAATATATATATATATATATATATATATATATATATATATATAATAATAATATAATATAACAGTTGGGCTGAAAAGTTCGTAGGCTGACTCATAGATGGCGTTACTAGAATTAAATCCATGTGATTTTTACTTAGTACTAACCTTCAAAAGATACGTGTATAAATTTCACAGCTGCCGGATAATTAGTTCGTGAGATATAGCATTGTGAGTGAAGCAGCTTTTGTTATTGTGAAAAAATGGATAAAAAAGAATTTCGTGTGTTAATAAAGCATTGCTTTTTGGCAAAGAAAAATACTGTTGAAGCCAAGGCTTGGCTTGATAAACATTATTCGGACTCTGCACCAGGAAAATCAACCGTTGAGAAGTGGTTTGCTAAATTTAAACGAGGCGAAATGAGCATCGAAGACGATGCACGCAGTGGACGCCCCAAAGAGGCTGTTACCGACGAAAACATCAAAAAAGTCCACAAAATAATTTTAAATGATCGTAAAGTGAAGTTGATCGAGATAGCCGAGACTTTAAAAATATCAAAGGAACGTGTTGGACATATTGTGCATGAATATTTGAACATGCGAAAGCTGTGTGCAAAATGGGTGCCGCGCGTGCTCACAATCGATCAAAAGCAACAACGTTTTGATGATTCGGAGCAATGTTTAGCGATATTCAACCGTAATAAACACGAATTTTTCCGTCGATATATTACAATGGATGAAACATGGCTCCATAACTACACTCCAGAGTCCAATCGACAGTCAGCCGAGTGGACTGCACGTGATGAACCGAATCCAAAGCGTGGAAAGACGCAACAGTCGGCTGGCAAGGTTATGGCATCAGTATTCTGGGATGCGCATGGTATTATATTCATCGATTACCTCAAAAAGGGCCAGACCATCAACAGCGATTATTACATAGCGTTGTTGGAGCGTTTAAAGGATGAAATCACGAAAAAACGGCCCCATTTGAAGAAGAAAAAAGTGCTGTTTCATCAAGACAATGCACCGTGTCACAAATCAATGAAAACGATGGCAAAATTATATGAATTAGACTACGAATTGCTTCCCCATCCACCATATTCTCCAGATCTGGCCCCCAGTGACTATTTCCTGTTTGAAGACCTTAAAAGAATGCTCGCTGGAAAGAAATTTAGTACTGATGAAGAGGTAATCGCCGAAACTGAGGCCTATTTTGAGGCTAAAGAGAAATCGTACTATAAAAATGGCATCGAAAAATTGTATGACCGCTATAATCTTTGTATCGCCCTCGAAGGCAACTATATTGAATAATAAAATCGAATTTTGTCAAAAAAATATTTTTTACTATGTTAGCCTACGAACTTTTCAGCCCAACTGTTATATGTTTATTTTTTTCAAATATCTCATTTCAAGTTTGGTTTTAATTTTATTGAAATTTCAATATTAATTCAATAAGAGGGATTGAAACAATAAATCTACTAAATTATTACATTCCAAACATTTAATTTGTTCTAACATAAGCACCTTTACATGCTACGTCATGTTAAATTTCGCAGTTCAGCCGAGAAATCATCAAGCTTGCTAAATGATATCGTTTCCGCTTACCCTTGTTACATTATCAAAAAATACAACAATGGACTAAGCCAAGCGTCAGGTTAACCTTGCAGCAGGTTTTCGCATATGTAGATCCAAACGTGCGCGCAAGAATATAGTTCCACTGAGACGGGTTCTATTCCGACACAACTGCATACTTGCAAGAAAACAGTTATTTAATTTGTAAAATAAAGACAAAATAATACATTCATTAGCAGGTGTGGACTTGATCGGTTGCAATCACTGTGCAGACGAACTTGGATCCGCAGATTTGCAAACTGGAGTTTGTATTGAGCTGAGGAATCCCTGAAGCCCAAGTGCGAGTCGAGCAAGACTGAATACGTTGCAGAGCGTGTGGAATCCGTGATACCAGTGTTGCATATCCCACTATTTTAACCCTATGTTTATTGTGATTAATAATCGTGCTATACAGCGGCGAGAATGGCTGAATCAAGCAAGGTCTCCTGTTCAGCGAGTGTTATTGTGGGCTTCATCCGAAGGGAAAAGCTCTTCAAATCAAGCAAGTTGTTTAAAATGCATAATCCTCCTTACGGAAACAAGATCAAAGTAGAACAGGGCGTGAGGTGATTTGCCGTCAATGGGCGCACGAACTGTATCCCGGGTGTTGAATGATTTGCGGTTTGAGTTTAGGAAGAGGAAACGATTGTTTGTTGTTTGACTACAAAAGAATGTCCCCGGTATTAAAAGATATCCCCGTGAGAAGAAACATGTTTATTATTTGGACCAGACGTGCTTTAACTGTGGGAGGGGCGTGGGCGTTATATTGATTTTATATATATATATATATATATATATATATATCACCATGCAAAACCACCGCCAGGGCTGAAGAAACCGACGAGAAAGGGAGAGGGGAAGGGGGAGGCTTATTGTTTCACCCACTGACGGCAATGAAGTCTTTGTTGAAGGCGCATATATTTACTGTTCCGTGCAAGGAAAGGGATGGATGATTAGCAAGAAATGGACAGACTAAGATTTGAATCCTGGTTTAGTGAAGTGATTCATAAATTGTAACCAGAATAATAGCAGCAGACAATGCCCCTGATTGTATATATCCACAATAACAAATCATACTTTTTTTTTGCTGGTATAACTTGAAGTGCGTGTGTCTTACAGTAACAAAGGTTTTCATAAACGTATTTTTTTATAAACCAAAAACAATAATTTGTCATTAAATTCAAGAGGGCCTGTCGTTGTTTACTTATATCTTTGTTTATTCTTATTTTTGCGTGCTCGAAATATACACACATGCTCATGGGCGTCCGGAAGGGGGGGGGGGGCAAAAATTATGTATTTCACACATATAATTTCATTTTAGCCACAATAATATGTGTTAATTATTGCATTAACACAATAAATTCAAATTTAAGCAATGTTATTAGGGAACTACACTCTTTTGGGGGAAATGTGACTTGTTTGCCCCCCTGGGAAAAATACTCTCATGTTTCGAAGATATTTCGCATTTATATTAAGTAATGACACCTTTTTTAAATAATTTATGCGCCGAAAGTACTTCTAAAATGTTATGTTTCAGGAGACAAAAAGAAACACAAATATATTCCGCTTGACATGCATGCGGGATTTGATGTGTTGTGCGGTTGGCAATACTGTGGATTTTCTCAGTGTCTGCGATGTAAGCAGCTCGGCGGTTGAGGCAAGACTGGCACGGAAGATTCTGTGCTCAGTCCCCGCGCGGATTGATACATAAAACCTGCTGCAAGGTTAACCTGACGCTTGGCTTAGATCTGATTTAACGACAATGGATAAGAAAGGCGTGTTAGAAACTAAGGAACTATTTTGTTGGATTGTCTTTATGATTTAGCCTAGTTGATTTCAGTCAACCAGCTGCCATTACATGGAAATCTTCCATCTTCCCAAATGGGATTAAATATAAGGGTTCAAAGAAACTTCTCCCGAGATTAAACTTCCAGGACAGTCTGCAACTGAGTGCAATATTGACTTATCGCAGTAGCACATTCACAAAAGTTCAGAAGAATCGACGACTCCAGAACGCTTCCTTGAAAAGCAAACCCACTCAAGGACATCCACTATAGCGAGAAGACAAAAAGAAGCTCACGAAATGAAATAACTCCACACGCAATATCTGACAGAGTGGTATGATCAGTTTTGTGATCCTGCAGCGAGTGGAGATAGAAAGATAACCAAGAAATATTAATTCGCATCTTTCCAGGAAGTCCGTCTCGGCCTATTTTAAGGCTCCTCCTTTGTATGAATTCCACGACTTCTATAATGAAATTCTATCCAGTGTCTACGTCAACTACTGCTGTCGCTGCCATCTGCCAAAACGACAGGAAATATGAGACAAGTAACATCATCACAGTTCGTGCTTAAACAACATACTGACATACAATGCCAAGACTGCCGGTGCTCTCAATAACGAGATGAAATGAGAAGAGATGAGAGAAGTAGGCCAACGTTAATGGTCCAAAAAATTAAAGCATTTATCGAGGAGATAGCAGCATCTGTGCATCAAGACAAGATCGAATAGCGGATTTATCAACTCGCCCAAATAATAACTCAAGAAATATACAGTGAAAGTTACCCATGCCTACAAGACAGAATATTTAAAATTAGAAGTAATAGTTCGTGACGTATTTATATGCGCGTATTGATACATAAACAGGCCTAAAAAGAGGGACATCGGCGGGATAAGTCGACGCCGTACGCCCTAAAAAAGGAACCAGCGGCGGGATAAGTCGACGCCGTACGCCCTAAAAAAAGGAACCAGCGGCGGGATAAGTCGACGCCGTACGCCCTAAAAAAAAAAAGGAACCAGCGGCGGGATAAGTCGACGCCGTACGCCCTAAAAAAAACAGGAACCAGCGAAGGGATAAGTCGACGCCGTACGCCATAAAAAAAACAGGAACCAGCGAAGGGATAAGTCGACGCCGTACGCCCTAAAAAAAAACAGGAACCAGCGAAGGGATAAGTCGACGCCGTACGCCCTAAAAAAAGGAACCAGCGGCGGGATAAGTCGACGCCGTACGCCCTAAAAAAAAAAAGAACCAGCGGCGGGATAAGTCGACGCCGTACGCCCTAAAAAAAAAGGAACCAGCGGCGGGATAAGTCGACGCCGTACGCCCTAAAAAAAGGAACCAGCGGCGGGATAAGTCGACGCCGTACGCCCTAAAAAAAAAAAGAACCAGCGGCGGGATAAGTCGACGCCGTACGCCCTAAAAAAAAAGGAACCAGCGGCGGGATAAGTCGACGCCGTACGCCCTAAAAAAAGGAACCAGCGGCGGGATAAGTCGACGCCGTACGCCCTAAAAAAAGGAACCAGCGGCGGGATAAGTCGACGCCGTACGCCCTAAAAAAAAAAGGAACCAGCGGCGGGATAAGTCGACGCCGTACGCCCTAAAAAAAGGAACCAGCGGCGGGATAAGTCGACGCCGTACGCCCTAAAAAAAGGAACCAGCGGCGGGATAAGTCGACGCCGTACGCCCTAAAAAAAAAAAGGAACCAGCGGCGGGATAAGTCGACGCCGTACGCCCTAAAAAAAACAGGAACCAGCGAAGGGATAAGTCGACGCCGTACGCCATAAAAAAAACAGGAACCAGCGAAGGGATAAGTCGACGCCGTACGCCCTAAAAAAAAACAGGAACCAGCGAAGGGATAAGTCGACGCCGTACGCCCTAAAAAAAGGAACCAGCGGCGGGATAAGTCGACGCCGTACGCCCTAAAAAAAAAAAGAACCAGCGGCGGGATAAGTCGACGCCGTACGCCCTAAAAAAAAAGGAACCAGCGGCGGGATAAGTCGACGCCGTACGCCCTAAAAAAAGGAACCAGCGGCGGGATAAGTCGACGCCGTACGCCCTAAAAAAAAAAAGAACCAGCGGCGGGATAAGTCGACGCCGTACGCCCTAAAAAAAAAGGAACCAGCGGCGGGATAAGTCGACGCCGTACGCCCTAAAAAAAGGAACCAGCGGCGGGATAAGTCGACGCCGTACGCCCTAAAAAAAAAAAGAACCAGCGGCGGGATAAGTCGACGCCGTACGCCCTAAAAAAAAAGGAACCAGCGGCGGGATAAGTCGACGCCGTACGCCCTAAAAAAAACAGGAACCAGCGAAGGGATAAGTCGACGCCGTACGCCATAAAAAAGGGACCCGCGAAGGGATAAGTCGACGCCGTACGCCCTAAAAAAGGAACCAGCGGCGGGATAAGTCGACGCCGTACGCCCTAAAAAAGGGACCAGCTGAGGAATTAGTCGACGTGGTAAGCCCTAAAAAGGGGGAAGTGTTGGAATAAGTCGACGCCTCACGCCCTAAAATCAGGCAGCGGCGTATTTGGTCGACGCAAAAAACTAGTAATTACTTTAAGGACGGCGCTTGAATACCATGTTTGTTTATGCTGCTCTTCAAATGTAATTGAGGCAATAAAAACTTAAGGAAATACATTGTCCAAAGAAATGAAGGTACGGAAGCTAGAACCGAGGCCCAACCGTAGCGAGGAAGAAGAGCACGCTTTCACGAACACTTACTGAAAAAGAGGCGAAGAGAGAACTCCTAGATCGAGCACTCCGCCCTTGCAAAGTCTCAAGTGCATTCACCTGGCTGAGCGCCCCGACGGGGAGGAGGGGAAGATCAAATGGCGGCCCGTGCTGCATTCGTTTGCATGTTTTCAAGGCATGCAGCGGCTAATTACATGCTTCACCAGGCGATGCTCAGAGATGCTCGCAATAAAGACGAGAGACGGCGACAGACTTCAACATACTAATGGCCGTGGAGAAAGTTGCTTACTCGAAGCAGGAAAAAGCACCTGGAGAAAGGAGTGGAGGTACAGACGATGGAGCTACCATCGGAAACAGAGGATGAACAAGTGAAAAATGAAAGAATGCATTCACTTTCACACACTTACAGATCTTGGACATACACCGATTAAAATTTTAACAATGAATATTCATGTGGTCAAATTGGATTCTAGTGGAAATTTTGTTACAATAATTCTGTTATTAATCTAGGTATGATTTTTTATATATATATATATATATATATATATATAAACACTATCTATGAACATTCTGCTATGCTACCTTAATTACTGAATGCTATGTTTCGAGATATCGTCTATCTTGTTAATTGGATTTGAAAAACAATCAATGATTGAATGATAACGAAGAACCTTTTATCACTAATATCCAGACAAGATATTTATCCTTCATTCTGATCAGTTCCCACAAAACAAAGAAAGAAAATAATAGTGACCAGGTGAAAGGAAATAATAAAAAAGCGACCAAGGGGATAAGAGAGAAAAGAAGCGAACAAGGGGATAAAAGAGAAAAGAAGCGAACAAGGGGATAAAAGAGAAAAGAAGCGACCAAGGGGATAAAAGAGAAAAGAAGCGACCAAGGGGATAAGAGAGAAAAGAAGCGACCAAGGGGACAAGAGAGAAAAGAAGCGACCAAGGGGACAAAAGAGAAAAGAAGCGACCAAGGGGACAAAAGAGAAAAGAAGCGACCAAGGGGACAAAAGAGAAAAGAAGCGACCAAGGGGATAAAAGAGAAAAGAAGCGACCAAGGGGATAAAAGAGAAAAGAAGCGACCAAGGGGATAAAAAAGAAAAGAAGCGACCAAGGGGATAAAAGAGAAAAGAAGCGACCAAGGGGATAAAAGAGAAAAGAAGCGACCAAGGGGATAAAAGAGAAAAGAAGCGACCAAGGGGATAAAAGAGAAAAGAAGCGACCAAGGGGATAAAAGAGAAAAGAAGCGACCAAGGGGATAAAAGAGAAAAGAAGCGACCAAGGGCAAAGAAGAGAAGTAACCAACACGCACAAAAGTAAGACAATTGAGAACAAGGTTACCCAAAAAAAAAAAAGAAAAAAAAAACGAAAAAAAAAACACTTTAGAAACCATTTCGATAGCAACTTTCAGTACTGCCGTAAACGTCACATTTGTTAGCTTGAAGTAACTGACACATACCTTACCGTTGTTCTATAATCATGTACTTTGTGTCAAGCGTTAAGAAAATTTTACTACATTACACCATAAGGTTTTAACTGTAAAACTTTCCATGCGCAGGAGCAGCTTAATACTTTACGAACCATAACGGGTGACATAAGATAGCTTATCACATCAAACCATTCCAGTACTTTCTGGAAGCAGGACGGAGCTCTAAAGTAACCATGGCAACAATTATGTTCTTGCTGCGAGGGTTCACGAAGTCTCATGACTCAGCAAACGACAATATGTCAAAGACAAAAAATATATATATATTTTTAATAAGGTTACGTAGTTTTATAAGAGATGATTGAAAAGTTATGTCAGCAATTTTGATAAGCGCCTCTCCCTCCAATTAACGAAAAAGAGAAAATACGAAGATATGTTGCAAATTAAAAATGTAACATGACATTCGCGACTCCTGACTTCTTTATTTCGATTTTGTATCTCGCAGGCCAGAGAATGGCTTATTTATCAGTCTCGAATTCCTGATGCGACGTCTAACGACCACGGCTATCGATAAGCTATGCCGGGTAACCGAACTTAGACAACCCTGTTGCTACCCACGTCTCCACAGCAACAGACTCCACTAATACTTTGACATTTACAACTTAATGGTTAATTTAATTAAAGTACACAAAATGCTTCACTGAAAAACTAATGCTTTCCTCCCTCTGGAAAACCTTTGCCCTTGCATGGAAGGCATTTACACTGGTGGTGGCATCACACCAAATTAGTTTGCTAGGGATGCACTGTTGTTGTAATGAACGAAATGATAATGTTAGTCCAGTTCGACTCATAAGGGCTAGATGGTCTAAAACTTCAGGGTGTCCAATAAGTCTGGAACCATAGGAGAACAAAACCAGTTCAGTTAGAAACTTATTACTGTACAACACAGTTCAAGAATGTCAAAGTCCCCACCAGCAAAATAACTTGGATTTGCTCGTCCTTAGTCAGTGCCATGGTTTACCTGTAACAAAGAAGGGTAATATGAACAATACTTATGGTTCTAGACTTATGGGACACCCGGTACTTTCATGGCAAAGCGATTATAAAATAAAACAAATTACTATTTGTCTGCAGTTTCAAACGGTGAGGAAATTAAATTTATTATTTTACTGTTAGCGCAATAAAATTCGGTCTGTCCTTTGCACAAACTTTGTTTTTCAAGTCCAATTTAGGGTTATATAGGCTAATTGGGACTGGCCGTACAGTTTAAAATGAGGCAAGAACCACCTGTGCAATGTGCCTCCGAACGCGGGACTTCTGGATGACAAGACGACAGCCTTAACACTTCGCCATCAGGGAGAACCTTGTCCTTTACACAAGTACCTCGTAACGAACAGGCACCGGGTTCGCTTGTTCTTGATTTATTTTACGACGCTTTTCTGCCACTTTTGGCTATTCGCGGTAATAGGGATGAACGGTGAAGAGATGAAATCGGTGAATTGACAGGAATAAACATGTGCACGACACAAGCAGCCCTACAAAGAATTATACTCTGTTACCACGGTGTACTACGTAGAAGTGAGGTTGACTTTTGGGGGTGCCCGTTTAAGAAAATGTTTTAATCAAGAAGAATGTTTAAAACATAATGCCAAAAAGACTTATCTTCTAGCAATAATGATTAATAAGGATTCTGTTAATCATCCAAGGAAGGACTGTGTTTCTATAGTTAGAAAGTAAACACTTGTCTAACTCCTTAAAATCATTTGAGTTACTCTTAAATCTCGCATGAAAGCTGTTCGAGACTGTTCAACTAATCCACAGTTGCCAGGTCCCACTCTCTCTTCAAAATACGATATTTTATCGTGAATGGAACAAAATATTGACATTAACAACTATGTGCGTATGTTAAGTGCGGAACAAAAACTTTCATCGATATACTATTCAATTTTATAAATGTTTAACACTTGTAAAAAAATGTACGTACACAGCCACGGGGGCTACAAGTACTCATTACGGTATGTAAATTGAATGTAAGTTTCATCCACTGAAGCAGATTTCTGTGCCAATATACAAAATTACACGGATTGAATAAAAAAACAAAGTTACAAAACACGCAAATAACCACAAACTACGAACTATCAAGTATGTATTTTAAACAAGTCTAAAAAATGTTTCAAACTTTTGTTTGAAACATGCCAACCTTGCTTGGAACTGGCAGAATGGTTGCACTACCTGCACCACAGAGCCATGGATCAGATTTTTGCCAACGAGAGGCAACAAGCAAAGAATCACCACATAAATGTAGAGCGTAGCTATGAGAACCAACCTTCAAGTCTGCGATAAAGTTCACATAAATCCGAGGGAACCGTGTGCATTTTGCTACCTCCCGTTCTTCCAGGAGAAGCCAGTGGTAGTGGAACGTCCAGGAACCAGCCATAAAACCCATCTCGTCGACAAAATGGTCACTGGAACTTTCCTCAAAAAGAATATTCTCTCTCGACGTCTGACGAATCAACATCAAGACTCCATAAAACTCTGCGTAAACAACGGCCATTTCCTAATTTCATTTCCAGAGAGGGCGCGGTCAGCGAATTTCCCGCAGGGTGTCGTGACTCTGAAGAGTAAGGTTGGTGTCTACCGTTGTCTGGACATGCGCTTTATCGTGCCTTCGTCTGGCAATACTTCGCGTGAATAAAAGTAGGCGACTGGCAAAACAGCTCGTGTTAAGCAGTGCGTGACGTGACTGGTTCCAGAATAAAGATTCAGAAAATGTTTTGGGAGAATCTGAGGGCGAGAGGATAGAAAATTATCACGAATTTTTAGACTTTGATGCGCTATATGTTTAGTAAACCCATCCCCACATGTTAGCCCCACTTAACTTGATACTGTTTCTGGTCATTTCGAAACCCCTTTTTCGCTAAATATCTACAGTTCTACACAATACATCTCCTGTGTGTAAAGTCTTAAAGTTACCTAACTTTTTCTTAAATTTCACTTAAGATGTTTAACATGCTCGGACAGAATATGTTTAAAATGACCATCTTTTAAAATACAGCGACTGAAAAGTTACGAAACTTATAGTTTGTTATATATAGTTTCTGATACAGTACTGAAAGCCCATTTTATACTGAAACCGTAATAGTGTCACAAATAATGTAACAAAAACGCAGCGCTCTACGTCGTCACGGATCCCAGGTTTGAATCCCGGCCTGGGTGTCTTTGCGATTGTCTCTTCATCAAATTCACCATATTACGCATCGTCATCGTGAGAATTAGCCCAAACTGGCAGAAAGGCTTCCCGATGGCGCAGTGCCAACGTCGTCGCCTTGTAATCAAGGGGTTAAGGTTTGATATCTGGTGCACAATGGTTTGGATCACACTGTAAACTGTAGGTCCAGTCCCGAACTGTGCATAAAGTGGACTTAAAACAACAATTCAATTTCAAAAGTGCAGAAAAGCGACGCGAGAAATAAAAAAAATAAACACACGATGGCACGGGAAAATACAGTTTTTTCTTTAACGATTGTCTGAAAATGTGCTCCGACAACAAATTGTCAACATCTGGTCTACCAAATGCGGAAGCCTTGGTAAAGAGACCGTTGTAGAAGGGAAACCCTTGTAATGGGATTGTAAAAAGAGCTTTACATTCCCGATTGGTTGTGTGGGTATTCTAAGATTAAATTGAATAATTAGAAATTAGGTTTTAATTCTATACCATTGATGATTTTATACAAAGTAGTAGTAATAATAATGTATTCTAATTCACGTCGAGTGTGATTGCTCGATATTCAAAATAAGCAAGAACTGGAAGTACAGTCACGGACACTGCTGGGTTGTAATGATTCCATTGAAATTCAATGCATTTGTTACAACCCAGAACTGTCCGTGACTGTACAAACCTTGAATGTGTTTCAGGAATTCATTTAGTGTTAGTAAATTCCTGAAATTAATTTCGGTAATAGAAGACAGTGTTTTCTTCGTTCCGGAATTTTCAATATCATCTCACATTACACAATAGCCTGAACCCCAACGGTAAAAGTGCTTTCCGTGTATATTCCCAGTTCACATATCGAATCATTCAATGAGATAAAAGTAAATCAGATTTGCTTACACTTCGCAGATTCAACTGATTCGTTAAAAAGGTTAAGGAAACATGTTGCACCACCTTTCAGATAGCAACTCAGCATTAGATAGGAACAAGGCATGTCAAAGGATCTCCAAGTCCATTTTGCTGGCTTATTCTGCAAATATACCAGTATTTGAATCATTCTCAGAAACCGAGGGCGTAATTTGATTCTACGTAGGCTGTTAAAACAGTTCAAATATACAATTAGCTTCCAGAAATTGTGACATCAGCTCAGAGACAAGTGACAGAATCTGACAATCACGCATGGTCAATGCGGTCGATGTTATCTTTGGATATGGCTGAAATTACTGGATTGCTTTGTCAGCGTTCGTAATTTAATATTCAGATAAATAATTTATGACAAATTTTTACCTCAAAAAGCACTCAAAAAATTTACAGAATTTTTTCCACGAAAAGTGTTCATGATCCACTTAACATATACAGTGCCTTTCACGGTCGAGTCGTCCGAGTAGCGGCGGAAGCTCCGGGCAGGTGGGAGAAAGTCTGCCGGCATTTAGACCCACAGCTGCACGCTGACCTTGGCACAGTGCTTCAGTATATAGATAGCTGGTGTCCAGTTTGTATGTGTTTGTGAAGTGTTAAGAAGTGTTTTAGACTATTTTGTTTTAGTTTACGTATTACTGGTGTTTCTGTAGTCTAATAATACCACGCTGTACGAACAAATTAAAACAACTAATTTTTATGAACGATTCTTACGTTATTGCGAATTCTTGTAGGGAAGGAAGTTATAAGGCGTTTCGCAGCAGAATTCGCAATGTTCCATATACAGTGTTCGTAAACTTGATAAGAAGCGAATGGTGAAACTGTGTGTGCTTAATGAGGATAAAGTAGTACACGTTAGAGCACGATTGGAACATACTGCTAAAAAATCGCCCCGGCGCCTCTCACAAAGTGACAAGACATTCTTTTTAAGTCGTCTCCGTGGCGAGCTACCAAGCTTTTAAACCTGAAGCCATACACTAGAATAATTCAAAGAGAATATCAGGAGAGAAATTGAAGCAATTTCGAAACTGATACGTGTTAGTCAAAATTTACCTCTTGTAACAACGTACGTGTTCATTTTAATTGTAACTGTCCATATAATTGTACGAGCTAATTTCAGTATACAGCTAGCGGTTCCAGTTACGCGGATGTTGCATCAAGTTTGCCGGCAGACGAGCTCTCGCTGCCAGGTGCGACTCGACCGTGAAAGGCACTGTATTATGTATGTTGTGATGTTTGCTGGTGTTAACCTGAGCATTACTATATCATATTCAAATTTCAATCCACGAATAACCCTAAGTTTAAAAGAATACATTTCTTTTACTCCAGTAATACATTAAAGAGTATAAAGTTATGACGATGCACTATACAGAAAACAAATGTGCATATCACACCCAACAAAATTACACATTCAAAATGTCAATTGATGCATTTTTTTAGACAGGTAGATCACATTGGACCAAAATATTACAATCCTTTGCGACTTGAACCTAAAAATCACTTTATATTGTTCATAGAAAGCCTATAAATTCTAGGCTGTTCGAGGTAAAAGGTCGAAAAATTCATTTTTTTACAGCTGACATTTAATTGATTCAGATGAAGCAACACAAAATAGCAGTTTGTGACTGTGCTTTTTCCTGAACCTAGAATTGCAACAGGTTACCATAATTGGCATTCTTTGTGAAATATAGCATTTGTCGAAGAGAATATGCTGTGCCATTGCACTCGATCATGTTATAAGAACATTTCGTCAGTTTTTGTCAAAAAAGCAATCCATATCACCTTTACTTTATCATACTACAGATGAATTGCGACTTTGGCGAATTTTATTTTAATTACTATAATGTTGTTGATTTCTCACTTAGAACTATGTTAATGTAACTGGTCATGTTAGACATTCTTCATCCAGAATTACTACGAAAACATCGTTTGATGAAGAAAATTTTAAAACTGAATAGAATACATTTCCGGAACTGCAATATTTCGAAACTAAAAGTCAACACGAGTTAAGAATTTTCTCCTTTAAATATCCCCATCTACTCCACACCGCAATCAAAAGATTACCAAAGCAATATCTATCGACCAAAAAAGTCATCGCTCTCTAAACAACTCAAAACTGGTTAGTTGTATTAAATAACAGGTAGCCGAGGAAACTTTTTGTAACTTGCAAAACGTCAATCGATATTTAATCAAAAATTGCCCAGGTGAAAGGCCAAAATTATTGCCCGATAACTTTCACTGCAATTTTCGTTGCTTGCTGCACATTATCCAAACTGGTTTCTTCGACGTAGCTGCAATGGCAGCCGAAAAAAAAAAAACTGTTCCTAGAAAACTGCTTGGCATCAGTCGATATTATTATGCCACGCATTCTCCGTGACCTAATTATACGCTGTATCAAAAGCTACGGCCGATAATAATTACGCATTACAACAAAGTCGTCTGCATAATGCAAAAAGTGTGTCGATCATCGGCGTAGCATGATTTAAGCTCTGCGTTCTGAAACGATCGAGAGGGGGCAAGTGTGTCGTACTCGTTACACTTACAGGCAAGCTGGAATTACGACTAAAGACATCTCCACTATAGGATTTAAACATATGTACACTTTACTCCTACAAATAACGAAATAAATTTCATAGCGAAAATGATCCTTCAAAACTGTATCATTGAAAAGAAGAGGCAACGACAATGAGGTATGATAGGATGTAGGAATATAGAGTGCAAAAACTTCAAGTTTTATGTTATTAACAAGTAATATGTACCAAAACATTGTTAGATATGTAACCTTAAGTTTGGAGGGGGGAATAAATGCCACATAACCTTTTTGGGTAAATCACACATACCCTCAAAATTCTTTGACGATTCTGCAATTCCGTCAAGCTAAATTTTAAGAAATTTTCAACCGAATTTCCCTTCATTTCAACCGGCCACCGCTTCAGATTAGAGAAGAAACCATTTACGTCTACTGACGCGTGTGTAATCGCAACACCGTCAGTTCCAACCGAGGGGGGAAAACGTGACGTTGGATGGAAGTTACACCACTAATCCCACTATATAAGTTGTTTTTTTCCATAACTGCAAACTCCACCTTTTTTTCTCTTTTATTAAGGACTTCAGAGTCTGGCCCTTTAATTCCTACGCGACATAAAGGGGGGGGGGGGGGGGTAACCGCATTTTCCGAAGGTCGTCTGACTCTCGGCTACGGGGTGATAAGCAAAGCGGAGCGAAGTTCGCATTTAATTGAGCAGAGTGACCTATCTTCACGACACACAGGCAAACTCATTTGACCATGGAATTTGTACCCTAGGAACCTTACTTAAAGCGTCATTATCCTCTCGTGCGTAAGAATGGTAGAGAGCCAAACAGTACGATTGATAAGTGGACCATAACCGCTATATTCCTACCTCTTAGAAATTTGACCTTAACCATCATGCCGTTGCAGCCTTGGTACAGTCACGGGCACTTCTGGATTGTAATAATGCAATCGGCTCTCAAGGGAATCGTTACAAGCCAGAAGTGTCCGTGACTGTACACGTAGATTTGGAGGGCAAACTAATTTGGGGCGGTAAAATTGTTCCATTGTAGTGCGATCAAGAGTTCCCATTCTTTTTAGTTCCATCATATTCAAAAACTTCGCTTTTCTGCTATTTTTGGATAATCGTAACGAAGAGGATAAACTGAGATATGATTAAATTTAATGAATGAACAATCAAACACAGTGGCCAGCACACAGCACAAGTCTTACTGGCTGCGAGTCCAGACGCCACGGCCTCGTTAAGTCTACAAAAATGCAGCACAGGATGTACTACGTGGACGAGAAGTTGACAGACCATGATTTCATTACTTAAAATTTTGGAACTTCTACAAAGAGTGAAAAGATAAGTGGAAAGAACTTCCATCATTACTCTGTCGCCTATTATAAGGTCACCAATACCTATTTGCATTAGCTATTGCAAATTCTAGCCTGCGTTTTACTATAGTTTTGCCTATCTACACCTAAGAATAACAGACGCTATAAATTTTGTCAAACTCGAATTTATGGTTCTAAAATTAAGTGCCGAAACTAGATGCTTTAAAAAATCTAGCGATACATGCTAACTGTAAACTATACGCATGTAACTTCCCATGTGAATATTGGAATGAAATTACAAAGAGTTAAAATAGAAAATATCCGATATTATGAAAATGAAAACTACGAAGTTATCACAAGTCGAATTCATTAAATGGACTTGCTGACGATACGTAATAATAAAGTGTGGACTGTCTCTAACGGTGTGCAGGCAATATCCATTTAATGATGCATTTCAACAGTCTTGATGCAAGCCTGGTTTCACTACTTTTTGAAACACACAAAGCGATTGAAGCAAAATAAAGCTGGGATAAGTATGGAACGATCGTTTAATTGGGGCGAAGATAATTACAAAGGGGATAGGTGTAATGCAGGAAAGCTGAATTTAGCTTAAAATATTCAGACCTAGAAATCTTTCTCTACTGAAAAATCATCTTCGACCACACAAGAACCTACCGAGAGCGTCAGTAATAGTAATCAATATACAGGCACGCTCTGCACATGAGGTTACTGTACACAAAATAGCCCCAAAATCTACAGAATTACAGACTTGGGAATAATGTCAATCAAAAGCATATGGAAATCTAGCACAACGAAGAATAGGCGGAGTGTCTAACAAACATTACAAGTTTAAAAACTATTGGTAACAAGTCATTTGGAAAGAACGAACACGTGTTAAAATACCTCATTCTTCACAGGTATTTTTCGTCGACTATTGTCTGTCACTTTCGTTCTTATTACTCGCGTTGTATTGTTCTTGTTCAAGACTGTTTGTGTTTCTCAGCATATTTCACAGGGAACTTAATGAGGTGTGCGCTTCTATACAGCAACAAATTGTTTTCAACACTGTGGCAAATACCTCTCCAGTATGAACCAAAGTACTGAACTTGGATTATGTCCGGACACTTTCAATGGGACACCGAAATAAAACAGTCCTCTCTACGCTGCTGGCTACAAATCCATACAGAATTTGTCATCTGGGGCGGGGATGAAGCAGTGGTTCCCAAAGTGGGCGCAGTGAAATGTTCCAATATTTTCACTGAAATGATATGATAATTCCAAATATATGCTTATTTAGTACTTCTTATGTGTAAAATGTTTCTAAATTTTAAATGTGTTTATTATTTAACTTAAGGCAAGCAACCTAACCTCACTAACTGAGCGTTGCAAGTGTTAGATAGGCCTACATCGTGACTTTGGCGCCGCGGAAAAATCTTGAAACACTAAGGGCGCCGGGAAACGAAAAAGTTTGGGAACCTCTGGTTTAGAGTCAAAATGACCAAAAATTGGGCCTTTGTGAAAACGTTTAGGGGTGTGTGTGAGGGTAATTCACTGTTTCCGGGTGACACACAAGCGACCAACTGAAAGAGTACTAACACGCCTTACCTCACAAATCAGTCTCCCCCTCGACCCCCAGAGATTTCACACACAAAAACGAAAAAAAACTTGCTAGCCCATTTGGGAAATCCAGGGGAACTTCGGCTCCTGAAAATTTCTGGGTGATGTCCACCCTCCGTACCGGATGACGACTCCCGGCTGATGCCATGCGCCCCGGCCAACAGCAGGGCTACGACGACGCTCGAGAACACCAACAAACGTCCACAATTCATCTTCGACACTTGATGACTATTGAAGCTCCGCGGCATACATGCGACTTTCATAGTAGCGGACTTCTTGCATCATATTTTCGCCGCCAGGCGATGCGGACGGCTGCATGCGATTGGTCGAGGCGACGGGAGAGATCCGATTGGACCTTGCCATTTGCCAAGTACCCCGTAATTTTTGCGCGCCACAACGAAAGAAGGTGGAGGTAAACAAAAGTTGGGGGAAACTGAAGAACTGTCTCCTGGATGACGCAACATCGACTGTTTATAAACACAGACTTAGGTGTGTGGTTGTGGATGCGTGAGAAGACGAACTTGTGCCTCATTCCAACGGGTTGCGAAAATTAGCTCGAAGCAATCGTTTAACATGGTATTCAATATCTCTTTATTTCAGGGCTGTGTTCAGTGTTGCCACTGTACGAATTAAGCTTTTCGCTTTGGGAGGGATGCCCGCTCAGTGGCGTATTTGATATTTCATTTTGGGGGAAGGTTTTATGGGAATGTAATTATTACCAGTCAATAAGTTAAATTAATGCCTTGCGGTTCTAAGTACTACGAAGTTACGTAGTAATAAAGTGTGTTTTTACAGCGCATATTGTTACACTTGTAGGTTGAATTGTATCTTCTAGAAATATGCTGTATAAAGAAACACACTGCCGGGTACTAAGTGAGGTGAGTGTATTTTAGAACATTGGTTCCAACATAGGTCATTTAATTGTAACATTTGGGCTGAAAAGTTCGTAGGCTAACATAGTAAAAAATATTTTTTTGACAAAATTCGATTTTATTATTCAATATAGTTGCCTTTGAGGGCGATACAGCGATTATAGCGGTCATACAATTTTTCGATGCCATTTTTATAGTACGATTTCTCTTTAGCCTCAAAATATGCCTCAGTTTCGGCGATTACCTCTTCATCAGTGCTAAATTTCTTTCCAGCGAGCATTCTTTTAAGGTCTGCAAACAGGAAAAATTCACTGGGGGCCATATCTGGAGAATATGGTGGATGGGGAAGCAATTCGTAGTCTAATTCATATAATTTTGCCATCGTTTTCATTGATTTGTGACACGGTGCATTGTCTTGATGAAACAGCACTTTTTTATTCTTTAAATGGGGCCGTTTTTTCGTGATTTCATCCTTTAAACGCTCCAACAACGTATGTAATAATCTCAGCTATCTCGATCAACTTCACTTTACGATCATTTAAAATTATTTTGTGGACTTTTTTGATGTTTTCGTCGGTAACAGCCTCTTTGGGGCGTCCACTGTGTGCACCGTCTTCGATGCTCATTTCGCCTCGTTTAAATTTAGCATACCACTTCTCAACGGTTGATTTTCCTGGTGCAGAGTCCGAATAATGTTTATCAAGCCAAGCCTTGGCTTCAACAGTATTTTTTTTCGCCAAAAAGCAATGCTTTATTAACACACGAAATTCTTTTTTATCCATTTTTTCACAATAACAAAAGCTGCTTCACTCACAATGCTATATCTCACGAACTAATTATCCGGCAGCTGTGAAATTTATACACGTATCTTTTGAAGGTTAGTACTAAGTAAAAATCACATGGATTTAATTCTAGTAACGCCATCTATGAGTCAGCCTACGAACTTTTCAGCCCAACTGTTATAACACTTACACGTAATTTAGAAACACTCAGTATACTACAGTAAAACCTCGTTAATCCGGATTAATGGGGGGATAAGTTGATGGGTTTAACGAAAGTCCAGGTTATCTGAAATAACCTAAAAGAACAGTAAAAAGTACATTAAAACTCAGTTTATAGCAACAAGACACGTTTATTATGTGTATTTAAAGGGCATAGGCCTAAATACACTATACACTACAAAGTCTGCGGGAAACAGAATTTCATCAGTCGATCAACGAGGTTTTACTGTACTATAGATTCACTGCAATTTCTTTAAAGCTTCTACAACCCAATTGAAAAAAATATGTATGGTGTTATTTACATCTGCAATCGTGTAGAAAGAGTTGCACGCTCTCCACATTTGAGAGGTTGAAAGAACGGTTAATATTAAAAAATTACGGTTGATAAAATGTTGAAATCTTTTATGATACCGTAAATTACTTTGAAGAGAAAGAGCAAGTCGCTTACTTGTCGTCGGAGTACTAGTTTGCTGAAGTTTTTTTCTTCTTTCTGAAAGCAGATTTCCGTACGGATCGTATGTTGTACAGGGTGGCCCCAAAAAGGTAACCGAAATGTAGAATCGTATTACATTTCGGTTACCTTTTTGGGCCACCCTGTATATTCTCCACAGGATTTGAATTTGAGGTATCTAATACCAAGTGGTCATAATTACAGTTGACCTCCTCAGAGCCCTCTGGAGGCCATTCGAAGCATCGGATTGCTGTGAAACGTTGCATAGAGGCTATGGAAACGATGGGGAACACTGGCGTACGCAGGTTGTTTCGGAGGGGGCTGAAAATGTAAATGTGGCTATTACGTATTCTAGGAGGGCAGGTTACACTATAAAACATATAATTACCATTCTTAACCTTCGTCTTAAAGGTTGTTCAAACAAAAAAATGTAATCCGAGCTCATTTTAAAGTAGCGTTTCAGTTACCACTCATTTTTCCCAGAGTTCTTTACTGCATTCTTTTGAAAACTTTGATATTTTCAAAATTTCGGGAGCACTGTAACCCGATAAGCTCTCCTATGGGTACGCCAGTGATGAGGAAGCGAATGCTGACAAAAAAAAAATAGTTCAAATTTTCACCACCAGGTTCAAATGTGGCGCTGAAATCTGGTGCACAGTGAACAACATCCTGCTGTTGAATCACTAACCACGCTGTCTTACGCTAGCAAAGGGTCATTCACGTATATTGAACATAAACTGAAAACAAAGATTTTCATGCCAGCGCCACATTTTCGCCTGGTGGTGAAAATTTGAACTAACTTTTTTTTCCCCATCAGCATTCACTTCCACGTGGTCTCCATAGCCTGTATACCAAGTTTCACCGCAATCCTTTGTTTGAAACGTGCTCCAGAGGACGCTGAGTAAGGGAACTTAAATTATGACCACTCTACATATGAATTCTTTTCCAGTCTGATTCCAGATTACTGACCTTACGTAGGAATATTAAAGTATTTCTGTTTTCGTAAAGTCTTGCATTGATCGGATCATAAAAACTAAGTTTGTGAAAGCGTTCTCTGAAAAAGCCTCAGACAGACGAGGGAGATTTACAGAAGCAGAGGCCCAACCCTTGTCCAGTTAACTAATTACAGTGTGTACGACTCGACCAAATAAACGCGGTCTATTACAGACTCCAAAACCTGCGAAGCTCACCATCAGGGAGTTAAATTGACGCGCAATTAAGCAAGTAGTTATGCGGCATGCGAAATAATAAAGTGCAGCTTCCAGAGTGTGTGTGTGTGGAAGGGGGAGGGGCGTGATATATCGTCGCAATTAACTTCAGGCATTTTGCTGCCCTAAGAACCGCGGCGCAAAATCCAGACCGTTTCGTGACATCCCCTCCGGCCCCCATTTTCTCCGGTTGTAAACAAATGTTTCGAGGCGAAATGACCTTCCGCAGGGTCACATACGTGGAATGGCAAACGCTCAAATTGCTTTCGAAACTGCCACTGCGCCGGGAACAAATTTCCAAAATGGAGTAATTACAGAAGAGGTTGGGGTGGGGGGGGAGACGAAAGTTGTTCTTTTTTAAATTTAATGAACTTTATTATGCATGTTTCACCATCCCTGCTTCAGGAGAACAAATGGTTTTGAAAGTTCCTATCACGCGAAGAGAAAAAAAGTTCTTTCAACGAGAATTCGTTCCTTCTGGAGGGAGAGAAAATCTCGCGACAACATACCTCCTGAAGGTTTGAGGGGCAGAAACGTCGCGTAAAGAGCCGCTCCTGCAGGTTTCAGGGGCAGAAACGTCGCGTAAAGAGCCGCTCCTGCAGGTTTCAGGGGCAGAAACGTCGCGTAAAGGGCCGCTCCTGCAGGTTTCAGGGTCAGAAACGTCGCGTAAAGAGCCGCTCCTGCAGGTTTCAGGGTCAGAAACGTCGCGTAAAGAGCCGCTCCTGCAGGTTTCAGGGTCAGAAACGTCGCGTAAAGAGCCGCTCCTGCAGGTTTCAGGGTCAGAAACGTCGCGTAAAGAGCCCCACCTGCAGGTTTCAGGGTCAGAAACGTCGCGTCAACAGCCCCTCCTGCAGGGATACATATCTCAAATCTGACTAATACAGGGTTGCGTATACATACCATACTCTATTTCCGCCAGTATCTATGATTATATCACACCCGTATCTAACTTCGTGTCTAGCATGTAACCTTTATAAAGATATGCGTTCTGAACAGAGGACTACAGCGCACACCCCTCGACACAGTAGCACTTAAAAGCCATCCAGGCTCTCTGACGGAACTTAAGGTATCTTCCATAGATATTACTGTAATAAGGTATCTATGAAGAGAAGTCATTAAAAAATTACCGATGTGCTTGACCTAGAAGTGGAAATAAGCAATGTTATGTAAGCAGGAAAGTAACGGAGGAGATCCGTACGTTACTGGTTCGAAGTTTAAGGGCCAATAGGACGCAGGAGGGTAATACTGGTTTTCAAACGGCCCAAGTTGTGGGAGTTTTAACAATAATAATTCTCATTTCATTTTATCGCGGTTTTGGATCTCCTCTTTATGAATGGCTAACACAAGCTTCCCTATCGTTTAGGGCGGAAGTTTAGAACGGCGGGGAAAATGTAGGAGGTCTAACTCCTTCCCCTTGAAGCAGTTTTCTTTGCTGGGAGCGGTATCATTCTCGTTTAGTCTCATTAATGGACACCGAACGAGCCTTCATCGGCCATTACAGTAACTATGGCGGATCTGTAGTCGTGGGGGCTCAAGAAAAGGTCCTCCTTTACCTTTCCCATTAGCATTCTCTCTTTTGGCAACCTCCTCGCTCTCTTTCCCTTTATCCCCCCCATTCATACCCCTTGGGAAGATGCATCTTTAATTAAAATTAGAGGTTACTTGCCCAAGCTGTATAAGATAAGGTAAAACATGTAGCAAAGAGATGGCGCTGCATTCGGTAACTTACGTAATGTCCAACAGCGGGGATTTTAAATTTTATTAGTTATTCTTCTGGCACTTTTGTTGTACACAGAAAACCACCGCATTGGATGTTCTCCTTCGGTTTAAAAGTTAGGCCTAGTGAAGACATTAATACGTGTGTGCATGGAAGCACCTTATATACATCTGTAGCAGTTGTACAATAAAGGAAACGGGCACGAGAGAGTATTGTACTTTTGACCATCTTGGCTTCTTTGTGTTCCCTTTGAGGTCTTCCCTATTGCGCAATGGGAATGCTTTTGAACAATATATCACATGAACTCAAATAATCTATAACCTCGTATGTATCATTACTAATTAAAGCCACGAGTATGACAACATGTAGGTACAGCACCAAGGGTGGCCGCAGGATTTTTTTCTCAAGCCGGGGGGGGGGGCAGTCACAAACTTTATTAATATTATTACATTACTATTACTAGTGTTTTTTACATTTATACAGAATAGGAAAATTACAAATGTGTGTATCTATCTATATACAATTTGCATAACTGTATACTTAACATTAATTCATGTAGGACAAAAAACTGTTTTTATAGTTAGATAATCAGTGTAAAATAGACTAAGCTTACATGTAACCGTACTTCAAAAAATATTAATAATAGTTGCTGTAACTT
The DNA here is from genome assembly GCF_977018435.1 of Lepisma saccharinum. Taxonomy (NCBI): domain Eukaryota; kingdom Metazoa; phylum Arthropoda; class Insecta; order Zygentoma; family Lepismatidae; genus Lepisma; species Lepisma saccharinum. The sequence goes on along the minus strand of NC_139229.1, from coordinate 62,730,708 downwards.
ATGGCCTGTAAGTCACAGAAAATAATGCTTTTGTTATAAAATATCTACAATGTCACCATCCAATTTACATACACTCTTTCCAGATATCTCAGGGGGGTGCAAGTGTCCCCCATGCCCTGCCCCCAGCGAGTGCCCATTTTCAACACTATCTCAAATTTATATCTCTGTATCCTGACTAATTTACACTATTATCTCCATATTAAGGCAACACTTTCGGTCACCGTCCTGCAACCCATTACCCTGAATCTGACACTTTCCGTGTACGTCAGTCAGTGTTGTGAAATGTCATCATTTCAGAGACTTTACTTGCTACATATGCAACAATTTTGGTAAACCGTTTCTCCTCATATATTTGACGGGAATGCTTCCGAATGTTGGTTATGTAATGCTCAAATAGTTCATAATGCGCAGTAAATCAAATGTCAAAACACTATTCAGCCCCTAATTAGGTCCCGGTAAGCTAATGTATTAGATAGCATGAAACGTACAATTGAACGCAGAAATATTACCAGCGAAACTGTTCATCGTCACCTTCATTCACGTTGTTTTATACAATGATTCAAGACTTTAAACAAAAAAAATAGCTTACATTTGTGCACCAGCTCCAGTGCTGGATGAAAACTAGTGGACAATTTGCCTGGAAAGACATATGCAGCTCACTGTACTACTAACTCTGGATGAGCAATTCCCGCAAATTTTCATTTTTGATTATTTTACGTCGCGTTTTTACTTGTGGAGTTGATCGAAACGTTGCTGGGGCAAAAACAATGCTCCATCCATGGCTCACCCAGTGTTTGGACACTGGAGCACCGGCTTGGAAGCGAGTTACGCTGACTACTACACCACGGAGGACGGCTCCTATACACACAAATTGGAACATGCGACAGGGTATGCCACTTTATCTTAACACGAGTTTGCGTACAGTTGTACAGGCGTGCACACTTCTGGGTTGTAATGATTGTTACAACCCAGAAGTGTCTGTGACTGTACACATTATCTTGCAATCTGGCAAGTTATTTTTCTTTCCATGCGCTCCTCCAGTTCTTCAGAGCACATTTCCAGCACGAAGATATCAGTCCTCTTTCCACGAAGCGGTGAAAAATTTTAACTGCAGTAACGAGATGAGCGTTACAATAGGTCGAAAGTTACACTCTGAGCAAGCAGCTCAACCAATTAGAGTCGTCGTGCAAATCAGATGCACTGCAGCAACCCCCGAGGAAGTTCCGGGCAAAAGAGGGGTAGGGGGAAGACCCGGAAAGTTAGGGCGAAGCACCTGAAACCCAATAATTAACCCTCAAGTGTCTGGCAATGAAGTTGATTTGCATGCCTGGGTGGCACATTTCGCGCCTCTCTCTCATCAAACTCCTTGAATTGACTTCCAGATATCTCCGGAACGTTAAGATTGAAGGGATGGGGGGAAATGGGGGTGAGGATTTGGAAGGAGTAGTGGAAAGTTGCTAAGTCTGCTGCAACACCACCGATGAAATATCTGCAACATTGTTGCCCCTGGATACGATATTGTATTTCAGTTAAGGATCACACAAGCGAGACCGATATCTGCGACACTTCCTAGCAAATTACTTCAGGTCACCGAATCGAACAAAATTTCAAAATATTGTGTAACGACTGTCTCAGTGATCACTAATGTTTCGATTATATGACGCATTGAAAAAAGGATGGTCTGGAATGTTCGTTTATTTATGACACGGGTGCGACAAAAAGTATGTTTGTATGGTGCATTACAGAGCATGGGACTCCCACTACTGTAAAAAGTTAAAATGGGTGACAGGACAATAAAGGTGGAAGCATTTACATGGAGAAAAATTATTTGTAAAAATATTAGTATGAATAATTTCCTTAATAAAGCTTGAAACTGAAATAGCAAAAATTATTTCAGTTTGTTACTAAACCCTGTACCAGCTAACTGTAGACAGGCGAACGAGAATAAGTCTCTGCGCAAGTAGTGACGCAAGACGGCTCCACCAATGAACAGTGAAAGAAACGGGATTGCGTAATGAACGACTGAAGTTACCCGCTTTACCAGCTTCACTCTGCAGCGTTGCAAACTATAATACCGAACGCACATGGCAAACGGACGGACAGTATTTTTGTCTCCAGGTCCGTACGCTTGGTTTAAGAATTTCTTAGGGAAATATTAGGGCTAAAACAGCCAAGAGCAAATTTTGACAAGGCGTTCATTTAGCGTACGGACTGTCTGGACCGTCCATGCCATGAAATTTCCGTACATGTATGATCAGGACCGTACGGTTGGCAATACTGAGCTTTCACCACTAGATTTCCCTCCTCTTCCTCTGCCGTTATGCGCGGCCCTGCCCCACAGTTTGCTGGGACAGGGTATAAGAGTCCAGTCCGGACTAGTTTGCGCTAAAATAGTGAAGTAATCTCTTAGAATCGCGAAGGTATAGCCTATTTAGAAGTACCACAGTTTTTGCAAATAACCAGGATGTATTTTCTTACGAAATACGACAATGTTAATAATTTAGTTATAATGTATATATATCTACTTCGGTTATTTTACGTCGCTTTTCTACCTCCTGAGTTAATCGCGATGAATGCAGACATGGTGAAATAGATAATAGGTTAAACACAACCTTACCCAGGGTTCAAGCGATGGATGTGTCTGTATTACGTTACGCTTACCACTACGCCACGGAGACCAACAAGACAAAATTAACAAATGAGTCGTAAAAGACCAGGCCACTTCAGGTAGGAATACACAAAGAAAAATTACTATGGCCCGTTAGTCCCGGGTTCCCATCCCCTTTCTAGCCAGTAACTCACCAGATTCCAACACTAATTAATTCATAGGACAAAAAGAAATATCAACATTGCGGGGTCATTGCTGATAAAGTCGCGACTATGGGCTCTACACATTTATTTACACTAGTTCTATGCGTTGACATTAGATGTCGCGCTCTGCCAGAGAGGTTAGACACGTACTTCTTAGCTTGTCTGGTGTGGCAGGGCAGAAAGTAGGATTGCCATTAGATATTCTGAAATCCAAGCACCAGATAAATGTATAGCACCAAAAATGGAAGAACCAAGAAAGCTAGTTACAAACATATGTGCAATTAGAGTTACAATCACTTAAGTAATAGTAAATAATAATAAAAAATAATTTAGGCAAAAACAAACATTTGTCGCTTATTATAATAATTTGTCGTTAGATTACCAGTATGTTCAAATCTTTATCATATAAATGCTAATTCTATTGGTAAAAAAGAAAAACTCCTGTGCATTGCACGAAACAGTTTGAAATCTTATTGTATACTCAGATTAAAATGGAATCCGAACCACTCGGCAATGAGAGTGCATCGGAAATCGAACATGGAACCCCTTGAGTACAAAGCAATAATATTATCGAGGAAGACCCTCCCTGTGGATTGCAACATAGAAGAAGATATACAAGAGAGTGGAGGTGGGGCTCCGCCCATTCTCGATCTTAGCTACACTTATGAAAGTGATGAAACGGCAACATGTTCGAACCATGGTGGAGGCTGTGTGTTACTCGAAATTTAGTTCGCATTTACACTACACTTTCTCTGATTATTGTTAAGGACAGGAATAGCTGAATGCCGATTAACAAACTATTAATTACATGGTGTTTGAAGCATTAAGCTCGCCATATTACATTAAGGTGCTCGTGAGATTTCACATGGAAAGAAAAAGCTAGAGTAATAACACGCCAGCAGATTTTACCTTTCTAAAAATACAATAAGCAGTAAAAATGAGTTCATTAATTAAAATAGGCTATATACCATGCAATTTGTGTTCAAGCGTTTAGGATTATATCTCTTGAAGTCAAAATCCTGATTTGAGATTTCAAAGTTAGGCACTGATCATGCTGTTTGTTCTGCGATCTTGGAAACCAGCTTACTGCTTTCTGTTACAATTGAAAGTACCGTATCAACTTTTCTCATTGCTATCATGTAACTGAAAGCTAGGCTTACCATACGTCCGGGATTAGCCCAGACAGTCCTGGTTTTTAGTGCTGTCCGGGATTGCAAAATGTCCGGGGTTTTGAGAATCTGAACATGAAAATAGCTACCGGTATAGAATATTCACGATCAGAATTTATAACCGGCAAGGATCGATCTATTATAAGGATCGATTATACCTTTTCTTTCTTCGAGATATCGACTTCCGAGCCCTTCCGTTTCCGTACTTCCGTCAGCGTCTTTGTGGTCTTCAAAGAGTGTGAAGTAACTCGTCTACACGTTTTTGATAATTATATATATTTATACATTTTTGTATGGTTCTCTACAGTTATTTAATAATGTGGTTTTGAAATTGGAAGCTGATTCTATCACAGCAACAGAAGCATTTTAGACATATTCAAGTAATTTGTCAACTTCAGGAAAGAAAAACTCATAAATTTATACAATCTTCTGCCAAAGAATTGCTATGCACTCTAAAAGAAAATAATGATGTTCAGGAACAAAAATTCTTCTCAAGCGTAGACAATTTTCATAATTCTAGTATACAGAGTTGTGGAGAAACAGTTTTGATAAAGTTAGTAAGTTTCAGTGGATGAATTTACAAACTGAAATTGCCTCGTCTGATTTACAAGAGAGTGCACAAGTTATTAATGCAATTGTAAAAGATGCCATAAATATTCATGACCTATTTGATGAAAGTACATTGTTGAACAAGGTAATTCAAAATCAAAAGGTAAGTTTTGGTCCAAGTTCTGAAAAGTAACCAGATTTATTATTTTTGTAAAAAAAAAAAAAAAAAAAAAAACAACAGATATTCAGCAGTAACGAGTTGATCGCGAATATGTCCTGGGTTGGACCCAAAAAAATATGGTAAGCCTACTGAGAGCATTATTTCCTTAAAACAAATTAGGCATAATACATGTTTTGGCTTAGAACTTAATAATGTATTCACATTTAGAACAAGGATAAGTTGTGATCTACAATGGCAGATCGCCTTATGAGATTTATGAGTTTCATTGAGGTGGAGTAGTGACTTGACTCATAATGTTACACAGAAAAAAGTACAGTGTACGTTCGCAAAAATAGGAATTGAGTTTACCGATAACCTTGAAAGATCATATTGAATTAATATAATTGAATTTTAAAAATGACGTCACAGCAAAGCCTCATAGCTCTGTTTTTTGTAACCGGTCAATTACAGACAGATTACTACCCTGGGTCCTACAACCAACTTAGTTCAAGGTGAAAGGAACACGCCTTTGTTTAGTCTTATGGCCGTTGTCAACTAGTTCCAGGTGACCTCAAAATGGAACGTGATAATCGCAAACGAACACGTACGTTTAGCAATAAGTGAACACTGTAAACCATTAAGTAGCACAGACAAGATTGTAGAGGGAGACCACAACATATGGAAGTTGAACCTAAAAATAGAACAAATTGACTTGGGTGAAGCTAGAGAGTAGTTTCCTTAACTGAAGAGGGAAGCATGCAGGAAACTGAAAATGAGAACCCATTTCATGCATTGAAAGATATATCTGCCGCATATGAAAGCACAATTTACATAGAAGGCGTTGGAGGATTTCGAAAGTGACTGGAGCTACTGTCCCCGAACGCCAATAACAGACTTAATAGTGAATATAGTTTCCATTTCTTCAAGAGATCGTTTCTAATGCTGTAGCCTTCTGGTTTCCTGTGTAATATATGTAAGCCTTCTGCTGGAGAAGTAAGGAAACAAAAGAGCGCAGGAAAGTATATAAAGTTTGAACAGGAGCGTGGATAACAAGCGCACACAATAACAACAAGTTCTCGAACATTTGTGAACTTTTATCTTCTCCGAAATATCGCTCACACTAAATTTCAGAAGCTTCGGCATGACTACAAAAGTTATTCATGTACGAGGCAAGTGCCTGTTGACAATAACTATGCGATGCCACGGAACGAAAAAGAGAGAAGTACTTCAATTCTGTGCGTTTTGCACGTTCAACTAAAGGTAAAGATCTCTCTATATCGTCCAATAACTGATCACCTGACGGCAGGGTGGTATGTAAGAAATTTCCAGTGGGGGGGGGGGAATTCTACTGACTGTCTAGGGACAGCATGAGATAATGACTTTATGCCATATAACATTTCCCCCATGGATAAAATTATCAAGTAGAGGGGGTCAAAAGTACCCAGAAGGGGGGGAATCTACCATCCCCCCTACAAATACCACCCTGCCTGACTGCGAAAAAATCTGATTGTTATTAAACGGGGAAAATTCTCTGAAAAAAAATTAGATTAAAAACCCATTCACCTCTTTCTGCTTTCCAAGCTAATTGGCTTTTATATAACGAAAGAGCTTTTTTTTTCTTTACTATATTGTCAAACTGAAAATTTTAGTTTGCATCGGACACTTCCATTCTACGATAAATGCATGTGCCTTTTGTAGTGAATGAACTTTATATGGGCTCATATTTGTATTTTTTGTTATTATCTTCTCTTTTCTTCCACTTTTGTTTAATCGCGACGATGGAATTGGAGGGACACTCACATAGGACACCCATGCCCAGGCCGGGAGTCGAATTCGGGTCCCTTGGCGTCGTAGAGCGTGCTAACACTTCCGCCACGGAGGTCGGCAATATTGAAGCAGGGAGTACTTGCAAGGAACACCCATATATAGGTAGGGAACTTCGGTGGATATCGAAAGTAGACCACTTAGGGAGGTTTCACACCGAAGCGACAAGCGACACACACGATTGAGGATTTCGCCAATCGAACGCAGTCTTGTGGAGTCTGCCATGTCACAGCTAGTCCCGAGTTCGAACATCTGGCCTTGAGCCCACAATCAGCCAGCATCACTGCACAACGTGCGTGTCCTGATAGCCCTTTTACTTATTAAAGTACGTAAATGTAAAACAAAAAGCAAATAGGACTAGCCATCGGGCACGAAAAATTCAAAAGTAGATTGATCGCCGACTCCTGCCATCGTTCACGTGAGCGCGACTTGGAAGCTGACAGACCAGATTCAGAACGTGTTCTCTTCCACAAAGCCTTTTCGGAGGAACAACCAATAAATTTCTGCGGACAACAGTCTTTTGTTCAACTGGCCGTTAATAGGATCAAGTATTTATGTTTGATTTCCCGGGAAGGCAAGCGGAGACCGGATTTCGAAAGTGTAACAAGTCTTCCCAACGTTGAACGTGCTGAAAAATATCTTAAATGGGGCGTTTAAACTTTGTGGAACAAGTGTGCGCCATCTATGTTCTCCGAAAAAAAATAATAAACATCGTGGAAAGACATCACCAAACGCCCAGTTGAATTTCCAATGAACTAGGTGGGGGGTGCCGGTTCAAAATGGTTCTCTGAAGAGGTGAGCCTGTGGAGCAGCTATACTCTTGCTAATCGAGCATTCAAAACACGTAACCAGCAATACGACGTCTAATTATTATTAGTTTTGTAGAGGCGCCGACTTATTTTTCTAAGGACCTAAAATACTATTTCGAGATTAAGATCATTACTAAGTTCCTCTAGCAGCAAGAGTTATAAATTCATAAGACCACTAGCCTCCCCCTTTTTTAAAAAAAAAACTGAAGGAGCTTACTGCGCAACAGATTCCACGTCCTTCCAGCACAATTCTGGGCCGCAGAACTGTTGCCAACTAAGATCTCTAGGAGCCAAATTTGGAACTTTTGCACCGATCTTAAAACTCAAAATGTTTCAAGGTGAAAGATTGGTTGATTTGGTGTTTTTAAGTCCACTTTATGCACATTAAGGCTAATCGGGACTGGACCTACGGTTTAAAGTGGGATCCGAACCACTATGTGCCTCCATCGGATATCGAACCCGGGACCGAAGGTGCAAGAAAAATTAGTGTCTAAATAGAGCTTTTTTTGAAAGCATACGAAGTTTCATTCTTTACCAAGTATCTTATTTACTGACCTACTTAATAGGTCAGCCTATAGGACCACAGTGACTATACCAGAGGGGCGGTTGGGGGGGGGGAGGTCAGACGGCCCCATTCTCAGCCTCAGCAAGAACAATTAAAAAAGGACCTTCTAGTCCAAATTCCTGGTACCATTCAAAAATAAAACTTTATATTTCTCACTCATCCATACATTATGTGATAAACGAAAAAAAGTAGCTCATTTCAGATGCGATATAGCTCTTTCTCTAATCACTCGATTTGGAAACACTGCCTCAGGGACGCAGAAAAAGCAGGCTCTATATAATTACAGATCTAAACACAGCTTCTTGCATAAACCGCCGCAGGGTGTAGTCTCCACCGTTGACTTCCTGTGTTAATGGCCGCCTTAGCAGAGGAAAATCTGATGCAATTTGTGGCAGGTGTTGACATGATGAGCCTGCGATTGCATGATGCAATGTCATTTAAACGGAAACGATCCGCGTGGTATTACAACGATTGTAAACGTACTGGAAGGATGGAAAATTTTCAATAGAGTAAGGTTCACAGTGATCGACTGTAATGGGTAAGAAGGACGGAAGAAATGCGATTTTTGTAACGTTAAAGCGATTCTTCTTACTTTCTCGAAGGATCTTAAGTTCCTCTCAGGCTGAAATTGGTGATTATAAGCTTGACATATTAATATAAGCAAATTTCTACTCAAAGACGTTACGACACATTGACAAGGTTAATTTGGTCTGTATTACACATTGTGATGACAATGAACTGAAATAATGACGTCAATAAGCAGAGAACACCCCAGATCCTGTCATAACTCCCATATTTAAGACAGCGTGCCTACTACTGACCTATTACAGAAAGTCACTATTTAGCTTTACTGAACACTTTACATGATCTGTGCCGCCCCCAAATTCTTCCTTTTCTTCATATAACGAATTTAAAAATGTGAACCTAGTAGCAAAAGTTACTTCGAACCAGCTAAGACGGATTACTACGGAAATATAGTCCATTTCTACCTCCCAACTTATTATCGCAGCATTGTGCCAAGGTGTACACATTTCAAATATATATATATATATATATATATATATATATATATAGGCTAATGTTGAATTTTATATTTTTTTAAAAAAGTTTTGAAGGTGTGGTCCGTGTCATTATCCCCCTGAAGGGAATTCTAACAGTATCTTGCATACACACACCCACAATATCCGAATTATTGGGGGCCGCGTCCCCCTTGTCCTCACCGCTAACGACGCCTGTTCACTTCATATACAATCATACAATCTCGAAGTACTACGGACAAACTAAGTTAATTTTCCGGTTATTTAACACACCCACGGAGATATCATGGTGTCGCCCATAACCTACTAATGATGACGTAGCATGTTAAGTCTGCATAGGCCTTGGGTGTATAGTTGGAGTATTGGTACATCGCTACGAAGTGCACCGTGTGATGAGGTCTAAAGAAATCTTACGTCAGGACTGCAACTCCCAAGACTAAAAAGAACAGACTTGAATGCACATTATGGCAGCCTTCATCAACGTTTCTCCACCATCCTTACACTGTCCAAGGCGACAAGCTACATGGAATTGCATAACGTGGTCCATGCAAGTGCGCATCTGCAGATCATAGCGTATTACGTAACCTACCCGGATCGTATTAAGGTTAATGAATTTGTGCAGGAGGCCCAAGAAATTGCACTGAAGTGGACGGAGCAGATGCATGAAGTTAAACACCCGATAACTAATTAACGTGTCCATGAGAGTAGAAATAACTTCAGTCATCTTTTTCACGTGATTTGTGGTTGGTCCCAGCATTCAGTATCCATAGGACATGATTTAGTACACACATCTGTAGGTAGAAAGTAATCAATTTGGATGCTAATTCAGTAATTATTATTACCCGAAGGTCTTCATAAAATAATCACATCAGTTATATTACAAGAAATAAATATATCTATACAAGTGTGGCGGAGGAACGCCACAATAGTACATGCAGAACTAAACACACAAAATAACACAAAATGAAGATTTTTTTTGTTTTATTTCTTGAATCAAAACCGTTTTTGTAAAGTACTTAAATAGTTCGGAAAACAGCAGAAGTTTGGTCGCACCATCTATACCCAACATCGAAAATGTGGGAATCATTCATTTGGTTTATTTTACTTCGCTTTTATTCCACGTTTGACTAATTGCGAAAATAATGAGCGATGATATCGTAAAATTCATGAATTCACAAATAAAACCCATGTCCACGCCGGTAATCGAATCCGGGAAAATGTGGCAATGGAGAACATTACACACTCCCTCTTTCCTTTTGAGTTGAGAAAGTATTGAAACAATGTATGCTGAACTTCATTCAGATTACTGATCTTGGGGGGTGGGGGGGGGTGCGATTAGTCAAACACTTTTGCATTTCTCCGGCTTTTACTTGCTGAAAGAAGCAATTCGCATTGGATCAATGCAGAGCGTTTTACCCCTCCTCCCAATCATCCACGGATTCTTATGACGCTCGTTCCCTTTCGATTCCCAGCGCATCTTTCTTGGCGCGTGACTTGACTGGAGACGAACCACATTCACTGATAACGCCGTCGAGTTATGGCTCTTCTTTCCAGCAACGTGGGGGCGATTCCTTACATCGGAGCTGTTCGAAAATCCGATCCCTACCCCACCGTCCCTCTCGGCTGAGTTTCGGTAAGCAGCAACGCTCGAGAGATGGTAAAAAAACGAATAAGAACTGAGCTACCACGGTGGTAGTTCCTTCGTGACGTGAACAGCGGCTCTAGTCCACCGTGAATTATCTTAACTCGCCCTCCTGCGAAATAATACAAACACCCAAATAATGCACATGACAAAATTATAGTACAGGAGAAGTCATGCACACGCGCAGATATAGGGAAAGAGAAAAAGGCTGAGGAAAGGCAACAGGAGCGGCAAGGAGGAAAGGCAACAGGAGCGGCAACAGGAGCGACAAAGAGGAAAGGCAACAGGAGCGATGGTAAGAGTACAAGAGCGACGGAAAGAAAGAAAAAATACGAAAAATGGTAAAACGATAGATGAGATGATCGGGAAGCGGAGAAAACTCAAACTGAGAGAAAGAAGGAGAAACAGATTTAAATAGCCAGACCAATGATGCACTGCTGAGATTTAAATGTCAGAAAACAAAATCACTAGACTTACCTCTTGATTACTTTCAAAGTCACTACAAATGGACAATTGCTCCTGCACTCAGACCTCGCGTAGCTATTAAACCAAGCACTCGGAGGAAAGGGAAAATTCAGCTACGAAAAACCACCCTCGAGACACTGAAGATTGACGAGCTCATCTACAATGTGCCTTGGAACAACTTCGGCCAAGTTCAAAAGGGCTTTAATGGGATGCGTGAGGTAGCTTTTTAAAATGTTTACCTACGCGCGAAAAAGCGTAACCTTCCAAGCTCCATGCAAACTAAGACCAGAAGGAATGTGAACAATTAATAATAGATGGCGTTATACTTTGGGTTCCCTTACTCCCAAGGGGAAATCTCGATTACTTAACGTAAGGGAATTTCGTGAAAGTAGCACTTATTTCCTAAAAATACGCACACTTAAAACTCCTGCAAATTTATGACACACATTTACAGAAAAGTATCTACCTTCTCGTACTTTAACCTTCTTGTAGGAAGTGATCCGTAAATTCACAATTTATAACCAGCGTAGAGTATCTCGCCGAAGTTGTAGCTATGTGACTTACTACCTCTGTGTCGATGTATTAGCCCTGCCACTCTTGGATGCCATTAAGAAACTAAGAAAGCAGAAACCCAGATGGATGAATCGAGGATAAACAACACCTTGCAAAAATCAAAATCTAAAGAAAAGTCACAAATAACACTAACACGCAAAATGATCGTGAAAAGCGAGAACATGTCGCACTAAAACAAGAAACAAATAATTAGAAATTTCGCGAAACTTAGATTGATTTAGTATATTTTACTTCGCTTTTCTGCCACTTTTGGCTTATCGCGAAGATGAAGATGAGTGATACGATGAAACTGACGAAAGGACACTCACAAAGAACACCCCCGCAGAGGCCGGGATTCGAACCCGGGACACCTAGCGTCTCTGTGTTAACCTCTCCGCCACGGCTGAAATTTGGGAAGCAAAAATTAAATATTACAATAAGTTGGAGGTGACGTGATTATAAGATTAAGTAGTACTCAAGGAGCTTAGAATGTTTAAAAATACATTCCAAGACATACTATAGTTGTTGACGTGATGACTACAGCAGATCATCGGTTCAGTTTTGTGTGTAAATTAGGGACTGCTACAAAATCAGTTTCAAATTATCCGATATCCGTGTCGGATGCAAGGGATAATTTGGATATCCGGATAATGTCCGCATAGTATGGATATCCTGATAGTACAGATTTGATGTAGGATCTGTAGATAATCCATACAGTGAAATATTAACAAGACGAATAAAATAATTGTAGATAACCCGTAAAGCCGATAAACGATAAAATTGTCCGGATAATTCACACATTCGGATATCAGGATATTTCAGATAATTCGAATAATGCGTACAAAAAATTTTCCCTATCTGGATAAAAATTTATTCGGATATGACCATTTCTAGTATAAATTCCTTTTCCTAGCCCAAGAAGCGGCAAAATTTCCCTCCTAGGGTGGGAAATATCCCACAAGCTGCTGACATAGCCCGAAGACAGGAGTGCCTGAATAAAATATAGCCTTTTTCGCAAGGACCGGTGGAGAATTTGCGAAAGGGGGCTCCCTCCGCTTTCAGCGCAGATCCCTCGCACACAGCGCGTTAAGAAAAGAGGAGGAAGAAAAAAACGCACGGCCAACCTGATTAATGCAAATTGACGAGACAAACAGGAACCTTCCTGACATCTTGAAGTTCGCTTACGCCTACCATCTCCTAGATGGAGGGGTGAAGGTGGGGGGTTCTACATAACCTTCCTCCGGCAGCCGTCTCAATCTTGGGTACTGGGCCCTGGAGGGTCGTTCTCCCTTTCGTCTTCCAAAAAAAGGATGGAAGCTCCGTAACAATTTCTGACGTCCGTGATCAGGCCCTAAACTCGGATTCGATGGAAGTTTGCGTTCGAAAGCTATTAGGGAAGGCGTTCGTATCCTTTTTCTTCCTTTTTTTCCCATCTTTCCACTCTTCCACATTTCTCCTTCGGTCACCATTAACGGTTAAATCTGAACCCACACTTCCTGAACTTTGAACACAACCATCAGAGTTCGAACACGTGCTGCTAATCGGGATTTGGGTCGTTCTTTGGATTCGAACCTGGCACAGCGGTCATGATCAACGGTTTCTAACCTTTAAATTACCGCGGACCCTCTTTTCGTTGTTGCAGATACCCCCAGGACTTAACTCTATATTCGTTTTGAAGTTGCCCACCAAGCCGAGTTCACTTGAAGTTGCCCACCAAGCGGAGTTCACTTGAAGTTGCCCACCAAGCGGAGTTCACTTGAAGTTGCCCACCAAGCGGAGTTCACTTGAAGTTGCCCACCAAGCGGAGTTCACTTGAAGTTGCCCACCAAGCGGAGTTCACTTGAAGTTGCCCACCAAGCGGAGTTCACTTGAAGTTGCTCACCAAGCGGAGTTCACTTGAAGTTGCTCACCAAGCGGAGTTCACTTGAAGTTGTTCACCAAGCGGAGTTCACTTGAAGTTGTTCACCAAGCGGAGTTCAGAGGCCCCCGAAATGTATTCGAAATAGAAATAAGGGGTCCAGATCATGAAAATTGAGTTAAATGTATAACTTAGAACGTTGAAGTATCAACATATCAGTATTAGACGTAAGTATCCCCTAAGTTTCAAATTCATACTCTAGAGGCAGCACTATGTTAGCTCCCACAACTAAACATAGTACCAAGCTTTTTAAATCTGCCTTTTTCTCGAAACTGTTTCACGCAACTTGTACATTGATCCCTCAAACATAAAAAAAATTAAGTACAATAAAAATCACATCGCAATATATAAATCGCAATGTTCTCTCTTCTTGCCGATAGATGGAGCAGAATTATCAGTTGAGTGCGCTATGTTGTAATGTTGTAAAAGTCGACAAAGCCAGCATCTCTTATGCGAAATTAGTGAAAACTAAACAGCTTTTGTCTTGCCGAGTGACAGAATGTGCCATCACACATTTCAAGCTTTTGAATATCACTACGAGTGTGTGGTTCCCGAGAGCTCAGTATCGAATAAAAATCTAAAGCTACTCATCGGCAATGAAAATGGGACTCCTAGATCCTGAAATACTCTATTCCCTGCAAGGCGTTGTGTGTGTTGCCTAACTCTATGGCGATAAGTGGATTTTAATAGCAAATTTTCAATGGCAACTTCTACAACCCCGTAGAGTTAGGCAACACACAACGCTTTGCAGGGAAGCGAGTATTTCAGGATCTAGGAGTCCCATTTTTATTGCCGGTGACTGTACATTGCAACATTCCGTGAAAGCATATGGGGGTGTGTGGAGGTAGGGCCCCCGTCCCACAATTACCCTAAAGGCACTCATTTTATTAGAGGCTAGATGTACCCCAGAGCCACTCTATTCAAGGACATGGCCTTATAAATTCCCACCTGGAATTGCCTGGAAAATACATAGAATTTTCTTTCCAGTTCGTTTGACGACCCGTTCACACCATTCTCTTTCCATGGACAAGAAGCATTACTCAACGTACACAAACGCACTTCAAAATGTAATCTCTAACAATTTGGGACTTCAAAAGGGACCGCTCAGCCAACTGCTCCCTTTCATAAACGAAGTAAAAAGGGGAAAAAAAGTTGAAAAATGGAGAAAACGTCCACGAATGAGCATAAAACTGAGCTCTTGATTCCAGTTCGAATCAGAGGGCGGAGCGACAGATCATACCGACGGGATGTAGAAGAGAGACCTGTGATCGCCGGAACGTGAAATTAAGCTTTCTGGAAGCTCGGCGCATGCGCATGACGACAAGGGAACTGAGAGGTGGAGGGAAGTCCTCGGTATTTTCTGCAATCAGAATAAATTGTAGAGAGCATGAAGCAGACAAGGTATTCTCCCTGAGGATGCACCTGTCCACATTTCTGACTTTTCCGTTCCGGACTGCTACAACCAAATTGGACTATTCTACTTTATATACGAAATACGCTGTACGCTGACTGTGCTATTTACACAAGAAACACATGAAGATGTAGAAAGTTTCGGCCTGCATACATTAAAATTGTATTGCATTGAGAAAGACTCCTGCGCAAAAGTGACAACTTTGGCAACAAATTCCTTGACATTTCCAAGTTTCCCAGGAAACTTTACAATAAATTTCCAGACCAATGTATTGTGCTTAAACATGCTAATAAAACAGTTTTATTTGTTGAACGGTTTTTATTATTCAAGTTAATGAAATTTATTCAACACTTAAAAACAATGATTAAAACTATAAAAAATATTTCATTGAGAAAATCTGCGATGAACATGAAAATTCAAGAAAAAAATTAATTCATTTTTTATTCTCCTATCTTGACAAGAGAAAACACTTGATTCTGTGAATTTTCCACGTCTTTTGGTTTCGCTTTCCTACCATCTTTGGTTAATCGCAAAGATGAGGATAAGTGATGATGAAATTGATGAAGGGACACTCGCAAAGAACACCCATGCCTAGGCCGCGATTCTAACCCGGAACGTTGCATCGCACTGTGAAACTTGATAAAGTCACTGGAACGAAAGTAAAAATGGCGGGATTTCAAACAGAATCAACAAAGTTGTAGCTTCTTACAGAAATAAACCACCGTGAACGTAAAACAGTCATCATTTAAGATTAACTTGGTGCAAGAAACTTAAGGAGACTTCAATGGAAAAATAAATACATACATACCTAGGAAAACATACATTATACACACACACACACGTAATCAACGACTTCGGGTACAACGTTTCAAAATCAACAAACTATTACACTTCACGTCTTACTCTCACTCTGTATATACTATATTATATATTATATATATATATATATATATATATATATATATATATATATATATATTATCAGGAATTACAACAACGATAGAAAATTAATGAATCATACTTCCTAAGTAAGGATTGCACACTTGTGACATCTAGTGCTTTCAGTATGAAAAACTGACGCCTGCATTCAACGTCTTTTAGCCATCAACAGTTTTAATTCAGCAACCGCTGCCCCCACTCGCCGGAGTAACTTTTAAGAATCTAATTCATCTTGGCCAAGAGACAGCGCAAAACGTTGGCTCTGACCAAGGCTGCCACCACAACAGTTTTGCTGCAAACGGGCCATGCCTCTTGATGAATCTCTTTAGTAAACCTCAGCGGTGGGCATACATTACCTGCATTGGGTGGATTAATAGCGCAGCTTCGGCGCTAACTGCCTTGGGGAACTACATTATGAACAATTTATCACCCCGAGAGACGTATTAAGTCCAGACCAAGAGAGTTGCCACAGCTGTTAAGTCCATCGTTCCACCGGCGCGTGCGGCTAGCCCCTAAGTTCTGGGCTCGTGGAGTGAAGCAACGAACCGACCACTCCAATAATGCTCGAAAGTTGGCTGGGTTTACTTAGCCCAATCCAAAAAGGCTTACTTAACCATGTAGGCGTTCGTGGTTTCAATTATAAACGTGAGATGCGTGTGCGAGCGAATGGGAGAATGTAATTCGTGTGACCGATCACAGGTGGAAGCACTATCGCGCGAAAATTTTACTGTCGGTATAATTTACCTTTTACAAGCAAACTTTCCCACTTTTATTTGTTATAAAATAATAATCAACGTTGTTAAAAAGACAATACTAGTATTATACTTAAATGCAATCTACTAGTGTGAAAATGTAATAATAATAATAAACAGCTGTACTATGGTGTCTGACTGGAATCACCCTTATGCGTCATTTGTAATCTATGCATTTGTTTCGATCTTGAAACAGATGACTCCACTGCCAAAGCAGGTGAAAAATCGTGAAATATAAATTTCCGATAGAACGAGCGCAATAACAAGCAGATGCGTATCATGACAAATTAATAACCGTGTCATAATGGTTACTTAATCAACGATGAATTACGGCTGAAAGAGCACACTTTTTAATAAACGACAATTCTAATCAGTATCATTGCAGTAATTAATTTGTCGGGTGCCGGACTGAAATTAAACAACCCTACCCAATCCCTCTACGGAGCTGGCTCGCATTTTTTTATGCAAAATTTCAATTCTAATTAAACAAGAAATTGTTCAACGCAGCCGGTTCGAGAATTCAATAGGAAGAATCAGGTTTAATTTATGAGGCCGAAAATATTTTGTTTACTATTATTTCAAATTTTGTGAAACATAATTACTGATTATATTTAATTAATATTAATTTCCCCTGTTTATGATTTCCGAAGTAAATAGATTTAATAAAAAAAATATATTTTTGTTGAATTTTTGAGCTTTTTTCATCGCTGCTAGCAGACTAATTGTACTGTTCGTTCACGCAGTGCCGACTGACCTCCGTGGCGGAATGTTTATCACAGGAGTCCCGGGTTCGAATCCCTACCTGGGTATGGGAGTTTTGTAAATGTCCCTTCAATATATCATCACTCATCCTCATCGTCGGGATTAACCAGAAGTGGCAGAAAAGCGACGTAACCTAAACTCATTCAATCAATCTTTCAGGTTTTCTAAACAGTCTAACGGAGACAATTAGTGTTTCATAGGATTGTTAGCTTACTCATAACTCGTTTCAATATCTGAAGTTGGTTTCTTTACTTATATAAACGTACACTTTAATTGAGTATTGAGTATAGGGAAGGAGGGGCATCAGAAAAAGGACGCCTAACTTGAAATTTCTAAGCTCAAATCTTGGACAAAATGCTCTCATTCAACACAATTCACCCTCATTGTTGCAACTAATGCAGAGGTATTGAAACAAAGTCCGAACCTAAAAGTAAAAAATCAATGATTTTGAGCATCTCTGACGACAATGTTCATGGTGGATCCTTTTTAGAAGAAACTGCTCCTTGCAAGCGAATTCAGGTGGAATCTAGAATTTCTTGAGACGCGGCACAAAATCTCCCTTCTACGGCCATTCCTCTCCGCATCGGCCCAAGTGTTGCCAGAGCATCCACTCAACCGGAATCTGCTGCTTCTGCTTTTCCTCCACAGATGGCAGCATTGATGTATAGACCTCGGCAGAGAGCATGCATCAAGGATTCGGATCCTGTCGAATCCTTCTCTTTTGGGGGACGGGGGAAAGGGGGGGGGGGAAGAAATCTCAGTCAGCTTCAGCGACAACCGAATGCATTACTTCCGTCCAATAAAACAGGCAGCCATGCGTTATTTTTGGGAATCGCACGCTTATTGAGCAGTTTGCATATGATCACCTGGTTTGCTTTACCAAAATCGTTTGTGTTCTGTCTTTTTCTGAATTTTCGCTTTGTCTCTCGCGCTGTTCCTTTGTGCGTGCGTGTGAGCGATTGAATTTTTATCCATTTTTCTGCTTTATTTCATTCATGGAACATTCGTATGTCCTATAGTCCTCTTAAATATTTTCAATTGCAAATAATTCAGTGTTGTGCGGTGGCATACCCAATGAGAGGTTTCTGGGGGTCATAACCCCTTCGACCCAGTATTCCTTAAAAAGAACGTCAAAGGCAGAAAAAATGGGGAAAATGAGGACTGACTACTAAAGATAATAGATGCGCGACAATTCCCCTTTCGAAAATTCTGGGCACGCCACTGGTGTTGTGACCACAGAGTAATATATACGTAATAGTTGTAAATCGGGGCGTGCGTAAATGGATATTAGAAGCTATACTGTAGATAAATTGTTTTCGTGTTGTGTTTACCAATTTCAGAAGGCTTCACTGAGTCCAATGCAAATTGTATGACATGCCAATTTCACTCGAAAATTGAAGGATGGCATATTTTACTTTGCAACTCAAAAATAACCAAAATGTCACCATGTTTTCCACCAGAGCCCTTCAAATTATAAATAACCTAGATCCCAGTGCCAAATTTGAAAAACAAGCATCCTCAGTGATTTGCCAAAACTTGAAATATTGCGTTAAGATTTTTCGTGTAACTTGCAATGCAATATCTATTTAGCTTTCACTTACCTCAGCCGAGAGCTATTGTACTTCTAGAGTTATATTGTAATTATTTTAGTTTGTTAAAAGGCCTGGGAAATTTTCAAATTTCAACCTAGTGCAGTCTGCTTGTTCCATAGCACTTCTGCCCCATCTCTGATTAATAAAATGAGAGGTTTGCGAAGAGAGAAAGTAAACTAATTTTACGTTTTATTACGTAACAGCTATGGCCGTTCTACGCTTGCACCTTTGGAGCGAGTCATAACTCCCGACGCCTCCAATCAAGAAATGAACCGCTGACGTCATCTCTATTTTACGCCTATAGCTAACTCTATTGCTCACGCTGTACACTGCTCGTAGGCTCGCTGGCTAGACTCACGCAGTGAGCTGGAGATGTTCCGAATGCACTCAGACCCTACAAGCACTAAGATTCCGAAGATTTTTTTGTGTTTGGGGGGGGGGGGGGCGTGAAGCCCTAGCCCAGCCACCTCCTTCCCTCTAGCCAGGCCCCATTACACAAGTAGACAATCCTTCTAATTGAAAATGGAGAAAAAAAAGCTGTTTTACGAAAATTTTAAATTTGCCAACATATCGAGTTAAGAGTAAGATAGGTACAGAGAGTCACTCAAAATTCGTTTACAGACTACAAGTCTGTTAGGAGCAGGGGTGCAGAAGTTAATGCGGAAAGTTTTCCGGGGGAAAAACTGTTGGGAAACTGGAAAATATCGTTTCAACAGGACATTGATTATCTTAACTGTGAATTACGTACAGCTTATATAGAGTTAGTTTATATTCCAGTCCAAGAACTGTTCAAAGATAAGGATTTGCTACGACAAGCTGAATTTAGAAGATAGTAAACATTTCAAAAAATATCTGCCATCTTTCACTCAAATGCAACCACTAGATGTCATTCATTTGTTACATTGTGCTCAAGTTCTTTTAACTATGACGATAGGCAAGTAATTAGAATAGGCATTCAGATTATAATGTATTCAGTCATTAGTGGATATTTGGAATGAGAGATGCTGAACTGAATAGAGGAGCCACTAACCAATAGGCTTAGAAAAATAAACGGACGTATATGGAGGTCTTAACACGTGAATACATTACAAGAGGTTATTAGCGTGTAATCTATGTGGCGATTGTTTAGTCCAGCTAAAGAGAACGCGTCATCAGTTATGCAAGGCAGCAGTTAGCTTTTATCACTGCCAAAAGGATGCAGAGGACATATTCGGACTTAGCGACAGACTTAGTGATAAGGCCGAGGCATTTTAAAGGGGGAAAGAAAAAGTTTCAAGTTGAAGGCAAAACTTAATCACCAATAGAGTACAGAAAGAGACTGTATCCGAGAGAGACCGGAAATTGCATTTACGTCACCAATATCCTCCTGGTGTCTTATTCTTGTCAGTTTTTACATATACACCAATAAATTAATTTCGAAATAAACTCTGTCCCGTCTCTGGATTAGGCTAACGAAGACAAGTCTCTGCGCAAGTTGTGACGCGAGATGGCTCCACCAATGGGCACGTGAGAGGAACGGGATTGCGTGGAGTTACCAGCCTTCCCAGCAGAGTGTACTGCTTCGCTCTGCTCACTCGATTCCTCCCCCCCGCCCTTCTCTGCCGCTATGCGCGACCTTGCTTCAGAGATAGATGGGACGGGGTATAGTATACGTAGTGTCTTTCCGAAGACACCCAAATGGCAACCTATCTTCCACGTAGTACACACTGCACTGTATTTTGCAGACTAACTAGCGTCTGGACTCAAGCCAGTCTAATAGTCTGTGCGGCTTGTGTGGTGTCATGTTGCGTGCTTCTGTCCTCTCATTAATTTCATCTTATCACCATTCTTCCTCACCTTCGCGATTAGCAAAAAATGGCAGAAAGACGAAGTAAAATAACCAATTGAAATGGTGTGCAATCAAGGTAGAAAAAAGTTCTAGTACAGCGAAAGAAGACTAGTTCAACCTACACCCTTAATGATAGATAACCCACATAACACTGCGAATATACAGTATTGCATACCATCTGAGGATATAACATTCTATATACAATGAACTAATAACTTCCATTTTCTGTGCTTTCCAAACAGTTGAAAGAAATGAGCACACAGTTTGTTACCTCGGCGGTGGCAAAATATTTGAATTATAATCTTTACTGTTCGCAATATAAAGTTTCGAGATACAAGTTTCCTCACTGTTGACAATAATGGGTGGAAATAAAGCTATGTTTAGAAACCAAACTGGCACAAATACTTACGATATTTGGTCACGCCATTGGTTGAGATAACCAAGTTACGATTTCGCGCATTTGTTGCTTATGCTATCAGACAAGGCAATCTTGGAGCGACGTTTCACAATTGAAGACATAATTCTACTTTGGCAAGAGGCCCATTATGAACAGCTTACTTGGAAAGAGCTAATCAAAGAAGAGGAGTTAATGCTAGGGGTTGCGATGGTCTAGGTTTCGCAGGCACTTCCAAGGCAAATTACTAGTCCTTAGGGACGAACGCGCACAACCGGTTTTAATTCTCGGGGAGGCACTCCGGTAGTTTCGTTCACGAGTCCTTTACTGCTTTCACTTGAATATCTTGATTCTTCTCAAAATGTCAGAAGGGGCTCTAGCCCCATCAGGCACGGCAGTGATTAAGTTTGAACGTGGTTAATTCTCGATATTTTCTACACTATAAATGTGAAATTTCTTTAAATTAGAAGTATTTACTCCAGAAATTCAAGAATAATCGCTTGAGGGCGAATAGTGTGTAGAAGTCAAGATTTTCACACTGTCGAGATATTTCGTACATACAAAAATACATACAAATAAAATCAAGACCATAACTACAAGGTTTGTTGGAATGTGCAATAGAACATATGCTTTCTTAAATTCTTGACAGATTTTTCATACTCGTATCGATAACACACGTTGACACTGTTAATGCAGGATTAACTGCAAAGTTCGTGCACACACTTACTAAGCATGCTTCCTCGAAGAATCTGAACCTACATTAATAACGTAACTATTATTATGGGGGTGAAACCCTTCCACGAGCATCCTTTGCCAAATTAACTTGCGTATCGCGACCAATTAAAATTGTTGACTCTGCAAGCTCCATCTCAATGCTTAATGGAATTTGTCTATTACACACAGGAGAAAGAGAATTGGGTAAGGATGAAAGGGTGAGAGAATGGGGAGGAGCGGAAGGGTAAAGGGAGGAACTTAACTATGCTTCCCCGAGACAATAGGGGCGAAGAAGCACAGGCAGGGACACCGAGGAGAGAACACAGGGATGTAACTAAAAGGACTTAAATTTCAGTGGATCCAACCGTTCGTATTAAGCACTAAAACTAGTTTCTCCTGTGGCCCTTTGTACCACCTCCAGAAATTGATATAATACGCATAGTTTATGAAGATTACGTTGTTTATGAATGTTTTCAGTTCTATTATCTCGCGGAGATTGGTTATTGTGAAAGAAAGTACGTGTTACCTTAGTCTTCGCGGAAGTGAATATAGCGCTCAACACGACATTCCACAATAGCCACTTGTCCCTCCACCGGGTATCGAACCCGGGACCCCTGGATTACAAGGCAACGACGCTACCACTGCGCCATCGGGGAGGCCACAAAGTACTACGAGATGGCAGGTTTTTACTTACGCGGGCCATACTTTGGGATCAAGTATGTCTTGTTATTTGTGTGTAATCTGTCTATTAAAAAAAATCAACATAATTCTCGACCTTAATTCGAAATCTCGCATATCTTGTTAAATATTCCATGTATCTAACAACCTTCAAAAACTATAATAAAGGTTCCGGAAACTTATTGAAAAATGCTCTAAAGGTACTAGGTGTTCTTTGTGAGTGCCCCTTCATCAATTTCATATCACCACTCATCTTCACCGTCGCGATTAGCCAAAAGTGTCAAAAGCGACGCTAAATAAAAAATCGAATTGGCAAAGGGATGACATCGGCACTTTTCTTCCGACTGCACGTTGCTTAGCACTAATCCCTCATGTGGCATTTTCCGAACCGTTGCTTTCAATACTCACCACGGATAATATATACAAGATTAATTTTGCAGAGAAACATGGTTGAAAATAGATTTCGATGCCAGTTACTTTGAAGGTAAGACACCTCCCATATTACGATTAGCAAACAATACATCCACGGAAGTTTGCAACACTGCTCGATTACCATGGTAACACGGTCCAACCTCACAAGGCAACAGAGTTGCAAACCGCAGGATGGAAAAAAAAAACAATCACGAGAGGGGATGGAAAGGGGGGAACACTAACAAATGAAAAAGTCTACGGCAAGAAAAGAACATTAAGACGCTAAAGATTTCAGGCGTAAACGAAGGAGGGGGGAGGAGAGAGAGAGAGAGAGAGTCGCTAGCGTAGTAATCTCGCAGGGAACTGCGCTTTGCATTTCAATTTCTTGAGCTTCATTTAGTTTCGGAGCATTTCTACGGTGAATAAGACTACGTCATATGAATCCACACGTCAGGGTGTACGCTCAGCGGCAAAAGTTAATAGGCGAATGGACATTTACACTACGCATAGAAGTTGAATATCCAACTTTTTCCGTCGCAAATCACCGAAAACTCTGCCCTTTTAAGAGAGATTAAAATAACCACTTAGCAAGTATGTATACATAAGTGTAGTGGATGCGATTAGGGATCGTGGGGGGAAGTTCCCCCCGCCCCTCTCAGTTTTGGAACCCAATCGCTGCCACTGGAAAGTGTTCTACACTCACTGACACTTCTGGGTTGTAACGACAACATTGATTTTATATGGCAGTAATTGAATTGTTCGTGACTACTAGATATTCGGAAAAAAAATTTCAACAAATTAACTTCACATCGGGGAAATGTTTTTATTTTGTTTGAAAATCAAAATTAACTTACAATAAACATTCAGAGAATTGTACAAAATAGAAGCCAATATTAGTTCATTCTCTAAGGCTCGACACATTTTCTTCCTAAGCCGTTGATGCGACCAATCTCATCAGTTCGACCATTCGACCAAAGAAAACGCCCAAACTCCTTGAGCTGTTTTCATTGGTAACTTCCGCCGAAACTTAGAGAAGAGGGGATGAGGAGGGGTGGGGGTCCGCCCCCGCATCGTCCATGCGACCAACTTTCCGGTCGGGCATCCGTGGAAACATGATGTCGCCATGGCAACACGCGCGCATCATTTGTCATCGCAATCCGGCGGCAGCGTGGACGTATACAGCATCCTCACGCCGCAGATTTTGCTATTGTTCCAATCGATAGCGGCGGATGCGTGGGCGACGTAAACAACCGATGGAAGAAAAGTACCGTGTGGGCAGAGTTACGCGGGAGTGGGCGAAACCTGGGAAACAGCCAAGAAAAGTCGAACAAGAAATTGACGTCTTATCAACACGAGCAGTGGCGTGCCCAGGATTTTTGAAAGGGTGGAGCTACGTATACTTCTTTAGTAGTCACCCCTAATTTTGCATATCTTCTTGCCTTTGACGTTCTTTTTAGGAATACTGGCCCAAAAGGGGACCCCCCCCCCTTGGGCACGTCACTGAACATGCAAGGCTAGTGAGGAGGAAATTGATTTATATGTACTCGAAAGTGTTACGTAGGTCAATATACAGGGTGTCATTTTAATGGCGCCCCCGGACCACGGAAACGTATAGAGGACATCAAAACAAACAACTTTTCTCAGTAACATTTTTCTCCTTGGTGCGTCGTTTCGACGCTACAGTCGTTCAAAAAAAGCCCGATTTGGCGCCTGAATGCTGGCAACCACACACAACATTTGATTGCATTTGTGACGTCATATCCCGTCGTGAAGCGATGCGTTACAGGGTTGCCAGGAACACTCATATTCTGTGAAAAATGACAGCTACAATCAGCCACATTACGTACCGTAAAACAAAACCAGAAAACACGTTCTGTAACCCAACAGGAAGTAAACAAACGGTACGAAAAATGGTAGAAAGAAAATAAAATTCAAGTGGAAGTGGTCATATCGAATTTTCTCTCAATGTCAAATATTTGCAAATCTAGTTACCAAGTTGGCATCCACAATTTAGTCTTATCCACTTCGTCCTTCTGATACTAGTTGTCTGTGACAAACTGAACAGATGACAAAATAGAAATTATAGAACTCAAAATTCCAAAGGTAAGCAATAGCCTACATAGGTAAATATAATGTATATTCAGGGCATTATGAGGCAAGTGGCAAAAATGGTTGAAAATACAGGGATATAAGTAGTAGTAATACAAGCTCTCCGACGACTGTGTTTATCTATGCACCGGATACACATGTAATAGTTTGCAACTGTGAACAGGACAGTATATTCGCTACTGATTCATCATTAGATTGTCACTGTGGTTGTACGTGTTTTAGCCGAAATGTAACAACGTGAACCTCGGATACTTCCCTTATCAGAACAAAAGTACCACAAGGCATATGGACACAAACCTGTAGATATCAACCTTGCAACGAGATATGCAAATATTTGACATGTAGCTGGGCGTAAACAGCCACATCTAAACAGCAATCTAAGCTTTAACTCCAATGAAATTTATTGTTGTTGATATTTGATATGTAGGCTGAGACAAAATCCGATTAAGTTTTTTTTTACCACCATTCTCATATCGTTGGTTCACTTCTCTCTCCCCGGAGATGACTGCTGATCTTCTGGCTGGTAGGCTATGATGTTCGGTCTTCTGGACGAGTTTCTAGCTTCGTTTTACAGCTAATAATGTCGTTGGAAGTTCGTCATTTTTCACAAAATTTGTGTGTTCCTTGCAACCCTGCCGTGTGCTGTTTCGCCGCAGGAAATGACGTCACAGATACGATAAAATGTTGTGTGTGGTTGCCAGCATTCAGGCGGCAAAACGCCCTTTTTTGAAAGACTGTAGCGCCGAAACTACGCACCAACGAGAGAAATGTTACTGAGAAAAGTTGTTTGTTTTGATGTCCTCTATACGTTTCCGTGGTTCGTGGGCGCCATTAAAATGACACCCTGTACATTTAGTTATTTAAATCAAAATATCCAATTAAATATACCCCGTGACGAAACAGCCTTTGAGGGCCAGAGTCTACTTTACCGACCAGCATACTGCACGCTGTTTCCGTAATGTTGAACGAGTCAAAACAAAAATCCTTTCCATAAAAATGATCGATATATTACATCAGAGATTCGACAATCCGATATTCTGCATCGGAGAGGAAAAAAAAACTTTAAACAAACATCACTGGGTTGGAGTGGCCATTTCTGCTCGAAAACAATGCAACATCGTAAAGAGTAAGTTCGATGTTTATCTATTTCTTTCCTTACATCATTGTCACTATACTGAGCAATGCAAGTAAAATATACATAACAATACTGTGTATCCCATTTTTCGTATACTGTAGTTTTCTTTTATTTTTCGCCTAATCAGATTTTAACTACGATTACTCTGCTTATCAGAGGTTTTTTTTTTTTTTTTAATTCGAGGTAGTCTGTTCTGTCAACCTCGAATTATAATTATAGGAACTCTACTGTATTCGTTTGATTTTTTATGTATTAACATTTTTTATAATGCATATAAAGATACTGATCGGAAAATATGCATTTATTATTAAACATGATGGTGGAAATATGTAGTCTTTAATACACTTAAAGAAAATTGCACATGCAAGTTGTTAAAATAAAGGTGCATCATTAACCTAACGAAAATGCTTGATTGTAGATTCATTCTGATTTGCATAGCACTGCTATTTTCAGGATTAATAAAATTTCTTTTATAGCTGAAAAAATGCTCTATAGCTCAGACCCAATGTTTAAATGCATCATCGAGAAAGATGCAGGAAGGCGTATCGAAAAAAGTGATCAAAATGCATTTAGTTTTCTGCGTATAGGTTCGAGGGCCTCACAAATTTGCACGTAAATACAATTCTGGTTCATTTTCTTTTATAATTCAAGCTTTGAAAGGGTACTAACTTATCTTAGAGGGTACTTAAGTAAAGTTTATTAATATTAAGATGTTCATGGCATACTTGTCATTCTTCAAAACGTATTTATGACAGGTTCTATATAGTGCCAATGGAGTGTACAGAGGCTGCGCAGAAAACTCTGCTCCAAACGAGTTTCTCTAATCCCCTTTCAGAGTCCTCCCTCTCTTCGTTCCAGTGATACCAACCCCAGCGTCATGATGCTGAACCTAGCAAATTTGAGCTTCGTTGCCACCAAGCACTATGTTTGCATAATGGGAAAATCTAGCAAAACTTGCAAACTTTCTTCTCTGGGAGGGAGAAATTCACTTCCAACGACGATAATTTGAGAAATGAAAAATAAAATTATATCCAGATCTTGTCTCCGGTTCAGGGACATGCTTTTTCCAAGCACACCCTCTTCTCTTAATCTTTTCCTTATTCTCTCCTGGGGAGGCACATTTAATGGCAAGAAATAGAGAGTTGTGGGCTACAAATAAAAACAAATATTCCGCTTTGTAGTCGACAAATCGTCTCAAACATTCTCTAGTTCAATGTTGGATTCGTCTCTGAAGGTAGATGCATAACTTAAAATTACAATAATCCGAAACATAATTATAATATTAAATTACTATTACTAATTATCAATAATAGTAATAATTCATTATTATTATGTACATCTTAGCACGATTTATCAGCATAATTTCACAGATTAGAAAGTACTTTTTCTTATAGGGAGGTTGGCAACGCTGCTTCGTTCACTGCTGAACCAAGATATGCAGGATGGACAAAAAAAAATTATGTTTTCCCAATAAAAACACAAACCACACGCAATGCGGTAACAGTGTTGGGTACACAACCCCACGACCATCCTCGGAAACCCACTTTATTACTTATAATGACAAAAACGCCTGAGAAATATCTCCAGAACTCTCTTACCAAAATCCCCTCCCCCTTCTACGCTGGTCGCCGGAATTATTGTAAAATGTGGAGGATTCCCAGAAACTGCGGGAAGTGAGAAAAGGGGGAGTTGGGAACGGCCTCCCCCCAGAAGCCAACTGGCATACCAACCGGATTTAGTGGCGTGAAAAGGATTTGGAAGAGAATTGTCACCATGGCAACCGGGAGAGCCTCATGCGTCCTCAAACATGAACAAGCGGCGGCGTACGCCACCGAAAATGGACAGAAACAAACTTTTTCTCTGCAGCTGGAAAACGCAGAAATGGCGTCCAAGTACAGACTTCAAAGGCCTCAGTTAGTCTTTCGGATATTCTGTTATTTAGTCTCGTACAGCCAACGGCAATAGGTACATTGTCCATCTCCATTTGCATGCCCTCATATTCGTATAGACTTGCAAGACCTGACTATTTTTAGACTTCCATTTGGTTTATTTTACTTGCAATGGTTGGGAAATTATATTAGGGTGTGCAGGGTGTCCCAAAAGTCCCGCACCATAGATCAAATGGTAAAATGGACTGTGCGAGACTGCGACCAATCCAGTGTTTCGGAAACGTGGTATCTAGAGAGAAGACTCGTTGAAGGAGCCCTACGCTCAAAGCACAAACTCGTTGCACTTTTAATTCTGGACGTATCGTGTGACAATGCCTGAAGATTCACTATTTGTCCTACATCTGAACAGGGATTATTTTTCCGTGTGCTCAACCGCCTCAGATTTCGCCTAAAGATCTGCGTGTTACTCGACGGAGGACATCTTCGCCAGACCCTGACGTCCGGAAGTGGGAGCAAGGGTGGGCCGCTCCCCCCACCCCCCGAAAATGAAGGTCTACATAAAAAGTATATATTTTACACATTTCATTTCAGTCAGAGTATTGTGTGTTAATTATTATAATGATGTTGAAGGAACATGATAATTTCAGACAAACACTGTTTTTTAAGGCGGATTCACTACTATGGAGGAAAATATGCCTCCTTTGGCCCCCTGGAAAAAGTACCTTGCTTGCCCCTTCCTGGAAAAAAATCGGCGGATGTTCGTGACACCAGATACTATTATTTGGCTGATTGTGCTCAATTATTCAGACACCTTGTATAT
This sequence comes from Lepisma saccharinum, assembly GCF_977018435.1. NCBI lineage: Eukaryota > Metazoa > Arthropoda > Insecta > Zygentoma > Lepismatidae > Lepisma > Lepisma saccharinum. The sequence goes on along the minus strand of NC_139229.1, from coordinate 62,701,773 downwards.
TTTCCTATCGTTTTCAAGTTTTCTCGTAACAATAATTGTGTATTTATCGACCCAAATACAGTGCAAAATGTGGAGGCTTCCTACTTACGCTGCAACCCAGAAATGAACCGCATTCCCTTCCCCAGAGGAAAGATTAAATCACACACACTGGTACAGTCACGGACACTTCTGGTTTGCGACGATGTGATTGAGAGTCGATGGGTTTGTTACAACCCAGAAGTGTCCACGACTGTACAATAGAATCTTAAATTCATTTCTTAAACATACATAGAAATGGACCCGTTAAGCTCTTTCACGATCCAGAAATTTAGGTTATTTCATTGCGAGATTAACTTCGAGGTTATCTTAAATTTACACAAAAAACAACGAGTGCTTTTTAAAAGAAAAGAAAATAGGTCATGCTAGGTATAACTAAGCATTAAGTTAACGCCCATATGAGACATTAATTGTAAAATCTTAATTATAGCACGTCTATTTTTCACAACATTAAATACCTCAACGTGGCGTCATCTAGCATCACTTGTTTAATATAACTAACGAACGACCTGTATAAATTTCACATTGGATTTGTTACCACTTTTATTGCAACATGAATGTTCATGTAACATATGCACATTTGTTGGAGCTTTGTAAAATTAATAACTTCAACAAAATCCATCTAAAGAAAGAAGGCAAAGGAAATTTTTAATACTTCAAAAATACAACTTTTTAACTTATAACGCTGAAAATTAATTTTCTATCCTGACAAACAAATTCACTAAGAATTACTAACAGAAACTATTAATTTTCTATCCTGGCGAACAAATTCACTAAGAATCTGTTACTTAACATTATAAATCTATGAACTCTAGTCGTTAGCTGACATACGAGAGTGCAATGAGATTTGACATGAGTGACATGTTACGAGACCTAAACGTTGTTATGGACATACTTCAAGCACTGTCCCTCAGATGGCATAAGCAGCAGTCGACTATGCAATCTCAACCGCACCGTGCGACATCTAGCAGTTGTTTCTGGAACTGCCACAGTCGGTGATCACAAGGTCGAGGGAGAAGTGGCCAATTTTAAATGGCGCCTGATTAAATCTGCATGGATTGCAAGCCAACATTTAGTTGCCCATTTTCTTGGCACGGCAATGCGGATGGATTGGCAGGATTTGCCTAGCAGCTCGCGTTTCGCATGCAGGAGAAAGCCAGCTCCGATTTCTGACTCGTTGCTTTCTCCTGATAGCCGAAATGGCGGGTAGAATTACATGCCGTTCCAAGTCTACTCTTTGTACATTTCTTTCCCGATTATCTTCAGAACTGAAACATGATTTTCCTGCAAGTTTAAACACCCTTAAAAGATAGGAACACATTGGTGGTCTGTTAAAAGATTGAATGTCAAATTGCAAAGATTCCTTTAGTAAAAACTAGAAGTTCTAAAGGAGTGTGCAATGCAAGTGACTCTTCATTCATAGGATATCACACCACACCAAGATCGGCAACGTACTTATCTTTACGATAGCGATATTATCTTTGTTTCGATACATTAGTTAAGCGTCAGATCAGTTACTATTGGGAAGCAAGTTAAAATGATTACTTACGAATTACAGTTGTGAGAAAGTCCATGCGAATCTTAATAGAAAGATCATATTTATCCTTAACTAACTTTGTGAAGTTTCACTTCGATCAAATACAAGATTCTATTCGGCGAAATGTGTCTTGTGGTACCGGTACAAATACAGGGCCATGCGCAAAGCTTCTAGGGGGAAGGGGGATTTCCCCCCTCTGCTTGATAAATTTTATCCATGGGGGAAATGTTATGGCATAAAGTCATTATCTCATGCTGTCCCTAGACAGTCAGTAGAATTTCCCCCAGCTGGGAATTTCTTAAATACCACACTGCATACAACCTAATAGTGTTGCCCACGAGACGAGACTTTGGCCTGTCTCATCTCGTGGAAATGCTGTCTCGTCTCGAAAATATTAGTTTGTCTTATGACACATGGTCAATCTCGTCTCGTCTCGAATTTTTAAAAGCCTGTCCCGTCTCGTCCCGTGGGCAACACTACAACCTACAGAAATTACAACCAATTCCAGCCAATTCTTCTCCGCATGGAATTACAAGTAACAAAGATGTGCTTGTGAGTACATTAAGAAGTTAGTAAACAGGTAATGACATGATTGTGTTGTAAACTTTCCTTCTATGGAGCTTTCCTGGTGATTTTCCGTCAAAATAAATAAATAAATAAATTAGAAAAGCAGGATAGAATTTATTTCCTTGAAGGGCCATCCTGACGAATACATTCTATTGTTTAGCCATGTTCTCAAACGAAGCAATTGTAGACAACCTCAAGGACGGAAGTTTGTCTTGAGATTTTATTCCCACCACACACAACGAAAAGGTCACGGCATTGACAAGTTACGCAATAACTAATTATGTTGGATTCTGCGTCGTTGCCAATACGTCAGCAAAAGTAGAGCGAAACTATAATTTGAGAGAAACTGCCCTAAAAAAGGATAATGTTGCATCAAAGAAAAAAGGCAGTCAGTAGCACATTCATAAGATTTATGTTGCAAATGTAGCACTGTCACAACAATGCGAGAAACCAGTATCCATTTGGTTTTTACTTCATTTTGTTTACGTCATAGAACACGCATTCGTAAAGTCTGCGCGTTTACTCCGTTAACGTCCAAGAACTGAAGAAAGCCGCTGCCACGAACGTGGGTGGGGTTAAACAGCGGGCGAGTTGTTTTCGTCCAATCACACTCAACCTTCAGGCAATGGGCGCAGGTGTCATTCTGCTCGTCTACTCCACGTGGAGTCCCAGTCACATCACTGCGGATACGCTGTTGCTGTCATGTCAATTTGTTGTTTGCAAATTCAATGTGGAGGCCTTTCTGCTTTCGCAGCTGGAGAGTAGATGTAGCAACACTGTGCGTTGAATGTGATTGTTGTATTCCCCGATTTTCTTTACTGCTTTCAAATGAAAATTTTGATTTTCCCAAAATTTCGGAGGGAGCTATAGACCCTTCAGCCGCCGCGTACGCCAGTGAGTACTATCACTACTAATAACGCACATCATAATGATAACTGACTTTATTTTTCATCTGATTGACCTAATAAGTTTTGTGTTATTCAAATCTATTAAAAACAGACATTAATTCGTTGAACAACTATGCAATGCATTCCTAATTGATTTGATTGGTTGATTCTACTTAGCTCTTCTGCCATTTTGGGCTAATCGCGAAGATAGGATGAGGGATATGATATGATGAAATTGATGAAGGGGCACACACAAAGAACACCCATGCCAAGGCCGGGATTCGAACCCGGGACCTCTCGCGTCATAGCGCGCTGTGATAACCACTCCACCACGGAGGCCGCCCCAGATAATTAATAAATGCTTCTTTTTATCTGCTCATGCAATAAGTATTAAATTTACCTATTTTAATAATATTTTAAATATTAATATTAAATAAAATTTAATAACCCATTGATTATGTGAGATACTAGCTTCGGGCCCTTCTCCCGAAATCTTGCTAGATACGTGCCTGATAAAATATTCAATTTCAAAATAAAAAAAGTTTGCGTCCCGTTTCTGTAAATTATCTAACGGGCAGATTTAAATTTTAGCTGAAGAACATTGTAAATTTTACGTTAACTTCTAATTACGAGACGTCCAATCACGTTCAACACGAATACAGCTGACCAACCTGTTATGTAGCCGCCTTGGTCAAAACTCTGTGGCAATCAAAGAACATTTGACAGACAAATGCTAAAAGAGAAATTTTAATTTGAGATCTTCACTGGGAACTGTGTAGCCTGCTGCATTTCTACACGATTCTTCCATTTCTCTCTCTCTCTCCCTCCCTCCCTAGCGCCATTTCATCATCCAAGACTTATCCTCTAATGAATTCCCTCTTCTGCGCTTTCTCCCTTTGCCATCAAATTCCAATCAGCCTGCACTTTGATGTTTCTTTTGTGGGACAAGTTCTGCTTGTTGGGTAATCCGCTGTCGGCAGCACTTTCGCTCCCGATCCCTACGCGACCAGCGAGGGGGGAGTTTTTACACCAGCTCAATAGATAACAACCCAAGAAGTGACCCGCGCAAAACCATAAAAGAGAATACGGACGCTTTTCGCAGTGCCTAGCGGGTGAAATTCCGCGATCCCTCTTCTAGAACACATTCAAAAATATATATATTCGTTTGATCTTATGCAAAAATTCCTCCCCTCCATCGTTCTGTTTGACGAGTTAAAGAATATTTTTTCACTTACGAACTTTGAACACAAGCACACAGACTGCAAGTTACTTTTATTCTGGTAATTTCGCGTCACTCTGCTGACTAATAGTGACAATAGGAAGGAATCACAATTAAACAGATGAAATAATGAGTTCAAAGAGTCAGTAGCGCCAACTTCAAATCAGTTTTTGGAGCATATAAATTCTATCCTTCTTGAGGGGACAAAGTGCCCCCCCCCCCAAAAGTCTGCTTCTATGATCCGAGTAGAGATTGCAAGTCGAACGCTGCAGGCGCTAACCCCTCCACCGCCACAGCCTGTTAACATTGAGAATCAAGGTTTTCTATCCTCTCAAAATAATACCAAAACAAATTGAAGAAAACCAACAATTTAAAAAAATTGCATACTGAACAAATGTGCTGTACAAAATAAAATAGCTTACAAAATAAACTAGCTTCTTCATTTCGTAACGAACCTTAAAGTTCGTGGGATCTTATGAATACCTAAACTGTTAACCAATTAATCAATGGGTGATGTAAATTACTCATCATTCATCCTCTGATGAGACCACTCGTCATTGGCATGACGAGTTAACGCTTGGCAATGCGAAAGGTACAAAATCACTCTAAGGAACTAAGCTACAGAAAAGACAATGGTCACTCGTTGGGTTTTGTGAACCGTTGAACCTGAATCATGGCTGGGTGTTAGGATAATTACCTGTCTATCTGAAGTCTTTAGCTGAATAAAATATGCGAAGTCCTCTGTTAGCTTCTCCACTATGCCGACCAAAGCGTTGTTCCACTTCTGACCTACTGCCTTGCTGACCACCTCTTCTCTCTCCACTCAATCCCAAAAGTCAGTCCCCTCTCAGCTTGTCTCACCTCTATATTACCAGGCCATCGATCTCTTCCTCTATGCCGAATCGTGTTATTAATTGCCACCATGCAAACCGCTGACTCTATAACCAGCTATTACCTGTTTCCTGAATGCTCAGGAGGTTTGCATGGCACAACACAATGCATTGTAAACATGCCTCAGAGGTTGAGACAACTGAGAAAAACAAGTGAATGCCCTGGTCAACGTGAAGCGTTCAGAGAGACTTAAATAAAATAAACATATAATCTTAGGAATTGATACGATTTCTTGTACACTTGACTTTGCAAGTTGCTTGCGAACGCATATTTTTTCCCACCCTTTAAAAAGAATGCACGACCAGCGTTTGGAGATATGTTAATCAAGTATACCAATTGTCAGTGGCGTAGCGTTATAGTACGCCCGTACGCCTGGCGTTCCCAGATTTAAAATTTCAAAAATGCGTAAATGCTGTGAATATAAAGTAAAACTTGACTAATTCCATATATGTTTGACCTTCATGGCATTATAATAGCTATTTTTCGCGATCCGCTTGCAACGCTCCACTCTCAACACTCGTTCTAGCATCTTTTTTCAATGCCTTTCCTGGCCGGACGCCGAGCAGGTTCGGCGTAAAAGACATTATATTTCTTGCTGTCTTTCTGGAGGGAAAGCTTCGATGTGTACAGCACGCGCGTAAATGCTCTCTCATACGCCAGCGTACGGAGCAGCAGAGGTCTACCGTGATTGGTTCATGTGACCGTTCCTGCCTTCTACCGCTGTCGCTGTCGTATGCTTCAGAATTCCTACCTGGTTCTTCGCGCTCATGCAACTCGTGCTATGTGATGCTACAATACGCAATATTGACTGACGTAACTTTACCAAACTCAAATATACCGCTTCTTAATGACCACTGCATTGTATAATTTATCGCACGAACAGCGATGTGCATTAGAAACTAAAAGATCAACACAGTTTTTGTCAAATAAGTTGGTGAAGTCCTCGTGGTAGAAATTCAGCCTGTGGCAAAACAATTTTTTTATTATTATTTTTTCGTTATTATCTACCTACTAAATATTGTGTCAATGGAAATGTTTAGGATTCATTTGAAAACTCTTAACATCGAATTGTTAAATTTTATTTTAAAATGTTTATCAGCATTCTCAAGATGTAATAAACAGTGGTCGGAATTACTAATCGGCACTGTTACGTCAGTAGAGTGTACGATATTTGGATCATCCACCCACCTCCGTGTCAGAGTGCTTTGCACGGTGCGCCAAGACGACAGAGGTCCCTGGTTGGAATCCCGGCATCAGCACGGGTGTTCTTTGTCAGGGTCCCTTCATCAATATCATCACTCATATTCATATTCGCGATTAACCAAAAGTGGTAGAAAAGCGAAGTAAAATAAACCAAATCAATCAGTAGCTGGATCATCCAGAACAATGACGTCTACTGTTGTGCAGAGGCGCTTGTGATTCAGGTAGGTTTTTAATTACTTTCGTCATGCAGAAAGGTATTAAAAAAGGTATAAAACATTTGTTCAAAACATTTGTGGCATAGTGAGGCATCAATTTTCTAGCTAAAATATGCATGGATGATGTTTTATTGAAAACCCAGCTGGCTTCAGGCAAATAAACAATACCTGTGGCAACTAATACCATAAGTAAATTATTAAGCAAGAAAGGGCCGACCCTTCCTTCAGACTTGGCGTTCCCACCCGAAATGTCCATGCTACGCCACTGCCAATTGCTAAAAGTAACAACTCTTATCGCTACACAGGAAAAGTAACAAAGAGAAAGTAACAAATTAAAATATTCAAGTGTTATCAAAGTGTTGTGGATCTTCTGCGATTTGAACTTTTATTGTTGATAACAGATGGCGCAGTCATTTCTTCTATGAACATGAAACTAGGTGAAGGTCAGAAACATACTTCGGTACAACACTACCATTTATTTGGTCGGAAAACATCTGGTGATTAATTTGCTTTAATCGACAAAATGTGGAGAAAGCTTCCATGCTATCTTCGACATGTCATGCAAAATCTCTTCCAACTATGTATTTCTCCAACGGTAATGAATTTCAAAAATATTAGATATACATAGAGGTAAGGATTCTGTACTGTGGGGATGGAGAAATTTGTGACTTAAAATTTCCAAGAAAATTCGATAACGCTCTTTAACACACTTGAATTAGTAGTAATTATTAAATTTCATTCAAACAATTAGAACATTAGACAAGTTGAACATAAGAATTTTAATGTTAGATATGAACAGAGCACATTTTTTTTTTATATTGGGTGCATCCAGAACAACAAAGTTTCTGGATATGGTTTCCGCGCGAATTGAGAAATACAGTACGCTTGCTCAACACATGGACTTGAACGCTACCTGTATGGAAATTATGTTTAAAATCGGTAGAGATTACTGCTACAACTGCATCAAGCATTCCCATTGGCTGGTAGCTTTTTGGGGGTAGTAATCTGTGGTGCTTAGGTTAGGTTTGTTGGGTTTGGTTCTCTTAGGAAAGACTACGACGAAAGATGGCTGTAGCAGCAATACAGACCTTTAAAATATGCGTACGCAACTGTTGGGTGGTTTGAATATTGGCGTAGCCATGCATGGGCTTACCGGGCCCCGGCCCACACCAGATGTTTTTTACCAATTTACATTGCTATAAAGAAAAGGGAATTGGTTCTAAGGAGGAACTGCCTACACAGGAAGGAATGGTTAAAGATCCGGGGGAAGAAGATATCAAATACTCGAAGATATATTAAGTGGGTGATACACTGATATAAACGGAAAATCTGAAAGTTAGTGAAAAACTGTCTGTTAAGACAGAACGATGAATTAATGAAGACAAATATATTACAGAAACAAAATTAGCCATTTTTGTAATATAGATTTTGAAGTGCTTTATTCGGATTGACGAAGAGTCACATTATGCAAAGGAAATGTGACAAATAAACATCAAATATATAGTATGCCCTATATCATGGTACTTGTACAGTCACGGACACTACTGCGTTGTAACGATTCTATTTGAAAGTGAATGGCATCGTTACAACCCAGAAGTGTGCATGACTGTACACGTACTTTCGGATACTGGTACGTGACCTTGATAGGAAAATTTTTTTTAAAAAAATATTTCAAATCTCTTTTATCTCATTAAGACACATTTATAGTTATGCTAATGCAAATAAAAGAAGGTAATCTAAGTACAGGTTTAGTAATTTTGTATCTGGCAATATAATCATGCAATTTTAAATTTTCAAATGTCGAAATGTTGGCATTGAAAACGACCTAACATTGCTGGGCGGTACGGCGAAAGTGCGATTGATTGATTTGTGTTATTTTACTTCGCTTTTCTGCCATTTTTGGCTAATCGCGAAGGTAAAGATGTGTTACGATATGATGAAATTCATGAAGGGATACTCATCAATAACACCTATGCCCAGGGCTGGACTCTAACCCTGGACACCTGTTGTCTCAGTGCGGCGTGATAACCACTCCGCCACGGAGGCCGGCAGGCGAAAGTGTGAATTTTGGTTTAGTGGTATACCAGTCTTAAAATTTTAAGAACCAACCACTACCCTATATTATTGGTCTTACTATTTTCAATACCGAAAAATATTAATAGTTGCCTGGTATTGCATTTAAGTAGATAAACTAACATGATTATACATTTTGTATTCATAATAAGCCCCGATGTAGTGCAAATTTAGCATTTTTTTAGTTTCTCGTGAATTTTCTGCTTATGCGAGTTTAATATGATCGATAACATCTTCGAAAATAGTGACACAGATACATTGTAAGTTATTAGTTCAGTACAATTCTAACCCTTAATTTTCAAACACGCATTAAAAAGATTGGGCCCTGCCCGAAATAAAAAGTCCTATCTACGCACCTGATTCTGGAAGCTTCTGTTATGAAAACGTTGACAGCGCCCTGTAGCGTTGTGTAGTTACGTAGCTGTCACACGTGACAGAACACCCACCCACCCACCCTCTTCTCAGTCTTTCGAAACTGGCACGTTTTAATTTACCCCTTACGGGCAACATTTTCAGTTACCATTGTGAAGCCTCTCCATTCAACCCTATTCAAACGCCCAACCCCGTACTTTGTTATACTATTCGGGTATGCAAAGAAAAATCACCCCCATTAAATTAAGTTTGGAGAGTCTTCCAGCAAGGCTATTATTGGATTTACATCACGGTGGTCGAACACTAATTACTTTCCTCTGCGGAGGTGGGGGAACAAATGATAATTAGCTTGCAGCAGTAAGAAACTTCTCTAAAGACGGCGCAAAGAAAAGCCAATATTGTCGGAGAATCCTTCCGCTGCAAATATGTCAGTGGCGCATTGTTACCTCATAAATCTTCATAAAATCACGCAATTTCAACATAATACAGGGTGGCACAGGGAGACCGGAAATTTTGAATCTAGGATTAGCAACACTGTAGCGCCGGCATTTGTTCGGGACCTATGCGACATCATTGAGAAGGCCTTGCGTTTAGTAATGATGCTGCATTGGAGGAGAAGTGCATGAGCAAGCATCGGCGATTGGATTACGGGAAGGTAACAGAATGATTTGTAGTGTTTGTTACTTGAAACTGCCTTGAATTTGATTCTTATTTAGAGTCGCTTCTCTGCCACCTTTGGCTAATCGCGACGATGTAGATGAGTGATATGATAGAAATGGACACTTGGTGAAGAACGCCCAGGTCGGAATTCGAACTTGGGACCCCTGGTGTCGTAGCGTGCTGTACTAACCACTCCGACACGTAGGTCGGCGAATCTTCATTGGATTTTAACAAAATGTCTGCGAAACGGCTGCAATTTGCACGCTGTGGCATGTGTTACATTATATACTCTCTCTTTCATTCTTAGTGAGGGCGAAACATTCTAGTTCATCAAACAGGAAGAAGTTACACTTGATTTGTTGTTGCTGTACCACAAGCATAAAAAAAAACCTCTGCCGCTTCGTTGAATTTTCAATCCTATATTCTGTCCCTAAAGTAAAGTAAGCAAGTAAATACTTTTGAAGGCACGACCAATGAATGCTGAATGCATGTTACGGAGGGGGATTGCAGGGAGAGGGAAACGCGGCTGCAACTACCAGCCCACTAGGTTCCTCCCCTTTTCTACAGTTATGCGCGGCGCTGCTCCATACACTTCTGGGACAGACCGTAACCGAGCGAATGGCGATGCACATTATCAGCTGCTCGCCCTGACATCCCGCCCCTGCGTTGCCAAAATGTACGACGTTCAACACATCGTCACCTTCAATTTGAATATTCTATAGTGCATAAAAATAGATAATGGTTATAAATTACAGTTCCGTGCACTATAAATGTTCAAAAGCTGAATCATTGAAATTGGATAACTGTGTTGATACTTAAAAAACGGTCATGGTTATTGTTTACGATAGTTTGATGGTAGCGGAAATTGACCGTCTCAGACCACCATTTCTCATTTCTCTGTCAATCTTTTATAGTGAAGTTCCAGTTACTCGTGACTTTCAAACACTGGGTTCAAGTGGTTTCCTATTGTCTTCATACAGTAATGGGAAATACAAAAAATATTATGGAGTGTTTGTGTGTGTGTGCTTGTCGGTTGTCTTTACATTTTAAAGTATTTCTAAACATCACAGTTTCCAGTGATATATAATATATTTTCACGATCTTTGATCAGTAAGAAGCGAAACGTAATGTCCAATAATAAAAGCAAGAAAAATATTAAGTTAACAGCTGAATCCGAAAGAGTGCAATTGCGTGTCTTGAATACCATTGCTCTCAAAGACTATCACCGACGAACCTGCCCTCTAGTGGCAGAAAAGGCTGTTACACCGAGCAAATGGAGCTTCCAGAACAAGATGCAAAAGTGTCGTATATCCGACGACAATGCTACGACTTGAAGTGTCTTCCACTATCAAGAGTCCGCGCATAATGTTTACTTTGAATCACCAATGATCGCAGAGCGTAGTGCACCCTCGTACATCTGCTACCTTTATTCCTTTGAAATTGCTTTGCCGAACTGCTTCTGCTACGGTGAACGAGAACTAAAATGGACGTTGGCTGATCGTGGAAGAGTGAGACTGTGAAATGACATGGAGGAAAGTGAACAGTTCGTGGAACCGTTCAAAATGTGGAAAATAAAGAGAAAAGTTTTGGCAAAATGCAAGATCTCTTGCAGTAAGCTCCATTCAGCTGTGTTCTAGCCGAATGAGAAAAGTTCGCGACAGCTGGCGCCATCGGACGGGATAGTCTGAAACTAAATTGTAATCAGTGGAACAGTGCGAGAGAGTATCTTCATTTGGAAATGACCAGAGATGTATGTTAGTCCGAATGTGAAGATATCAAACAGATAATATGCGTATATATTCCCCTGATGGTACTGAAAATGTAATGACAAAAACAATTACCATTTTCTACTAATTGTTACCGGCAAACCAACTCATTTCGTATAATGGCACCAATCAGTCAAAAACTTTGAAGCCACGTTCATTGTAAATTTTTTCCGCATCTAGAATAGAGCTAGGCTGGCGTCATTTGCGTACTTCTTTTATATCTGCAACAATCCTAGTGGTATCTTAGAAATTTTGACAGTCAAACTACAAGGCTTAAAGTCTAGAAATGATTTACACTAAAAAAATGACAAGCGTAACTCGATGAGAGAAAAGCTTCACTGGTGAACACTTAAAATCACAAATACCTTGTATGTGTGGTACAGCACATTTGTGAATATTTAGAAGACTTCGTAGCGGTCTGTGGTCGCCATAGCAACGAGAATTAACAAGGAACATTGAACGTTCTGTTGTATAATATTGTATAGCGTTTATGCAAAGTTCTTCGTCGTACTCTAGAACCTGTCGCGTAATTTAACACTCATTAAATGTTTATAAAGGGAAAGTTAAGAGTTAAACTCGTGTTAACCTACAGTATGTCACTGCAATTATCCCTCAAATATTTGTTCCTTTATATAATTTCAATAGTGCAAATTACACGTGAAAAAATTAACTTTTGAATTGTTTTTTTCTTTTCCTGGTTCGCCATAAGGATGAAGAATTGCGTTTTCGCGTCTACTCAACACTTCATATAAATTACAGTTCCGAGACTGGACAATGTAATAAGAAGTCACACCAGTGATAAAGTGAGTTTCACGTGCGCAATTCTAATAAGCTTCAGTTCAATATTTGCAACACACTTATAATTATAATAATCAAATAGCACATGTGTAAAAGGCAAAGTGTTCCCCTGCCTGTGCTTAGCACCACGCCATGAAGGCGTATGGGGGGTGCGGGGGTAATGCGCAACACTTTCTTGATCCGGTCGTGAGTGGGGGTGATGTGATCAGCACCATGCCCCTGACCGCCTCTTCCCCCCAGGGTTTTCCCCCTCTGTGAACTTGAGTTGTGTGATGTCTATGTATGCTTTAGTGATTGTCTTTTATTCCATGATCATTCATGCTCATCTTCGCGATTACCCAAAATTGGCAGAAAAGCGAAGTAAAATCAAATCAATCAATCAAGTGGAAAATGGGTCCTATATTGTGGAAATAGTCAACTGTAGAAGCGAGTTTATGAACCTTTTGTCACACAGCATTGCCATGAATCTATTATTTCTACAGCGGAACACGATTATCACTTCTTTCCGAATTATCCATCAAGCTGTTCCATTTCCTAACATTCAACTATTCCACATGTACATGCGTGCCAGCTCCCGCAGTTAGACGTGGGAACATAAATGAAGGATTGTTGGATTTCCTGAATACTACTCCAAAAACTTTCAAACATTATACGAATCTTTGTAAGTGTTGCCAATTCAGTCTATTGGCTAAAGCTGGGGCATTTAATTTCTCGGTAGGTTTGGTTTGAGTTGGTGTTTTAAGTCCACTTTGTGCACAGTAAGGCTAATCGGGACTGAACCTACAGTTTAAAGTAGAATCAGAACCACTATGTGCCTCCACCGGGTATCGAACCCGGGACCCCTTGATTACAAGGCGAAGACGCTACCACTGCGCCATCGGGGAGGCCCTTAATTTCTCGGTAGTTTTTTTTCTCTCAAGAAATTAGCTTTCACCGTAAATCGTAAAGGTATTTCTAAATTTCAATAGTTCAAGTGTATTTATGGAAAAACTGGGGGATGCCAAAAAACGGGGGGGGCAGGGTCAGTTTACTATAAGGTTTAGCATAGTGCGGGAGCAAAAGTGGTAAAAAGTGGGGGCGCAACTGCACCCCAAACCCCTAATCGCCGCCACTGGCTGCAGCACGATTTACGAAAAAGGAAGCAAACAAGATGGCGGATCCCTGAAACTATGTCGATAAGATACCATGCTTTGAACTTTTGGCACAGTTCAGATGACACCTTGAAAGCTCAGAAAAAATATAAAGGAGAAATTAATGTTTACATTATGACACGCATTTCGAGACTATCGCTATTAGTGAAGTCATTAATCCAAATTCAGCTGCAGATGAACTGCTATTTTGTAATTGGTTCATTTCGAGAAGCAATGGTAGCACTGCTGACAGATGGGTCGGAGCAGCAAAATTAATAGATACCATTACTACCAGGAAATAGAATTTCCATTTGCTCGCTTCCTTCACTTCTTCCACCCCTCGGCCATTCACAGGATAATGTCGATTTCCCTGCCCTCTGTGGGGTTCTTGAAGAACTACATCCCGGAACCGTACATCTAACCAGTGGAGTCTGACTAGCTCGCGGTTACGAAGTAATTCAAAGTTGTTTACAGGGAATACGAAACTGACGTAGAGAAGATGTGCAAGATAAAGATAAGTTTGTTCCGAAAGAATGTTATTTTCGTAAGTGAAATGGAATTAACATTCGCGTGCCCAGAAGGTTAATTATTTTAGCAATTTCGTGTATCCGATCTTTTTTTTTTATATAGAGAAAAACGTGGTAAACAGAATTGTGGTCGATTCAGTTGCCACTTTCGGCTAATCGCGAAGATTATGATGTATGGTGATGAGATGGGTGGAGGGACGACAACACAAACACCACAGAGGATGATTATACTGGCAGTCAGTCCAAACGCCAGAGCCTAGATAGTCTTCAAAATGCAGTCAAGGCACGTGGAAAAGAGGTTGACATTTGGGTGGGTCTAGAAAGGGTCGCCACTTACAACCCCATAACAGAGAGCAGGAGATAGGGATAAGGAAGAGTCGGTTCCTTTGATCTTCGTCTCTCGGGTGGTGGGCATCGTGATTGGTGGCCGGCCGGATTTCGCGCCAGTTGAGTTACCAGTTGAAGTTATGCCAGGGGATAGATTTTTCTACTCTTACGGCGGCCGGTCCTAGTTCTGGCAAGTGGGGAGCGGGGATTACGCCGCAGATCAACCAGACAACAGCGGTGGCGCCGAGAGTCACGACGTCGAGAGGAGGAACTTCTACTACGTGAACCTCGTTCTACTGGCTGTTTCGTTTCTTATCGCGCTGGATTGGTCGCTTCCTCGCTCCCCACTTCCCTTGCCATCATTATGATCGTCCGCCGTAACAGTAGAAAATACCTTTAGTCGCATTTACTTGGAAAAGTAACCGTGATTTCTAACTGCTTTAAAACTCATTCCATTGAAAAATTGGGTCACATTAACCCCCTTTTTTTGTTGATTTTAACGAAGCTTATTTTCCCCTATCAGATTAACGAAGGAAGCGTCCCGTGCCCAGAATTTGCAAAGGGAGACAGAGGAAAAATTGGAAAACATGCGACAAGGCGAGAAATTTGAAGAGTAATTACAGCCTCATTCCGAGTTTCTCACCTGATCTCTGTAAACATTGATCTAGCTATTAAGTACACTTTGTAAATCAACACACCAAATAAAAGCAGAAACTGCCACTTCATACTAATTAAAAGGATGCGACGATTTCGTACTCATCTCGTACGCAGGAGGAATCTAACGTGTCCGTGATCTTGACCAGAGAAGACATGCTGAGTACAGGCAGGGATAGATTCAGCAAGGGAGAAAGAATAAGATAAGAAAGAGCACTGAAAGAGGCGGAAATGGAGTACGCAAGGAGGAAGAATTGTACGAAAGTGGGAGAAAGAGTAAGAGACAGGAATAAAGGGGGGAACAAGAGTGAGAGACAGGAAGAAAGAGTGAGAGACAGGAAGAAAGAGTGAGAGACAGGAAGAAAGAGTGAGAGACAGGAAGAAAGAGTGAGAGACAGGAAGAAAGAGTGAGAGACAGGAAGAAAGAGTGAGAGACAGGAAGAAAGAGTGAGAGACAGGAAGAAAGAGAAAAAAGAGTAAGAGACAGCAAGAAAAAGGAAAACTAGTAAGAGACAAGAAGAAAGAGGAAAAGTAAGAGAGGAAGAATTTGTACTCAAAGTCTTGGAAGCACACCAGCCAGCGTCCCTTGCCCATCTCATTTACGCTGAGCAGCGTCGTCCGCTTCCGACAGTAACCATGGCAACTACGTGAGTGGCATAGCTAGTTTCCCGCTGTCTGACAGATCTCTCGTGCGGCACTCCGCCCCATCCCCTCCCCCCAAACGGGCAACCGCCAGCGCAGGACACCCCCCCCCCAAGTCCCAGCCCTCATTCCAAGCAGGGCCGCTTCCAGTCGACCGACCCAATTTGTCCGCGGATCAAATCGTTTCTGGTCAGTTCGAATCTCTATTTTCTCTTCCTCCTGCCTCCCCTATCGTCCTCCCCCCTGCCTCTTCCAATCTTTAACGTGCACTCTCCCTCCCAGCGCACCCTGTCTGCAGCTCTGCACCACTTGATGGCGAGCCGCAATTCCACAAGAGGCGGTCTCCCATAACTCGTGGAAAAGCGCATTCCGTCTACGCGGGCTATTGGAAAAGCCAAAAAAGAACGGTATTGAGGGGAAATTTGAAGGAGGTATCCTATGAGATCCTGCCATTATATATTGCCGCAAACTGCCACGGATCACAGTGGCGCAATTGCCTTGGGTCACATTCCCCCCCCCCCCCCCACGACAATAACAGTCACCAGCAGCGGGTCCTGGTCACTTGAACCATCGGAATGTTTCCTCCCACCCAGTTCGCTTCAGAGAAAATAAAATTCGGCCTATTAAAGAAAATTGCAACTAACATTGTTCAGGCCTCATTAAGGCTCATTTGGACCTTTGGCTGACGAGAGATTAACTGTTTTCGAATTTTCCTTTTCCTTTGAAAACACCCATGAGTCATGTTATTCAAAAAATACTTATGCATAGATTTCCCTCCAGAGAGAGATTTCCTTGTAAAAATCCAGTATTCTGAAATTATATCTGTGGGAACGATTTATATCGGAAGAAACAAGCCTCCAATGAAGGGTGAGGCATAGACTGTACAATTCTGCGATGTCCAAAAACTATATTTTATGCTTTGTCAGGGACCTCGAGACAAGGACGCAGAACTCAAGCTCCGCCTTTGAATTGTCACGTGCCAAAAGTTGGACGCTAAGAGCACCAAACTTGTCTTTCTAAACCTACCCACCTAGAGGGGCGAAATTTACATGCGGAAAATAAACACTGAAGTAGGTTAGGGAGAAAGAGGCCCCGGAAAAGGTATAAGATCAATTTTTGAGACATTCCCTGCAGAAATGTCAGTACTGCAATGACGCTTGGGGCAACAAGTCCGAATGTCACGTACCAGTGCAAATGCATATTCCTCCAGGCACTGGACACAAGCGACAATGCAACTGGAGCCTCGAAAGCAGAAAAACAGAATTTGATTTCTCCAGGCTCTGCAGTTAATTAGATTCAGAGTGCGTCGCGCGTGTGTGCGTCACACATGCAGCACGAACTTGCAAACAAAAGCCCAATTGTAGATAAGCTGCAGTCTGTGCAAAACCGTTGCCGACCTGCACATACAACCCGTATGTGAGTCCTCACATTACCCGCTGCTGAAGGAGGGTACACCTTGGTGGCTACTGAATGATTCATTTTGAAGAGGACGACTACGTACCTCTTGTTAAAACATGCCCGGCTTCACAGACGCCACATGTTAAATTCTCTTGCATGCTGAAAAATTTGGATGCACGGGCGGTGAAAATTAGTCCCGACGTTCAAGCAATTCCCCACACGACATACAGAGCACCACCCTTGCTTCAGAGCTAACATGAGGTAATTTCAGACCGCCCTTCTCTGTAAATGAACCTTGGCGGCGAAAGCTCAGTATTTCACAGTGTCATCAAAATACGTACAAAGCTACATATTGACTGTGATAGTGGATTCATATATTTATTAAAAGATACTGCCTCACCGAGGCTGGACGACTTGCCGACATTGCCTCACCGAGGCTGGACGACTTGCCGACATTGCCTCACCGAGGCTGGACGACTTGCCGACATTGCCTCACCGAGGCTGGACGACTTGCCGACATTGCCTCACCGAGGCTGGACGACTTGCCGACATTGCCTCACCGAGGCTGGACGACTTGCCGACATTGCCTCACCGAGACTGGACGACTTGCCGACATTGCCTCACCGAGACTGGACGACTTGCCGACATTGCCTCACCGAGACTGGACGACTTGCCGACATTGCCTCACCGAGACTGGACGACTTGCCGACATTGCCTCACCGAGACTGGACGACTTGCCGACATTGCCACACCGAGACTGAAGGGATTTGTTTTACTTCGCTTTTCTGCTACTTTTTGCTAATCGCGAAGCTGAGGATGAGTTATGTGCCATCGGATTTCCACCTTTCCCGGTCTGTATTTAAGGAAACACCATTGATAACGAAAATGCTCTTTAAGGTTGGCTTGACGACTCTATTGACTCCAAATCAGCTGATTTCTTCAGGTGTGGAATCGAAAAACTGCCCCAGCATTGACAGTCATAGACAATAAAGGATACTATGTTACTGGTTAGTTTACGCGAAATATTGTATTCTGACGGGATCAACCGGAAGCAAGTCCTCTAGAAGGAAAAGTTACGTTGAAATTTCCTTTGGAAGACAACTTCCGGAGAGAACAATTTCGCAAGAAGATTTCAGTCACATCGTTCCTTGTTTTGAGATAAAGTTTCGACCCTGCTAGAATATAGAAATCGGGTTTCGCGAGCTCGAACGGCTCCTAAGGAGTTAACTAGAATTCAGCCCTCGTCGAGGTGGACGGGCCAGAAATCGGGCAAAGTAAGGGGAAGGGACTGGGAACCGCCCTCGGGAACTGCCAGTTTGGAGGTCGAGCGGGGCAGCAAGGAAACTTGGGAACCCGGAGAGACGTCGCAGAAGCAGTCATTAGCCGCCCTCTTCCCTCCGTAAAGCGAAGGGCTAACTACCGGAAGGCGATTTGGCGCCGGGAGTTTAGTCAGGGAACTTCACAGCCGAGCGCTGATGTCCGCTCATTACAGGGGAGAGCGACGGTGGTGGAGTAAACTTGGGGAAAATGAACTGCGTTGATCTTTATCAGAGTTGCCACATGAAGGGAAATTTCCCTCTTGAAGGGAATTTCGACCAAAATTTACCCAAAAGGGAAATTGTACGAAAAACAGAATTTTCAGGGAAATGTGAAGAAAGCAGGCTCGGTATTAGTGCAGATTGTACAAGGACAGAGCTGATGTCCGCTCATTGCAGGGGAGAGCAACGGTGATGGAGTAAACTTTGGGAAAATGAACCGGGTTGATCTTCACCAGTGTTTCCACATGACGAAAATTTCCCTTTGGCAGGGAAATTCTGACCGAAATCTTAGTCAAAAGGGAAATTCCATGAAAAACACCAAAATTTCAAGGAAATCTGTAGACATCAGGCTCAACATAAGTGCAGATTACACAGGGTGTCTGAAAAGTCACGCTACCGAGATTTCGAACGTACGTAACTTTTGTACAAAAAGCGATAGGGACCTGAACCTTGCACTGGATATTAACTTAGTTTATATGGATTCTTTTAAAAAAGATTAAACAAGGAAATAATTCTTTACATGAACGTTCAGTACGTGAAAACGTTAGTAAGTAAGATGTTAAAAATAATGTTTTTGCACCATGTAAAATGAAACATGGGTGCGGAGTCCCTTGCCGTAGGTATTTAACAAATTGAAAAAAAACAACTTTTTATTCATTTTAAGCATTACAGACAATGTATGGGGTTCATTTAAGACATGTATAAAAACTATTTTTATTTAATTACGAAGTGTACTGGCAACAATGGTAGTGTCAGAGCACAGCATCAGATGTGCCCGACATCTGGGTATGTTTATTCAATCAAATTTCCTGTATATGGTACATAAAAACTAACCTATGTTTTTTGTATAAGGGTCCAATTTCTTATGCATTATTTTTTTCTGTTCCTTATTTCTACAACCCCCCCCCCCCCCCATCTTAGAGTTCGGTTTTAATTCACTTTATGCATACAAATGCTAATTGGGACTACAGTTAAAAAGTGAAATTCGAACCACTATGTACCTCCACCGGGTGTCCAAGCCGGAACACCTTAATTTCAAGACAAATACGTTACGTCCTTTGAGTATAAGCCCTATATACGAGGGGAAGTCAGAAAGTAAGGTTCCCTTATTAATATCTAATGTTCTATTCCAGTAGAGATGTTTCTTGGCTGAGATGAAACCTAGATTTAGTTGGTAGGTGGCAGCAGTTTCTAATGTCAGTTACACTTGAATCTCTAGTACATATTCAAAATGGCTACTAAACTGGAGAACAGAACATTTAGATATTAGGGAACCTTATTTTCCGACTACCCCTCGTATTATTTTACGTCACCTTTCTACATCCATCTGTTAATAGCAACGATAAGAATGAACCTATGAAACGGGCAATGGAACAAAAACAATTTTACATTTATGCCTCATCAGGGATAGGAACCTTGCTCATGTGATTATTTTTTATAAACATTTTTCGTGTATGAAACATGGGCTCACGAAAATCATACGATATATTATTAGAAAGGGAAAAATTGGGCAAAAAAGGGGAAATTGTGGCAACACTGCTCCCATCCCACCATCCCGTTGCCATGGCGACGGTGGACAATAGCCGAGGTGAGCAATGGAGAGGGGAATATTAGCTCGCTATCTCCCTCTTCTCACCCAGCAAACATCGAGCACTCTTTTAACTGCTTTTCTCTGCTTTTATGAGCATCAATGCCACACACTTTAGGCTTTCTTTTTATCTCCCCCCTCCTCCACCTTGCGGAAGTGAAGCACCGGGCACTGCGGATCAAATTGTGTGTACACAAATCAACTGCCGCCCGATGTCCGAACTATTGTGAATGTTCGGGATAAAAGAACGCCGACAAGCACCCGGTTAGAGAGTACATGCAATGTAAACAATGGCCGTGCCGGTCCGGGGAAACGTGATGATTTGTCTCCTATGAAAGGACTGTGGAGAGTATCTCAACCCAATTTGGAATGTTTGTTTTGCTGGACAAAGAATGGAAGTATCCAAGGGTAGTGCTGTAGTGCGAGATGAACTCGTAATGTGACTGACGCACTCCGCTGAATCAATCTTGCGACGAGTTTCACCAAGCGTACCATGGGATGCATACGCATTACCAGGTAAATTGCCCATCAAGTGTATACCCTTTGCTTTACGCAATGTCAGGTTCTAGAAATGAAATAAAACGCCATGAAGTAAGAGAAAAATCTCCCTACAACACCAATACATTCTCGAAACCACACAGGACGCAAGAGAAAAGCGATTAAAAATACTCATGACCTGGTACATATGCATCCCACTGTACAAGGCTCCTGCTTAGTACAAAGGCTAGCGCTCTCGCCTCAGTTGAGGGGGTCCATGTTCGATCACCAGTGATTGCACAGCACCTCAGGCTATTTACCCCATCACATTAGCCTATACCGAAAAAGCCCTACACTAGTATTGAAACAAGGATGCTTCCCATTAATTCTTTGATTAAAACTAAATCGGAGACGAATCTTTACAGGAAGCCCCTCACTAATTGCAAACATGAACTCTCTACAGGATGCTTCTCACTAACACCCTAGTAAAAACTAATGCGGAGATGAACTCTTTACAGGAAGCCTCTCGCTAATTCCTTGAATAAAACTAATGCAGATATGAACCCTTTACAGGATGCATCTAACTAATTCCTTGAATAAAACTAATGCAAAGATGAACTCTTTACGGGATGCCTCTCACAAATTTCTTAAATAAAACTAATGCAGAGATGAACTCATTACAGGATGTCTCACTAATTCTGCGATTACAAGTAATGCGGAGGAACTCTTTACAGGATGCCTCTAATTCCTTGACTGAAACTAAAGCGGAGATGAACTCTTATCAGAATATTTCTCACTACTGCGCCCACTTTGGTAATTAAGAAGTGAAATACTTCGACGAGACAGCAGAAAGGAATACAGTGGCTTGGAGACAAGGCGGGAGGTAATACTTTCGTACAAGCTCTGAAAAAAGGTCACGCGCGCAAGGTGAACCGCAGGTATTAAAAACTGCAAGTCTAAAAATGCTCACAAACGCAGTTGAGGTGCATAACATGTCGCAAGAAATTCACCTGACTGCTCGTAAATCAAGCTATCTCCTAACACCGTTGTGTCATCAGCAGCTCGTCACCAAGCCTGAGATTTTGCACATGGAGCTCTTTGTTAGCGAAACATCTAATGCGAAGAAGAGAGAAACGCGCCACCAAATTCCCAAGGAGAACATAGCCTCCAAGGTCAAAACTGTTATTGTCTATTTCCAACGCTGGACAATCGCCACTTAAATCCAGCTGATCTCAAAGAAGGGGTCCGTACCTGCGCAGATTGTTCTTTATTTTTAGCCCGTGCTGCGCAAGTGTGGTTGGGCACGAGTGGGGGAAATCAAAATTGGATTCAATTGGGGACACGAATTCTGCCAATTAGATGTGCTTGACGTCATAAGTTTCCTTCGGTGATTTTACGACGCTCAACTGAAGAATTCTTGAATCTCTTTCAGAGGATGACGAGTTCCAAGGTATTTTAATGCAATTTTTCTATCTTGGGAACCTTTTCGACATTCAATGTTAGAATTACATACTCTCATAGTTCTTCAATTGAGTTTCTTACTAACATAGGATTGCCGTTCAGTTTGCTTCGATTATATGCATACATGGCGGCCAATCACTTCGCTTTTCTGCCACTTTTGGCCAATCGCGAAGATGAGGATGAGCAATGCTGTGATACAATTGACGAAGGGACACTCATGCCCCGACCGGGATTCGAACTCGGAACCTCTGGCGTCGTAGTGTGCTGTACTAACTACTCTGACACAAGAGGACATTTCATGAACAAATTCGATTCGTCATTTTCTGGTAATTACAGTAACATATGTATTTGTGGGACGTGGACAGACAAGCAAGGCACGCAATTTTTTCTAAGGATAGGAACTACCAGTTTTTTTTAAATTAAGGGTAGTACCGAGAAAACCTTGTAAGAATCGATGGGAGACCTATTGTACGAGGCTGTATCTCTCGAGACTTTTGGAATGATATTGGAAACTTTGCTTAAACCAAATTTCCTTTGCGGCTTCTTCGGATATACCAAATGGATATCTTCCTGATTATATAAACGAGTCATTTGGTTTATGGTAAATCCAATGTCCATCCATTAGCGGCAATAGCTAGTCCATTCTGCGTGGTTGCATACATACACACACGCATATATAAGTGTCGCTCAAATGAAAATGGGCCTTATTCTTATTTTCTTTAGTTAAAATATGTGAATATACAGGAAGTAGTAGTGATACGTGGGCGCCAGCGTGTCAGTAGATTGTGGATACCCTGAGCGATGAAAGTCTGTGGTTGGCTGCGAAAACAGTCTTAAACGAGTTCAGTACCTCAGCATCGTTAGCTAATAGGCGACCCTTCACAGAGTTTTCTTAGTGGCCCGAATATGTGGCAGTCGCATAGCGACAGGTCGGGCAAATAGGGAGGATGATGGACATTCTGTAGTCAAAAATTGAGTAACTGCTCCCAGTTTGGATGAATCCATGTCACGACCGTACGTAGTCAACATGGTTCGGCACATGCACACAAACATTTTGAGTTTGCGACGATAACAGCTTGCGTCCTGACATACAACGCCATCTAACGGCGAAAATGCCAAGCTCTGCATTTAAACAGCGATGCTAAAACAGTCTCACTTGGGTGACTCTTGCATTAAGTATGCGTGTGTGTTATACACATACAGAATAAAACCAAGCTTTTCTAGGATTCGTAGCATCGAAGCAAAGAGTCAACAAAATAAAAGCTTTGTAAAGAAACGTTGTCTGCCTTAATGACCTCAAGTTGTGTGGTGACATTTACAAAACTTTCCTGCACTTTAAGCAAGACAAATTTACACTCTTAGACATAGCGAGTGCGAGACGGCGACAAATCTTGATACCATCCTTATTTTACACACAGTCCAATAAGTTACTTAGGAAACCCTTTCCTTGAGAAGCAACACCACAGCCATAATGACATGGAAGGATACAGACGACGCTCGTGAAAGACCATTCTGGTTGGAGAGTTTCCCACGTTATATCGACCAGGTCAGGTCTGGATCGACTCCCGACAGTTGGAAAGCTCAAGTGGGGGTCAGAGGACGAAGACGCCCCGGAAATTTGATCTCAATGGAGCTATCAAGCCAGCTCTGATAAGCTAAAACTAAAGCGAAACCAGGGCAAGTAGAAAAATGACACGATACGGAAGAAACCTGGGTTCAAAACCTGGTCGAGCCTGTATTTTTTCAGCAAGTTTATGCAAAGAATACAAACATATAGTAACGGAGTGGCAATGGGGGCCTGTGTGGCCCCCTCGAAAATTAACTTTAGGAAAAATGTATATATTTAACATACGATTTATTTTCAGTCACAGTAATTTGCGTTAACTATTGTAAGGGACTGAATTTACAAGGAAGATGGTGAGGAAAGCGCTAACTTGAAACTGAAGTAATATTTTGTAGGGAAAAATGTCTTGCTTGTGCATCAGACCCGGCTATAAGTCTACGTTTAGATGCGTTGTGTACGCTGTAGTCTACACGTAGATTGCATTGGCTTACAGATTAATCAGTCCATGTAGACAATTTAAAACATACTAAGCATTAATTTGACACTGTTTTGAAAGAACCATAGTCAATCTTCTTGACTAATCTCTAGATCAAAACAATCCAATTTACAACCAAAACTTGTAGCATTATTTTCCAGCTGTTCAGAAAATGTAACACACAAGCCACAACACGTGACAATCGTGAGTCTAAAGTAATACATTTTTCATTTAATCACGTGAATATTTCATACGTTCTGTTTCACACTAGAAAATTATAATTGCAAAGAAGAATTGTACTTTTCACACTCTTAGAACAATCGAAACTCAGGATAATTTTATTTCTTCTACAACGTCTGTTGTTAAGCTCACGTTCGTCGCCATGTTGTTTACACATTCTACACGAAATAAGCCGTCTACACGTAACACACAGTCTACGCCGTCTACACGTAACACACAGTCTGCACGTAGGATGTAGATAACCGTTGTTTACGCACAAACGCGCTGGCCAGCCTCTTGAAAACCCGGTCGGCTATGACCATTACGTAAAAGGTCTGTGCCATAGCGCACCAAGATTTCAGCTTGCAGTTCCAAAAAATGAATCTTAAGATGTTACGATTTAGTAAAGGGTTTCCTGTAGCAACGTCCTTCCGAGAACATTAGAGGTGCTTTGAGGAGATTTGTAGCTTGATAATGGACTAGTTGAAGGGTCTAGCTTGGCTGAAGAGAGGAGAGTGGAAGCAAAATATAATATGAAAAGAAAAACAAAAGTAGGAGCGCTCTATGGAGTTCAATGGGGGATGATTGCGTTGCAACCGTCCTATTCATATGCCCTAAAATGCGTATCCGCAAGAGAAATGACCCGATTGCTAGGCAATGGGGAGGAATGAATTCAAAGATATGAAGATGTGAAAGCAGAAAGGGTGAAAAGTAGTGTACAATGGAGGAAGAGGGGAAAATAAAGGACAATAAGAAAGCAAATTGTGTGAACTGCATAATGAAGAATATAAGGAACTATAACTTTCAAGCAGGATAAAGAAAAAATGCGCACAAGGTTCATGCTTTGAAAGTTTCTTGCCCATATTCATCTATACGTCACGGTCTCGTGTTTATTTCTTGGAAGTTGAGAAATAGTACTGTAGTTCCGTGCGAGTACTGTACTAAAAAGTAATGGTTTTTCAACTGTGTACTTTAGCTAAGTTAATATTCAAAGAATAAAAGAAAAAGCGATAAAAACTGTGCATTTGTATTTGATAATTAGCGTCGCTTGCTGCAACTTTTAGCTAATCGCCAAGATGAGGATGAGTGTCATGATAAAATTGATTAAGGGACACACGAAAAGCATTCATGCTCAGGCAGGAATCTGAAACCGGGACTCCTGTCGTCGTAGCGGACTGTGCTAACCATTCCGCCACGGAGGTCGGCGAAATTGATGGGACAATCACAAAGAACACTCATAGCCACCCCAGGACTCGAAACAGAATATGAAGAAACTAACCTTAGGGGTAATTCGAAATTTTTTTAATGTAAACTACTTTGTCTCACATGGAGATTCAGATCGCCAAGAAGCTTCACGGCAAGATGCGTGATCACCCAGTCTATAGATAAGAGTATACTCTTATCGCACACCGCTGCACCTGGACATATCAGCCGATAATTGTCCAACCGATTGTCCAATTGTACTCCCTAGCACAGTATGGCATTATTCTGTGCGAGAGTTTCATAAGGAAGGGGGGGAAGTAATAGTTTTAAAGCCTCACAACAACTGTAGTGAACTTGTAAAGAAATGCTACTATAGTGTAAGTTCGAGAATTTAAGAGATAAGATTTCTTTCCCTTCATAACTAGTCAAAATAGTACTATTTTTTCTGCAACTTTGTAGCTTTCCACATTACCAGACTGCATAAATTATGCACAATATACGCACCTGTACATCACAGCGACATCTATTTTGAAAATCGTGAAGCTTCGTTATGAGAACATCCACCTCCTCTTACCTACACAGTGTCTCGCAAGGAGAGAGAAAAGAAGTATTCTCCAACGTGAATTTTTTGCAATCCAATTTTCCAATATTATCCCAGTGGTAGGTTTACAGGTTGAAGTTCACACTCTAGGTTCGCTGGCGAGTGTGATCGGATTTGCCGGCGATTCCAAGCGCTCCAGGCTCCAGCAATTCTCCAGTTCCTCCAGGAACATGCTGAGGCATCCAGAAGGAGTCATTTTTTTTTCCGGGGCACTTCTTGGATATCGACAGCCATATTATACAAAGAAAGTAAAAAAAAAGATCGTAACGAGAGAGAGAGAGAGAGAAAGAAGGAAAAGGGGGGGCAGAAACTGTAAATTTCTTTTTCCACGAGATGGAGGGAGGGACTATGGGTCCCACTAGAGAAGACACGAGCAAAGTGATAAAAAAAAGTAAAAGTTGAACTGGAGCCAGATCCGACGAAGTGTTCCTGAATAAAGAAAGAGAAAGAGATGGTCCTTGCATTTCTCTCTCTAGCTTCTTGCGCAAAGGTCGAGAAATTTGATTTTTCTTATGAAAAAAAAATGTAAAATATCCTTTCCCCACTTTGTTATCTTCTTCCCGGTGAAGGTAGGAGCACAGAAGAAATGGTATCCGAGAATGAACTGCTTATTGGGAGGTGGGGAGGGGGGCTGAAACCCCTGACATTACTTATTTCATTACAGAGCGGAGATTGCTCATGGTGAAATGAGACCCAGGCTTCAAGAAAAAGACTTCGCGAAGGCATTCCGACTTAGTAATGACATTCGTGTAACGAAAAGTACGGAAACGTTCTTGAAGCATACTTGTAGCTTCCTTAAAGCAAGATCCTGGGCGTGTAATACAGATATGCAGCCTTATATTAATACCAATAAATAACCAAGCATCGAAGAAAAAGATTTTAATTGATTTGGTTTTTCTGCTGCTTTTGACTAATCGCGACGATGAGGATGAGTGTGATATGAAATTTATGAAATACACTCACAAAGAACACCCATGCCCAGGCCGGGATTCGGACCCGTAACCCCTTGGCGTCGTTGCGCGCTGTGCTAACCATTCTGTAACGGAGGTCGGCTTGACACTAACGTACCAACTAATAAAGATAAGTAACTGCGCTAAACACACGAGTCTTGAGCAAAATACGTATCTTGTGATGACGTTTCTACGAACAACAAGTACTTATGTTTCACGAAAGGGATGGAAATTGCAAAAATCCTGCAGTCTATGCCAAGTGCATTGTTTGCAGATCTCTAGAAGTGACTATTTTGACAAGTACTGAATTCTTCACACCACAATTATCGCCGACTTCCGGATGAGTGGCTTTCACAGCGCACTACGGTGCTAAGGACCCGGGTTCAAATCTCGACTTGGGCATGCGTGTTCTTTGTGTCAATCATCACTCATCCTCATCGTCGCGATGATGCAGAATAGCGTCGAATAACAAAAATCAACCAAAGAAAATCACGCACCCGAAATTCTGAAATGGTACATCTTCAAACTTCCATTTGGTCTTCTCTAACAGTACAGTTCTCGAGATATCCGTAGAAGAAGTATTGGGCCTGCTTTAGACGAAAGTGTAAAGTAATGGTAATATCTTATGGCATTTCTCAAGGACAGGATCTGTCGTAGCCTTTTTCCTAGCATAACCAATCAGAAGCGATCACGAGTGTAGTTGTAATGGCGGCCGAGTGAGATTTAAAGGATGTCTCACTTCACATATTTAAAAGCAGATAACTATTCAACCGAACAGGAATAAGGTGTCCTATAAAATGATATTAGGCACAAATCAATGGCACTGCTTAAACACGTACTTTATAACGTACCAGCTGATTACCCGGCGTTGCCCGGGTATTTATTTATCCCAATCTTGAATTCTAACTATAGCGTAAAATGTAACTAATTTTAAATGTGATCGTGAATGTCACCAATTAGCTTAGCGACTCCGAAAACTATGGATTCGACACTAATCTAGGTCATTTGCTCACCCCCCCCCCCATGCCGATAGGTGATGAACTTTGAGTTGAACCGCATTGGGAGTGCCACGAAAACTATGGATTCCATTTGCAACACAGCCTGAATGTTAGACAACCCGAGAAACACAATCGTTGTGCGGATTGCATAGAGCCACGGATGTCTGTTTGTGCGGAATTTAATATCGGTGGTTCTCAATTAGTTTTACATGTCACCCCTTCCTACCCCCACCTCTCGGGGTGTCTTACCCCCACAGTATTTCTTTCCAGGTTGCAAGTGATACGCGTACCGACTTTGGTTGAAATCGCTCCAGGCGTTCGAGAGTTACTGCTGAACAAACACACACACACATCCATTTTTATATAGATAGAGATACAGTGCGCGTATGAAAGAATAAATTAGTTGTTTGATTTGTAAACCCCGGGCACTGGGCTCATCTCTAATACTTTTCGTGCTGTATATGGTATAATTATCTTACGTCTAAAGCGGGGCTTAAATATTTTTGTGTGCTCTAGGAACCTGATTTTACGCCTTTCTACCTCATGACTTGCCACACACATTGGTGGTTGGTGGGGACGATATCTGTATACCGTTCTCAGGATACCAGTTTCATTTCTGTAGAACTTGTTACTAGCACCCGCCGGTAGAAACTGGAAAAGACAATAGTCTGAACTGAACCGCGAAAGACGCCTACGAAGAGCCAACTGGAGAAAAACGGATGGGTGCCTCTGGAGAATTCCAGCAAGAAACACTTCCTCTCTCTTTGTCTGGCTTCCAGAGGGATCGAAATCCCATTCACCTGAGCACTAGATCAAGCAGTCCCTGGAAATAATAGACTCGCATTTCGACATTCACTTGTTCGGGCGACGGCAGAGCCGGTCTCTTGTCAAAGCCGCCCTCACAATGCCTGTCACGTGACATGGATTCGCTGTTCCCACCGGGACGAGCAACAGTGCTGCTCCTCTATGCAACTTCTTCGGCCCCATTGTTCGCCGTGTTGCATAGCGGATGGGCGCACCTTGTACTTCCGGTTTCCTCAGACGGCGACTTTGCACGATGGGCGGACACGGACAATTCGAGCCTTCAACTTGAAGGCGTTGGTCCTCTAGGTACAGGTCCACAGGGAAGGAAACGTTCCATGTCTACAAAATGCAACCTGCTTTTACACGGCATGTAAAGGACGTCTAGTATGATGAAGAATACGAGCAGTTTCCTGACTTTAATTATGCTGTTAAAATAGGTCAACGAGATATTGTGCTTACTAGACCCTACTTTTAAAATAATAAAAAATCAGTCAACGATCAGCTACTTTTACTGTGTACTGCTTCATCGTTATTCAAATCAATCAACAAAGAGCTATTTCTACAGTGTCCTGCTTCATTGTTATTCAAATCAATCAACAAAGAGCTATTTCTACTGTGTGCTACTTCATTGCTATTCAAATCAATTAACAAAGAGCTATTTCTACAGTGTCCTGCTTCATTGTTATTCAAATCAATCAACAAAGAGCTATTTCTACTGTGTCCTGCTTCGTTGTTATTCAAATCAATTAACAAAGAGCTATTTCTACAGTGTCCTGCTTCATTGCTATTCAAATCAATCAACAAAGAGCTATTTCTACAGCGTCCTGCTTCATTGTTATTCAAATCAATCAACAAAGAGCTATTTCTACTGTGTGCTACTTCATTGCTATTCAAATCAATTAACAAAGAGCTATTTCTACAGTTGTCCTGCTTCATTGCTATTCAAATCAATCAACAAAGAGCTATTTCTACAGTGTCCTGCTTCATTGTTATTCAAATCAATCAACAAAGAGCTATTTCTACTGTGTGCTACTTCATTGCTATTCAAATCAATCAACAAAGAGCTATTTTCATGGTGTCCGATTCATTGTTATTCAAATCAATCAAAGCTATTTTACTGTGTTCTACCTCATTGTTATTCAAATCAATAAAATCCGCAATTTTTACTGTGTCCTGATTCATTGTTATTCAACTCAACCAAGAAAGAGCTATCTCTACTGTGTCTTGCTTCCTTGCTATTCAAATCAATCAACAAAGAGCAATATTTACTGTGTCCTGTTTTATTATTATTGAAATCAATGACAATAGATGTGCAGAGTCCAACGTAATGTCACGTTACTATTGAATGAAAAGACTATGCCACTAAATTTCACAATACACACATCTAAATGTTTTGCAGAATAAGTAATGCCATAACGTTAACAAAATGCATGTACCGTTAAAGAAATTACAATAGCCGTGTGTGGACATCGGAACCGCGGTTAACATCGATCATCAATAACCTCAGTAATCTATAGATCCGACTGGGGCAATATACCTACCTAACCATTAACTCGGCGGTTACCCGGCCGTGAACAATTATGTGCCAAGTATAGAACCTCCGGTTATCAAGAGGATCAAAATGTCGAGATGGTTACTGATGCTTCCTAGTTCTCATGAAGACGGTCACATTTATGATCCGTGAAATTGAGCCTCACTAAATATTACTCTTCCTGGTCTAAAACAGGATAATAGTAATTTATCAGTGCGTGTTTCGCATGAACTAATTAATTTTTCAAGACTTGCTATGAACGTGTTGAGCAACTAAGCAGGATTGCAAAGTTTGAATGGCGTCCCTTTCAACGCATTTGTCTATAGCAGTGGACTAACAGTCAAAGCCAGAGCAGCTCGAAGTTGTTCTTGTTTCACTTCAGTTATAATAAGAAAAACATTATTTATATTTTGGACATTCCACCTTTCGGGGTTATTGGTCATTTTCCAGTATTTTTGCAGCAACGAACAAACCTGACGCGGTGTTAAACATAAGCAACACCTATCATGAAAAAAATAATAAATATTTCAATTTATAAAGTGCACCGAAGACACATACGCATATAGACAATAATATGTGCGTATGTATGTGCGTACAGGCAAATTAGAAATGGCAAATAGTGGGAAAATTTCACAGATGAAATTGTACATCTTCCTAGAAGCATGTCATTAAACATACTAAAAGTCAGTGCGAATCCGACGTGTGATTTCCCTGACTAGTAGAAAATCACTGACAATATAGGCAAATTAGACAGATGGGAAAATGTTACAAACGAGATAAGAATTGCATGCAGCTTCGTAAAAACTTGCCAATTCCTGTGGATCTTCGGCCGCCATGTTGTAAAATGGCTCCCTGGACGATAAATAATGCAAAGTGCTGCAAAATTTGCCGAATGCGAGAGAACTTGGTATATAGCTTATTAAGCTTTAACGTCCTGTTAAAGCATTTCGAACTACTACAGTCATATTGAAAAAATAAGGTCACGTTCATTCAAATCAAGTATTAAAAAATTATACTCTGTCCCGGCTATCTCTGGAGCAATCGAACGAAAACAAGTCTCTGCGCAAGTAGTGACGTGAGACGGCTCCACCAATGAGCACGTGAGAAGGGATGTGATTGCGTGGAGGGGGAAAGCGACTGCGGTTACTAGCCTTCGTACTACTTCGCTCTGCCCACTCGATCTCCCCCTCCCCCTTCCTTCTCTGCCACTATGCTCGGACTTGCTCCAGAGAAAACAGAGACAGAGTATACAATGACATCTTCTAAAGAATCATAATTTGACACTGATCACATGCTGTAAATCCATCTCTAACATCTCCAACAACTTTATGTTCACACGTAGTACGGCTAAAAATAAGTGTAGCGCGAGAATTGTTCACTTATCCCACAAGAAACGCTAGGAGAATTTGATGTAAATATTGGAATTATTAGAAAACAATAGCATTTTTCTCCTTGCGTCTGCCTACTTAACGATCAGTTTTCAGATGAATCATGCTCTGTACTTGGTATAGGTTAAATTCTGTGAACTACACTAGAATTTTCTAATAAAATTGAGTATCTCTGTTGACCCACAGTCAATACTATGATGAACCATGTATTAATATGAAAACAGACTGATTTGGTTGTACTATTATACACGCACCAAGCTTAGAGCTAGCAGACAAAAAGGCATCAAAGTCAGATAGCTGGATAAGATGTAACTGAGTAAGATTACTGCACACCCTGCGTTGACAATCTGACACAAATGCCATAAGGATAAAAACGAATTGGTTTTTCACTGCGGAACATTACCTAGCTGGCCTATTCGTAAAAAGAATGTCTGAACGTACACGGATGAGCAGAATGCGACCACGCATTTGTTCGGTCCCGTCCCCTCCCGACAGGAAGAAAATTTTCCACCCGGCTTCACATCAAAGTTGCAATGCATAAGCTGGCGCCCAGTAGGACAAATGACTGCATTCATTCCTCCTCCTTTTTCCATCTCTTTCTTTCTGCTGGACCGAAATTTCCTACATTGCTGCACACGAAAGGGAGGAAACAGGACAGAATCCCGAATCGTGATCTGCGCTCTTCCCTCTTCCCCCGCCCGATCAATACCTGACCCTCCGCATCATGTGGCAACGCCGCGGAAGATCGATCTGGCGACAGCGCCTTCGTCACGCCCCCTCAGCCCCCAACCCTCCGTCAAGGCCGTCAAGGCAAAGAAGTTTGTTGTTTTTATTTATAGTGTTCGTCAAGGAGAAGTCACCCCTGTCCCCACCCTCGACACTGCAAACATTTACAATAATTACGAGTCCCATTAAACTCACCCTTCGTGTGTTAGCTGTTCAGCAATATATGGCAAAAAGAAAGGGTAAACCAGAAAACATCCAACCAAAATAATTAATAGAAGGGTCAGGAGAGTAAAACAGCCGCCCAAAGTCAAAATAGAAGGGTCAGGAGAGTAAAACAGCCGCCCAAAGTCAAAATAGAAGGGTCAAAGGGGAAAAGAGCCTCTCAAAATTAAAATAGAAGGATCACAAGGTGGAAACAGCAATTCAAAATCAAAATAAAAGGGTCAGGATGAGGGAAGAGCCGCCCAAAATCAAAGTAGAAGGGTCAGGATGAGGGAAGAGCCGCCCAAAATCAAAGTAGAAGGGTCAGGATGAGGGAAGAGCCGCCCAAAATCAAAGTAGAAGGGTCAGGATGAGGGAAGAGCCGCCCAAAATCAAAGTAGAAGGGTCAGGATGAGGGAATAGCCGCCCAAAATCAAAGTAGAAGGGTCAGGAGGGGAAAAAACAGCCACCCGAAATCAAAATAGGAAGGTCAGGAGGGGGAAAAAACAGCCATCCAGAATCAAAATAGAAGTCACGAGGAGAAAACAGCCGCACAAAACCAAAATAGAAGGGACAGGAGAAAACAATGCCACTCAAAATCAAAATAAAAGATTGAGGAAGTGAAAACAGCTGCTGGAAAGCCAAACTAGGAAAAGTCAGGAGGAAAAGGGCATCGAAAACTTCGGGATCAAGTAACTGACTGTGTGCTTGGTTACTCTACTTGCGTAAACTGTTCATGAACACAGCCTGAACATGATGCTGAATTTCAGCGTCACGTGTAAGTTATCATCGGTCTCTAGGAACTTCACACAGGTGATGCGATTCAAACTTTTCCATCCTCGTGAGTAAAATACTTGAGCAACTCTACAACTAGTTTTGACAAGGTCAAGTAACGAGTCGTTCATCCGAACCAGCTAATCCGAATGTTCTAGTACATCAGTTTTTAAGTCAGACCACCTGATGTGCAGATGCTTACATATATCATCTCTGAAATAATCCCATTTTAGACTAGTACCTCAGAGAAGCAGATGAGTAGCAGAACAAGGAAAGAACATTGAGATCTGAAATTGACGTCTGAGAAGCCTGAGAATCTATGTATTTGAGTGCGGTACAACCAATAAAAGAGAACTTGATATAAGAACGGCGCTTAGCACGCGTCAGTATTAGGAAAAGGGTCTTCTCGTTTAGGCATCTACAACTGTGTCGCTCATTGAGTCATCTGCCAACAGGGTGCTAAAAAACCCGATCGTCCAGGAATAAAACTACGCCTGTAGGAAACTGCTATCGATTCGGGCCACTTTGTTGAATAATGGACAGGAAACCACTCGGTCCCCACTATGATATCGCCGTGACACGGTGCGGAGCGAGAAGCAGAACGACGGAGGGAGGGGGAATATGAGCCATGGGCACTATTCGGGAGCAGACGCTTGCTGGCAGGCGACGGAGATGAATATTTGGGGGAAAGGAGAGTGGTGAGGACATCAAATTCAGTGGCTATGATGGCGTTTAAACATAAACTGTGATTTGAATATCGGAGCAACGTGTAATCAAGCTTGTTACGAGGTTCTTTCACGAGAGTAAATAAAGAAGGGAATTACCTATGTCTTCCACAGTACCGCTTCGTTACACCAATGAACTGCGAAGAACGTTTGCAGCAAAGATTGCACACACGTACAAGTGATGATTTTAATGTATTATATCATTGATTGGTTTTACTTCGCTTTTTTGCCACTTATGGTTAATCGCGAAGATGAGGATGAATAATGATAATGATGAAGGGACACTCACTAAAAACATCCATGCCGGGATTCGAGCCCTGGATTCCTGTCATCGTAGCCCGCTGTACGTAATAACCACTCCATCACGTAGGTGGACTTCATGTATTATGAACTGCAAGGACTAAACAAAAAAAGGCAAAGTCACACGCTGTGCATTGAACTGTACCACGAAGTAAGTGCTTGCTGCTTGCTTGACAGTCATTTGTGTAACAAGAAAGACACCAACAAGAAAGACACCAAAAACGTCCAAGGGTGCGAGTCCAGAACTGGACATGGGTGTTCTTTGAGATGTCCACCAGTTACATATTCCCCTCTTCCCATCTTCATCGCCGCGATTAGTCAAAATGTCAAAAGAGATGTAAAATAACAAAAATGGTAATACAAATAATAAAAATGGCGCCGAAGAATGCTAATTACTCACAAACACTAAAAGGAATGTACTAATTGAGTATTGGTAAGTGTACACTTAGCGTATATTTTGAACGACACTAACAGTGTGCCATGCATTTCTTTTTTTTTGTCTGGTTACTAAAAAAGGACAACCTTGGGTACAATATTACTCAAGGCAAACTACGATTTCAAACATTACAGGATTTAGAATGTATGCTTCTAAACACTAAATTCGCAAATCTCTCCTACTTAAAAAGAAAGAAAAAAAAGTCCACAGCAGTTCCTCGGTTGGATTTAGGGCCGAAAGCTGTGGGAAGCAAAGTCGATGTCTAAAGCGCGAATTCATTGCCTATGTAAATCCGCAGAATCTTAAATATCGCTCTAGGAGCGAAATCAGCAAGGCTGCGACAGAGTACCATGCTCTTGCAGCAGTTGGAAGCCTTCCCAGAATTCCCTAGTGCCTTGTATGGTTGTTGCATTGCCGCTTGTTCCCCCAACTCCACTTCCACAACTCACGGAGAGACGTACGAATGGCTTTTCCTGAACAATTCGTGGCGATTGGAGTTGCGTTGGAATTTAGCTTCTTGTCATCAAAAACTCCTCCTTTCTCGGGTCTCAAGTCATCGAGAAACAAGATATATTTCTTGTGGACGCGTTCATTCTACACATACCGATGGTGTTCGTTCATAAATTACTTGAATTTGGAATAAACCGGGGTTTAAAATAAAAGTTGAGACTTGGTTTGTCTCGTGCGCTAAATGTGAGCTAGTTCCAAATATTGTCAAGAGATGGTGCTGACGGGTAACATCAGAAATTAACCAATTGCCCTGATCTAATATCCTATAAAAACACAAATTTACTTAAAATCTTAGAATAGTAACAACAAAATATGTATCAAGTGTGGTACTGACCACATAGGAAGATAATCTGAATCAAATCGTGTTAACCCACTCAGATAGACGGAAACGGTAACAGTTCGTTATATCGGAGACACATTAAAATCGGATATTTTCTGTTTTGCATGGTTCGTACTTACCAATTGTGTATTGCGGAACATAGTTCAAGGTGCCATTATGCTTGTTACACGAAAACAAACAATTTTTCACATAGAGTAGTAGTTTTTGTTATTCCTTTTTTCGCTTACCTAACACACAATATGGCGGGCACACGTTGACTACCATTATCGGTATGCAGTGTTTCCAACCTTATTCACCGAAAAATACCTACTTTCGTGTTCGTCACGTGTGCAAATTATACATTATGCACGGGTAGCTGACGGATAGCCCCACAAACCATTTCCGATAAGATTAGGTTAGGTTAGGTTAGGCAAGCATAGTTAAAAAAAGGGGGTTGGAAACACTGACAGGGGATTACGACATCAAACGTATGCAGCATCCGGTTCACGTAGCGAAAGCAATGGCACTTGTGCGTCGGCGAGATATTTCTCTTGAAAAATACATGATTTCCCGATCAAATAGATT
The DNA here is from genome assembly GCF_977018435.1 of Lepisma saccharinum. Classification (NCBI taxonomy): domain Eukaryota; kingdom Metazoa; phylum Arthropoda; class Insecta; order Zygentoma; family Lepismatidae; genus Lepisma; species Lepisma saccharinum. The sequence goes on along the minus strand of NC_139229.1, from coordinate 62,665,498 downwards.
CCACGATGAAACCTCAACGAACGTTGGAAACCTTAGAGAAACTCATTTCCGTAAGTAGTTTCTCCTGTAAAAAATGAAGCAATGTGTCTCCGATATAACGAACTGTTACCAATCTTAGAACAGTAACAATAGTACAGCCTCCCTAATCCCAGCCACTGATACTTCCAAAAAAGCAGCCTACGCAAAATGTAAATGCATATCAGCTGAAAAAAATGGGTTTAAGACTAGCGAGGCTTTGGCGACTGGAATAACTGCCAGTATAATCCTCCGTGGAGCTCGTGCGCTTTATTTGTGCCGAAAATGGAAGCAGCAAGTTGACCGCGAGAAAACAACTGACGCTAAGATTCGGGCTGTGATGTCAGGTTTATTGAAACAACAAACATCTCTCGGTCCATCTGCCGTTTTCACTTCAGAGAACTTTTTTAAGTCAGTGTGTTTGCGATTGTCCTCATCTTACCATGCATCCTAATCTTCGCGGTTAGCCCAAAGTGGCAGAAAAAACGAAGTAAAATAAAGCAAATCAATCAACCAACCATGCTCTTGTAGCAGTCTGAAGCCTTCCCAGAATTCCGTAGCACCTTGTATGGCTGTTGCATTGCATCACAGATTCGGTTCATTTATTTTTACGTGTATAATATCACTGTTCGACTGCAATATATGTAGGTATATCGCCGCTTTGTGTTTGAGCACATAACTTGACGTGAATTGATTTTTGTAGGTTTTAGACGCGTCGGGTGCCTCTCCTAGCCTTAATCCGTCCATGTGTGCAACCCCGAAAGGCAACGCCACACTTATCTAGTGAGATCACGTTCAGTGCAGGGATTGAGAGCCACGGATCAGCTCGCGACCTGTGGGAAGCTAGCCAGCGGCCGATAACCCGTAATACAAAGGCTCGAAGCTAATCAACGAAGTTAATCTTCAGTAACTGAAGCTAATTCCTCCTAAGTCTCCCGAACCAAGAGCCACGATGCCCGTAACCCAGGAGTAATTACATGACTGGAAAAGGCTAGATTTTCCTTTTTTCTCTCCAACCCTAGAAACCTCCTACATCGATCTCTACGATTGCTACCATAAATTTTCATTCTCTTCCAGCTGTGTTGGTAATCCGTCGCTGGTAGCGTCAAGCAGGGAGGTATACGGGTTTAAAAAATTCAAGGTGACCTCATGGGTAAATCTCATTAGTACACACGTGATGGCAGTTTCCGGGGATTTTGCCGATTCCGGGGCTCCGTGTCAATCCAAAAGCGTGGCCCCGGAAACCACACGGCTAATCCCGGGACGATTCAAAGACATCTCGAGCGGAGTGAGGCGTACAATGGCCGCTCTTGCATATTCATGGCTGCAGAAGCCCCCCTTTACGCTCGCGGACGATGAAGACACGTGGAAAGGGAAGGAGACGACTGCTGCCACATGATACAGATGCAGACGCGGCGTTTCAACACGATATCTCACCACGTCGTCAATTATCCTTTTTCTCACATTCGTGGAGCGCCTCTGGGAGATTTGTGAGGACCACATGTTCAGGAGCCCCCACCTCCACACCTCGACGCCCAGAAAAAAAAGAGGGAAATGTAAAGCCATATACAGACTAAAGTTCATGGTTCACACATCCCTCTAAGGGGTGCCAGAGCGGCTATTTCATTGGGTGACGCGTAGTCAGCGCATGGAGTCCCATCGCCGCTGTTTTCTGCCTTTCGAGACCGGAGCCCGCTACTTCACTCAAAGGAGCTCCCCAACTGTACTCAGGACGTTGGGTCAATACCCACATTATGTGGACTGTCACCGGGAATCGAACCCTGGACGGCTCGCACGAAAGACGAAAGTGCCAACCATTTTCCTAAGCAGTTGCTCCCATGTGCATGGACATATTTCTAGACAAACACAAGATACATATAAAATAGCGTGACTGGACGAGGTACTGAAGCAATTACCATGAAATAATGTCAGACTTATTCTTAAACCTAGTCTGAGAATTAAGTTGATCCAGGATAACGCTTAAAGTGTATTCTGGTATTTTTGCTTCATAGAAGTCCCTTCACATGACATTTACGGCCTCTCACGATGAGCTGATGATTCTTAGCTTCAATTTTAAATTAAACTGCGTTGAATCGTTTGGTTTATTGTACCTCGCTTTTCTGCCTCCCCTAACTAATCGCGAAGATTGAGATGAGTCATGATATGAAGTTGACGAAGGTATACTAACAAAAAAAAAAAACACCCATGCACAAGCCGAGATTCGAATCTAGGAGCTGTGCTAACCACTCCGCCACGGAGAATGGCAACTGAACTTTACTTTCAGTTTTAGATTGTCACTTGCCATTGGACAGAGTTGGTCAAAATGGTTCCTTTTTCAAAAGAAGCAAAACTTTAATTTTAGATTGTAAACATGGATTAATTATTTTTAGATGCTTTAAAATCAACGATAAAAAAATGTTAAATTAAACTAAGACATGTGCCAAGAAAAAGTATTTAAGAAAAATGGTTGGTAAGGAATCACAATCATCAAATTAACACTGTTGATGCGAAGCTTGTCCGACCGTCACTCTACTGTATGAGTGTCAATTTAAGTTTAGACGTTTACTCCTGTTATTTAGCAATTCATTGTTAGTTATGTTAGTATCTGGAGTAATAGCTTCATGTTACATGTCAAAAGGGGTGGAAGGGTGTGTTCGCCACCTACGTCCTACCCTTAATCCACATCAGGAATATCAACGAAAAAATGGCGGTTGTAAATAGCGTCCATAGAGCGCGCAAGTATTGAATTTGAACGTCTGCCTTTTTCCAGATATCTTCAGAACCTTGCTTACCATCTCCGAAACTGTTTTCCGCAGTAAAATGTTGCTTCCGATAAAAACTCCACACTCGACCACGAGCAACGAGTTTCTCTCTCAACTGTCCACATTTTTCTTCCCAGATTCCGCGGAATCCCCGCTGAAATTTCATTCCCATGATTCAGTGCGGGTGCGAGCCGGCCAATGGATCGTTTATCCAAATGCGTCCTGGAGAGATATGCGAGCGCCGCCACTGCAAAACTCCATGCGGTTGAAATACGTTGCTGGCACGACCCGGGTTGTAAATTTAACTACAGCAGTCGTCTGGCGAATGAGGGGCCCAGATGAACTTGTGATAGGAAGGAACATCAACTGCATCTCGTTTTAACCCCCCCCCCCCTCTCTCTCTCTCTCTCAGCGGGATGTTCTGCTGGAACCGATTGCTGCATCAGACGCGCTTCTGCCTAGGGGCGAGAGGAGCCATTCCCCTGGCAACTTACCAAGTCACAGGTAGAGACGATGGGTTTTAAAAAGCCAGAAACTGCAAGCGGTAATTGCTGATTTGATTCTCTTGCGAGCTTGGCATGTATTTTGTAGATTTTTTTCCTGTAAGGCCAGCCACACACCGGATTCGACACGACGAGTCATTTTTGTTGCAAACCGTCGCAGGGCATGTATAACATTAGTATCCTACGGGCGGTGAACACCGAACGAAACATTTGACTAGAGCCACGTTGCGACGGTTTGCGACAAAACGAAGGTACGTGGAAACTGGTATCGCGTGGAGACGGCTTGCGACAAAACGATCTGCGCATGTGCGCGAGTCCATTCACTTCAGGGGGGGGGGGGGCGGGCTATCTGAATAGCCCCAGTGGACACTGCAATAAACATCGCCGCAGTGCAAGGGCAGTAGCAGGAAAAAAAAAAGATTCAATTCAAAACCTAAATTGATACATTACTTCTACGTACTTTGATTCTGATGCATTGTTATCATCTTCCCAAATTACAAAAGACAGATAGACCTAGACCTTTAGCTAACAAATAAAAGGACTCGCTGACCTAAGCAGGAATGACAACAGCGAGATAACGTAGTGACAAAGTCACTCTTCTTCGAAATGCCTATACTCTACAGAAATATCCAGGTGGCATTTAATGGATTATCTCCTGGATATTAGTGCCTAAGTTCTGGATATTCATAAGACATACAGGAATATCCAGTAGACATCCATAGGCTATCCAGGAATGACATGTTTTGAACATCGCGTAGACAGACCACTTTTAGACATTCTATGACCATTCTTGGATATGTTTCGGACATCAATATGACTTGGTTTATTTGACGGAAAATGTTCTTATTGTGGAAAACGTAATTCACAAGAATGTTAGAGTATCACCTGGTTTTAGAAAGACGTAGAAGATGACCTATTCTAAACATGCTGAGATTGTAGTCTTGCTTATTTTCTAAATATCAGTTTCCAGTCTGTTACATTCCGGTTGATCCATAATCTTACGAACTGCTAATTCAGGGTATGGCAGCCGCAGTATCACAAAATTCAGTTACATAGTTTCCACTCTGAATCCAGTTGTCTGTGAACTCTCCAACATTAAAAAAAGAAGCAAGCTGATCAAACTAATGTGATAGGAAATATAGAATAATTGCGTTAATACAAAGAGATGGATTGAAACGACCACCTTGCACTAGCACTACCGAAAAGAAAACATTCGTCTGTTTCGTCTGGCATTTACATTGGCAAAAAATACATTACAGTTATTTTAAACTTCTTTTGGATCGGGCGCGGATAAGTATGGTAATTTGTAGAAGTCCTCAACAGATGTCGCCTATGCGGATGAACGATTTTTTAAAAGGCCACTAGAATGGCGATTTGGAGACGCAAAGGATCACTGTAGGGGATGTTTTGTTTTTATAGAAAAGGCCGGTCTGTTATTAAGGGACCCTCGACGCCAACATATTGCAAAATGGGGGCGCTTTTTCGAGGCATGTGGAAATCTGGTGCAGCGATATTTCGCTTTTTCTTTCAGTCCTCGAAAAACAACAGCCGGGAAAGCAATAATGAATGTCCATCTTCTTCCCTTTCCTTTCTTTCTTTCTCCTTTTGAATTTCTTCGAGTCGACGCACTGGCAAAAACAGGAAGCAATATCTTTAGGACGTTCTGAATCTGTATATGAACGGGTCGACAGTTTTACAGCCTTTCTTTGCGAATACGTGACTGAAATGGTTCAAATTAAAGAGCGCCAGTTCATTTTAATTAACGTCAAAAAGTATTTGAAAATCGCATCACAGATGGCAGAATGATCAAAGCAATGGACGTAATCGGCCATAACCTTCACGAGAACAGGAATTAAAATGTTCTTTAAAAATAAATTAGGGGGAAAATACAGTAGTTGGTAGTGAAAAGCAAAAGTTAACCTTTTTGCAAAACGAACCTTTTTCCATCCGCTAACTGAAATTAGTTTTAAATAAAGATTTGTAATGAAAATAAGCCATATGCGGCTATCAAAGACAGAAGCAAATTCGAATTTCAGTAACTATGAATAAGGAAACTGAATGTGTGATTAGCAATTCGGTAAAAGTGCTTTGCACCACGCCATGAAGAATTCGATAACTGGAGTTAATCAAAATTGTTCCACCTCATCAAATATTGGTACTGATACTGACATATTAAGATAGAAACCTGAATATGCTTGATTAAATCAGTGATAACTACTCTCATAGAAGAACTAAAGTTTGTTTGTGTAGTGAAAATATTAATTTTGACAATAAAGTTTATCACGACTAAGGAAGTACGAATTCATTGAAAATTGAAGGTATATAAAATTGTGGCTATTACTTGCAATGAATAAAAGAAAAGACATAAGAAAAACCATTAGCGGCAGTAAATGCTTCGGTGTTGCCCTCTAGGTACAAAGAAACTCGTGGAAATTTCACATTATAAATTAAATCTAATTTCTTCGCTGCATTGAGAAGATATGGGGACGTGTGTAAGATTTACAGAGGGTCAGGACAAGATAATAGTATTTAAATATTCAGGATTTTAGGAAAGTGTGTTTCCGATTCCCTGCTACTCCATACTGGTTCAAGAGATTGTTTTCTACTTAGATGATTTGTATAGAGTTAAGACGGAGTCACGATTAGAGGTAATTAGAAAGGTTACTGCTGTGTTTTCCGAACATTTAATGATAATAAAGTTTTATTAGCTATAAGCGATTGTCTCTCTCGTTTCACCCGAACTCTGAACAATTGTTACTGTAGAAATGTTACTTGATTTCCATTTATTTTAATTCACTTTTCTGTCAGTTTTGAATCACGAAGACAAACATGATTGATGATATTAAATTGATGAGACAAAGAACAGCCATGCCCAGGTCGGGAATCGAACCCGGAATCCCTGGAGTCGCAGCGAGCTTTGCTAACCACTCCGCCACGGAAGTAGGCTAAAAACTTTATTCTTTTACAAGTGCTTATACGTCAGCTAAGAACAAAACTTGGGAGATACTGAAAAAATTATGTCGGGTGCAAGAGGTGTCCTTTCCGAGGACACCCAAATGCAGACTAGCGAGGCTCTGGCGTCTGGACTCTCAGCCAATATAATCGTCTGTGGGGCTCGCGTTCATAAATGTTCGTGATTTGTCTCATCTAATTTCATCACCCTTTATACTCATCTTCGTGGTCAGTAAAAACTGGCAGAAAAGTCACTGTAAATCAAAGCCAGGAGCCTATATTCTAGGCTAGCTAGGCAATCTGCGAAGCCTGAAGTCTAGAGAATAAAATACACGAGAGAAATCTATCACAAATTGTAACTAAAATTATTCATATCAGTGAGATGATGCTGATTCTGGAGTTGGCAACCTGATTTCTATCATAGCCTAGGACCCTGACACATAGTGACATAGCCAAGACCTTGGACTCATTATACGCCACTGATCAAAGCAATCAGTCAAAAATTATGTCTAACAGTAACTGGATGAGAGGCGAGAGGGGAAGAATATTTTCAGGGAGTTATCAGATTTAATGTCTCAAAGAAATAAAATTCATTATTTGGGCCAAGGGAGTATAATCGATTGATTTGGTTTATTGTACTTAGCTTTTCTGCCACTTTTGGCGCGAAGATGATTAAATATATCATGAAATTGATGACGGGACATTCACAAAGAACTCCCATGCCGAGATTCGAACTCGGGACACCTGGCTTGGTAGCGCGCTAACTACTCCGCCACGGAGGTCGGCAAAAGGGAGTATACGCTTCTTTAGTTTATTTTGCTGGAGGCGGGAGAGGGGGCGCCATCCTACCCCCGCAGTCTCCGTATGGAAGAGATTGAGTAGAACCTACTCATTTTTTAAAGTAACATTCATCCAAATACAGACTTACGGAAACAATATGCAAAGTACTTTTGTGATTCCGGATTCACTGAAATCTGGAAAGGGGGTGTTCTTTTTTCAATTTTTAATGGAGAGAGCGAGAGAGCGAGAGAGAGAGAGAGAGAGAGAGAGAGAGAGAGAGAGAGAGAGATGGGCGTAGAATCATTTTGAGCCCTTTTGATAGCAGCATCGAAGAAAGGAAAGCCCTTTTGGAAGCAGTATTTCCCTTTCGTCAAGTTGCATTCGAACGAAGAGGAAAATTCCTAATGCGGACAATACTGCAATAAAATCCATAATTCATGAAAGTTGCTTTTTCATATAACTTCTATGCAATCGATCATGACGTCAAGCAGTTTTGCAAGCCACTGAAGAGGAAACAATAACAGAAACGAAGAGAATAACTGTCACTTTTAAGTATAAAAAAACTATTTTACAAAAGGTCGTCTGCCTAATAAAAATGACAAAATAATAAAGCAATGAAAGTAAAATTCCATGAAAATGATTTATGAATAAAGAAGAGTAATTTTGTAGACTGCATTTTTTTTTATCTTTGGAAATATGCCAAGAGAGGATGACAACATTGAAATGCAAATGTGACGCGGTTATCGGCAAGCATTATGCAATCCATTAGTAGCTACTCATTGCATTGCACTGCTTGCATTTCACAATTGTCATTATGTATTAAAGTGGAAGGCTCTATCGGGAAAAGGTTTTATGCAATAAAAGCAAGCACGTAAAAAGTGCGTAAAATTTTGTGTAATGGAAGTGGACGCAAATCTATTTATTCATTACGATATATCACATAAAAATGGTCTCTGGATCTATCAACTTAACTTGCTATATCGTAAAAACAAACTCTTAATTGAAAAAAAAAAAAGACTTTCAAGTTTCTTAATTCATTAAGGCAGTTTGAGAATTTAAGTTTCGATTAAAATAAGTCACAAGCTGTTAAAATAATTAACCTGATTGAGATGGCTAATTTGAACACAATTAAAGCATTCAGTTTTCTTAGAGTATCCACGGGCAGCTAGTAACAGAATTTCATAAATATTCATCATACTAGAGGAACTAAGACAAGTAACAGCTTTATAGATCATTTTTATTAATCAGAATTTCAAATTGAAGACGTTTGTGGAGGGCAGGAGTTTTTTTTTTTTTAAGCTGCTCCTTGAAATAAGCCCTAGATATGCTACAACTCAACAAAATTGTATTGGACTTACAGCTTTACGTGTCGTTGTTTATGCCCAGCATAAAATTTTCAGTACATAAGATACATTTTTAATATAAATTTTACACACAACGTTCAAAAACGCTCTTAAATATATTACAATTAGAATGATAAATGCGAAAGCTACACTTGGATATGAGGGAGCACTCCACATCGAGGCAATATGGTAATTGGTCGACCACGCAAAGATCAATGGAAAACCCAACTTCATTGGCTCTCAAAGTTCTGACGTTTCACCCTAGCTTCTGTTCAATATTGCCCACAAGAGCGCTAGATGTGGTGTTCTCACGCAAAACCTTTTGCAAGCAACTTCACCCTGAAAGAACCCTGTTGTCCAATTGTGCAGAAGGAATCAAAGCATTTTCAACAGACTCCAAAAGGGAGAAAAGTGGCATTGTTCCTCGTCCTTTAGGTGTCGAGCGAGAGCTGGGGGGATCCACAGCCGAAATCGTGGCCTGTTTCACACGGCGCGCCCTCTTGAAGCAACTATTCTCTCCTGCCATGTACTTCCTATTGTGCGGCCTTGTCGTTGTCACTTGGAAGGAGGGCGGATATTTTGACTTGCAGATGAGCTCAAAAACTCCCTGTTGCCAAGCGACATAAGAATTATTCATCTCCGGTCTCTTAAAGTGGAAAATACAATAAACTCCCGATTCCGCAGTTAGGTTTCCATTGCAAAGGCAATGTTTGTTTATTTTGTAACGCGTTCAAAACTAGTTTTCTTTAATGATGCAAATTTGAAAACATGAAGAGGGGGTGGTATTACTGGCAGTAATGCTCCCCGGAGTGTATAGAATTCCGTTGACAATGTTCTCGCAAGGAAGTAAGAGAATGGGGTTGTGGAATGGGGTAACGAAATTTCCACGACCAGATGTAGCTCTAGTACTCTCCAGTAATTCTCTCCAACGCTTTATTCGATTAGGTGGCTGTACAGGGTGGCTCAAAAAGTCACTTAACAATTCCGGTACAAGGCCACTGCAGCGCGCAACATGGAAATGGTGATGACCAATTATTATCAGGCCAAGGGGGAACTACATTGACGCCACCCACGTGGTCGGCGGCCATTTTGAATTCAACTTCAGAATTTTAAATAGAAAGGGGATGATATGATACGTATATCACATCAGGCTAGAATTTCACGAGAAATGCAATGGTGAAGGTTTTTTCGACGTATCTTTAACCAGTAAAAAGTTATGACTGAATTCTTGTACCAATTTGCTCCTTTTCGAGGTGCTAGAAAAATGCCTTCAAATTTGTTTAGCACATCGGTAACGCATCGAGATCAAAGTGATGTCTAGGGAGAGAAGTTCGCATGCCATTGCACAAGATTTTAATCAGATACATCCAAGAAGAGCTGCACATTACGAGTGGTTGTCGCGAACAATTTACAGTGTGACGCTTCCATTGAATTGAAAGTCCTTCACAGTGACAAGGCTAATGTTTATGTTCATAAGGAAGGTCAAACAAAATATGCGACCTTTGTCATCTGGTAACTAACTTTGGACAGAAACTGCTTCACAACGTTCCCATAGTGTTATGGTGTTCCTCCCTATTGAAAAAAACTCTGTAAAAAGTACCTTCTTCCATAAGCAAGGATGAAAAAAAACTGTCTATTTAACAAATCCAAGTAGCCCTAAGCATTTAAGGTTCCGTTGATGAAAAATTGACTAACCAATCGTGTTCCACACAGCACGCCACACCATTAACTTACCAGCACTAACCTTTCAGCTTTGATCTGTCGAAAATGGGTTATCAGATAAAAAGCATTGAATATTCTGTTTATGAACTTCCTTATGAACATAAACATTAGCCTTGTCACTGTGAAGGACTTTTCATTTAATGGAAGCATCACACTGTAATTGTTCGCGACAACCATTCATAATGCACAGCTCTTCTTGGATGTATCTGAATAAAATCTTGTGCGATGGCATGCGAACTTCTCTCCCTGGACGTCACTTTGATCTCGATGCGTTACCGATGCGCTAAACAAATTTGAAGGCATTTTTCTGATCTCTATGCGTTACCGATGCGCTAAACAAATTTTAAGGCATTTTTCTAACACCTCGAAAAGGAGCAAATTGGTACAAGAATTCAGTCATAACCTTTTACTGGTTAAAGATACATAAAACCTTTACCATTGCATTACTCGAGCAATTCTAGCCTGATTTGATATATCATATCACCCCCTTCCCATTTAAAATTCCAAGGTTGAATTCAAGATGGCGGACATCAAGATGGCCGCCGACCACGCGGGTGGCGTCAATGTAGTTCCCCCTTGGCCTGGCAACGATTGGTCATCATTTCCATGTTGCGCGCTGCAGTGGCCTTGTACCAAGGGTGTTAAGTGACTTTTTGAGCCACCCTGTATTTTGTACGCAGGGTGAAATATTTTACACTTGTACAAGTACATCTGCCACACAGTTATCCGAAACGAATACTCATGACAGCCTAGCAGCCCTGCTATATTTTCCAAAAGGTCCAACATATGAATCATTCATTTTTCCATTTTAACCAACCAAAACACATACTTTCCATGACCGTAGGCAGACGTATACGGCCACTAAGGACACAGAAGTATTACACAAGACTTCCCCACGACAGAAAAAGCCATATGTTCCCGGCAGAAGGGTTTGGTTTGGTTTGAGTTGGTGTTTTAAGTCCACTTTATGCACAGTAAGGCTAATCGGGACTGGACCTACAGTTTAAAGTGGGATCCGAACCACTTGTGCCTCCACCGGGTATCGAACCCAGGACCCCTTGATTACAAGGCAATGACGCTACCCATGCGCCATGGGGGAGGCCCCCGGCAGAAGGGGTAAATCCACTACCGGTCAGATATTTCAGTGATGTGCCTTCATCATGGACATCCAGAAGGGTCACCCCTACATTTCATATATTATATTTCAGTAAGGCCAAATTTGCGTGAATCATTTCGAGAGTGATAATTGCGACTTCTACATGACACGCTTCTCATAGATGTCACAGAAGGCAAAGTCAGTACTAGCCAACTTAAAAATTAACTGGGTTCAGGAAAGAAGTGCTGAATTTATTCTACATCACCCCTGTTCTCGTGGGAGCTTCCAATATTGCTTCAGGAACAACAAAACAATAAAGTGGAGGAGGTACGATTCGCGATCTGTTTTGCCAAGCTTGAAGGAAAAAAGCAATTAGGCCTTAGAATACATTAAGATAAGTTTCTAATATTGTAAACTATAAATCAACGCGCTAAGTTATTGCACAAGAAAGCAGTATTATAATGCAGGAGGCCTTAGAAAGATCGCTTCGCGGGCTTACAGCAGACGACAATATGGGGGTGTGTCTGCGAGAACCAATCAGGTCCGCGAATGAGTGAGCCCGGTTGCCACAGCTAGCTCGCTTCACCCTTCTGGAAGGGTGAGTGACCTCTGCCTCTTGCTACCTCGGCCTGTTTGTTCGGCTGAGGAGCAGACGACACGAGAGTATCGGCAATAGTGTGCAAGCGACGTCTGCTGTTAGCCCGCGAAACGCTCTTTCTAAGGCCTCCTGCACTATAACACAGGTTCTCGCCTCGCATGTGTCTGCTCGTATTTAAATCGATGGCTTAGTTTAATAACGGATAAAACTGATTAACTGGATAAGCTGATAATATCTGGGCTACAATTACTTTAGAAACTGATCCGGACAATTAATCAGGATATTTGCAATCCGGTACGTGAGCCATTTCTATTCAAACTGCAATTTCACTCTGAAAAGTAAGCGTGCAAATATGATACAAAGAACTTAACATGATATAAATTTGACTACTAAATTTTACGTGGGCCTATTAGGGTGGCAAGTAGCTATGTGTATTTTAGTTCTTATCATGCTGAAGCTGGATGGGCAATTTTGGTTCCAAAATAAAACATTTTCAACATGAGAGCGATATATCTAAATAAAATACATTAAAGGGTTTGTGTGTGTGTTATATTCATTCATGAAGATATTAGAAAAGTACGGTAGTTGGGAGAAGGCATGTGAAGATCTGCCAACACTGTGTGCAATATTTGTAGAAGTTGCCATTTTACTTTCCTTCTGATTTCTTGATGTTTGAAAGAGTACCAGACATATCTTCAGGTTGTTCTTTCTTACTTGTCAGAAAGCAGGATTAGAAAACCTACCCACTAAGAATAATGTTCAAAAACTGAAAATGATCAACGTTACGAACTTCATAGGAATATTTAACTTTATATGCCAATTGTCCACCCTTCCCTCCTTTAGACACAGTTACAGTTTAGAAATGAGTTACGTTTTTATCTTACAGATGGCGCTACAAACTAATGAATTGTGAATTGACTCAACAGTAAAAAGGAAGCACAATTTTAACGTGTTACGGGTTCAACAATGTTACTTTGTTTCGCTCAAGGAAAATTTTGATTTTACTGGTAAAAATCCGATTGAACATTATCTGCAAGTTATGAAAAATTGTACTTAACACTACGTACTTGTTATAGGTTTTCTATTTAAGGCCAACTACACTTCCACTTGTATGTGGAAAGAAAGAATCAGTCAGAAATTGCATACATAAATCTTTATTATAAAAAAGGAACGTACAAAAATCAGTCAAAAAACTAAATGTAATCACAAGTCAAGAAATATACAATACTGATGTGTTTTACCTAGAATAATAGAACAATCACAGTTAAATTAATAAAATCATGTCATGGTTGGTTCGTAGAGTGGCTACTAACTTGTATTAATCATTAATTTGATACAAGTTTACACAATTGCAACGAAATTACATCACTACACCCACTGCCTAAGCGAAAACGTGTAGGCATACGCTGAACAACTATCTATATAGTTATGCAACACCCAAAGACTAAATATGCTGCCAACATTCGCCAACGATCACCATTATTTTATATCAGGCTGCCTTTCTACAAATAAAGCGCGGACCCCAATGAGATCAAGTACCTTGTAGACCAATAGCATTACTGCCGAGTAGTGGCAGTCTTTTCCGTACCAACAGATGGATACTGAATGGCAGGATAGAACGGTGGTTGAGCAGCAGGGTAGTACGGAACCAAGACAGGGGCTAGTGGATAGTAGTAGGGATATCTATTCGTTGACCCGTACTGATACGGCATCGAGTTCTGTAACTGCCGACCGAGCATTACTTGAGATCTCAAAGCGTCCGTCTCCAAGTCTAACTTATGCGTTTCCATCGAGATCTTCTGAGTTTCAGACCTGAACATCTCCCTCTGGGCGTTCAGTCTCCTCATGTCTACCTGGAGCATTCGTCTCTGGGTTGTATACGAATCCTCTTCCTTCTCCAGTTTGTCTCTCTCGGCGCCGAGCATGTCTTTCAAGTTCTGGAGCACGTTGATGTTTAGTCGTGCCATCTCCCGTCTGACCATGGCTTCGTTGCCGAAGTTCAGAGGCTGCTCTCCGTATTTTGTCTGAGGCGGTCGCCTGGTCGTTGTCCCACGCGAAGGCGATGACGTCGGGCGACGAACTCCTAGAGTGCTGGAAGTCGAGGTCGGGCGCTTTCCTTTGGGTGGGCGGCTTGTCGGAAGGCGTGAAAATGGGGCACGGGTGCCCGAATTACTTGAAAAAAGCAGACCAGGACTGGGCCTCTGACTTGGCCTCTTCTGTTTTGACGGTTGGGTGGTCAGCCTGTAAAAGGCTGGGCGCATAGCTGCAGACGTAGTTGGATCTCGAGTTTCCGTAGTATCTGGAGACGATGAGAACTCCGTTTCAGAGGTAACCGCTGTGGATGATTCGGTAGCCACAGAGTGATTCTGAAGTGAATCACCATCACTGAACCGATGCGACGAAGGCTTGGCGGCATCAACTGCTATTTTGTCCAAAGAAGAAATCTTCGAAGAGTCGGATATCGGGCTGGAGACTTTGGACTGACTTTTAGGCAACTCTGTACCATTCAACACAGCCAGTTCAATAACAGAACTGTGATTAGAAAAAGACTTCACCACTGACTTAGTAGACAAGGGAACATCCACCACGGTGTAGTTCAGAGAAGAGTGTGACGTCATTGTGTGCGGAGAAGAATCGTCGAAGCGAAGACGGTTAGAAGCAAGTTTGATCTTGACCTGATCCGAAGGAAACTTGGCCGCCATGTAATGGATCACGGGTGATTCCTCATACTTTCCAGTTGAACTTCCGGTCTTAACTTGATTTGTCGGTATTTCCACGTACACCGTCGGTTTTGTTGAGGTTTTAGCAGCTGCTTCAGTTGTGGATGCAGTGCTGGGTCCTCCATGTACTGGAGGAGCGTGGACGGATGTGGACCGATCGTTGGAGCTAACATGTGTGCTGGTGGTGAACAGCCTGATGCTACCTGTATGGAAAGAAGGGAACACTTTAACATGCAATTCTGCAAATGACAATGCAACTGTACAGTTCATAACAAGCAATTGCTAAACCTTCAATAACTGAAAGTATACAACAATTATAGTTCCAATCTAGAGATATCAAACTTTAATAACAGAACTTAGATAATATTAATTTATATTGTCCTAAACTGAAGAAAGACGAAAGTGGTACAAAGATGTGTATGTGTAGTATTTTTAAAGGTATATTTGAGTACCACATGAAAGAACAGCCACAAAGTTTTCATAGTAAATGACAAGAACTGTGCAGACTGCAAAGTCAGCAGATAGAAATTGTAAGAATACTTACGCTCCCCAGTACGAAGAAGTTGGGAAAATAGAAGATAGAAAACATTTTTCTCCAGAATCACATTCTTCTAGCTACGATAAGGAAAAAGAGAAGCGTTTATCAAAAGTTGTTCGAAGTGAGGAACAGTTTGACTTGCGTGGACCTCATGTAATCAAGACCTTAGAATCGTTCATTCAATGTCGTTGTGAAGAGTGGGGTGAGCCTACTCTCTCTAGATTGATAAATTATACGATTCTAACTTCGGAAGCGGTCATGATCCGGAGATTTCCTTCAAATGCCTACATACTTTATTCTTACGTGGCGCGGACATAGTTGTCACGCTGAAAGGACAACGGTGAATCAATTTCTTTACATAGACTGAACACTGCGTCCTAATTCCTATTTTAGTGTTGACGTTGCTGAGCCATTATGACAGCATGTGCTCTTACGAGCCACAGCTATAAACCACTTTATGGGAACTTCGATCTTCCTCAGCGCGGAGGAAAATATACTTGCCGCCAAGAGAAATCTGTTCGTCCCCTTTAATTCATGCTATTGATTGCTAAACTGGTACTCCAAAGGCGAAAAACAATATGAAAAGGCAGGCAGATAGGCTTAAAACTACAACGTGGAGTGGGGTGGTGTAAAAGTGCGCGGCGGGTGTAGTTCGCAGTGCAAATATCCATGTTGAATTGGACGTTAGGCTGGCAACAATGAGTCAGCCTGAAAGGTGTCATGGCGGAATGTAATTAGTAGTTACAAGCATCTGGAACAACGAATGTTGAAACCATGAAGTAACTTTCATTTATTTATAATTTCTCTAATGTAATGTTTTGATTTTTTGCAAACTTTGTTTCATAACGAGAAATGAAGTTCAGTAAATCATTGACGTGTTTTGAGTAAGGCACTTTGATGTGTGTGTCAAAATGCATTATATGTTTCAAATTATTTTTCATGATTGACAACGCCTGCTGCTAATGAGAAAGCTGTGTTGTGGGGTAAAAGTTGCATGTCACAGCGGGGCAAAAGTTCACGAAGATCAACAATTTTTTTCACTGGTGGAGTAAAAAAAAGTAAGTTTTCGCCATTCGTTACAAAAATACATATTAAAACAAATATATTCAAAATGTTAATCCGAGGCCTAGAGAAACAAAGAAGAATGATTGAGTTTTGTTAGGTGTAAATTTCAAGATTCTAACTGCTTTGGTAGCTTAGATATATGGAATCAAAAAAATTCGTTCGCAATCTTACCCCGCTATACTCTATGTGTGGTCATTAGTTCGCCATGCAGAAAGAACTTCGCAGTGCGACATTTCTGAAATCTTGAAATGTCCTATCGCTATTACGATAAGTTAAAACATTTATATATGAATTTCCTGGCATTAATCGTCACTAACATACCGCATAGAATAAGAGTAAAAAATTCCGAAAATTGTATGAAAAAAAATCCATCCGGTATATTGACATTTTCAGCAGCTTTACAAAGTCTACGTCCCCGTTTTCGCTACCATTAAAAACAAAAACGTTTAAATGCATTCCTGTCAGTTTTCTGGTAGCAAACACGAGCTGTCACGTGTCACAATGGTCTGTGACCATTGCCAATTCGTCCATAGCGGCTCTCGCAAATAAGAACTGATTGCATCAGACGCGACGACGACCAATTATCGCCAATCCCTTGCCGGGGGCGCTGCGGTATCATTCGTAATTGACCGCAGATAGGCTCTATGCTCCAGATCAATCAATGCAAGCCAGAAACTTGTGATCAAAACAGGTGTGTTCAATCGCACGTCCTTGACGTTTACAGAGAGAACTATTTTGATTTTCCTTATTTATTTTACAACACTACTGAAATTCAGATATTAGTGGACAGCAGAGATATTCTGACGTCTAAATTTGCGCTATGTGTAAGGAAAGAATTTTGCAAAATTCAGTGTAATGAACCAGGATCAATGGCGGTAACTTCAAATAAATTTGGCAGTGGTCAAGACTGAGTATATGTATATATTTCCGTTTTGGAGGAGTGGGAGTACGGAGTGTCTTCCTTCCACAAAGTCTTCTACCATGGGAAGGTTCATCATGACTTCTAAATTTTGAGTTGGGATCAAACCCAAGATATCTATGATGCTCTCAGAGCAGTTTCAGTTTGTAATGGGTAATCCAAGGGAAACCCGTGATCACATTCAAATATTCTTCAATTATGACCCATTCCTATAACAAAAATTATGTTCCTTCCTCTAGCACGGTAAACCCGCTGAAGGGAACGTCCATTGGAATTCTTGCTTCCAAAGTTTTCCTGATTGTAGTTGGTACCTTCTTCTTGCAGGCCTAATCTCCAGGAAAGTGCCAACTCTGGGCAAGCCCGGGCACCAACCGACCTGTTGGGTTAGATTGAGTGAAGCAAGAGCTTGATAAACCCTTTCCTGCTCCCCAAAAAATAGGCAATAGCTAGGCTGGAGAGTTCAATGACATAACCGCTCTCGGCAGACATACGTTTACGAATCCGAATATAAAGTAACTTCTTCCAATAATAAAGTTGATTTGCAGAGTCTGTTCGCATACAAGTACAGTGAACTAAACGGAGCATTGCAGAAGTAAAATCTTTAACAAAAAATATAAAAGGGGAGAAATGGACAGCAAAGAAACCAAATGATTATCCAGTATTGTGGTTTCACGTCCCAGCAGCACCATCTAGCGACGAAGTTGATACTTCATTTCCATGAAACAGTAGCTTGTGGCAATCCCTAAGGAAAAACACCGTCCACAAAAGAACTGAACGCCTGACCTTCACGTGAAGGATTGATCGGTCGTTTCATCCTCGATCGTATATTTCCCCGACCGTCACGGTATTTACGACTTCCAGTCTCCGCGAAGGACCAAGTGTCAAAAAACAGTTGACACTCGTTAACCGGACCCTAATCCGAGGGAAAATCCTTGCGCGCGATGAAGGGCGGGGTGGAAAAAAAAGATGGCGGGCCCTTCGGTCGCCCCCAAATTAAAGCTATTAATCTTTCGACTCCCGCTGCCATCGCAACGTTATCTTTCAAACAGGGAACATTTCAACATTAATCACGACCATCTGCAGCCTACTCTCTCGGGAGATTGTCTCGGTTCTTAACAAACCGAATCAAGTCCGTCGCTCGAGGGGGGGCATGGGGAGATCCCGCCGCGGCGCTTTTGGTGCTCTCATTTTAAATTTCGCCACGCGAAGAGAGCGTAAAAACGCCTTCGGCGAGGCTAATATCTGCAAAATTCCATCCTTTCATAGGCGGCGCCACTGCTTTATTCCTCTGCCGCGGAATGTTACTAATGCTCGTCCTACTGCAATTGCTGAAGCAGTCGATAGCTCCAAAGGCCGTTACAATCCACTGAGTTTGCAAATTTAGGCAATGGAGCAAGGCTTTGCTGCTTACTCAGGTATGACATGGTCTACTGAATTAGCACTACTTTACTGTGCCAACCACGAAGGATGAATTGGCCAAGGGCGTATCAAAGGGGTGGACTGATAGGGGTTACAGCCCCTTCACATGCAAGAAAAATCGAGAAAAAACATTGTAACAAGTTGTGTAAATTTAAAGGAATATGTGCGAACATTAGAAAGGAGAAATTGACAGCCAAGATATTTCTCTAGATCCAAAAATTTGTTTCGGCACAGCCTGCCGGTCATACTCTGCCATAATCCAGGCACCTATGTAAGTTAACCAAAGGGTTCTGAGGGGTATCACTTATTGTGAACATAATTATGTACCATTGGCGTGGTCAAAAAAAAAGGGGCACCCTCCCCTTCATCAGGCAAGAAAAGGTAGGTAGCTTTTTGCATGAAATAAATGCGATTTTTACGGTGTAATAAATAAATTTTTAAAAAAATGAAACATTTGTTGCTGACTCCAGGTCAGACCTCCCCCACCCACAAATAAAATCCCGGTTCCCCTACTGATTTTGGCACGGACATTTGGGAAATAATCCTTTATTCTTAACAATTAGTCCTCCAAGTTTCGGATTCGGTCATTCTGGGTTCGAAAAAAATTGAAAAACAGTCGTACATCAGGGTGGCATATCCATACAAAACGATTAGGAACAAGCTATTAATACACAATGGCGCCCGCAGGGAGGGGCCAGAGGGGGCACTAGCCTACCCGAGATTTCTGGAAAGAGTTAATGAAATTAGAATGGTGAAATTGTAACGTTATTTCGTAACAAAAAATATTGTTTTCTGTGACTTATTATATTATTATTATTGTTATTGAAATAGGGTTACATTTAAGCTTAGTCTATTTTACACTTATTATCTAACTATAAAAAACAGCTTTTTGCCCTGCATGAATTAATATGTTAAATATCCAGTTATGGAAATACACAGAATATGGAAATTACAAATGTATAATTAAAAACATAAGTAGTAGTAGTAGTGATATAATAACCACAAAAATAATAGCAATAATGAAAGTTTCTATAAATGCCATCCCCAGAAAAAATCTGCGGGCACCCTTGTTAGTACAATGAACAAAACGAGGATGATGTTCAAGTAGAATGGAATGCATAACCAATGCAAGGCCATTTGTCCAGTTGCATGCGAGCTTCAAGAATTCAAAACAAAACTGCAATTAAGCAGCGAACTTCTGAACCAGCGTCACTCAATTCCTTGGAAACTTTTAAGGTGTTGAGAAAAATTAAAAGAGTGATCGTCAATATGCATCCTAATAGTTATACATTCCACTGTACAGCGGCTACGTATACGGGAAGAGAGGTCTAATTACTTCAAAGGGACTGAGGAAAACCAGGAAACACATTCAAATAGTTCAATTCTTGGGAACTGTAACATGAACACCACCACTTCATTCATTGGAAGAACACCATGCCCCGTTCACAACAAGCCACATGTGCAAGATGCAAATGTTTTGTAGCTATCAGACCAGAAAAGTTGACACACTTGGCAAAATATGCTTTGTGGGCGTTATGTAAGCGTTCACCAAGTACTATCTCGAGTGACGAGTAGGCAAAAACAAACTGAGGAGAAATCTAACTGTGTTGGTAGGTGTGGACAATCAGAGACCGCAAACAGATCGTCATCGTTGCTATTGACAGTTTATAACCACAAACATGTTTACACGGACCTGCCGCGTTGTGAACGGGAGAATAATAGAAAAGTATGTACATTCATCAGGAAAGAAGTATCGTGTTACCAGCATTACACGGTCCACAGTCAACGAACTGGAATTTCAAGGATTTCTGCATCGCGGTAAGGTTCTCACACTCTCGACGCACAACCGTCGTCAGGAGAGCTGTTTGGAAAGATTCTTCAAATTATGTTCATGAGAAATACCGATCTATACAGATATCTATTTTGGCCCTTGATACAACTATACTTAAATGCTGCCCTCACAATGCAAAGACATTCAAATGTGTTCGATGTATCACTATTAGTAGGCTCGAAGGTCAGAAAACAGCAATGATTTTGAAAACGAAACTGTTAACAAGCAAAGACCTTAAAAATAAACAATAGATCAAAAGGTGGCACTAGGGTTGCACTAGTTCTTAATTCTTTAGTAGTATTGACTAATTCATGGGTAAAATTTCAAGGTCAAAGGACTTGTTGGAAAAAAATAAAGGACTTGTTGGAAAAAAATATATATAGTCACTCGAAGGTGGGATAAGACTAAACATTGCTGGTAAACCTGAACGTTGTCATATATAGTCTACTCTGTAAAGTATATAAAATGAATTCAAACAATAGTTATTACAATGTGGATCCCAATATTAAATAAAACAATAGTTACTGCTTATAGATTGTGGATCCCTATACTGTGCAAACTGTATGACACGCATACCAAAGACGAGTGTAACCTCTTAACTCGCAGAAAAGTAATGTGTGTGATCAAAGCAATTAGATGAGTCTCACTCTACTGTTTGCGAGCTGAAATAGATTACAATACGTAGTATACAATAATAAATCTATTTTGCGATTATAAACGTTCCAGTCGTTAAAATAAACGGACTAAAGAAGTATCGATGTATAGCAGAGCTGTCGAAAACCATTTGAGATAAATTGGAAGCACCTATACTTCCCACAATGGTACAAATGTTTATAGTTCCTGGAACTTTCGGTTTGTGGTAGATCTCTGGTTTGTAGCAGACCAGTATTAATAAATCGCCTTGAAAAACCCATTATGAATTCAGCACACACACCTGATAAGTTGTATTTAGTTCAAGTGTGCCACACATTTTTATGTATCAAGATACTGAAAATTACCACACCGGGAATCGAACACTGAGTCCCTTCATTGCGAGGGAACAGCGTTAACGCGACGGTATCAGAAGTATATTCCATTTGCCTTCCTGCTTACCGATGGCGTAGTGGTAACATTGTCGCCAAGGAACCAGGGATACGAGTGAAAACTCAATCTCTTTACCTGCCTGTTAAATGTGGTGCAGTGTGGGTAACGGATGTAACAATCTAATCTGTATGTTTCTTTGCGTAGAGGGGTAGCGGCTCCAGGTTCAATCCCCGATGGGAGTTCCAAAATTTTATTTCTATCTCCACTTGGTTTTCAGCGTAGTGCTCATACGTTACGAGGGCACTGGTCAGAAACCTCACGTGACCGTCACTGCTTCTCCCCCAGTCTCTTCTACAGAAGAAACTGGTTGTTTTTAGACCACTCTTCGCCGACACAGGCAAAGTGGCGTGATGGCTTCTTGGCTCTTCCCTCCGCTCCCCCGGGACCAGCCCACGAGTGGACGAAAATTACGACAATGAAAGTTGGAAGAGCCAGTTTCATCTTTTATAACTGTAATTGTTTCTTTAGTTCACCTCCTCCCTACTTCCTGGAGACAAAGATATCTTGGGAATTCCAGTCGTCTTTTTGTTTGTAGGTCTCTCGCTGCAGGGAATATTACTGAGGCCATAGGCGCCGACTCCATGGGGCTTGCGGGGGGGGGGGGGGCTCGAGCCCCCCAAATGTTAACGATGTGGGGGCAGAGCCCCCAAATAATTTTGCTTAAGAGGATCTAATGTATTATTATCCTTCTGTTGTAAAGTTTACTTTGAATTGTGCCACAGGAACCTAACTTTAAATACACATTTGAAATGTTCTAGAATCTAGACCAACTTTGGGGGGGTGGGCTGAGACCGCTAAACCATTAACTTTTAGGGGGACTGACCAGAGACAGCAAAACACATGACTTATTACTGTAATTATGAGTATTGTTAAAATTTTACTAAAGAGTTTCAAAAGACGATGTGCATGAACCAGGAGAGTGGATGGGACGTTCGGGCTACAAATGGCTCTCACATGACATTCAGAACGAGATCATTGATATAGGCTATTAGGGAGATCTGTTTTGCGCTCCGTGGTAGCAGATATTAAAAGTCTGGAATATTTTGCTTTTATGGTTGACGAAACTTGTGACATATCCATCCGTGGACAATTAATATTCGGCATTCGAACTGTGAATAAAAATTTTGTTATTTTTATGGAATTCATGGGCTTTTATGAGATTCCGAACGCGGAGGCCAAAACTTTAAAAAGGGAGAGAGTGAGTCATTCATTAATTTATTTCAGTGATCGGAGCCCCCCCCCCCTATAATTTTGACTGAGACAAAGTCTCGGAAAGGGGGACTTATCCAAAATTTTCCACGAGAGGATTGTAAGATGTATTTAGGGGAGGAGGTGAGGGCAATTTTAGAGACAACACGATTAAATTTGCACTTTTGTGAAAAATTTTAGGGGTCGCGGTGGCTTAATCGACACGGGGTCCTACTGCCAGGCGGAAACCCGGGTTCGATTCCCGGACTGTGTGATATAAGGTCGGAATTTTCTGGCCTTGTCCCTGCATAAAGCAGCTCTTGTCCAGCCTCGAATTGGTACTTACAGGAAGAGAGGTAAAGGTGGCCGAGATCGAGGATGTGTGAAGCCCTACATTCACATCACCCACCATAATATGCCTTAATAGACCGGTGCAACGTGCACGGGGAACTTTACCTTACCTTTTACCAAGGAGAATCTGGGGATGTTAGAGGAGTATTGGATGTGTGTGGGCAGTGGCGTGCCCAAAAGAGGAGCTAGTGGGGGTTGTAGCCACCCCGTGGCCCAGAACTCATTAAAAAAACGCCCAAAGCAGGAAAAAACGGCACAATGAGGACAGACTACTAAAAGAAAGTTACGTACCCTCTCCCTTTCGAAAATCACTGGATACGCTACTGTGTATGGGTAAATCGCTATCTCGGAAGACAAGCAACAACCAGACACGTTTTTTTCATACAAAAGTAAAAAGGACGGCCATATCTTGTCTCAGCTATATTGGAATGATTGAATATCATGTGTTTTGAACGCATTCTATAGCCTCTACTTTATTAGTAGTACCCTTCTAGATTTGAATATCTCTTTTCATGCTATTACGAGCGTCCTCTTCTTCCCCGCGCCACTGTGAAAATTTAAAATATTTGCAGCGTCATGTATGGTGGGATTCATGAGTATTAACGTGCAAATTTTCCATCACAATGTTTGTGCACTGTATTTGATCCAATAAGTGCTTCAAGAATTAAAAGAAAACTCAAAACAAGCTGTTGACAACTTCTGCACCAGCATACATAAAAATCCATCGCTTAAAAACACACAGGATGCAAGAGGAAAAAATAATGAAAATAATCATGGACAATTTCCACGGTAATACTCATGGATCTCACTGTACCTGCCACCTGGCGACGAAGTCTAGAAGTACGTTACTTTATGTAGGAATGGTGCAGCTCTGAAACTTGTGATAACTGGTTACTTATTTAATGCACACACATAATAGCTTATGTAAGGAATCTCTTCCGCCCTCGAGAATGATCACTTCGCAACGTATGTAAGAATGAATTTGCTTGATCATCTGCAAATCTACACATGGATAAAAAGCTGATTTGAATTACGTAAGGTCAGGAAAGTAAGCTTGTGGGTCAGTGAACTTTCCCCGTTAGTGCGTACACTCCTGTTCACATAAAGTGGCACATTTTACAAGGTTGGACAGTTAAAGTAGGCTTATGTGGCACTTTATCTGTACGTGATGCACGTTCACCTGCATTTACTTCAGAAAGTAGATTTTGAAGAAATTTTAACTGCATGCTGTTACGTTTTTTAATGAGATTACGATACATTTTTCCCCTTCAGAAAAAAAAAGTTCGAAAATTTTCCCACCAAGTCATGGTATACGAATGCTAGGTAGCCTACTAATGACAAATCAGTATTTAAGATGTGGTAACGAATTTCTGATCAATTGTTCTTGTTGACAGGTACCTCTCTACAGACGTGACTTTCCTGTCATCGGCAAGTTGGGACTCTCCTATAGGAACACCACCTTATCATATTCAAGTATTCAGGATGCTCCTATACGACGGCCTCTTTCCCAACTGGACATCTGGTGGACATAATTAGAACAATTAATTATAATTTACTAAATAATTAACGCTGCAGATATTAAAGAAGATTATGATTTCAGAGGATTACTAAAAATTAAAGAATATTTGTGATACATTACTTATAAATTATGAAAAGTCAGAAGGGTAAAAATCTAAATTATCGCCTAGAAACGTTCAGACAGTTGAAAACTACATGGCAATCAAATCAACAAGCTCCTGTTATAAAAGCGAGGCATTTTCGCAGAAACGGGTAGACATATAGGGTCTTTACCCGTGTGTTCTTTACTCCAACAGTCCCGCCTACTGGGTCTGAACCCATTGGACGAAGATTTCGCTGTCTGAGGATCACTTCGGAAACATGGGAGGGGGAGGGGTCTTAACCTAAACCCAACCAAGACCTTTCGATTGGTAATTACCAGCGTAGTCAGCAGTTAAGGGTCTTAATCCGGGTACCTAATTCTCACCGCTAGCAAGATATTTAATCTTTCCACAGGAATCAGCAGCATCAAGAAAAAATACGCAAGCTATAAGGAGCTACGTTCTTGGAATAGCGGTACTACGTGATCTGGTGACGTCAAGATACCAAACTAATCAGAAAGCAGCGACTCAATACAAAATTATCGTAAAGAATAATTCGATAATAGAATACAAATCTGTTCGACGATAGAACGGATAATTCCGACCTGTATCTCATAGCAACGGACTAGGTGATACGTTCTGTCTTAGAAAATCAGTCCGATATAAAAAGGTACAAGGTAACGATACCTGTGGTGTCCAAAGGAGCCGGACCAGGTACGTGACATTGTAAGTTTCTTTTTTCCTAAATTTCACAAAAAAAATTTAAATATATGCAATAACAATTGTTTTTTTTTTTAAAAAAATAACAACATATTACAGAGTCGACCTTCATGGTGGAGTGGTTAGCACAGAGCACTGTGGCGACGAAAGGAGTCCCGGGTTTGAATGCCAGCCCCAGCCTAAGCATGAGTGTTTTGTGAGCCTCAATTTAATCATATCATCGCTATTTCAAACTCCGCGAGTAGCCAAAAGTGGCAGGAAATGGAAGTAAAATAAACCAAAATCAATCATCACTGAGTTCCCAGGGGCAAATTCCACCTTGGCCTAAGGGCCAGTTCGCCTCTGAAACCCCCCAAAGAGTCCATCCCTGGTCACGCCACTGTAGACACACCTTCATTGTAAAAACGCAAGAAATGTTGACTTTCAGCAAGTACATAATGATTTGGAGCTGCACGATTTTTTAACTAGTCATGACGCGAATGATTGATTAACACTCGGCGCCGAGTCGCGACAACGCATAAGATCACGCACAAGAAACACAAGACAAGTGATTTTCCCCTTCTGCGTGTTTTTACTACTCCTTAGTACCTCGTAAACTCCCTGGCACGCGATGACGTAATGAACCCGTGCGTGTGACTGAAACATGTTACGTCGTGACGTACCACATTCTCGAGGAAGAGATTTGTCATTGGCTGCTCGCACCACGTGAGCGGTGGTGTGACGCTCCTCCGGCCAATGAACAACTCGGAAGCGGAAAAGGAGTAGTATGGTCCTTGAAGGCCAGTGTATCCAGCCGGCATATAATTGCCATGAGATTGGGTTCCCACGGAGGCTGCGTTTCAAACGCCAAGCGTGATTCGTAAGTAACTGCTGCATAGTGTCCACGTGCGCAGTGGACGGAATGGGGAAAAATAGACTCCTGTGGTCCCAGTGAAGTAGGTCTCGTGGAAAAGGGTTGACCTTTCTTATATGGCGCCAGCTAAGTTCATTGGAAACATCTCAAGGTCGTCACAGCTTCACTTCAGACGAACGGAATTAACGCACTTTATAGTGCCTGCCTACAAATGCCTATTTGCATAATTTCGCCTAAAAATTAATTTGGGCTTGTTCTCGCTTTCATTCACTTCTGTGGTTCTTAGCACAGCACGTTACAGAAGGTATTCTCTTATCTGAGAGTATCCCTTTATCAATTTAAGCAAAGCACCATTCATAATCATCGTCGCGATTAGCCAAAAAGCAACAGAAGAACGACTTAAAACTAAGAAAAAGATAAAATTCAAAGCAAAGAGAACATACGCTTATTAAACACTGAATTTTGTGCGCATTGGCCCTTTTAAGTGCCTATTTTCATCGTGCTGGTGCCTGTTTTACAACTTTTTATGCCTATAACTTGAACGTAATTATTAGCTCAGTGGCGTGCTCGAAAGTATGGGGTTACGTATACTTTTATTTAGTTGTCAGCCTTCATTTTGAAATCCTTTCCTGCCCTTTACGTTTTCATTTAGAAATACTGGACCAAACGGGGGGGGGGGGGGTGTATGTGCACGTCACTGGATTAGCCCTACTCTGTAGCCAAGCACGTTGAATGGTCGTACCGCTTTCTCAGAGCTAATGAACTGCTTGAGTTTCATCGGGACCAGAGGGTTGAGTAAGTAGCCAGAAAGGTGTCCTGATTGAACCACTATTAGAGTACGACACCGCACAGCACATAGCACCACTGGCAAATCAAACTGGAAGTAAACCACGAATGCTCGGATCTGTTCGGCACACTTCGGTTCAGATCGCAACATGAGCGGAACTGTCCGAATGCCTCCCCGAAAATTAAAACCGGTTTTGGGCGTTCGTCCTGAACTACTCAGACCACGCTGGACATCACTTTCCTGGACCCTTTGATTGCACGGTGATTAGAATAATAGACTTTTGCTAAATAATCTACAGTGGCGGCGATTGGCGTCCAAACCTTGGAGGGGGGAGGATCAGGAACAGTTTACTTTCCCTTGGCAGATAAGGCATATTGCGGTTGCAAAAGTGTGAAAAATAGTGGGGGCAACTGTCCCCCACGCCCCCCCCAAATCACAGCCACCGAGTTCCGATATATGTATTTGTGCTAAACTTAGTTTTATGCTTTTATTATCATAGAATATTTTTGTTGTAATATAATGCTACCAGTACTTTTTATAATATTTAGTGATCCCCTTTGGGAGGGGCACGTGCCCCCTGTGGCTAAATCCGCCAATGAGTACTGGCGTGCGAGTTTCGCTCCCACCACCAAAATCCCATTTCATTTTGGAACCACATACGGGTAGATTTCAAACAACGCAGTTTGTACCTCTGCACAGGTAGGGAAAGATACTAGCGGGGAGCATTGTCTACCTTGGAACAGCTTGTCCGCTATCTGCCAACACCGGTCGGTCATTACCTGCTTTGAAAAGGCTCCCAGGTGTTTGTATGAGGAGGCAACGGAAGGAGGGAAAGGAAGTGAATAAAGGAGAGGGGAGGAAGGTGCATAAAGGATAATGGAAAAGTTCTTGTCGCTTTCATTTCCACCAAACTGGTTTAGTCTTCCCAGAAAACTCGTGCGATAATTTGGTTTGTGTGAGCCCAGGGCTCTCTGTCAGTGTTACAAAATTGGCAGTGTTGTTCGTGTATGCATAGGGCAACACTGGCCAGGGCCACAATTTTCCAGCCCTCCAGTGCGTGCTCGGCTCAAAATAATGCATCAGATCAGTGTACACTGTCATTTAAACATGCGTATAAATCTCGACGTTAGTCGCATTAAAAGCAATACTCGAAAATCTCATAATGGAAGGTTATTTTACTGAACTCGAAAATACGAGAGAGAGGTACAAGAACTTCAGTGGGATAAATAAGACGAAAGGGGAGCATGGGTCTCTCCAGAAATTTTCGAAACGGTGGGGGGCAGGGAATTGATAAATAGTAGAAATAATTTCGTTATAACTGTCATTATACAATAAAACGAGTAACTTAACATTAAACCAACTTTATTCCAAATGTATTATATACCCTACGGGAGACTTTTCTACTTGATCTAACAGATGACTGCATATCCAGTGCAACTGCTCTTTTCATGAAATTGACAGTTATTGTATTTTGTTCTTAACTTTTAGAGGGGAATTTTACTAAACGATTTAGTATCGTGACCTCTCTTATATAACTATAATTTTGAAGAACATTTATTCTTTAGACTAAAGCTAGAATATGAAAATAACACCTGGTGTTCATGTTATTTTACAATAAAGTTTTTTTTTCTATCTGATGCATTTTTTTTTTATTTTGGTTATTATGTTCGAACACTAACTATACATTATGAACTTCATTTGTGATAAACAACGTAAAATACTTCCGCTTTTTTGTAACTTGAAATAAACGGTGCTAGGGGTCGAAGTTCCAGCAACGTAACTTTAGTGGGGGTGGCAGAACATGAACCTCGGGTTCCAGAAAACCAACTATCTCTAACATGTAAATTTTAATAAACCTTGAAAGTTGTCCCCACCAAGTTACTGACCGGTTCTACCCCTTCTCCTGTTTGTTATTGCCTCCTGTTTGTTATTGGTGCAATCTCGATCAAAGATTTGCACCGCTGTAGCAATATAAAATTGAAACATTATGAAAGACTACTGCCATCAGTATACCATCAGTATAGACTAGAGAAATTGATGAAAATAGTTCAGAAAGACTAGGAGGGTCTACGTGGTCGACTTGACAAGGATTTGCAGTTTGCCTAGGGCGGAAGAAATTCTCAAAACTGCGACAAGAATGCTAAAAATGTCTTACCTGGAAATATAATCATCCCCGACACGGTGAAACTGACCCTTCTCGGATAAACATCTGTCACCTCAAGTTATCGATGTTAGTGAAATGGGTGAGAGTTACCCGAAATGCAACGCGTTTCATTGACGTGCATTAGTACTAATTAAAATCACAAGATGGCAGTTCGGTTGCAAAGGTTGCAAAAAAGAAACAACAAGGCCCTATTACTTGGAAACAAATTTCTTAGTTTTCGAAGAAAGTGTCAATATTTGTGTTGAGTAAACAATTTTCTATCACAGTACTATTGTTTCCGAGAATGTATGCAAGTATATTAATATTGTTTTACCTCACAATGTAAGTATATTAATATATTTCTACCTCACACTAAAATTCACACGCATAGGAAAAAGCTTATCTTGCTTGAATTAGGGTTTATTAACACATTTTCCTAGCATTTACTAACTTTGGTAATTTTAAACCAGGGGGTGCTCGTTCGGCGGCGCAGATCGTATGCGCAGTTGTCCGTGGATACATGACGTCATCATCGAGAAGCTCGGCGCGGCAAAGGCTGGTTCCTTATGCAAATATTGAGATATCTGACAACGAATATCTTCTAAAATATAGTAACAGGGGAAAAGTTACAACTTTTACTGTTAAGATTCATCCTTTCTAATCAATTTATCACAAAGTTGATTCAAATGTGTAAAATGGTTTTCAAGAAATCGTGTTACGAAGGAGCCCCTGTTTTGTTCTCTCCAGGCTTCCAATATAAGGGAGTTTTAACTTAAGCGCGTTGGATTTCTTTTTGCTCTATGTTTTAAAATAAGATTATTTTGTTCTTGTCAACTGAATTCATGCCTAAATGCTATGGAAAGTTGTGAAAACTATTATCAGAAAACTAACGGAAGAAATCTAAAATATCACAGCCTTTCCAGTCGGTAATTGCGTAAGTAAACGAAAAGACAAGATTGTTATAAAAAATGCGGGATTGCCCATTTTTGTGAAAAAGGCATTGTGCGAGATCTAAAAGCAGAACATTTTAATATTGTATGTAAATGTAAGGGTGTAATAAACGTGACTACTTCCCGCAGTAGCGTACGCAGGATTTCATCAAGGGGGGTGTTATCTCGAAAACTTTCTACAAATTCAATTACCATTGTTTTATTATACTTTAATTAATTAATAATAATAATAAATTAATTAATAATTCTTATAATTAATTAATTAGTTTAACTACTACTAATGCAGCTGCTATTTATGAAAGAAATAGAACAAAATTACAATTCTTTTGTTTCAAAATAATTGTCTAGTCAACGGTTATTTGTATATGATAAGTGAGACATTTTAAGTGTGAAGAAAATCCATAAAAACAAGCAAATATATTAAATTTATTGAAATAATCGAAATATGAAACTCATTCAAGGAGCCGCGCTGGTCTAGTCTGACAACTTCGTGGGATATCCGGGTTCGATTCCCGGAATTGGTTGGAACTTATCCAGCCTTGTCTCCGCACCCAGCCTATGGGTATCTGAGAGCAACCTTGGGGGATGAAGGCTGCCGGAGCATGGTGCTGATCACATCACTTGCAAAATAGTTCGAGATCAAGAATCTTTGGGGCCCACCACACCACTATGTGTGACTTCATGGCACGGTGCTATATACACGGGGGAATTTACATTACCTTTACCTATGGAACTCACCCAGGGTGATGATGAAGCGCGAGAATACATGTTGCTAAATTCCACTGAGTCTATGTTTTCGTTGTAAAGTAAGTTTATAGACATTCCAACACATTTATCCCTTCTAGGTGATTCACAAAAGACTTCTTCGACATTATTTAATGATGTGGATTTAGACTCAGCATCACTTGAGAGTTCACAAGGGGATGTGAAATCAGTACCGGGAAGAACGTTTGCAATAAGGACGAAGCAAGGAATTTTCACAATTCTCGCAAGAGTCACTGCGCCACTTTTTGCAAAAGAAAATTGCAAAATTGAACTTTGCGGCCGCTTAGATTGTGTTTGGAATGTTGTGTTTTTCTTCATGCTGCATGGGAATAATAATACAAATTATTATTATTATTATTATTATTATTATTACTGTCGCAGATCTTTAACTGTGATAAATTAGCCATTTTTAATTTTTTCTACAGCATTTTCCATAATATTTCAAGAGCTCAAGGGGGGGGGTTAAACCCGGTAACCCCCCTTGCGTACGCCACTGACTTCCCGAAAAATATCACTGCACTCTCCACGTTTCTCTTCTGTCTTTTCTTTGGCGCCGTCAATAGCTTCAACACGTTGTTTTTTATATATATATTTGTCACATATTTGTTTTAATTAGTATTCTGCTCGTTCCGCCACCTGAACGCAGCAGCTAGGGCTCAAAGGGCAGTGCAGTTACACCGGAAGAAGGCTCGGAAATGGCAGGCTTCAGAAGTTAACTCATCCAAATTAAATTAAATAGGTATGTGCTCTCTCTAAATTTAAACATAGTTCACAAATAATTTGATTAAAATTTTTAAAAGTATCTGTTTCATTTAATAAGGTATTAATTGGTGCAATCTTCTCCAGCATAGCTATAGACAGTGACCACACTACAAGGGGGGGGGGCAGGAGAATTTCTCTCTCTCTCTCTCTCTCTCTCTTATCTGCCCCCAGTATAACGACAAAAATAAATAAATGAATGAATGCTCTTTTAGCCAAAATATGCATTTTTGTGTCGTATGTAACGGAATAATAAACATGATTGCCCCGGGAAAATATGATTTACCCCTCCATCTTTTCTATTGCGCAGTCACTAGCTACAACATATTTTGATTTCTATTGTTCCCACATATTTATTTTAATTTTAGTATTGTGAATCATATTCCACTGTGTTACCTCACGTAGCCACCCCCCCCCCACACACACACACGCGCGTATGTACGATTTCAGTTGTAAGTTTTAGACTAAGCTTGTCAAATGTCCACTTATATCTTTGTATTCTTGAGCCATTTAAAAAGAATCATTTCGCCCCTTCTTCTGGACGATGTTTTCCCACTGGAAGCCCCTTTGCAGTTCGAGATCCGGGGCTATAGCCTTCCCAAGCCACAGTCTCCTCCAAATACTGTCCTGGCCTCATGAAAGAAAAATATATGTATTGATACGAAATATTAAATTGAACTGGCAGTTTCTTTTTTCGAACAGGAATAAGTTTTAAATTTTAATAGCTTATAAATTTACACTAGCAATTTTGAGTAAAGGTTTTACGTAACACTAAAAGTACATTTAGAGACTGCAAGGTCAACTCTCGATATTTCAGATATATTAATAATTTTCATCACAACGTCTAGTAATAATTATTTGTTACTTCAATAACCTCCTCGCAAATGTTTCTCGCATATTAAAACGTAGATGCCATATGATTGTCATTTTCTGTTTATTTCCTTGTAATGCTGACCTCCGTGGCGAAGTGGTTAGCACAACACTTTACGATGCCAAGGGCCCCCAGGTTCGAATCCCCGCCCGGGCATGGGTCTACTTTCCTTTCTTCAATTTCATCATATCATCACGCATCCTCATCTTTGCGATTAGCCATATGTGACAGATAAGCGAAGTAAAATAAACTAAGTCAATTAATCAATTATTTTTTAAAACTCTTTCATTCTTCTTTAGCATGTCACGTTTTTGTTAAAATTATATTACGATTTGTAAAATGAAAATTCTAAAGGAGAACACGCAACTTTCTTTGTAGCGCATCGGTCAGAAAGTTTCAGGAATATGGATTTTCAAAATACATTTTTTCACATGTAATTTGTCCCCTTTTTAAAGTAGCGCGTTTTCAATTATGTTACTAATCATTAAAAGGATGCCTCAGTACCATCTTGGAGGATGACAATTAATAATTTTCCCCTCCTAAAAGTAATAATATACTTTCGCTCTCTGAATCTCCCATATAAATGCTAGGGGCCGTCTGCTTGATCCGAGCTCACTCCCTCTCTGGTGACGTCACGCGTTCGTGCAAGATCGGCAATCTTCGGATGGCTTTACCTAATCTCTATCTACCTTGATTTTAAACAAATGTACACAATTACAAAAAACAATTTGGTTCTGGTGAAGAATAGTTTGGTTGGCATAAACTATTTTCGTGTTATTCCAAATAAACCTTTTATTGTATGCGTGATAAGAAAAAAGGAACAATATGAAACACTTACCAACACTACTACATGCGTAAAATTTGCTTGTGCCGAATGTCCTACAAGTATTTTAAATGTTTTAATCTTTATATATCCATATTTAAACATAAGATTCATTACAATTTATTATAATCCATTTGCACAGTATTCTTGCATGCAAAACGTATCACGAATTATTTAGAAATACCTGTACAAGTAACTTGGTTTCTTGTAAAACAACGGATACGGAGTTACTTTTGAAAATGAGTTAGCTGGGAGTTAGTTTTCTTCTAGCGCAGTTATTGTTAACTCCTAGGCTACTTTTCAAAAGTAGCCTTGCAAAAACTGGAATCAACAAATCCAACTCCAGTTCACTTGTGGTGCACATCGCAGCTGACATGGGCGCCCAAAGGCGCTGGACATAGATCGGGCAGGCCACCATTTCCACGTTCATCAAAAAGAGAGATCAGCCGGCTGGTCGCCACCGAGACTCTCTCCCGAGCTAACTTGCTAATGCAATTAATCGCGCTCCCTATAGGTCACTGTAACGACTCGCTTGAAGACGGGGCAGAGAGGCGCCGCCAACCCCTCCCCCCCCTCTAGGCTATTACTCTTGCTTTTGCAGGAATTCCTCGTGTGACTTTTTCGCTACGGATCCATCAGCTTTACTATCCGTCCTCGTTTAACTCACTCGTTCAGAAAGCAAGCAAAAAGGGGAAGACAAGTGTTAACTTCTCGCGCAATAACAACTTCATTGTTGTTGAACTCAAACAAACCTACCAATTTTAGTTCAGATTTCCAGCTTGAACAAAAAAAAAAAGGGGGGGATAATGTGCTGGTTTATCAAGTTATTACGCTGTATGCACAGTTGCCAGTACTTTCCTGTGGTTCCTCCACTTGTTCTAAAATTATTGTTTTATATTTCTTACTTTACGTTGTTTTCAGCCACTTTCGGTTAATCTGATAATGAGGAATGATTATATGAAATTGATGGACACACTAAAAGAAACACCCACGGATAGGCTAGGACTTAACGAGCAAGTATGTTAACTAGAATGTAGAATCTCTCGTAAGGATATTTGTAATTAAGTTAATCTGCCCATTAATATTATTAAGATGCCAATGAATAATTACATTTGTATACGATCCAAGTTTAACATCCGTACGAAGGCAAACTGAAACAAAAGATATTTCCCCTCCTTCAAAAGTGAGAACTACAGCTTCTACCCTTTCCAATAGCAACACAAACCTCTTAACTGTTCAAGCCCCTCAAATTCTGCTTAAGTGCAAGTTTCAGTAGCAAATGCGAACTTTTAGCATCTAATTTTCAAGGTAGAACATTTCTTTTTCCTCTGGGGAGCTTTCCGTAACTCTCACGCCCTCTCGGGACAACTTGGCGGCGCAGATGTAAAGGAATATATCTCTCTCTCTACCTCTCCCGGTTCAGCAGGTGAGCCGTGGCACGAATCACGCCGAGGAAGACTACTAATTACAACCTTCGTGCTATTAATTAGCGCAAAAGCCTAAACCGACCAAATGGGAACAGTGTCTGTGGAAAACAATGAAACGCGAAACGGTCTCTTCACTCAAGATACTTGGTTGTTATTACTAGATGGGGCACTTCGTGATCTCTGCCCATTAGTTTGTCGTCGTAATGAAATGTGAACTTTTCTCGTGACGAATTCGTTGCTAGTTGTTCGGAAGTTCTTTCAAGTGAATATGCTTATTTATAGGTTGTGAGCGTTTGTTGAGCACGAATTCATGCGCAAAAACCCTTGTACACTTAGCTGCATTACAGCCTTGTTTCATCTTGCTTCTCGGCAAACTACACTTGCTACTGAAAAGTTACTAGCTATGGAAAAATCCATTTACCAAGATTACTGAAATTTATTTTTCTTGCTTCCCCTTCTCTATCTTCCTAATTGATTTTAAATAAGTACGGACGGCATTTTCACTGTTCATTTCCAGCTTTGAAAACTTATTTAACTATCTCAGTACAAAAGGCCCTCCACTACTCCACAATGCTGGACCGCAGTTCGAACCTCCCCAACAACAACGGCGGATCGCGCCCGCTCTCTTCTACAATGATTTGGTGTTTTAAGCCCACTTTATGCACAGTAAGTCTAATCGGGACTGGACCTATAGTTTAAAGTGGGATCCGAACCACTATGTGCCTCCACCGGGTATCGAACTCGGGACCCCTTGATTACAAGGCGACGACGCTACTACTGAGCCATCGGAGAGGTCCTCTTCTACAATGACTACGCCGGTCTTGTCTACAGGGTGTCTACCAAAATAAAACCAGAATTCTTGACTTTTCATGAACTTTCATTCCTTTTCCTTCACCTCCCCCCTTTTTTTCTCAACCCTTTATTTAATCGCCCACTACATAAGTATAGTTTCAAAATTAAGAAAATTTACATTTTTATTCAATGCAAAACCACTACCACAAAGCAGGTTACGATGAAAACTCGAGCTATGCCTTAACAAGAGATTTTGACTTGCTTTAATTATTAATTCACGTAAAAATTAATGTTTCAGATTTCATCCTGGATTGGGAATGGCCACACTACTTTATTCAATAGTTTTTACAAAACTTCGAGAATACAAAAATGTAATTCTTAAGGAACAAAGTTATCAAATCTAACCCACAACTCAATACAATTTTAGATTTGCAAAGTATATAACAGTGTTAGTTCACTATACCGTAAAAAAAATAGAAAAAATATTGACCATAAGCATAATTTCTTGACTTTCTTGACCTACCTGTTGATTTCTTGACTCTCTCTTGACGGGTAGACACCCTGGAAGAGCTCAGCAGATTCTTGGATCTGAAGCAGCTATTGCGCAGGAACTTCATTACCCTGACAATCACTGCAAGATTTATTTCAATATTCCATTTACTATCTTGCCGAGAGAAAGGCTACTAGATTCCACCAGAGACGGCCCCGTCCAATCGAATCGAGCCCAGCACCCAAGTCCAAAAGAACCCACTCTGATGCCATTAACTAGCTGGAAGGGTGAATTCGAATCGGACGTTTGACAGGAATGAAGGGAAACAAACACGCGTCGCCCACAGTGATCAATTTCACCGTCAGCGTCAGAACATTACCCAATTGCGTCAACGGCGCGTAGCCAAGGTTCCCTGGAGCAGTTGCCATGCCTACCTTTCTCCCCGCTCCTTCCCCGCACCCTTAATTGACGAGGGGCAGATGAGAGTTTGCGCACCCCAGTCTGTTCGTAAATAGATTTGCTGCAAACAATTCCACCCCTCTCGACTTCATATTTGCCTTCCTGCCTTTCAGCTTCTCAATACTTCCTCCGGCAATTGCATCCTGTCTTGTGCCTCCATGCTAGTAAAGCTCCTCTTTGACAGCAACAGCAGAGGATGGGTCGAACGCAATTAACCTACGGGAGGGTGTGCTTTGATGACAATACCTATTCGGCAATCGAACAGAGCCAGAGCATCGAAATCAACTGCGTGGGTCTAATAGATTACCTCCGGTCAAACTATTGTTTCCTCTCTTTTCCACACACTGTTTTTTTTTTTTAATTTGCTAATTTACTTATCTTCTTTACTTTGCCGGCCACATGCGTCCTAAACTCTTGAATTGTGACTTCGAGCAGCCATGATTGAGGCCAGTTCTTGTAAGCATACGGAATTCAAGCGGGAGGGCGGGATATACTAACGCACACATTCGTGATTTAAAACACAAGTGCAGTTTGTACAGATGTATGGCGTCACATGAAACCCACCTATAGGGGAGTCGAACACGCAAATTTTCGCGTTTTAGGCTTAAAAACAAAATTTACAACATTTTATCCAAGAGAAAACTGTAATGCCAAGAACAGGCGTAGGCCTTGTGACCTACAACTTAAAATAGTAGTTTAAGAGGACAATGAAGGTATAATTTTACGTATATTTGGCATAAAAATGCACTAAAATAAAAACTAGAATTTTTGGGGAAAATAACTAGGGGTGTGCGGGACAATTTTCTTCGTCGAGACGGGAAATTTCTTAAATCCAGACATTCGGGACGGGAAAAAATGGCAATTCGGAAAATTTACGAAATATCCCAAATATCTGGAAGTATCGAATTCTACACGTCATTTTCACCTAAAGTGATTGTTTTTGCATTTCTGGAATAAAACTAACAATATCTAATAAGTTCCAGACAGTTGGAATGCAGAAAATGTGGAGAATTAACGACTTCTTAAAATGGCCATTCGGTACTTCAAGACTGCTCGGGATCCCGAAAAGTCGGGAAATCATTTCCCGAAGTCTGGATCGGGACGGGAATTTATTTTTGCCGATCCCGGTCCTGACTTTTCTGGATCCCGCACACCCCTAAAAATAACACCCAAAACTCAAGGTCCTTAATTATGACAGATTCAACTCATCCACCAGATTACCCCAAAGTGGAGCTAATACAATCAACTCAAGCGGTTATAATTATCAATGGACAAAACTAACATTTCAAGAAATACAATTCGTTTAAAATATTGCCTTCGTAATCTGTAACTATCTTATTTGGTCATTGTGGCGATGACTACGCCTAAAAAGAGGTTGATGTAAGAGTTGCATAAGGGATTTTCCATTTATTCTAGACAAGGACGGAGATAAGGTCTCAGGATCGCAATTAGTGTGTTACGATAAGATAAGTATGAAGTGGCTCGCGGCACTGCACTGATTTGTTACAGAACGAAATAACTGACAGTATTTCATAAAGGCACAAAACAGGACAACTCCACACACGATCGAAATACGCGTACGCAACACACTGCTAGTCTTTCCCGCCAGTGAAATTCATTTCTTATCAAAAAGGTATTTCCCCAAAATCATAATTCAAGAGGAAGGACGAATCAGCACGACAATTTCAAATTGACGTGCCGTGTACGAAGATCACGAAATTGATATCGGCTCCCCATAAAAAAAGGACCTTTGTTATGGAATTCGGATCAACACTAGCCTTGGGACTAGCGAGAAGGGATGAAACAGGCAGGCTACATCGTCCTGTAACTAGCAAGAAGGGAGAAAACAGGCAGGCCACATCGTCCTGTAACTAGCAAGAAGGGAGGAAACAGGCAGGCCACATCGTCCTGTAACTAGCAAGAAGGGAGAAATCAGGCAGGCTACATCGTCCTGTAACTAGCAAGAATGGTGAAAACAGGCAGGCCACATCGTCCTGTAACTAGCAAGAAGGGAGAAAACAGGCAGGCCACATCGTCCTGTAACTAGCAAGAAGGGAGAAAACAGGCAGGCCACATCGTCCTGTAACTAGCAAGAAGGGAGAAAACAGGCAGGCCACATCGTCCTGTAACTAGCAAGAAGGGAGAAAACAGGCAGGCCACATCGTCCTGTAACTATAGCCGCTCCGGCTAGAGTTTGGACTTGAGGAAACCCTGACTTTCGTCTTCAGTTGTGCTAGTGTGAACGGGGGGAATAGCGGTGTTGCCAAACGTCGGAGACTCTGATTTTTTTTGTCCAGTCGTACAGGACATCTTTTCCTGTCAACATGCACCCTTCGCTCGCTCGCATTTCAGGCAGAGGCAGGGAGGCGGAGACCCATGCATTCGCTTGCTACACGGCCGCAACCGGCTTCGTCGTGCTTGGCCTTTTCGGGGGTGGACTCTCTCGTGTAAAGTTGGGGGGGGGGGGACGAGCTGAAAACTCGAAATTATTGCGGAAGGTCAGAATTCTTTCTAGGGTATTGTGGATACTGTTCGTATGAACATCTCAGTGTAATCAATGTTTAGGGTCCAGTTACTTGTGGTGGCATATTTCGTTTCGCTCCCCAGTTCAAATTGCACATCGAGTTTAGATTACTCAACATTATCCATCCTTTATAGTTTATATTAATTTCATTGTTGTCTACACAGCGATATTAAATAGTGAATTGTAAATTGATTGGACGTGAACGAACATTGTGTTTTACTGATATCCCCACAAGAGTAACTACAGCATGTTTAGTAACATCCATGAATTTAGGTTGAATTCAGAATTTACGCAATATAGAATGGGTGGTCGGGTCGGGGGTGGGGGGTTCTCATGGAGCTGCAGTTCCCTCCCGCAATTTTGAGAAATTAAGTTTCAACTAAAAGCATAAAAAAAACGTTATAAAACTCGAGATATTACACGTTCTTCATAATCGAATATTTCATTTATGTAGTATTATTTAACAAAAGTAGTAATGAATGTAAATTTTGCTCAAAATCCTTTTCGAAAGGAGAAGGCGTTAATAGCTTCATATTTCTTATAAATCGAACAAAAACACACACATACAAATATCAATCACTATGAAAATATGAAACGTACCTTATTTGTTCTCAAGGGGAAATACTCCACAGTCTTCCATCATTTCGACGAAATTGTATTCATCAGATTCCTCATCTTCATCTTCGTCTCCGCCAAGACTTATTATAAGTTTGTCCACATTTTCCTCAAGAAGCCCTTCCTTTAACCACGCGTCATTTATTACTTTTCTGGTATGTTGGACGGCTTTCTTCCAGTCATCTGCGGACACATTGACAAGAGCTTCCTGTGTGAGAATTGTCACCTCATTGATTTTAAAAGTTTTGTTTTTTCTGGCCACATGTCCCTTCACTTGCGCCCAAATGAGTTCGATCGCATTAAAGTGGCAATGATAGGGTGGCAATCTTAGCACTTGGTGACCACTTCTTTTCGCAAGTTCATCCACGTAATATTGCGGGAACCGTGGCTTGTTTATGTGAACAAGCTCGATCAGTTCAGCTTTCTTCAATTCGTGGGAAGCCGGGATGTCATGGCGCAAAAGCCACTGAATAATTTCATCTTTTTTTGTGGCCATTGTTGGAGGTTTATCTATTTTCACCGTATGGTACGGAGCATTATCCATCACGATGACACACGGCCTTGCTAAGTTAGGGATGAGCGATTCCTCAAACCACTTGAAAAACCGAGCGTGGTCCATGTCTTCGTGATAATCGCCCGATTTCTTAGATCTAAACAATAATGTAGAATTTGGAATGAACCCCTCGCAAGTGCCAGCATGACACAAAATCAGTCTTTCCCCTTTTCCTGTAGGAGCTGGCATCGTGCCTTTCGTGGTGTCGTCAGTCCACCCTCGCTGGGTCGAATGACCTGCGTTAACCCAGGTTTCATCCACCCACACAATGTCTTCGAAATTTATCTTTCGCACTGCCCTCAAGAAACGACATCGGGAGGCAACGATGTCTTCCCTCTCCATCAAAATAGTTCGTCCGGTGTACTTCCCCCAGCGAAACCCTAAGTTATCCAGCACCACCCCCAATGAAGTTTTACCGCCACTGAACAACTCCTCCTCTCTTAACGATTTCACTAGTTTCCCAAGGGTAGGGCGCTCTTTCCTGGCGTAATACCGATAAATATGCTGCCGGATTGCGTCCTCCTGAAACACGTCCAGTTTGGTGACAGGTTTGTCCCGTGGTCGTTTCTTACCTGGAGTGGACATTGTGGCTGCCACGTCTGTCTCCATTAAGCGGGAATTTTTCTTCCCGATGGACATCACGGAAGTTCTGCTAATTCCCAGAGCCGCTGCTGTTCTCCCAATCACTTTTTTAAAGGGAAGCAAAGGGCCATTATTTTCTCTTTCTTTTTCAAAATAATCTCGCACTGCACATACTAATTCACGGGTCTGGCCACGCAGAGGAATACCGCGCCCGACAACTTTTTTTTCTTCCGATTTCGCCGGTGTATTTGCGATAGGCTCATCCATTGTAATTCAGTATAAACTGGTTGGGTAAAATCACAGATACAAAAAAAAAAGCACAAACAAACCGCACAATAACCCCGAACTTTTGCTGTCAGGCATACACTTGGCAACGCAGAATACCACGAGAATTCCCCCTCCGAACGGCAACTGGTCAAAGCCGATTGGTTCAGCGGTTCACGTGACCCTCCCTGACTTTCGACAGAAAAGACAAAAATAGAATTTCCAAGTCCAAACTCTAGCCGGAGCGGCTTTAGCAAGAAGGGAGAAAACAGGCAGGCCACATCGTCCTGTAACTAGCAAGAAGGGAGAAAACAGGCAGGCCACATCGTCCTGTAACTAGCAAGAAGGGAGAAAACAGGCAGGCCACATCGTCCTGTAACTAGCGAAAAGAGAGCATAACGGAGGAAAATTTACAGGCAATGATTTCATTGTCATGGATCTGGATATCTTTAAAAGGCAAATACAGGAGCGGTCATTGGCTTGTTTCTTAAACCGAAGACGCTGAGTACCGTAAGCGGCGATATGTTAATGTCACGTTTAATAGCGGAAGACATAAGCAACCTTGCATGAACATCATTTCCTCCAGGACAACCAGGTAGACGAGGACACTCCACAAAACGTACAGGGACCTGAGGAGAAATCCTAGACCGACAATGCGAACTTTTCTACAGAGAAGCTTTCACTAGACCTTGAACTGATGTCAAAAGTGCACACGTACATTGCCGCGATCAAAAATTAAAATGACTGCTTTGCAACACCTTTGCTTCTCACCGTGACAGGAGGAGAGTTTATATGCTTATGAGAATTTAAAAGGTTTACATCAATACTGATGCCTGCTCGGCGATGGTATTCCTATCTTACAAGGAAATTTCCCTTGCCTTAAAAATTTCCATCGTTTCACAATATTACTAATCTCATTTTTTAATAATTCTTAATACAGATGGGTAATTATACTACGTTGGAGACGCGGTGGTTCAATCGGTAGGGCGAGAGACCCGGGTTACATTCCTGGAGCATGTAATTTCAATTTGGAATTCTTTCGAACATGTTCCGTATAAAGTGCCTCTGGGAGTCTTACAGCCGCTAATGAAGTGATCGTATAATGAAAGTATAAACTGCATTTATAATTAAAATAAAGACTAGTACCAGCATAGTTAGCTACAAAACATTAAATTCACATGAATGCCCCTGAGTAAATTAAGTCCACTTTATGCACAGATAGGCTAATCGGGACTGAACATACAGCTTAAAGCGGGATCCGAACCACTGTGCAACGTGCCTCCAAAAGGTATTGAACTCGGGACCCTTTGATTCCAAGCCAACAACTTTACCACTACGCCATCGGGGAGGCCCAACACAAATGGTTCACAGCCTATCGATGACATTCTCAATTGTTTTTACCTACAATGCGTCACGTTTTTCTCAAAAGTCCCTCCCCCTTGCACTTTAGTATTGCTTCAAAATTCCCTGCACCAATGGAAATTTCCCTCCAGCTACCATCACTATGGCGACCTGCCAAGTCTTGGGCTCAACAGGACCTATCCTGGAATAATACAATGGTTAGAAAATTTGCCTTGCAGCTAAACGAGAAAAAACACATTGCAGGAGTTCACTCACCTGTTGCACCTGCATCGATTGACTCCCGAAGGTCACTTATGAGCTATTCGTTGACTTGCAAGTCTACTGCTCTCCTCTCCCCCGCCCCCTCCTTTCTACTCGCTTGACTACCAAATGGAGAAAAGTTCCAGACACCCACCGCAGAAAAATCAGTAGTCGAATTTCGCTATCTATGCGTAGCCCCAAAACACCCTAGCCAGTTGTGAAATTATTTTATACTCTGTCTCTGCTACCTCTGTAGCAAGGCCGCGCATAGCAGCAGAGAAGGGTGAGAGAGTAGCACTGAACAGCCATGATAATTCTATGTTTAGAAAATAATACATTTATAAATTAAATGATACATAGTAGCACTGATTCTCATAATTAAAAACAATGTTGAGTTAACGAAAAAACGGGACATTTTCGCATGACGACTGCAGTTCAAAAAATATCGGGACAACGATTAAGAAGAATGAATCAATTATAATAAAACTAAAATTACCAAGTATTGCAGAGTGTAGACTTCTGGAGCCTGCAGACTGTAGACTTCTGGAGCCCGCTTCTCTGCACAAAGAACACATTCGTGTACGAAAGGTCAAAATCGAAGTTGTTGCAAAATTTGAAAAATCGTCAATGTTATTTTCGTAGGATATTACCACTACAAAATTTCACAGTTGGAGGGGGCATGAATACCTTTTGCCAGCCCATCTTTGGCACGGACCTGGTTCTCAGGTACAGTACAGATCAACCTGTCTTCCACTGCAGCAGGCTTCTTTGCTATATGCCTAACTTGCAGGTTTAATGTACCCTTATTTGCATAATTCCCTTCTAGGTACCCATAAACGCGAGTAACGTAAGGAGAAGGCGAGTGTCGAGTAACGTAAGGAGAAGGCGAGTGTCGAGTAACGTAAGGAGAAGGCGAGTGTCAAGTAATGTAAGAAGACGAATGTAAGAAAAAGACAATCTAAATCAAATTTAGATTCAGGATTTTAAAAATGTGCTAAGAACGGTCTCGCAAGTGCAAAAGTTGCGAACGAAGAATCACAGTTGTCTAAATTCTCAGCAGGAAAATCGCCCATATGCAGGGTGGATGTATAGATTGGGAGGAACCGCTAACCCTGCGTCATCGCTCCAATCAGCGTTCTTGTTGGCGACGTGGGAACCCTTTCTGGTCATGCTACACACAGATAAGCGTCCCGGGCGCTGATTGAATAGGCCAAGACATGGAGAGCGAGTTGGAGAATTCAATCTGAGAAATGCGGGCGGATCCTTTCATGCGATCCGACTGAAAACAA
Organism: Lepisma saccharinum; assembly: GCF_977018435.1. Classification (NCBI taxonomy): domain Eukaryota; kingdom Metazoa; phylum Arthropoda; class Insecta; order Zygentoma; family Lepismatidae; genus Lepisma; species Lepisma saccharinum. The sequence goes on along the minus strand of NC_139229.1, from coordinate 62,621,747 downwards.
TTCCCCCTCCCCCCCCCCCATCAGTTTCCTTCGGAGTTTGGCAATGGCGGACCCGTACGAAAACTATAGCCTTACGGGGTCCCTCAAGCAACGGGATAAATCGCCTCTAGATAAATACAGGGAAGCGAAAAACTTCCTTGAAATTCCAGTGACGGAAACTGGAGCGCGAGGTTCGTGTTGACGTCGCTAAATCTGGGAAACAAGAATTTACAGCCGCGATTCCCGCACTCAAAAGGTTTTTGGATTCTCATTGTAGCGATTATCGCACACCGTATTCAGCACCTTCGTCTACTGACGTCAGAGCGGATTACTTCCGTTGTTAGGTTAATCATGTTAGGGCTTAGAATAAATACATGGCAATTTTTCGAAGCTTGACCAGAAAGGTATTGCTAGGAGGGCTATACTTAACATGAATAACCTAATAACGAGAACATTTATCGGGACGTCAACAGACGAAGGCGCTCAAATACGGTGCGAGATTTCGGCAACAACGGCCCGGAGAAGACAAGACCATTTCTTGGTGGCAGGTGTACCAGGATTCACTTACTGCCCTATAGTCTACGGATGCAGAAAAGTAACGTAAAATAAATACATTTGTTCTGCGTACAGGGGGGTGTTGAGTTAGGGCCCCAAACTTTCTTCATCACGGCCGAAGTTGAGGATGATGTGATCAGCACCACGCCTCGGGTCGATTTTACCCCCCAGATATTCCTCCGGGTGCCCGCTGGATGGGCGTCGGAGCAGCTTGAACAGGTGGAAAAAAATCCCGGTTCTCCCCAACGCGGAACGAAACCCGGGTGTCTCGCATGGTAGTCAGACACCCTAATGACTGAGCTACCGCGGCTCTTACCGTCCATGAAAATATTAAAATTCGATTCTCAAATAAATTCTGCCAAATGTTATCGGAAGCAAAGCGGGTGCTGAAACCCCATACTTGGCAATGTCATATTATGTCTGAACAGAGGGGATGTTCAAAAACAAGCTTACATATTCTACGAACATTATGCAATATATGACGATGATGAATATATAAACAGTGGATATATGGGACAGTTGCTCCTACCGAGTGTTAAGAAAGGTTACATAATACTGCACTAGTAGACATGTTTCTTGAAAAGAAGATGCATTTGTTGTTGAAAAAGCGTCGCAACATGACTTGTGGACTTGCAGCTTGGGAACGAGTCATAACTCTGGAACCCTCCAATCAGCAAGCGAGCCACTCACGTCATTTCAACCCGGTAACAATCGCTACCCTCTTGCGCACGTTCTAGGCTGTTGCTAGGCTCGATAGCCAGGTTGAGTGAGATTATTTCCGAACATCTCTGGCTGCTTGCATTTGCAGATTGGGAACGAGTCATAACTCTCTAGCATCCAATTAACAAGCGTGCAGATGACGTCATCTCAAACCAGCACCAATCGCTAACAATCTTCCTCATGCTGTGCACTGTTGGTAGGCTCGCAATCGACTAGAGATGTTATGACAAACAAATCGGCTCAAACCGAAACCGACGTTTCAACAATATTCGATAGACTAGTAAGATTAGTCCCTGAATTATGGAATTCTAGCAATGTACATTATCGAAAATTTCCAGTGCCGTAAGTGACAATTAGCTCGTCTGCTAGGTGGACCTTACGGGATTCGAGGCCCGAACATTTCCCGTGAGGCATCTGATAACGCAATTTCATCAATTTTCATAATCACAATTGGGATCAAGCACAATTAGCGATCCCAAACGAACAAATGCAATTAAATCTGAAAGTCTCAAAAAACATGATGAGTACTGGGATACGTGTTGACTGCGTCAGTCGACAAGATTCTAAACTGCTAGTGTTGCTGACTAGGAAAACCACGAAATTGGAATTCTGAGGGGAAATGGGGGGTATAACTCTACTGTATCCATTAATTGCCACCTAGAATTTCTAGTATACAGTAAGCTGGTGACCTACAGTACTTAAAATATCTTAACGGACAAGGCTTCGGTAATGCAGAAAATCCGATGTGAATATCCCTCCCTGCTTTCATGCTACAAGGGTCTGATGTTTTAGAAACACCCTGTAGCATCATACAACACTGATAAAAATACATAACCAGGTCTTGTTCTTATTTTATATTTCGTAACAACTACTGTATGGCTGAACATAATACCCATTTTTATATTAACACTAATATTTTCCATGTGTTTTTATTGTTTTTTCAATATGACCGAATGTATTATTCGTGTAATACAGGGTAATTTATAGTTACCGTGGAAGTTTTCCGGAATTAATAAAAAATCAACCAAGTCAGCAGAAAGAAGCACATTCATTATTAGCGAGAGAAACTTTTTTTTGTTGTTTTTGTTCTTGTAGAACAAGAGCGCGGCGTGGGCAGCTAGGGGCAGCAGTGTAGCAATTATGCAATTGTACATTTCAATAGAATCCTTTGAGAGTGTTGGAATTTGCAAAAAGTGGCTGTTCAAAAAAGTTTTCGTAGAAAGTATTGCAAAAAGGCACCTATAGACAAAACAAATCGCTATTGACGCACGAAATTCTCGCGAACTGGTTGCATGTCTGCTGCTAAACGAGAAAAGTCCCTTGCAAGAATGTTGGATTGGGGTCTCTTCTGAAAATGATTACTATATTTTGCTGGCCTGCTGGCCACCAAGATCACCCGACCTCAACCCATGAAAATTCTATCCTACATCAAGGTCTCGCATGCAGGCTCTACGCCTTGTGACATACTAGAAGTTGAACGAAGGACTGTGGCTACAGTTGCTGCAACTGAACAACAGCTGTTACAAAATGTATGGCAGGAACAAAGAGTAAAAGATTGGTGTCTGCAAGGGAAGAAATGGTGAGCCCTTGTAATGCTGTACAAAAACTATGCGAGGTTCCGAATTACGCATCTTTCCGCTGTGTATCAGTTTCTTTATTATTAGTCTGGAAACCCCGGTGAAAATTGTGAATAACCCTGTATGTTTGTATAAATTACAGTACTTAGGAAATTCGAACCGCTTTATATTCTACTTTCTCAGTAAATAAATGATGGCGCTGTTAAGCACAGCATCATACGGACTTAATTTTGTTCGAGAAAGTCGTTCCTCGACTACACAAAGTGGTGAAGCAATGCAAAAATGCTTTTTTTCTCCTAAACTTGAAGCATTCCTAATTAAATGCTTCGACTCACTCTACGTCCAGATGAACAAATTGCCCAGCAACCACCGGAAATATGTCGTTGCCATCCGACGAGAAGCGGATTGTTTGATGTAACTAAAGAAGACTGTTGCTTCGTCTCGGGTCTAGAGCTGACGCTGGAAATTTGACAAGCCCGGGAAAGCTTTCTGCAAAGCAAGCAAGTGCGATGTCACGTCGGCTCCATTAAACGTTTGACTAGCGAGAATGATGCCGTGTTTGCAAGCCCCATGCCATTGACATCTTGTGTAAATATCGTCTGGGTAGCTTGCCTAAGCGTCTGCGAATGGGAAGGGTCGGGCCACTCCTGAGATTTTGAGACTCTCGTTTCCTCCTTATCTGAGGTCACGTCTGGATGACCTTGATATTGAACTTGTGCTTCAGTCGCTGTGAAAGGGATGACGCTAAAAGCCGCTAAGGAAAGCGTAAGCTGTTCCGATAAGTATGTCGGATATGAAACTTAATACAACACAGTGGACAAGCAGACCCACTACAATAATGAAATCCGGTACGCGACAACCAGTTCCCATCGAAGATCGAAACCAGAGAGGAGACAGCAGAGTCCCCCGGGAAAGATCGAAACCAGAGAGGAGACAGCAGAGTCCCCCGGAAAGATCGAAACCAGAGAGGGGACATCAAAGTCCCCCGGAAAGATCGAAACCAGAGAGGGGACATCAAAGTCCCCCGGAAAGATCGAAACCAGAGAGGGGACATCAAAGTCCCCCGGAAAGATCGAAACCAGAGAGGGGACATCAAAGTCCCCCGGAAAGATCGAAACCAGAGAGGGGACATCAAAGTCCCCCGGAAAGATCGAAACCAGAGAGGGGACATCAAAGTCCCCCGGAAAGATCGAAACCAGAGAGGGGACATCAAAGTCCCCCGGAAAGATCGAAACCAGAGAGGGGACATCAAAGTCCCCCGGAAAGATCGAAACCAGAGAGGGGACATCAAAGTCCCCCGGAAAGATCGAAACCAGAGAGGGGACAGCAAAGTCCCCCGGAAAGATCGAAACCAGAGAGGGGACAGCAAAGTCCCCCGGAAAGATCGAAACCAGAGAGGGGACAGCAAAGTCCCCCGGGAAAGATCGAAACCAGAGAGGGGACAGCAAAGTCCCCCGGGAAAGATCGAAACCAGAGAGGGGACAGCAAAGTCCCCCGGGAAAGATCGAAACCAGAGAGGGGACAGCAAAGTCCCCCGGGAAAGATCGAAACCAGAGAGGGGACAGCAAAGTCCCCCGGGAAAGATCGAAACCAGAGAGGGGACAGCAAAGTCCCCCGGGAAAGATCGAAACCAGACAGGGGACAGCAAAGTCCCCCGGGAAAGATCGAAACCAGACAGGGGACATCAAAGTCCCCCGGAAAGATCGAAACCAGACAGGGGACATCAAAGTCCCCCGGAAAGATCGAAACCAGACAGGGGACATCAAAGTCCCCCGGAAAGATCGAAACCAGACAGGGGACAGCAAAGTCCCCCGGAAAGATCGAAACCAGACAGGGGACAGCAAAGTCCCCCGGAAAGATCGAAACCAGACAGGGGACAGCAAAGTCCCCCGGAAAGATCGAAACCAGACAGGGGACAGCAAAGTCCCCCGGAAAGATCGAAACCAGACAGGGGACAGCAAAGTCCCCTTGAAAAATCTAAACCAGATATGGAACAGCAAAGTCTCCCTGGAAAATCGAAACCATACAGGGGACAGACAGCCGCCCTGCAAAAGAGATACAAAATCATTTTTAGGAAGATCTTTGGAAAATCCATCTAAACTAAAATTACTCCAGTATGTTACTTCATGACACATACCAAGCCGGATAAGCACTTCATTATTTAGAGTTTGAATTTGTGATTCAGCGTCGTTTTTATTCCACTTTTAGCTAATCGCGACGATGGTAATGATTAACAGTAAATTGATGAAGGGACGCTCCAAATAACACCAATGCACGCACTCGAATATCAGACGCTCGGGCATGTACTATTTATAGTTCAGTCATATTGTTCATACAATATCTACCAATCACATTCTGACAGGGGTGTTTTTGAAGTGAAATGCACGTTGCTTTTAGGTCACACCCAACTACAGGGGAGAGAGAAATTATCTTTACTTCTGTCTCTCAGTTCCTAAGAGGGAGAAAGAAATGAAGAAAAGATAAAATAAGGGAGAACAAGAAAGGCAGAGCTTCTCTATATCTCTATTTTTCAGAGAGAGACAGAGCGAGAGCAACAAAGATAGAAAGAAGGGAACTGGAGGTAGAAACTAGGGACGCCCGATATCGGAAATTTGATATCGCGATTTATAGTCAAGGAAATACAGTCACAGTCGATACGATACGATATTTCTTCCGTATCGTGATTTCGACGATTTATATCTCCCCGAAATACATCGCCAAGTATCGTGACGATATATCGCAGACACGATATATGTCGCCAAATATTGTGACTGTATATAACAGACACGATATATGTCGCCAAATATCGTGACTGTATATAGCAGACACGATATATGTCGCCAAATATCGTGACGATATATAGCAGACACGATATATGTCGCCAAATATCGTGACTGTATATAGCAGACACGATATATGTCGCCAAATATCGTGACTGTATATAGCAGACACGATATATGTCGCCAAATATCGTGACTGTATATAGCAGACACGATATATGTCGCCAAATATCGTGACGGTATATAGCAGACACGATATATGTCGCCAAATATCGTGACTGTATATAGTAGACACGATATATGTCGCCAAATATCGTGACTGTATATAGCAGACACGATATATGTCGCCAAATATTGTGACGATATATCGTCTAGTTGATATCGCCTCGACGATATTTTTTTCAATATCGCGATATATCGTACTAGTAGAAACATGTTCTTTCTTTCACTCTCCCAAAGCATCCTGGTTGTTTCTTTTCCTTTCTCCCTTCCTATGTCTTCTCCTCTCTCTCTCTCTCTCTCTCTCTCTCTCTCTCTCTCTCTCTCTCTCTCTCTCTCTCTCTCTCTCTCTCTCTCTCTCTCTCTCTCTCTCTCTCGAGACGGTGTATGCTGAATGACTTGGGGTTCGTGCAGGAAGTAAGATACAGTTGTCAAAACTTGTCCACAAGGCCTTCCGCAGCATCGAACGTTCTTCCCAAACGCCCTTGAATCGGGCAAGGAAATTCCTATGGTGTCTTTCTTGCGCAACCAATGTAATTACGGACGCTATGGAAAGCAAGTTCTTGCGTTGCCGGAAGTTTTCATTAGACCAACTCAATTCATTCGTTGCATGCCATGTTCTGGTTCAAAGAAATGACTGACTGTTGGGGAAGGGGGTCCTTGTTGTTTGCGAAGGTAAACAACGTCAACATTGTTGATACCGGATGCGATTGAGGCAAGCCAAGTTAGTTTTAAATACACCTCGTCCGAAGAAGCTTACAGGTAAATGGGACTGGACCTACAGTCATTAGATTTTATCGGTATCGAGCATGAGACACTAGATTACAAGGCAAAAGAGAAGAAAACTAGTGGTGTAAGGAGGTGACCTTTTTGGTTTGATTCAATTGTTCTTCACGTCGCTTTTCTGCCACTTTCGGCTCACCGCGACGATGAGGATGAGTGACATGATGAAACAGACGAAGGGACATTCGTAAAGAACACTTCTGACCAGTACGGGAGTCGAACTAGAGACCCCTGTGCTAACCACTCCGTCACGAAGATGGGCTGGTGACCTTACTAAAGGTATTTGGGAGATTAACAAAAATGTATTCTTGCAAGGAAATGAGGCTCTGGTATCTGGACATACAATCAGTATAATCTTCTGTTGAATTTGCGTTCTGTGCCTTGTTCATATGAGTTTGTGACTTCGCTCTTCGTCCATACTAAACATTTGAACAACGACAACTCGATGACGCGCGTAGAACTGGGTATAAGTTCCAATTGAATCTAGTTTTAAATCCAACTTTATGCACAGATAGGCTCAATTGGGACTAGACCTGCAGTTTAAAGTGGGATCCGAAACACTGCTTCCCTCCATCGAACCCGGGACCCCTTGATTACAAGGCGACGGCGTGGCCAAGAAGAGGGAAGGAGTGTTTTTACGAGCCCTTTCAGTGAAAAATTATGGTAAGAAGCTTGTAACAACACTAATGTTGAGATGGATGGACCTGAAGGAAATTTTCAGTGGTCAGCGACTAAGTACAGATGATCTCGCTCAGGGTAGGAACAAAGAAGACAGTCTCCAGATTTAGGAATACCTCGAAGGCGTGAACGTTGGAGGGGAAGAGGAGCTGTGTCCAAATGAAACTTTTTACTTCGTTGAGAGCATGACGTCAATGGGTCGTAAAATTGTAAGCGATTATTTTTTTTTTCTGCAAGGTCACTACCGCACAGGTTTTGGTACACCATTACGTGGGTAAGTTCACCTTATAGTTTTTTCAATGCCATCGGACCAGAACAACCCAACTGACCTTTCCCGGTTGTAAACACAAAGAAATTGTGTAAAGTAATGAGACATAGTTTAGTTTCCATCAATCCATTTCTGCAGAGCAAAGAAGAAAATTAAAAACTTCCATTATTGGCCATCGCTATTTTGGTTACTTTTTTCAATTTTCATTCCGAAGTAATTTTTAAGGAATGGAAATTGTAATGATTGAAACAAGTGTTCGTCCACCATTTGCTACGGTTGATTTGATTGACTTGCTGTATTTTACTACACTTTCCTGCCACTTTGGGCTAGTCTCGAAGATGGTGTTAAAATGAAATAGATGAAGGGACAATCATAAACACACACGGACAGGACAGAACGGAGTCCCATAGAGGATTATCCTGGCTGTGGGTTCAGGCGCTACAGCCTCGTTATCCTTCAAAATGTTATCCAGGGTGTAGCCAAAAGGTAGGTTAAGGCTCGGCTGGATTCTTGGATGACGTCAGCGAAGGCATTTTCCAAAATCCCTCTCAAAAACAGCTTTATTTCAAATGCTGAAAAATTGCATCTGCTTACAATTCCTTCTAGAGCATTCTCGTGAATCTTCGTGTGGTTAATTTTCGCTGTTGTCTAGATATCTGCGATGGAAAATAAGCTTACGTAGCCACTAAACTATAGCGACTATCTAGACAACAGCGTCAGTACACCACACAAAGATGTACGTTGTTATTTTACTTCGCTCTTTGCTACTTTTTTCCTAATCGCGAATATAAGGAAAAGGACACTCACGCCCATGCCCAGGGGTTCGAACCCGGGACCCCTAGAGTTGTAGAGCGTTGGAATATCCACAAACATGCAAGTGAATGCTCTGTAAAGAATTCGAAGTACGTATATGTAATTTTTCGTAATTGGGAATCGAAAGTAGAGAAACAAAGGGTTACCTCCTTATCGCACAACACTTTAGCAAGCCTCGTGTTATGGCGTCAGCGTTAAATCTGTTGGGTTTTCTTCTCTTAGCATAAATACACTATCAATGTATTATTGATGCTAAGAGAACTAAAGCTAAAAAGCCTAACCTAACAGCGAAGGTATTTAGCCTAACACTGAAAGCATGTCGCTCTGACGTCAGAGCACGAAGGTTGCTAGTCTTGTGCGAGAAGTGAGACGGTTGCAACTGGCTTCAATGACCATTTCATACATTTAGAAGGGGTTTTCAAAAGTGGTAATCGCTTCTGCATGAAATAAAAAAGAATAAAATGAAGCCTTGTTCTGGCCGCAGGATTGCTGCCATTACAAATGCCAATATTTCCATTGGGTACGAGGATAACAGCATTCCTTTTTTGTTTCTTGCTCGTCACTCTGCTGTGAGAAAACGGAAAATCCATTCCAGCTGCAAAAGTAAATATTTACCCTCATCTCCCTGAATGTTAATATCACAACATTTGCATGAAGACTCATCCGATACTTTCTCCGCGGTTAAACGTAATCTGAACCGCATCAAACGATGCGACATTATAAAAACAGCTTCATTAGAGCTATTCCAGAAAAGGGCTTGAGTCAGCAAATGACACACTGTCTCCTCTGTAAACAAGTTGACTCAGAGTTTTTGGTAAACCACACACCAGACTCTTTTATATGTCGTATGGCTTGAGGTTTCCCCTAATGTACAACACATGGATATTTTTTGTATCCGCATGTTTGTGTAACAGAGGACAAGCATACGCATGTCATCTATCTTGGTAAACTGTCCTCGAACGACAAGAATTATGCAACACGTTACGCACACTCCTGGACTTTCTTGCGGTTCCTGAAAATGACCATACATAACTCGTCCCATTGTTACAGAAATAGAACAGTGCATGGAATTAGCAGAGATCGCGATATAGTTAATGTGTTATTGTCCAAATATTTCTGCCATACAATTCTCAAAATCACAATAGACATTTTCATGTGATTCGTCATAGTTTCAATACAATACGTGTATATAACAATAACAAAGTTCTCGAGAAGCTACGTGCTTCATATCGCGTATTCTACGAAAATTGTGTTTATGTAAGGTTCCACTAATTTTGCAAGATCTATTACCCTGACTTTTCCTGGTACTTTTAAGTAACTTTCCTGAGAAATCTATAATGATTTAATATATTAATACTAAAAAACATGACTTGTATTGAAAGTGGCATCTTAAACTAATCAAATTTGTTAAAACAACGTTGAAAAACAACAAATTAAAAGAACGTTTCGTATTATACAGAGTGATCCGTTTGAGATGTCAGACAGGAAACCGTCATACATAGGAGGTTAATGTAAGAGCATATCTCTGAGCAGTTCGTTGTAATGTAAGCAGAAAGGATGTAAGTTTCGAATGAGAAGAGGTTTACATGCACACTAGCGCCGTCACGCGGCTCAAGTCTATAAACCTCCACTCACTCGAAACTTACATCCTTTCTGCTTACATTACAGGACACTGCTCAGAGATACGTACATTAACCTCTTGTACATAACGGTTTATTTTTCTCACATCTCAAACGGATCACCCTGTATATTTAAAAAAAGACAATTGAGAGGAATGGGTTTTCTGTTTCCAATCCAGAAAACGAAAGATATAATATTCCATTTTTTTTCCAGGTTTGTGACCTTTCGTCCTAGACTTATCCACGGCTTGTCACTCCTAAGTTGATTTCCCCAACTTTCCAGCTTAGCGAAAACCTTGATGTAACACATAGATGGGGGGGGGGGGGATAAGAGTGGCGCCAATCACTTTCTGCAATATAAACCTTCATGGCTGCATGAGCGTTGGTGATGCCTGTGTGGAAATTCTGTACTGACCAGCAACCAGGATCATTGGCAGAATTGTCTACCAGATGAAAGACTGAAGTAGGTCACAGTCTTCAAACTGAAAGAATATGGCGTACACAGAGGCCCCAATGGACTTCCGGTGCTGCCAAGTGCATAGATCTGCAATGCATTTGGTGCATCGGCTCCATCAGAAAGGCAAAGCTCCACCATTAATGCGGTTTTGGGTATGTAGCCAAGTGCACACGGCCAAGAAGCAGTAAATCAATTGGTTATGGCGGCGAGTGACCCAAAGATTTGCAACGCCCTTGCATGGGACTGTGCGGGAATTAAGCGAACTGGACACACTGAAACGTTCGTGCTTGAACCAAGATTCAACAATACCACCCTCTGACATCAAAGTGTGCTACTCCCAAGAGCAGAGGGGTTTGTTTTGGGGATTCACCCCTCTGTGAAGCAGTAGCTTGTAAAATTAACTCTCTTTCTTACCCACAGATGGAGTAGAATTTTTAAGCAAACCGTTAAAACTACTTTTAATGATACATGTCTTTATAAACTTTAAACGCATACAATTAATTTGAATATAACTGGAGAAGAAAAATGCTTTCACTTACTTTGCACGTGAGCTAAATTTGATCTTGCATGTCAAGTGAGACAACATGTCACCACATAAAGTTCAAGTATTCGGGAATAATTTCAGTTGAATATTGCGCTTAATATTTCTTCTACATTTTTTTCCTACCATAATTGTTTTACGATTTAAAACATATTAGTGCTTCTGGAATCCAGTACACGTCAGTTATGGACATCAGACAGGAACTACACAAAACTTATAATTAAAAACTACCAGTAGCGGCGATTGGGTGCAAAAACTGAAGGAGCAAAGCCAGTAAATTTTCTATTGCTAGAAAGGCTTAGCTTCAAGAGGCCGTAGTACGGGGGGTAAATAGTGGGAACTTCCCACCACGCAACCTCCCCCCCCCTTAATGGCCTCCACTGAAAACGACATAATAATACAACGTGCTATTCATTCAGAAATGTTTTTCCTCTTGCGACTAACTTCACAAAATATCGACTTGCGAAAAACTTGAAATCCGAGTCCATGCAACAAAAACTTAAAGCAGTACCATGCTACAATTCCCAAGTTTCGCCTGTACTTCCAGCGAAGCCGCTTTGCACCACTGCAACTGCAGTTGAAGCTCCTCTGCTCCTAACAAGACGCTGAAGGCAAAGCAGGGAGAAAGACAAGCTGCCTCGAGAAACCTACTTCGAAGCTTGTTAAATTTAGCAAACAAAACACACGCGACGGTAACCTCTTAGCTGGCAGGCAAAGCGATTGGCATGAAGTTGAAGAAGCACACCCCTTTCCCTCTTTGCAGCGAACAGGGAAGATCGAGTTATTGGATCTGCAAAGCACGACGTGTCTGTGCACATGTTGCTATTCTCGACTGTTTGACGGAAAATATCTGGAAGACTTTGAATCAGATTGTAAGAAGTATTGGAATAAATTGGACGCTAGCAGGCCCGGATTTAGGTTGGAGAGTTTTTTTGAATAAGTTAAAAAATAATGTAGTGAAATGTAACCAACGAATGAATCATTTGACTAACGTTTAGCAATAGTAACTACTGACATGATCAATTCTCTCTCTCGCTGAGAAAGGGAGGAAGAGGGAAAACGTGAGAAAGAGGGAAAACGTGAGAAAGAGGGAAAACGTGAGAAAGAGGGAAAACGTGAGAAAGAGGGAAAACGTGAGAAAGAGGGAAAACGTGAGAAAGAGTGAAAACGTGAGAAAGGGAAAAGTTACAAACAGGGGAAAATATAGAGGGAAAAGTTAGAAACAGGGGAAAATATAGAGGGAAAAGTTAGAAAGAGGGGAAAATATAGAGGGAAAAGTTAGAAAGAGGGGAAAATATAGACGGAAAGGTTAGAAAGAGGGGAAAATATAGACGGAAAGGTTAGAAAGAGGGGAAAATATAGACGGAAAGGTTAGAAAGAGGGGAAAATATAGACGGAAAGGTTAGAAAGAGGGGAAAATATAGACGGAAAGGTTAGAAAGAGGGGAAAATATAGACGGAAAGGTTAGAAAGAGGGGAAAATATAGACGGAAAGGTTAGAAAGAGGGGAAAATATAGACGGAAAGGTTAGAAAGAGGGGAAAATATAGAGGGAAAAGTAAGAAAGAGGGGAAAAGTAAGAAAGAGGGGAAAATATAGAGGGAAAAGTAAGAAAGAGGGGAAAATATAGAGGGAAAAGTAAGAAAGAGGGGAAAATATAGAGGGAAAAGTTAGAAAGAGGGGAAAATATAGAGGGAAAAGTTAGAAAGAGGGGAAAATATAGAGGGGAAAAAGCGAGAAAGAGGAAACAGAAGAGGGAAAGGCGAGAAAAAGGAGAAATTGAGTATTCAGAAAGAATAAAAGCGACACATAAAAAAGAAAGGAGGGAAGACGAGACTTTGAAACTTTTCGTATGTTTCTCTTTTTGTGTGTGTGTCTAACGGCACATCTCCGGCTAGGATGAAGTTTGCAATTACGAATGTACTATATTAATACATGGTTATTACATTATAGATATGTCACGTATTTTACATGATCTATCTACGTATAGGTTATACGAGTAGATATTCGCTCAGTATATCTAAATACCGGTAAGTAGCATAGGAAAGTGATATTTGTTACTGTAAAATTTTCAAATATAAAGGCGAACAGTAGTTTATGACTGCCACTGATGTCGCGTGTCTTGGTTCTAGTCTAGTTCTCGGTCGTCGGGGTACAACTCATACACAGATAGCAATAGGCAATTTACTGTACAAGTTATGGGGGAGTACGTGATGTTTATAATATACAAATCCTTGTCAGAACACAACTACGAAACAATATACACATCGATTCCCTACTCTTCATGATATGGAATTCGCTTTATATTACAGCTCTTTTCATTACACAATGAGAAAAATGAATGACCGTCAATATATACGAAGATATTTCAACCCCCCCCCCCCCTTTCCCAAGCTGTAAAGTGAGTTATATCACAGCTTCAAACATACTCGGTAGGTATGTCCGATGACTGGGCAATGTTACAGTGCTGCATAAACAAGAAAGTGACACAAACAGCGTAAGCGTTTGAACACCAATCAGACACAAAACTATTGATCAACAATCCAGGGCTACCGACATTCAAACTCTTATACTATCTGATACCGAAATACTATCAAACAGTTGTAGGTAAAGTCGGTATCACATTCACATATATAGCATAACTATTGTAACGCTGGGTTATAATACGGTACTTTAATCATAATTCCGACAATGAAAATTGTAATATATATTACGCAACGGTAGGGTTGATAAGTTTCCGTGTTACACACCATTAAGGCAACAATTAATTTCTTTCGCAACATAACTTGTGAAAACAAATACACTAGCACTCACAGTTTCAACCCATAATTTCAGTTGAATATTGTTTTTCATATTTCTTCTTTTCGCACCATAATTATGATTAAAATATACGTATATCACTGCTTCGGGAATTCAGGATACGTCACTTATGGACAACAGAAGATAATACACGGAAAGCTTATCAATAAAACCAACTGATAACAATAGTACAACATACTGAGTGGAGCACGAAATTATTTAAAACTATTTAATTCATTGTAATTACTTTATCTACCGGAGAAATAAATAATCGAAATACTCAAGCTGCTAAATATTTGTAGTTACTTCAAGGCTTTTAATAAACTTTATTATCAATGTCTACTTTTGAACACAACCTCATGACGTTTCTTCACAGTTTATAGGTGGTGAGAGAAACATGTGCACAACAATAGTTCATTGCAATTTACTTTGACGTTTATTATTAGGGAAATCTGGAGAAAAAAATAAATTTACATTCCGCTTGTGGAATCAATCGCTAAGTTTCAGTATTTTAATACGCATATGACAACAATTAATCTTTCTTGTCTATTTTGGGTATAAAAATCATCATAACGGATTTGTTTCGTTGTAATATTACAATTATTGAAATACTGTTTTTCATTCGGCACAAATAAAGTCAAGATCACTGTTGTAACTTTGAAGGATTAAATGTAATTAAAATACAAAAACAGACATTGACTCAGGAAGTGAAATATGAATTTAATATTTTTGCTCAAGTCGTCCTTAATTTGCATTAATTTCTCCGCATAGAAGGAAGGGCACATCGAAGTATTTTTCATCTTGTATCTTTATCAATATTAAACGTTCGTCAACTCAACACAACACGTACGTACCCCTCGTCGAACTTACGTTGTCCAGTAAAAGCAGAGTGTTGTAGTTCAGCAACCTGAGTACCAACAACTCGGGCACATGACTACAAGGGTGAATGAAGTCTTACAGATTATTTTTTTTTTGCGCCGACTGCACCAAGAATAAGAATGGAAAACAACCATGCACTTTTATCTTGGAAAATCCTCAGGTAACGAATGTCATGCACACTGAGCGAGTGCAGTATATGCAGCGCTCTTGTTTCTTCACTAACCTTTTCGATAAATCTACTCTAAGACAGTTCCCCCTAGCAAATCAAGCAAAGCGGAGAAAATGGGAACCGACAGTATACAATAAGGACGTTGAACCAACACCGGAAGATTAAAACAAGTGAATAAACGACTGTTTACTAAGATCGGACAGTTAAGGTAAGGTTAAGTATAAGTAACTCAATACAATAATGCATGGACATCAAAATAACCAAACGTGAAGCCTGGTGAGGTTTCTATTCTTTAAAAGCAAATTGCTGTTTCTTCAAGCTATTTTTCAATTGCGTAAGAACTGAACTGAACTGAACTGAACTGAACTGAACTAACCAACCAACCTTCAAATTTGATGCACATGTACAAAAGAGCTTAATATCAGAGGTAAAAGTGTAATTTCAATTGTTGGTCGTGATCATCGACGCAAGTACGCATGCGTCAACTGGACGAATCCAATGACAAAATATAGGGGAAGCAGGTTTCGTGAAAATAGTCTGTTGCTAGCATAAAATTTAAAGTTTACAACATAGTAACGTCATCTTGCTGTCCAATTGGCGACCAAAGTGCGACATTACGAATGAATGATTATACCAGTTAAATAAAGTAACAGTGTTGTCACCGAATTAATAACTTTTCTTTTTCAGAACATAAGAGTTTACTTAAATTCTCAAGAGATGGCTCTGTTGAAACCAAATAACGCATTAGTGGATTGTTTCTAGGGAATGTCGTTCCAAGCCTCCCCGAAATACACACTACATACAAAAGAATTATGCTTATCAAAAATCATATTTTGAATTATGAATGTGTAAAGCGTAGTAAAATTAAATAAATTTCATTTATCAATCCGATATTTCGTTTAACTTAAGGAAAAAAAAACTGTCATGCTGTGGTGCATTTTGGTGTTTGACACTTTTACCTCTGATCAGAATTGATAAGTTTGCCTGTTACGCAGATACTCAATCCTGATTGGTTAAAACCTTCTTTCTGCCTTACTGATTTCGAAGTAATAGAAGACTGCAACGTGAACATACAACCATGAACCATCAATCTGACATGAGGATCTGCGTAATGATTAGTTTCGCAAAAGCTATCAGGCAAAAAATAAAGTTCATGGTACTCACCGGTGCACTGCTCAGCTGTTTCGTCAGATCCATCTCCACAATCGTCTTCCCCCTCACACATCCACGTGCGGGGAATGCAGCGACCGTTGTTGCACTGGAATTGTCTCAATGAGCACACACCTGGAAAGAATGGAAATACATGATTCAGATTTTAACAATCAATATCAATATATATATTTAAATATATAATTCCGTGGGGTTTGCTACACTGTTTTTCAGTGGCGACGATTAGGGGGGCAGTTTCCCCCACTCTTCGCCATTTTTGCCCCCGCACTATGCTAAACCTTATCTACAAAGAGAAATATACTATCTTTGCCCCCTGGGTTTTGGAACCCAATCGCCGCCACTGCTGTTTTTGTATTCTTCATGACGCCTATATAGCGAGAATAGCGTTCGACACAGATTGATTTCCCAGGGGTTCTAGCAATCCAAGGAAAATAAGGCCGCTCACAAAGTTGATTTAAATCTGATGTCGAATACTATGATTTTGAGGTCGTGAATCAGGAACAGTGTCAGATACCCACAGAACGACATTCAAAATGGCGGCCCCATATAGTAGTTATAAAGCTTGAACTAACTTAACCTACTAGTAAATATTGTGCTAGCTAATTCTTAATACTGCAGTACACTTTCAGATAGGAAATTACTACGTTGCAAGAATGTGAGGATTCATTCAAATCAGATATCTGTAACTGTGGAAGCTGTTTTTTCACTAAGAGAGCCTTCAGACCGAAGCGACAAGTCAAGGAAACTAACCTCCAGAGTTGATTGATTGAGATGGTGTTTTAAGTCCACTTTATTCACTGTAAGGCTAATCGGGACTGGATCTACAGTTTAAAGTGGGATCCGAACCACTACGTGGCACCACCGGGTATCGAACCCGGGAACCTTTGATTACAAAGCGGCGACGCTACTACTGCGCCATCGGGGAGGCCCATTTAACCTTCAGAAATCAATACAACTTTTCAAACCGAAGCATGCACTGTTTTGCTTTAGACTGAAGTGGTCCGTATTGTTTATCGCTTCAGTGTGGAATTCCCGTGTCCCATGTCACCCGTTGCTTTGTTCTGAAAGCTCAAAACATTTTGAAATTATACAGCAGTGATCTTGACCGACTTGCAAAGTTCACGTGGAAGTTACTTAGTGCGCACCTAAGCCGCAGTGGCGCTGCAGTCAATAATATTCTAAAATTGCAACTACCTAACTCGGCATGTGCGCTTAGCAGAAACAAATTCAGTCTGAAAGGTACAAGGAAACTTGACCATGTTTTCAATAACTAACGAAAGACCCTAGTAATATTTTTGCAACTGATTGAAAGGACATTACTGACTAAACCCCGCCAAGTCGCAAGAGGTCGTAATAGGAAACGCACGGAGACCATTTTTCCACCGAGACGTATCCACCATCGTCCCTTTCAACACACTTCAACAATCCTGACCGAACTAATGATCGAAACAGGTTTCTTCTATCAGGTGAGCCCGAAGTGTCCATTAAGATATATAGCTACTTTAGAACGGTTTCGTTTGCGATAACCCCGAAAACCTTAGTGGGTACTACTTTGAAAAGCAAATATTACGTCACAATGCAACATTTCAGAATTCCAACATCCAGGCCCGACACCTGAGAGACCATTACTACATCGGAAACCTTTGGCTCGTTCCGTGCAACAGGTATTGCAATTTTATTGATTGTAATACGTTTAATCGCCTTTTCAATGATCTCTGGCTAAATAAGACCGTTTATAATTGATGCCTCAAGTATACCACAACTCTAGGATTACAAGAAAGATAGAATTCTTTCTTCGGTACACAAGTTTTACCTTCTGGACTGCCATATATCGCAAGAGCGACAGTGTCACAACAGGAGGCATATTGATTTGGTAGTGTTGTTTATGTGTCGCTTTTCATTGTTTTTAGGTTAATCGTGAGGATGAAAATGTGGAAGAGAGAACAAGAAGGAACCAAAAAAAGGAGAGACATGAGAAAGACGTCTTGTAATTCAACGGGTTCCGGGTTCGATGTCGGTGGAGAGACAGTGATTCGGATCGCATTCCAAATCCAATTGGGCTATCTGTACATTAGAGGCCTTAACGAGGGAGACAGAGCGCGCACCACATGGAGAGAAGGACGGGATAGACAGGGAAAATAACAACGAGAAAGATATGAATTAAGAGAAAGGAGATAAAGCGAGCGTTCTCCGCTTTCTCTCTCCACTTTCCTCTCTTTCATAAATTTATTTTTCCCACTTACACTTTCCTTAATTTTCCATCTCCTTTTTTCTTCCTATTCTTTAATTCATTTCCATTTTTCGTCTCTGTAAGTCTCTCACCCTTCTCCCTCCAGTGTCCTCCTCATTCTCTCCCCACAGAGAGAAAGAAGGAATTAGAGAATTTGTAGTCGTCTTAACCGACCCTCCAAAGAAGAGGGGAGGGAGAGAGAGAGAGAGAGAGAGAGAGAGAGAGAGACAGACAGACAGACACCGTCCTTTCTCTTTCTTTCTCTTCATCCTCTTCTCTTGTGTCTGTTAGAAGGAAAGTGATCAAGAGATCACTCAGAACGCTCAGAGAGAGAAACGCTGAACCGAGCTCATCGCACTGCCACTGACTGATTTGGTTAATTTTACTTCGCTTTTCTGCCACTTTTGGCTAATCGCGAAGATGAGGATGAGTAATGATATGATGAAATTGATGAAGGGACACTCTCAAAGAACACCATGCCCAGGTCGGCATTCGAACCAGGGTCCCCTGGCTCGTAGCGCGCTGAGCTGACCATTCCGCCACTGAACTGGCCCCTTGAAATAGATGAATGATCTCTAAGTTGCATGTTGTGTCTTGTTCACGTCTCAATATTATATCTGGTAGCCAGCAATGGACCGAATTACGTTCCCCATACGGCTAACCGCATGTACAGTCAACGGCAACGATAATTGTAGGCAAATTGTTTTTTTATTCTACATCCTGTGTTGTTTTAAGGAATGAAACTATTGGTTCGAAGCAGGCATTGTTCTCTACCTATTGACGTCATTATTTCAATTCATTGTCATCACATTGTGTAATACAGACCGAATGAAAATGGTGTTAGGACAATTCGCCTACTGTTTCTTTCGCCGCTGGGTGTACTCGACGTCAGTACTCCCAACTTGGGTTTCGCGCTAAATGGATAAAAAAATAATGAATGTTCAGCATCACCACGCCAGTCCTGTTAATACCAGTCTACTTTATGGAAGTAATCCTAAGATCTACGTCACCGCAGCTGCGAAAAAGTGACCAGCCAGACCGCCTTTGACGCTCGAATGATCTCATCTCAAGGAACGGAGCCACCAGTGTGTCTCCTGACGGCGGCAATGATGCCGAGATTGCCATCACTTTGTATGCAGGACGCGAATTGTGTATACAGCAAGAACAACTGCTCGCCCCGCGTACAAGGCTATTTGGAAAGTTTTTATAGGGAAACTTGTTACAAGATGATGGTAACGTTACATAACTTTGGGCGGAATTCTCATTTCTCGTACGCAGCGGGAATTTAATCTTGCTCCCGTACTTTCTGGGGGAAAGCAGATGGAACAGTTTCGCAAAGTGGAGAAACAAGACTGTGACCAGTTCAGATCGAAATGCGCACTTTCCTATTATGGAGATAAGCACGACTGTTTCAATTTGAGGCATTCATTGTGGAATATACTTTGCAAACTCTTCCTAATTTATATTTTGGACCTGATGCTGACGTTCGTACCCAAATTATTAATAAATTACGCTGGTCGACATTGAGAAAAAAGTTGGGATATTTTCAAATCAATAGGTGTTTCTGGAAGTATTTTGAATATTGATCACGAAAATAACATCCATTTTTTTCCCCATCACGACAAAATTATTCATAATTTGACAATCAAAATAATCATATTCGCCATTACATTTATTACATAACACAACCAAAGGAAAATTTCGGTTGTTTCCAAATCAATAAGTGATTCTGGAAATATTTTGAATGCTGATCACGCAAATGGCATAAATTTCTTCCCATCACGTCAGAATTTTTCGCTAGGTTAGAATTTTCCTCCACGTGACTAAGTTCAGTTAACCCATGACAGGTAAGCTCTCTACGAGTTAGGATTCTCCTATAGGAACACTACCTTCCCACATTCAAGCCTATACGACGGCCTCGTTCTCAACAGGACATTTTGGACATAATTAGAATGACGAATATTAATTATATTTAATTTAATGATTAACGCTGCAGAAATTAAATATTAAAATCTCAAAGGATTTCTAAAAATTAAAGGATAATTTTGGTATATATCTTATAAATTATGAAAAGCCAGAAGAGCAAATATCTAAATTATCGCCTTGGCAACGCTCAAACAGTTGAGTACTACTTGGCAACGAAATCAACAAACTCCGGCTATAAAAGCGGAGCAAATTCACAGAAACTGGGAGACATGCAAGGTCTTTACTCGTGTGTCCTCCACCCCAACTGTCCCGCCAACTGGGTCTTTACTCGTTGATCGAAGACATCGCAAAGCGTAACAACTTCTATCGGCTCTTGAGATTTAGGCCTGCGTATGGGACCGGCGGCTACCCACCACAATGACTAACCGGTCACGGAAATCAGCAACGACTGGGGGGGGGGGGGGTTCGTCATGCTGACCTCACGTCACTCCGTAACTGATTGGATGATCGCCCACCTCTGCCGGTAGTCGGTAGGTAGGACCTGGTCCTCTACAGCTGGTGCGCCACGGGTTATTATTCTTATGCCATGAAGGCCCGTGGGGGATGTGGAGGTGATGTTGCCAGCACCAAGCTCCGGCAGTCATTGTCCACCAGGCTTGTGTCCAGGTATCCATTTGATTAGAGGCTGATTGAACTGCTTGTGTCCAGGTATCCATTTGATTAGAGGCTGATTGAACTCCAAGGTCGCTCTGTGCAGGACATTGTCGAAAAAATTGTCCACCTGAGGTTACCCATCTTGGAAATACAAGAGGAAAGTTTCCCCAATCACAGAAGGCTTGATTGTAAGCACATGGCAATAAATATACGTATAAATGGATGTGTGTGTGTGTGTGTGTGTGTGTGTGTGTGTGTGTGTGTGTGTGTGTGTGTGTGTGTGTGTGTGTGTGTGTGTGTGTGTGTGTGTGTGTTTGTTCCGGCATAACTCTCGAACGCCTGGAGCGATTTCAACCTAAGTTAGTACACGTATCACTTGCAACCTGGAAAGAAATACTGTGGGGGTAAGACAGCCCTGGCACCCTTAGGTTTTGGGGTGGGAGGGGGTGACATGTAAAAATAATCGAAAACGACCGATATTAGTGTTGAATCCATAGTTTTCAGGGTCGCTAAGCTAATTGGTCACATTCACGATGAACAAACTTAGTACACATATGACTTACAATCTGGAAAGAAACACTGTGGGAGTAAGACACCCCTGGCAACCTAGGGGTGGGGGTGGGAAGGGAGTCACATGTAAAAATCGAAAACTAGCGATATTAGTGTAGAATCCATAGTTTTCGGGGTCGCTAAGATGAACAGTGACACTCCCAATGCCGTTCAACTCCAAGACACCCTTGGCATCCCTAGGGGTGGGAGTGGGAAGGGGGTGTCATGTACAAATAATCGAAAACGACCGATATTTGTGTGGTATCCATTGTTTTCGGGGCCGCTGAGATGAATAGAGATTAATACCCGGGCAACACCGGACAATCAGCTAGTTACATATAATTATTACACTCAATTCGAGACTCATTCAAGTCGGACCTCCGCACGTAGTGTAATGATTATGGTCATTCGAAATATTTAGTAAACCACAAATGTATGTTATCTATTTTATATTAAAATATTATTGATATTTACTATATTCAGACGATGAAAGACTGAACTCAACATCTTGTCACGAAGTTCAAGTCTGTTATGTACGGAACAAGTTTTAAATATTGGACAACTTTTTGTATGTTTCTGTCTGGTACACTTTCTGTCTCTGTACCGTACCAGGCCTTTCTAGGGTCTGTCAAGCTGCTTTTCATATTACGAGTGTTCCGCACATCGAGGACGATCGCGAACGTTTTCTGGCTTTCATACTCTGCAACAACTAATTTCAGGTACATCCCCAATTAGTATCCTCACGATGCTGGGCCGACACCGAAATTGTGACTGTACAATTACAAGTAAGGTAAACGAAGCAGATATGGCAACAAAATACTCGAAATGGATGCACGGTCGATAAGTTTCATCCTCCAAACGGGCCCTTGTCGAATTTCAGCCCAGTGGGTTGTGAGGTAATTTTTTGATCACGCGAAGTAGGTGAAACGTTTTCAAAAAAATGGACAAAACCACCAGGACAATGTACCTGTTCGCACATCAATAGTTTCTAAGGCTAAAATCCATTGTTGGATCATCCGCCCTGTTAGCCCGATCTAGCTCCC
Source organism: Lepisma saccharinum (assembly GCF_977018435.1). Lineage (NCBI taxonomy): Eukaryota > Metazoa > Arthropoda > Insecta > Zygentoma > Lepismatidae > Lepisma > Lepisma saccharinum. The sequence goes on along the minus strand of NC_139229.1, from coordinate 62,599,341 downwards.
TCTGACTTCCATTTGTTTACTAACCTCAAAGATGTCTGAGGACAACAATTTTGCGATAACGATGCTGTGAAAGGCTATTTTGCAGACCAGGAGAAATCATTTATCATTTTATAAACAATAACCTCACAACGCACTAGGCTGCAACTCTGCAAGGGCTCGTTCGAAGGAACACACTTATCGACCGTGAATAGATTTCGATTATGGTGCTGCCATCTCTGCTTTGCTTACCTTACCTTACCTTACTTTTCAAACTACCCTCGTACATGTCTTGAAATTGAAATTTATTGGTTGAGTAAATGCAGTATTATCTAAAACCCGATGTTCACTACCTACCACAGTAGTTTAAATTCAAAGTTCTGAACCCAGTTCCTCAAAAATGGATTGAGTTCGGCTAGTGATACTTCAACATCCCACGCCCAGGTGTGATGCAAGGTCTTCTGTATACACAACCGAAACCCATGTCCACGAATACATGTTAATATTCGGTGCACACCGACCGGAATTTTTATGTGCCTACCATAACACAAAGAGCTTGCCATATCTCGCAAGCAAAAGTCAAGGGAAACCACCTTCGCGGTGTTGCGAAATGCGCAATTCTTCACGCAAGCATTTCATCCACAATACGATGAGATGGAAAAATCCAGAGAAACCAAGTAAGTGGTCGAATGGAAAGAATTTAGCAGTGTGTACAGTATTACATTCGACCGCAGGGAGGCACAGCTCCAGCATATTGACGTCACATTGCTCATTCTCTCTCCCTGACGTCAACTTGTTACACACGAAGGAAACCTAAGAACACCAACGCGCAATTGGTCACCGAGAAGATTAGCTTTGGAAGATCTGCTCTGATGAAATCTCCATCTCTGCATTTTGCTTTTCAGTGTTTGGGATATAACTGGTCGCTCTTTCGAAACTGTCAGCCGACACTACAGCCACCTTTTGGAAACTGTCAGCCGGCACTACAGCCACCTTTTGGAAACTGTCAGCCGGCACTACAGCCACCTTTTGGAAACTGTCAGCCGGCACTACAGCCACCTTTTGGAAACTGTCAGCCGACACTACAGCCACCTTTTGGAAACTGTCAGGCGAGAAACTACAGCCACCTTTTGGAAACTGTCAGGCGAGAAACTACAGTCACTTTATGCAAACGGTCAGACAAAAAACTACAGTCACTTTATGCAAACGGTCAGACAAAAAACTACAGTCACTTTATGCAAACGGTCAGACAAAAAACTACAGTCACTTTATGCAAACGGTCAGACAAAAAACTACAGTCACTTTATGCAAACGGTCAGACAAAAAACTACAGTCACTTTATGCAAACGGTCAGACAAAAAACTACAGTCACTTTATGGAAACTGTCAGCCATCTTTTAGAAACTGTCGGCGGAAACTAGCTACTTTCTAAAACTAATGTCTTACTTCTTTCAGGCATCAATCTTAGGAAGGAAATTAATTTGTGCGGAACGTAATTTTTCAGGTGTAAGGGCTTACGTTGAATTTTCTCGCCTCCATTTTTTCATATTTAAAAAACAGTCGAGGTTTAATATAATTAAAGAAAAAAATTGGTGTTCATTTTAGATGGTCAACAATAAATGAAGAGAACTGCCCGCGTGCATTTCAACACGTTCTATAAGTTATCTAGAATAAAGTAACTGTAAAAGTATTAAAGTAATGGTAATTGTAACACCTACTTTTTGGAGCAAAGGAACTAACGATGTTACTTTTGAAAAGTTAAGTTTCAAACGATTGCTACTGTTCGACTTGACGTTGTTACGAAAAAAAGTCAACAAAAAATGTTACATAACAGGAGCAGCCTTGAAAGCCTCCCCCCTCCTGAGTTCCCTGACGTAATTAGCACTTTACCTCACCACCTCCATTTCTCACGTGTACACACAAACTCGCAACGTACATTACGTGCGATGATTCGCTCGTACCCAAGTGTAGGAGGAAATCGAGAAATGTTCCGAGGAAAATTGGCTCAATTTCTTCTTCGTTAAAAGGTTCCCTGGTGCGAATTGGTTCAAGGTTTCAGCCCCCCTTCCCGCCTTTTTTACTCGTTTGGGTGGATTTGAGATGATAGTAATGAAGCAAGACAAAGACGCACTCTTGTAGAGTCCATACTCAGACTGAGCGTACGGTGAGTCCACGAGGCTAATCTTGTAGTTTGTGAAATTATTTTCTCCGGATTTTCCAGGAAGAAATTGGTGTAGAGACGAGTCTTGGAAGTGTCTCGGTCTCGAGTTCTAAATGCCTGTTTCGTTTTCGTCTTGAAATACACAAAGAAAAGTAGTTGTTTGGAATAACCAATAAACAGTCTCGTGAAACCAAAACTTATTTATATAGGCAACAAACTGATTCTTCACGAGAACCATTTTTTAAAGTAATAGTTATTATGCACTGGCTGCGAGTTCAGACGCTAGAGAATTGTTAGTCTACAAAATGCAGTCACGGGGGTCTGTAGCCTCATCAGCGCGGGAGGCTGGTTGGATGATGTTGAGGTCCACCAAGGGCTAGAGAGCCAAAAAAAACAGCAAGCCGGGTGTACATTCTCCAATACCAGCGGACATACTAAGATAGGACATGTGGTTAATACCGGAGGAAAACATAAGTGAAATGTGTGCATTTATAGCTTACTGAGGTGGAAGTAAATGGAGGCACACAACGAAGATACCCGGAAACGGGGGAAGGGGAGGAGGAAGAACACATTAAAGATTAAAACCCCAAAACCAAGCAGAGTCGATGCAACCATACATATCATTAGCAAAAGGGCTTTGCCTTGGGCTAAATTAGTCCCGGTTTATGGGCCCTTGACTTCCCTCCAACGTCAAAGATAGTCAAAGGAAGCATTCCTCAGATGACGCTCATCTATTATTTGTCCATTCCCTCAATTTTCCCCCACGAAGAACGGGTTTAAAAAAATCCCTCGGGAACCTAATACATTTTACCCTCTGTATTCGCTAAATCCTAGCAAAGATCTTCCGGGACTAATACATTATCGTCCGAGCACCATAACCCTCTTTCTCAACCAAAAAAACTACGAAAGTGGGGGAGAAGGGGGAGGCAACGGTGAATTATGGGATTAAATACCGTTTTGTTCCTGGCAGGGAAACGCATTAAGTTGCCATTACTGTCTGCAGATCTTCTGCTGTGGTCTTCACCATAAAACTCCCTGCGTAACGATGCTCCGGTTCCTCCATTTGCATTCGCTCATGGTTCGCTTTTATCATCAGGACTCGCTTCGGAAAAGGCGAAAAGCTAATATTCGGATAAGGATTACACACGGCGGAAGGTCACGGTCTTTTACACATAAAATATGGCTGGAAACAAAAAGTCTTGATAAGCACCGTATAATCTGATTTACTGCATGCTTGGAGGGGCACGATGAGACGATGACTTGTATGCTTGTTTATTCTCATTTTTAGTAGACGGGGATGAGCCAAGCATTGGCGTAACTTATGGCCTAATTTTGAGGGGGGGGCTCCTATTCCATAAAAGTAGCATCCAAGATTATAACATTTGCAAAATCACAAAAATGACTGCTTCTCACGTCCAAGAAGGTTAACAAAATTACCCTTAACTTTAATAAACCTGAAAATTTGGATGAAGCGCCCCTTGCCCCTGCCAACTTACATCTGTGGATTCAAGAACATGAGAGGGCAGCACCAGTCAGTCGACCAGACTTCGAAATTGGCATAGTTCTTTGGAAATCAGGCAAAAAAGCACAAAGCGTATTTTCATAGCAACAGAAATAACGTTTAATAACTTAATACTGTGTGGCCTCCTCGATGGCGTAGTGGTAATGTCGTCGCCTTGTAATCAAGGGATCCCGGGTTCGATACTCTGTAGACCCGTAGTGGTTCGGATCCCACTTTAAACTGTAGGTCCAGTCCCGATTAGCCTATCTGTGAATAAAGTGATCATTTCAAACTTAATACTGCAGCAAAATTTCCATATAAAAGCAATTAACTCGGGTGTCAAATGTAGGAACCAAGTCAGGACTTCACTCTTCTAAAATTGCTCCATGACTTGCGCCTGGATATACAGCCAGTTTAATCATTTGCAGGGTTTCTGTTGTGTTGTTCTCGGTCCCTTCATCTATTGCCTGTCGTCATGAAATCGCGATGGGACTGGATACGCTCGAACGAAAACATGCGTGGCAGGCTTTGACCCTCAAACAGCTAATGCCCAATGGAATTACAAACTAAGATTTCAGGGGGAAAAATCCAGGCGCCCACCGTCGAAAGTTCAATACGCCCATCACTCCATTAAAGTTAAGGAAATTTGTTTCAAATCAACTTTTGTGTTCAGATAGGCTAATCGGGACTGCACCTATACTTTATATACTAAATGGCAGTTCAGTTCTGGGTAAATATTTACTTGTGATATTCAATCGGTTCAAATCCGGGAACTTTTCTAACGGTGGAAGCGGCCCCGGCGCCCACCCAGCGTCGAATAACATGGGTACCTGGGGGAAACCCTGGGGGGTAAAGGCGGTTAGGGGCGTGATGCTGATCACATCACCTCCACTCACGACCGGATCAAGAAAGTGTGGGGCGTTACCCCCACACCCCCTATACGCCTTCATGGCGTGGTGCTATGCACAGGGGAACACTTTACTTTATTTAATCGGCGTAGGTCAATTGTTGTATCAATCATATCTTCATTTATTGGTATAAATAATTTGCTTTCCATTTGATGTATCAAAGTGTTTTTTGTTAACGCCAAGGTGAACACTTGTGAGAATTTCTGTCCATGTCGAACTTTAATGCAGGAATTTATGCACTTTTTGATGCATGCACTTAAAACATTTAGTCTGGGTTACAGAATTTATGATTTTTCTTCTTTTTTGTTTGTTTCCGCTGATGAATTTAGTTATGTGTGTAGATCAAATACTGACATCCAAACAGATTCTCCTAGCTCGGAAAGCCAGAAAAATGCATACGAGTTGATAAATCCAAGTTCAACAGTCTCATAAACCGCACTTGCATCCATCCCAACCGTACAGCCCATCAATCCATTAACGCGTCAGCAGCCAATCGGCGCGAACAAACAAAAAACAGACTAGCTCAGTACTTTTGAAGAGATTCCAGAGCGTCTAGACCTGATAAACTCTTGATATGACCTCGTTAACACATGTTGGATGTCTACTATGCATGGTTATTGAACTGACGTGCTGACAATGTGTTCTTGTAATTATATAACGTTATCCAACACCGAAAGTCCACTCAGCATTGTATATTTCTCCCTCTCGGAAACTCTTACGAAGAGAGCTAATCTCTCCCAAGGGAAATCTCAAAGCGTTCATAGACAATTACCTTGATTGGGTACACATGTATTCTAAATGTCTACATGACAAGAGAATGACGAATTTTCTAGTGACAGCGCAAACTGTTGACCTGCTCTTGTCAGACGTATCTATATCCTCCATCGTAAATCTTGTAGTAGCATTCACCCACACCCACAACAGCTTTTTTAGAAGGTCAGTAATATTGCGTATATGTTGCCGAACGCTATGAATAGTTGCCTCACGATCGTTGTACCTGGTAGGCGGGCAAATTTTCAAAACTAGCCACACACTAATCGGGTATGGTGCAGGGCACATCAAACGTTAGAACTAAGAGCCCTATACCTGGCCCTGCTAACCTAACAATTCCGCATAGTTCTAATAATGCATGTGTGGTTAGGTTACGAAGGTCAAGTTTAGAGCGATTGGCAATTAGTTTTAGCGTTTGTTGCAAGCATTTGGCAGACTAGCGAGGCTCTGGCGTCTGGACTCGCAGCCAGTATAATCTTATGTAGGGCTTGTCCCTTAATCTTAGTGACTGTCCCTTCTTTCATCTCACCACCATTCATCCTCATCTTCGCGATTAGCCAAAGAGGCAGAAAAATGAAGTAAAACTAAGTCAGTCATTGTGGTAGCAAAAATTCTTGACCACAACAATAATTGACTTCTTGGCCTACTTGCCAATTTCTTTACTTGACTTTCATGACTGGTAGGCACCCTAAAGATATCCATAACCGAATCCATTGAATTGTCATGTAAACCACACGAAAGATTGATTAAAGATCTCGCCCCCTCCCTCTCCTCTGTTACCCTTTAACAAGCTATCCAATCCCCATTAGCATACATCACGGGCATTTATTTTTCCCCCTCTCGCTGATCCTAATTCGCAATCAATTGAACGAAATAATGCATCGGCGGCTGCAATAATACCTAGCCGCATGCGCTGAGGTCAGTCAGACAATCGAAATTGAAGCCCTGCTCTGATATTAATTACCAGATATTTCAACTCGAGCTGTCCGCACAAGGCCGTGCGTTCAGAGGAACCTATTGGCTAGCTGAAGGCGAACGTCATCACAATCGACATCTGCATATGAATGGTGCATTGCATTTAATTGCAACGAAGGGGAGAGTGTGGGTCTTTTCATCTGTATACCTCAGAGAGGGTGTCCATCAAATCTTTAAGATGATTAGGTACAGTTTCGCGTTACAGATTGATTGATTGGGTTAATTTTACCTCTCTTTCCTGCCACTTTGAACTAATCGCGGAGATGAGGATGAGAGAGGGATGATGAAATTGATTTAGACACACTGACAAATAACACCCATGCCGGGATTCGAACCAGGGTAGTTCAAGGTCCAGGAATTTTAAATAAATTCAATTCCGGTCCAGGAGAGAAAACCAGCAAGCGTAAATGAGTTCTGAACGGTAAAGAACCTTTTCATCTGTAATGTATTTCAATTCGGTCCAGAAACTTTCTTTCCGGATCCTTTTAAATACGATCCAGGGACCTTCTTTCAATGAAACAATACGCAACTTGGACCGAATTTGAATTCTGAGAAAAAAAAGGTTACGGTCCTGTTGCGGAACCAATTAGATTTATGGGTTCCTAGATCTTTAACAACCCTGATGCGAACCCGGAACTCCTGGAGTCATAGTGCGCTGTGCTACCCACTCCGCCGCGTAGGTCGGCTCGGCAGTTTCGCCTGAGATTCACTTATTTAAATGCCGTCAAGAAGTCGAGTTCAAAGTTAGGCATTTCTCCACACGTTGTGGCAGAGGCCCCGACGCCAGCAAAGACATTTCCGAAGTTCCCTTTCGAAAAACAGTCACGATATCCCAAATTCTGAAACATTACCTCTCCTTAGAATTTATTCGCGATAGTTTTGCACGCTTACGTAGCCACGAAACTATTGAGCCGATCTAGACAACAGCGAAAAGCAAATTACACGAACATTAGTGTGAATGCACTAGTAAATCCTATGAGAGAAATCGCCAGGACTCGCACATGAGAATTTTGGTGGCGAGGTCCAAAATGTAATCAACAAATATATGCAAGATAAACCATTCCAATGTAAATGTGAAAGTTCTTTCTTGTTGTTGTTTTAATGCTGTATTATATAATTATAACATGTGCGTTTAATTCCAAGCTACACCCACGCCATGTGTACTTCTCATTCTTGCCACAGTACAGAGAAGTGACGTCATGAATGAGCACGCGCTCACGAAAAAAGAACGGTTGGTCCCGTTAATGTAAGTTAACTGGCACACTTAAATTTTAACGGTAGAATGATGTAAAATTATGTGCAAAATCAACGTAATTTATGCTTTAATCCTAACAACAAACTGACAAAAAAATAACTGTCTTCATACTATTGGTTGTGTAACAACTTGTGATCCCTCTTAGGAGGTATTAAAATCAAGGGTTCTAAGGAAACTTCACTTCAAAGAAACCAATTGTCGAGCTTAAACGTTAGGTTAGCACTTCAGAGCAGGCCCCGAGACTGCTATATAGTGCAAGAATTGTCGGAACGAATTTCAACAAATCTGCTAACCAGGACGTTGAAAATTTAAAGCCCTTCACACTTTTTACTACCTCCCTGGTATTCCCGTTAGGCTCAAGTTCCGAAGAGTAGCCATGACCTGCACCAAGGCAGCTGTTTCCATGCTTTCATTTTTACGACGTGCTCGTAACTGGAAAAAGAGACTGCTTTGCATATGTTCTCTGCATTACATAGATAATGTGTATGTCGTGTACAGGTCCTGTTGCTCCTTTGAATTACACTGTCTAGTGGTAAAAGGTTATATGATATTTCCGTCGCAAATGCAGACACAACTCCCCTCATCCTCCTCAAAGTCCGAACCTCAGCAGGCAGCACCACTCAAAAGTCCGAACCTCAGCAGGCAGCACCACTCAAAAGTCCGAACCTCAGCAGACAGCACCACTCAAAAGTCCGAACCTCAGCAGACAGCACCACTCAAAAGTCCGAACCTCAGCAGACAGCACCACTCAAAAGTCCGAACCTCAGCAGACAGCACCACTCAAAAGTCCGAACCTCAGCAGACAGCACCACTCAAAAGTCCGAACCTCAGCAGACAGCACCACTCAAAAGTCCGAACCTCAGCAGACAGCACCACTCAAAAGTCCGAACCTCAGCAGACAGCACCACTCAAAAGTCCGAACCTCAGCAGACAGCACCACTCAAAAGTCCGAACCTCAGCAGACAGCACCACTCAAAAGTCCGAACCTCAGCAGACAGCACCACTCAAAAGTCCGAACCTCAGCAGACAGCACCACTCAAAAGTCCGAACCTCAGCAGACAGCACCACTCAAAAGTCCGAACCTCAGCAGACAGCACCACTCAAAAGTCCGAACCTCAGCAGACAGCACCACTCAAAAGTCCGAACCTCAGCAGACAGCACCACTCAAAAGTCCGAACCTCAGCAGACAGCACCACTCAAAGTCCGAACCTCAGCAGACAGCAAAACTCAAAGTCCGAACCTCAGCAGACAGCACCCCTCCTCCTCAAAGTCCAAACTTCAGCAATTACACCACCCTTTTCAGTCAATAACTTATGCATGTACTGTGAGATTAAAATTTCTACCAGCACAACAATATTTGTTGAAAATGTTCACGTAATCCGAACAACAAAAAATATAAATTACTCAATGGATTTCTCACAAGAAGCAAGCATTTCTTCCAACACTACATTTCAAATATCCGTACATACATAACATTGCATGACCTAGAGGCAAAAGATAGCGATCGGTAGGGAGAAGGTCGATGAACGAATCCCGTCACACGTGAACACATGGATAATCCAAAAGGGATGTGCTCAGGTTTTGATAGGATCGACAAACTTCACACACCGTACGGAATACTGAAGTATTCCTTGTGTGTGGAGTGTTGTCGCTTTTATCGACGCCCGCTTTGTGCACTGAAGCTAATCGGCCCGGAACTGCCCGTCGCTGCGTTTGGTGCAAATCGAGCGAGTGTTCAATAAATATGCCCTTTGGAAATTGGAGCTTTCGGGTCGTTATCATGAGAGTTCAAAAACCTTATTGAACCTTATCTCATTAGTGACGTCACCTGTTAGGATAAAGTCATCTGCAATGTAAGTTATATTTTCGGATTTTCTACACCCATCGCAGGTGGATTGTCAAACTTTACTCTGACTACTTCATATCGGGTCACTAATAGGGCTGTGCGATATCGAGTACCGAAATTTCTGTAGACATTTGAATTGTAATTTTAACTAAGACAGAAACGTGTTGCTCGTTGAATAAGCGAAAATAGGAATACCACAACACAATGGTGTAGAGATATTCACTTTAGAGTCTGTAATTCCCAGCCAACCTCCTCTCCCTATCGATATATCGAGGTTTATGTTTTTACGACATCGACTCGTTATATCGAAACATTGCACAACCTAGTCACGAAGATTGAGATGGTTGCAAGGTTAAAGGCCGAATCACACGGAACTGGATATCCAGTTAGTTGGCGCTGAACTGGTTACCTGGCCGGATGTGACGGCTGCCTGGCTGGCTGCTTGACTGGTTTGGAGGAATAGGACATGTTCTAATTGCTACTGGCTTTCCTCGACTGGATTTTGTGGAACAGCCAACCAGAGCAAAGTTTGGCCATGTGAAGATAATCTGCGAGTTTGCAAAGGGGAGTTTTTGTCTGTGGTTTCAGAGTGTTTGCTGTTTTTGTTAGTTTCTCGATAAAAAAAAGGAAGATGACGTGCAGTGCATTCGTGTTCAGTTCAGTTCATTAATATTTAGGTATTTATGTAAAGCAATGAGATGTGTACGTGACAAATATGATTAGCCGAAAATGAAAATCCTTATTATGACAAGTGTATTAAATTAAATGTTTGCTTTTTTAAAAAAAATGTGAATGAATTCTGCGAATCTCATGTATATGAATATGAATACCAGAGTTAATTAAAAAGCTTGTTTGGTACGTATTGATTACCATATATTTTTCGGGCTAATCTCTAGTCTATAGGCTACTTTTCTTCTTTTAATTTTTAATAAAAGCACACAGCAGTAATTCTCCTACAACGTTCTTCAAATTGGTCGTCCATCCTTACAGATTGTATTATCTTATGGGTTCAAAGGTCTATCGAGAAGTACGGCAACTACTACCGTGCGAGGCGAAAACTAGCAAATGGGTAGCCAGTCCAGCGTCAACTAGGGCATTCCTACTGGAAATCCAGTTCCGTGTGATTCACGCTTAAGAGAACGAAAATTGTTCATCACAATATTCATTTAACATTTTATGCAAGAATTGAAACAAACACGTCATCAGTTTAGTTCCTACCTTCACACCATCGGACATGACTGACAGAGAAGATAAAATAAATATTAATGTACAATTTGCTTAGAATTATAGTAGAACGACCGTACATGCAAAATCAAGTATTAGGATGAGTCACTTGGTTGTATCAGGTTAATACGAAGTTAGTAGCGCCGCCCAACGGAAGGTTTGAAGAACAGTCCTGAAGCTGTGTCATAGTGGTGCACAATGCTAACAGTAAAAATGTATGCATAATTTATATACATTTTAATTATATTTGGAATACATTACAGCGGACATCTTAATGTCTATTTGGCAAAGACTCGTTTCCATAAATACCACGAGTCCTCGAAAAAAAAACAAAAAAAACTGTACTTCTGTATGTATGCAAGCACGTAACAAATCCACAATTGCTAAAAAAAAAAATAATAATAATAATACAAACTCAACATGCACATAAGGTTATACAATGTCGTTCATTATATTCTCTTCTAACCTCCGTTGGGTCGCACTAATTGAAAAGAATCAACGTCAGCTCAATTAATTGGCCTGATCAACATGAAATATTGAAGACCACTGTATCCTCAATCCTATTGTCGGCGTCCACAAGCTTGATATAAAAAGGAGCTTGTTCATTTTTCTTTTAGGTCCAGGGAATTAGTTTTGATGTTGATTGATTATTCTGAGAGGGGACGAACGGTAGGGCCTTCATCACTAACAGGGCGTGGTTTACAAAAGGCTGTAGTTATATTCCACTCAGCAATGCTGAGTGTAGTAAGGTTGGCTATGGTGGGCAACAAAAATAATTATTTTAACCCTTATCCGGGCAACCAGGGTCTATCAGACATACTTCACAAGATACTTCCTGCGAACGTGATATTTTTTGACTTTGTTCGTTTCTCTCTTTTTTTCTCATTTCACAATATTTGACTTTGATAAAGTAGGTCAGGCGTAAAAAATATTTTCCATTTCACTTACGTAAAAGGGCAAGCAGTGTCTGTCGGACACAGTGTACAAACAAAAGTTGTAATATTACTTGAATATGTATTAACAAATGTTTAATCAAAAGTAAAGTATTTAATAAGACATCACAAAGGTATTATTAGCGATAAAATAGATATGACCAAATAAAACAATTTCCTCACACTACCTTCCGGCCCAACATGTTCCATATAGGCTATACTATGCTGCAAAAATTACGACAACATGCAATTACGATGATGATGAATACACGAATTATGGACATAACAATGATGATTAGGTTAAATATCATGTTACTCGGTTGCTTCCACATCGATGAAACATAAAAATCTTGCATTAGAAGGGCAAGATCCATTTAAAAAAATGCAGTGTGCGACAGACACTGCTTGCCCGGACAAGTTACAAAAATAGCTTGCCCGAATAAGGGTTCGCAATAGCCCTTTAGGTGTGTCAAGCGTGGTCGGCACACCTAGTCCATTGCTGCCCTATTGCCCACAAGATGCTCAAAAAAAATTTGGTACCCTTACCGGAATCAACCCCGGACACTTCGATTGATTGATTTGATTTATTTTACTTGGATTTTTTGCCACTATTGGCTAATCGCGAAGATGAGGATGAGCGATAATTAACGAAATTGATGGACACTCAGAAACACTCATGCCGGGATTCGAACACGAACCCTGGCGTCATAGGTAAGACACTTCTAGTAAGTACTCCATTTTTTTAAAGAAACATAATACTTTGGACTAATGACTTTATGGAGTGATACACTGTTACACAGGAGAAATTTGTCCCTAAAATTAACAAATCTCAATATATAAAATGTATGTTACCTACAAAGTTCATTAATCTTAAATCGTGATTACATAGATGTACCGTTTAAGTACTTATAACAAATAACATTTTTATTACGCCTCCAGGGGCCCCGGATTCGAATCCCGGCCTGGATATGTGTGTTTTATTTTAGTGCCCCTTCTTTAATTTCATCACTTACGCGATTTAACAAAAATGGCAGAAAAGCGAAGTAAAATAAACCAAACCAACCATCCATTAAAACACTCCAAAAATAAATACAACTTATATCCCCTTAAACCTCAAGACAATCCAAAGACTACAAATAGAGACAATATACCATACAGAGTTGGTTTTCAGAAGTTATGAAATTTAATAATTTCAGTGCGTTTCAGTAACACAACGCAAAATTTATCTGAACTACACAATTCACGAGCTTATTTACAAACACCGACTTAACCCTTAATACCACATCTCCACATATTATCAAATGACAGCCTCTGTTTTGACTGAACATGCTCCAAGCCTTGATAAACGAGCCTAAGGTCAAGCGATAAGTCATCGGTTGTTTGGGCGTAATGTTGGATTCTAGTGTCAGAAAGGAATGCCAACAAGCAGTTATTAAACCACAAGCCGAGCTGCCAAGATGGTACGGTACAACGCGAGAGGTAAATATCCTATTTACAACTGGCTGGTGATATGGCAGACAGTGTACTTGCTGCTTAAGATTGTTTGGGAAAGCTGCAGGATTCATGTCAAATCCGATTATAAAAAAAATATAAAACTGAGAAGATCTGTAACGGCAGAATTTTCGGACATGTACCTAATGGTTAACCATTGGTAAAACCAAGTATTGAACTTCCGATCCACGAAGTTGCTTTTGAGTGGCGGCTAAGGCAAGGGCATTCATTCCAAAGTGCATGTCCCTTCATCTATTCAGTCTTATCAAAGTGTTGAAAGAACAGTAGGATTAATTATGAATAGCTACGCCACCAAGTAATACACAAGTACTTACCAGACTTAAATTTGAAAGGGCTGTTTTCACGCCAACACCTATCAGCATATACATAACCGTAACTACAGTCATTATAAATATACAGGGTGTTGCAAAATACCTGTTACAACGCTTGGGAGGTGATTCGACAAGTAAAAACAAGGAAAAAATGCCATGTGAAAAAATGTCGAAATCGGCACCGTTTGCGAGTGACAGGCGTGCGAAAATCGCCTCACACCATGTTTAAAGCACAATAACTCAAGAAGGAAGAAAGATATCAATGTCGGATTAAAAGAATACAAAGAAAGTAGTGCCTGACGAATACAATGGTGCATCAATTGAGGCCCAGTGTAAATTGCGCAAGGGGACTCTCAAAGAAAGTGGGGAATCCCCTGATGGAAAATACAAGAAATTTACTACTATTTTCTACATAATGTTGAGATCGGAATGTAGGCAGTAAAAAATGACGACGTATGTCCACATGTCCCACTACTGCTGGGACACCGTCCCACACTCCTGGAAATAGGAAATTCACTCGAAAATGACGCTATGCCGTCAAATTACGCTCAGATTGATTTCAGCTAATTGATACAGAAAGCCCCACTAGAGGCGCTGTGACTGTAGGTCACCTGTTACGTATTAGTGTTGGTGGATACTACGTAGAGAGTGTAGTCGACCGTTGTTTTTCCTGTCTTGTTCTGCGTCTCGCAGCGTGGAGTTTAGTCTGGCGTGTGTGTATGGTTGAATTGCGCCAAGGAATATTGTACGTACTAGAGTACGTATTCCCGTGTTCTTTCTCGGTTTGAAACAACTGCGTGGACACTTGTGTGACATTACGTGGGTGCTAATCACGGTAGTTGTGATCCGTCACTCGGAGGGAAAGTGCCCCTGTTGCTGGGCAGTTCTCGAACAGGACAATGGTGGAGTACTCTACCCACGAGCTTGCTGATATGCATCTTGTTTATGGAGAGGCAAACCGAAACAGCCGTGAAGCACGGCGTTCGTATCACGAACGTTTTCTCAATAGGCGGTTACCAGCACATGCACTCTTTCAAAGACTTGATGCTTGACTCTGTGAAACTGGAACTCTACTACCCCGTAGGTGGGATTGTGGAAGACCTCACACTGTGCGCACTGTGCAATTTGAAGAGGACGTGTTGGACGCGATACGAGACCGTCCTGACACCAGCACACGTGTCATTGCTCGTACTCAACAAACCCACCATAGCAATGTGTTCCGCGTTCTTCAGGAGGAGAGATTGCACCCATACAAATTGCATAAGGTGCACCACATACTGCCCACGGACTTTCCCCTACGCATGGATTTCTGCCAATGGTACGTGCAACAAACTCTTGCAATTGCAGATTTCCCAACAAGAGTTTTGTGGATCGATGAGGCAATATTCACCAGGGGCGGCATGTTCAATAGCCACAACAGCCACGTCTGGGATATGGACAATCCGCATTCAATCATTGTGCGTCATCATCAACATAGGTTCGCAGTGAATGTGTGGTGTGGCGTAGTAGGTGACCACTTGATAGGCCCGTACATTTTGCCCTCTACTTTGTGTGCTGGGAATTATCGGGTGTTTCTACATGACGTATTACCTGAAATTTTGGAAAACGTGCCACTGGCAGGTAGACAACGTATCTGGTTTCAACACGACGGCGCCCCCGCACATTTCGACCGGGGAGCCAGGGCCTTACTCAAGGATATTTTCGGCGATCGTTGGATTGGCAGGGGTGGACCTTTACCGTGGCCACCTCGTTCCCCCGACCTCACACCACTGGATTTCTTTGTGTGGGGAGAAATGAAAAGGCTCATGTATGAAACCCCTGTGGAAAGTGCTGAGGATCTCGTAGCTCGTGTTAATGCCGCGGGTGGGACAATTGGTGACATGCCAGAGGTATTTGCGCGTACCAGACAATCAGTGCTTCGCCAATGCCAACTTTGTCTTGAAGTCAATGGCGGACATTTTCAACAAAGTCTCTGAGTATACCGGTGTTTGTGAGCCCCTATCAGCACCGCATAGTGTCTTTTAGTGAAAGGTGCGAGTGAAGATGCTGGATATCGCTGTACTTCATACCGTCGATCTGCATGTGCGGAGGTTGTGCGCTTCTCAGTGGAATCCCTTCCAGATGTGCTGTGCCTGGAAATGTTACATGCCATTATGTGCGTTTTCTCGCCATTCTCCCTCTTCATTTCTTCGAGGATTACCCACTTTCTTTTGGGAGCTCTCTTGTAGTATACGTATGTACAGCCTGACGACATGTGGCCATTGTTTAACTTTCGTTTTTCGTACTGCAAAGTAGTGTGTTAACATTAACGGATTGAAAACGTTTTTTTTTTTTTTTTACGATTTTCCCGTATTTTTTTCCATTTGGGATGGTGTCCCAGCAGTAGTGAGACATGCGACAAATTGGTTCCTTTTCTTCTTCGAACCGCAATGTGAACCTTGTACAACAGGAGATTTGCGAGTTTTTTTCCTATTTCCTGGGTGTGGGACGGTGTCCCAGCAATAGTGGGACATGTGGATATACGTCACCATTTTTTACTGGCTACATTCCGATCTCAACATTATGTAGAAAATAGTAGTAAATTTCTTGTATTTTCCATCAGGGGATTCCCCACTTTCTTTGAGAGTCCCCTTGCGCAATTTACACTGGGCCTCAATTGATGCACCATTGTATTCGTCAGGCACGACTTTCTTTGTATTCTTTTAATCCGACATTGATATCTTTCTTCCTTCTTGAGTTATTGTGCTTTAAACATGGTGTGAGGCGATTTTCGCACGCCTGTCACTCGCAAACGGTGCCGATTTCGACATTTTTTCACATGGCATTTTTTCCTTGTTTTTACTTGTCGAATCACCTCCCAAGCGTTGTAACAGGTATTTTGCAACACCCTGTATATCTCACCTTGAAGATTGATACTCGTGATGAAATAAGGCAGATTTCCACAAAAATACCATTATTTGTATAGCTTTTTTTTTTGTTTGGTGTTACACACTGAACCAGCAAATAATTGTCCCAATTATACACAAACACACGCAAGCAGAATAAAAACTTATCTTTGTTTTAATCTGATATATTAGTGACATTTCAAGGCCTATTTTATACCGATCTTGCGAACACGTTAACACAGTCCGAAATTCGACTCCTGAATTCTTCAAAGTCATGCTGCGAAATTTCAGTTTCAAGCTTTATGTTGCATTCTTGCATCTTTTTCTGCCTCTACTCTAATCG
The DNA here is from genome assembly GCF_977018435.1 of Lepisma saccharinum. NCBI lineage: Eukaryota > Metazoa > Arthropoda > Insecta > Zygentoma > Lepismatidae > Lepisma > Lepisma saccharinum. The sequence continues at coordinate 62,582,742 of NC_139229.1, read as the reverse complement.
CGACGATAAGATGAAATTAAATTTATGAAGGGATACTGACAAAAGATAAATTGTGAGGCGGGGAATCTAAGCCAATTCGGCCGACCCGCCGTGGCGGAGTGGTTAGCACATCGCGCTACGACGCCAGGGGTCCCGGGATGAATCCCGGCCTGGACATGGATTGTTTGTGAATGTCCATTCATCAATTTCATCACATCATCACTCATCCCCATCTTCACAAATTAGCCAAAAGTGGCACAAAAAGCGAAGTAAAATAAAGCAAATCAAATCAAAATCGAATGAAACCAAAGCCAATTCCTTCGGTGGTTAGAACATAGGCCCGCACTCAAGGTGTCCGTCCACAGAAGTGGATTCTCCACATGTCAAGGGTGTAACCCTACTAAAGAAGGGCAGATACATCAGCAATATGGTGAAATAGGCAAGGGGACACCGCAGTTGCATTTTTTTCAATGTCACTCTCCTACCTCCTTAGCTAATCGCGACGTCGATGAACAATTAAACGTTAACGGATGGGCCAGGACTGCAAACCTGTTACGCAGAAAACCAATCAAGTATGGTATAGCCAGGGGAACAGATTTGTGTTTAGTAAAGAAGTGCTACATATATAAATATATATTTTGTTTTAATCAATATATGGAATTCACAATTGACTTAAATTGTGAAAAGTAGCGATTTTCGTTACATTGCAGAGCTAAATAAAATGCTTACGTAACATTAACTTTAATGCAAAATTCAATATCGCATGAAGTAATGGGAGTTATATTTTAAATGTAATTGGAGTATATTTAAAATAATGAATTAATTTCACCACCAAACCTCTTGATGCTCTAGCGTTAACAATGATGTTAGAATAACAGACGCATTGTTTATTTTAAGTTTTGACAACATACAGAGTGCAAAACAAACGGAATACAGATAAAAGGAAAACCAATAAAATTTAACACAAGTGAAATATCATAAATATGGAATGTTAGTCGGAAAATGTTTGAAATTATCCAAATTACATGCAAGAGTAATTAAAATATGGTCTAATAACTAATATGTAAAAACATGGAAAATAATAACAGGATTTTCGGACTTACTACGATTCGCATAGATAAGACAAAAAACACTGATTTTAGCATCATGTGAGGATATGTACTTATATGTAAATCCATTCCTTAGGTATACCAATCCATACACGATTTTCTGCATTGTATTTGGAAGGAGATCCACATGGAAAAAAGAAAATAGAACCGGTACTGGCAACAATCGGAGGGCAAATATTAATACCAGCGCATTGTTGTTGTTGAATTGTGATCTCAACCTCGAATCATCCAGGCGTGATAATCTGATTAATTTCCAGGGCTCAAGTTCTGCCTTATGGACAGAGGAATTCTCCCCGAGCAGCGAGATTTCTGAGCGTTCGCGAATCGATCCAATTAAAACTAAAGAGGCAGTTTCCTAAAAATCCCTGCATCCCCAGAGGAAATGCCCACAAGGTACGAGGTTTGCGTGGTCAATAAATCAAAGTACGAGGAGGTCTCGGTAAATAGAAAATAATAGATGAAGCAGATACTAAAAATAAAGAATTCCGCTGAAAGGAAAGTACGTTCGTACAATGGAATAAGGTTCTCGCTACACATTTACAGACCTAACGGAATAAAGATACTTCGAAATACTGGACAAATTCCGTAATTTTGTCTTTGGTGTCCATTTTGCATACAAGGTATTGATTGGTAAGACAAGAGTAGAGGGGAAAGAAAGATAGGAGAGAGAAAATTGAAAAAGGAAAAATAATCAGAAAGAAAGGGGAACAAAAGGAAAACACCCTGTCGGATATTTCTTTCAAAATGCAGAAATTATATGCAAAAATAATTAAACATGTAAAATATGAAAATAAAAATAGCATTCTTCGAGCTTATATAGCACGATATTCGCAAAGACCACAAAATTACATTCATTTTAGCATATGAAGATATGTATTTCCATATATCCGTTCCCTGGTGATAAGACTTGTGTCGTTGCATACTTGCCAAATGTGTGTGTATGAACTGTGTGTTGAATGTATGAATGCTCATAGTTATGTACATTGCTGAGTGGAAGAAAAGGTTCGGTATACGATTGGTTGATTTATTTTACACGAATCTCTGCCACTTTTGACTAATCGCGGCGATGAAGACAAGTGATGATATAATATGAAATGATGAAGGGGTATTAACAAAGAACATCCATGTCCAGGCTGAGATTCAAACCCGGGACCCCCAGCGTCTTAGCGCATTGTGCTAATCACTCCGCCAAGGTCGACTGGCTCTAGACGGCCTTAACCCCACGGTTTAAAATAAGACAATAATAATAAATATATCACGCCACAAGGTGAAGCAAGATAAACGTCCTCCGCCAAACCTTATCTCCAAAGCAGTTAATGAAGCTGATAAGGAATCCAAGGTATGCAATCAGGTGGTTCTTATTACACACTTCAGTTCACGCGACCAAGTGACACACTGATAAAGAATTACACAGAAGGCAGGATGTATCTGAAAAATTCCATTCGCATGAAAATATAAGATTCGCTGTAGCGAACAATAGAGGGCATTCTGCAAAACACATGAGGGGAATCGAAGGTATTCGTCCACACTTCAAAGATATACGGAGGTCAATTGTGGAATAACTATCCTTAAACGATCAGCATTACTAATGTTAATGTATATGGCTGTGGAAAGTGATAATTTAGGTATAATGAAATGCATGAGAAAAGGCGTAAAGGAAACTCACTTGCCTCTCAAGTTTAGAGATCTGGATACATGTTATAACAACTAGTTTTCATTCTGCCCTTTAACGTTTGTAATTATTTCATTCTGCCCTTTATAGTTTGTAATTATTTCATTCAGCCCTTTATCGTTTGTAATTATTTCATTTTGCCCTTTATTGTTTATAAGCTATATAAAGAAAAGATACCAACCCATATCTTCCAGGATTGCAATATTTGGATGGGAATGCGCGTATGCCCTGGAGCCTGAATATTTAAAACCAGGGCGTCAGTTCCGTGAAAAGATATAGCTAGGGTTCCCCAGTTTTCTTTTGGCCCTTCATTGTTTGTAATTATTTCATTTTGCCCTTCATGTTTGTAATTATTTCATTTGCCCTTCATGTTTGTAATTATTTCATTTTGCCTTTTATTGTTTACAAGCTATATAAAGAAAAGATACCAACCCTTATCTTCCAGGATTGTCATATTTGGATGGGTTTTGAATTGTGTTGCGGGAAGAGTAGGGATAGTGTAGACAGTACAGAAATGAAATGACTTCTAATCTAATCTATGTAATATAGTACTTACTCTAAACTACTGCGCATTATACGGGGTCGAATTTAGTCTCTAAAACTAAGGCGCGCATTAGATTAGAGTGCAATGCGACATCTAGTTTTTTTTTTTACAAAAGCACTTAACTGAAAAACTGGTGCGTTCTCGCTAGTCCTGTCCCGCGCAATGTACTGAGCTTTGTACTTTCTGCCTTTCGTTTGTTCGGTTATCCGTTGTACACTTCTGTTCAAATTGACATTTTATTAGAAGGTTGGACAGTTGATGAATGTGACACTATGTGAATAAGTGTGTTACGTATTGTGGCGATAAAAACAAACTGTAACAAACACATCGTAAAAAATGACGTTATATTAAATAAAATTCGTACAAACCCACTATTGTACAAAATAGTGCTATTTTACAATAAAATTGACTTAAATTGCATTATAAATTAGTGTTGCTCTGTAATAAAATTAAATTCATAAACATTGTTTGTTTGAGTTGACATTTTAAGTCCACTTCATGCGCAGATAGGCTAATGGGGACTGGACCTACAGTTTAAAGTGGGATCCGTACCACTGTGCAATGTACCTCCACCGGGTATCGAACCTCAGGACCTATTAGTTACAATGTGACGACGTTACCACTACACCATCAGGGAGGCACCATAAACATTGTATAACTATTTTTCTTTAGCTGCGCATTACATTCACCAGCACATATTTTATTTGGTTTCAAAGATTTGAAAATTGGAGTAAATATGGTATTAAATTACACAAGATTAAGTAGGCTAAAATATAAGCAGCTTGGTTTATTTTAAATCTAAAGGAACACACACATTTCCAGTGAATGAAACATTGTGAAACATTTAACTGTTCGTTAAAATGATCAGGAACAACACTGGATTTGACATTCATTCGGTGCGCATCAGTGTTTAAGCATATAAACCTCGGAAACTGAGAGAAGCTGCCAGAAGCAACACGGTGGTCACTCTGAACGAAACACTTGCGCGAACTTCCAATTGGAAATCATACGACAAGTGACGCTATGCATCATCGTTGCACTGCACAGATGTGTTTTTCCAATCACGCTTAACTGGAAGATCCCAAGTTATTGCGGCCGCCCTTTCAATTACCATTAACAAGCTGGCACGCTGTCAAAAACCATGCACAGAGGATAACTTTGTCCTAGCTTAATCAGGATGCAGCTTTGCAAAATACGTATGGTACGATGCGGAGACTACGACAAGAGAACCGATAATGGACACGAATTTCGTGAAAATGAGAAATGTGCCGCGAAAAAACACCAACGATAAAATGTTTACGCTATGGTTCACTTAGTTTGTCAAGATTTATATAGTCTGCTTTCTGTTGGGAATGTGACGATAATGAGACAGACTCCTATAAAATAGAGACCAGAGGCAGGTTTGTTAAATATTCAGGAACCCATAAATTCTAATGGGTTCCGTAACTGGACCGGAATCAATTTCTTCTGATTTTCCAACCACCCTGGTGTTATTAAACGTCCAGGAACTCAAATTCTAACGGGTTCCGTAATAGGACGGGGACTTTTTTCTCGCTAACTAACTAACTCTATCCTTCTTAAACCCGAAAATTCATGGCTGCAGCAACACAGGCCTTCCACCTGTCCCTATCTTGAGCAAGATCTATATACACTTTTCCATCCCTACAGATTTCATTTAGGTCCATCTCAACGTTGTCCCTCCATCTCGTCTTCCTACAGGTCTCTTACCATCACGTTTCCCAACAAAAATCCTGTAAACTCCTCTTTCCTCTCCCATTCGTGCCACATGGCCTGCCCACCTAAGTCTTCTTGATTTAATTATATCTGGACATGAATACAAATTATGTAGTTCTAAATTATGTAACCTTCTCCACTCACCTGTCTCCTCATCCCTTTTAGGTCCAAAGATTTTCCTAAGGATCTTATTTTCAAATACTCTCAATTTATGTTCCTCTTTCAATGTAAGGGACCAAGTTTCACATCCATATAATACTACAGGCAAAATTACTGTTTTGTATATTTTAACTTTTAGTTTCTTAGATATTAAACGAGAAGACAAAAGTTTATGAAGAGAGAAGTAACATGAATTTCCTGAATTAAGCCTACTTTTTATTTCCTCTTTAATATCATTTTCATTTGTTAATATTAGTCCTAAGTATTTGAATTTGGAAACTGGTTCAAACGAGTTATCAATTTTTTCTCGCGCAATTTAAATTCGATCCTAGTTGCGTATTCTTTCATTTCAATACTGGAAATGGATTGTATTTAAATTCATCCGGAAAACAGGTTCCTTATCCACATTATTCTATAAATTATTTCTTGGAAGTGATTTAAATCAGTGATTCTTTTTTTTTTTAAAAAAAAAAAATCACCTGATTTAAATCAACCCACCTTGCTTTACAGATAAAAAGGTTCTTTACGGTCCAGAACGCATATACGCTTGCTGACTTTCTCTCCCGGACCGGAACTTAATTCATTTACAATTCCTGGATCTTTAACAACCATGACCAGAGGTTTATCCAGAATTTCCTATCTGGGAGCCCGGGCTTTGATATAACACTAGACCACTAACCCGTCGCAATTTTTACTAACTCAATTGTCAAAATTTGCTGTTTTGAACAAAGCATGTTTTCCTGAGCGGCATGCTAACCACTCCGTCGGTTTGAGCAATTTTAAGAAGTTGCTTTAGGATAGTCTGATCTGGCAGCAACGAATTTCTTTGTGGGGTTTACTTAAAAGTACAAACATATATATCAAGACGAGAGCGGCACAATTGTGTTCTAAAAGAAGTTAGTTTGTATAAGAGCCAAAGTATATAAAGATGAAGACTGTGGTCTTATCGAAAAATATACATGACATTTGGGAACTGATCTTCGGTAATTGAGAAAAACCAACAGACATCCACATCTTCATCCAGGGTTGTTAAAAGTTTAGGAATTTTAAATAAACTCAATTCCGGTCCAGGGGAGAAAATCTGCAAGTGTAAAGAACCTTTTTATCTGTAAATTATTTCAATTCGGTCCGGGAAACTTCTTTCCGGCTGAATTTAAATGCGATCCAGGTACCTTATTTCCAGCTCAATTTAAATACGGCCCAGGAACTTTTTTCAATGAAACAATACGCAACTTGCCGAATTTAAATAGTGCGAGGGAAAAGGTTCCGGTCCTACAGAGAACCGACTGGAATTTATGGGTTTGTGGACCTTTAACACCCACATCTTCAATACTTTTGCTACCCATGAGGTAGCCTCGCGAACATGGGAATTTCAAATGCCTCTTCGAGGTCAGCACACGGGGATGGTTTCAAAACACCGATCTTGGCGTACACTCAGGTAAAGCACGCTTTCACAGCGGGACCTTGACTATTGTGACGCAACAATAAGAAAGTGCAAATTAACGTAAGTTTTCCGCTCGCCAGACGCGAATGTAAACTCGATTCCCATATACTCTGTGCCATCTAGGCGTCTACTCGGGACAGTCCAATATTAGTTACTAAGGTAAAATTCTAAGTTCAGCTTGTTCATTTTATTCTTCACAGCCTTCTATTGTAGTACTTCGGTCACAGATGAACTACACGGCAGGGCAGTCGGAAATGCAGCCAATGAAAACACTTCTCCAATGAAGCTCTTCCAAATTAAAAGATCTTGTCCCTTCAGTTCCATGGTGCAACAGCCCTTTGAGGACTAATGCCTCCAAAGCAGCATGATCAGCGTATCAAGTGCCATTGCCGCTGTTACCGGTACTAAAATGCCTTCGTCCAACCTAAGGACGTATTTAGAGGGAGGTCTAGGGGAGCAGACCCCCACGAAAGACCAACCAAATAAGTAAAATCTTTACTGCTTAATAATATGAAGTTATTCCATTTCCGCAGAACTTGCACAAAGGTAATTGATTTAGTTCATTCTACTTCGCTTTTCTGCCACTTTTGGATAGTCGCGAATATGAGGATGAATGGTGGTAAGGTGAGATGGGCGAATGGACAATCGCAAACACACAGGGGCAACACGACACAAATCCCAGAGGATTATACTGGCCGAGAGTCCAGACGCCAGAGCCTCGTTAGTTTACACAAAGGTAACTATTACATTGTGATAATACAGCGTTGACAATGTTTTCGTAAATGTTCGTGTACTGCTGCTAATAATACGCATAAATATTGGACTTAATTGCTTCTGTTGCCGCACAGAACAGGTGGCGCAACGGTAGCAACTTCTCCATATGCGCTTTGCTTTCTACAGTCATTGTCCAATAAACTCAATCGCTTCCTTTACCAAACTTTTTTTTGTACGTTTTCACTAGAAATGTAATCACAGATCTAAATTCTTTAATTTACTTGGAGGCATATCTTAAACACCCACATTCATTTGCCTCACAGTTTAAGCTCGTAACCAGCACCTACATAGTCTAGAAACAGTAAACATCACAACGATTTGGCCCTTCTAAGGACCACAATTTCAGCTCTTGTAAGGACCATCCAACACCATAATGACCCAAGTTCAATCGACAGGAGAAGAACATCTCAACAACCACACTGCACGCCACTACCAGCAGGAGCAACCCTAATCGAAGTCATGGCACCGGCACTTCATCTACAACCAGCCAGATAGAATAGTTAATTCGTTCTACAAACATGTCAATAATATTGCATGCCTGGTAGGTATAAATTACTAAACGTGTCCTTACATACCCCGTATGCAATAATATTGACATAAGTACAATACTTTCTGCTGAAAAGAAAATGATCCTCACTTATAGCACATCAATATTATTGCACGCAAACGTTAAAAGTAGTAATTATTTCCCGAGAAAGCCCGCGCGCAGCCGTCAGCAACAAATATTTGTTCTGCAAGCACCCATGCAGTCGCATCGAATGAACAAGCATATCCTGACCTGCTCCCCAACAATACAGACGTGCATAAATAACTGCAAACAAATCGGGAGGAAGGAACGAACACAACCTCATCTTGGAACTCTGCCACTTCTAAGAGAACGAGGGAGGAAGCCCCAAATCTTCGTCTGCTTCTCCTGCATGGAGTTCCACATTTTAAAAGGGAATGCAGCAATTATGCTATTCATGGTTTCTCAGGCTAGATGTAGAAACCTCGAGTACATGTTTACAGCACACGGCAGTGTTTTCTTTCTAGATTATCTGACGTCATTTCTATCCCCCTAGTTTAATCACGTCGATGAGGATGAATTGTGAATTTATGTAATATGTGACAATGAAATGTTCTCATTGGTCCAGAATTCGAACTTAGAATCCCTTTAGTTTCGCTATCCCATCCGAAATACGCCTGTGGAGCAAGCGAACAAAAACTATAGTCTGTCCCGAGCATCTCTCGAGCAAAACGAAAACAAGTCTCTGCGCAAGTAGTGGTGCGAGACGGTTCCGCCAATGAACACGTGAGAGGGAAAGGGATTGCGTGGAGGGGTAAAAAGCGAATACGGTTACCAGCTTTCGCAGCTTCGGGTACTGCTTCGCTCTACCCACTCGCTTCCTCCCCTTCTCTACCGTTATGCGCGGCGTTGCTCCACAGAGTGGGAACACAAAGGGCTTGAATCTGGACCAATATATTCCGAAGTCGTTCAGAATCTTGTTGGAAAATGTAACCAACATAATTTTTACAATCACGAATCTATTTTTACGTTACTGGGACTAGATCGGATAGGTTGAGAGCAAGGAGTCGCATCCAGGACCCCTTCACAGCAACGCGATAACGTTAACCACTATGCTACCAGGGAAGCACATCAACTAAAATAAAAAATCTTGAATCGTCAGTAAAAATGTGCATGAACGAACAATCTTTTAGCCTCTCCATTGAACACAAACAATATAATGATTATCATTCACATTAAACTTTACCGTGTGTGTTCATACATAAATATATTAATGCAACTCCTATGTATTCGGTACAACGCTACAAAAGCTGACTTGACATTTCACACTTCAAAAGACCTCGACATTCATACACATGTTCTGCAAACCACAAATGCGGAATGGTCAATGATCTGCAAATATATTGCTCTCAGTTCAGTCACACGAAAACTAAATATATACATACAAATAACAAACGTTCTAAGGAAAATTTCCCAATGTCCAAAACACTGGACGTTACTTTTTAAGCTAAATCGTACATATTGTTATCATTTAACCACTTTTTTTTTTTTTTTCGAAGTGAAACCTAGGGATCCCCCTGCGCGCTTACTGGACACAGCTCACTAGACCGCTAGTAACTAAAGAATATGTAGTTGGGGAGACGAAGGCGATATGCACAAAAAAAAATGTCATTTTCAGTTGCACATAGCCACAACTAAAGATCCTTCTAGTTTCATTGAATGCGATGAGTTCTCAACAGGTGGTACGGTTGGATACATGAATATTACCAACAAAATTGTCCACGAGCATGTTTATTTCATTTGTTTTGCCCAATAAGAGCCTCAAGAATTTAAAGATGTCCAACAGACTGTTGACAACTAGAAAATATGTGAAAAAACATTCCTTAATTGATTGAGTTTTTAAGTCCACTTTATGCACAGTAAGGCTAATCGGGACTGGATCTACAGTTTAAAGTGGGATCCGAACCACTATGAGCCTCCACCGGATATCGAACCCGGGACCACTTGATTACAAGGCGACGACGCTACCACTGCGCCATCGGGGAGGCTCAAAACATTCCTTAAAAACGCGTAGGAAAAGAGAAAAATGAATGAAAATAGAAACTAACAACTTGCCGAGCAATACTTGTGGATCATACTGTACAACTGGCAACCATCAAAAACACTTTCCTGCTTATTCCGCCAGTTTTCCGGTTTAATCTCTCGCGTTGTAATACAGCTCAATAATTGTTCCACTGTCGCAAATCTTACTTGATCAATTTTATCAGATTCATTCATACTTTATTGGTTTCAGCTATATACCAGCTCTACACCAAGTGTCCTAAACATAAGTCATGCATGTAACATGATACTGTTACATCAAATTACAAATTTTGAATAGAGTTTTGATCTTGTACATCATATATGTATCTACATCAATATCATGGAAAATATAAAATTGATAAATATAATTGTTATATCTGGTGACTATATCAAGTTACACATTTTGAATATTTACAATTTTCATGTCTATATTAATACGAAAAAATCTAAAAATGATAAATACAATCGTTACATCTGGTGATAATATTAAAGAGGATAAAGAAGTTGGGAGATGTATTCCTATTTTTATTAAATTCTTGAATAAGATCTCCCTTTGAATGGTATAAACCATTTTATCAGAATTCTTAAAATCATCGTCATATACATATGAACTTTCAGCTTAATATTCGGTTGTTTATGTCCAGCATACATTTTGAAAATAACAAAATACAGCTCCTTTTATTTATTTTCATGATTTGTACACGCAGGTAGCTCCATTGCCACATTAATTACATTGATTGGACTATTACCAAAAGTCCGTTGTGTATTAGTACCCGACTATAACCTTTATAAAACAATGCGCATTTCTTCCCAATTGTCACAAATTATAATTTTAATTTGGTGCCGCTAACACACACTGCATATTTGTCTAGATCATATTTTCAGAAGCAAATTCCCAATTCTGACATAATTAGAAGTAAAAAAAGAAGATCGATGAGAGATGTGGATCAAGAACCGCAAACTAAGAACTACATTTAGCCACGTACTTAATTGATGAAGCACGTGCCGGTTCAAAACCACTACGCTATCGATTCTATAAATTTGTAATCCTAGTTTAAATAATAAAATAGAACATCCATGCTCTTATGAGCGCGCCACAAGTTTGTAACTTCGTAATGAAGAACAGGCTACTTCCTCGGTGTAGTGGTTAGCGTAACGTGCCACGACCAAAGGTCCCAACCAATGCATGGACGAGTTATCCTATCTTATTCATCAATTTTTCGCATAGACGTGTTATTCCTATCTTATTCATCAACTTAATCATCACTATTAACATAAAGAGCTACTAGATAAGCAATGTAGCCAAAGAATGTTAAGGAAAATAGTGGATCTTTCTTGAAATGAGTTTGTCATTTGTCTAGTTTCTCTCCAAATCGTGCCTTTCACGTCTAGCTTTACAGTTTGTCTAGAGCATAAATCTTTCCATATTGCCTAAAAAAAAAGTTCTGTTAATAATATACTATACGAATAAATACGCTAACTTTTATTTTCCCTTTTTAATCTATTGGTCTGAAACTCAGACTTGGGTGCACATCTTATGTAAAATCAAAACTGGAGCGTCAGCTGCTAGGAAATTAGTCCAGTTTTATAATGAGAACTACCCTCTATCATTTACTGGTGTGTAGTGAGCAGAATAGGTATTTTAAAGCAAGCCAAGACGGAGTGCCTAAGCAAACCCAAACTGAAGCAACCATAAGAGAGAACCATAATTTTTAACGCTTTAAAGCAAAGATTTTTATGCCAAAAGTTTTTGTTAAATCCATCTTTATTATCAGATAGTCTGATCAGAACTGGATCTACATTTTAAAGTAGAATACGAGCTATGCCCCCAACAAGGGGTTGAACCTGAGACAGCATTAAGGAACTGGGGGGGGGGGGCGCTTTGTAAGTAGTAAAGACAATTGAACACATGTAAGATACACAGCACTCGTACCAAGCACTGCACAAGATATTTATTAAATTCAGGTTTTTTTCATACTCTTGTAACGATCCTGTACATATCCCCCCACATCTTGTTTGAGATACTACGATAGTCAATTTGCCATGTGTATAAACAACTTCTGTCACTAAATTCGCGTTTCCTTCCGAAGTACATACTCTTAACGCAAAACTAAAGGAATTATCCTCTAGCGTGGTAATTAGCAGAGTAAGAAAGAAAAACCTACATAGAAACGATCATGCAGACATTAATTACACAACAATATCCTGTGTAAAACGCAGTGCTTAAGAATAAGTAATTGATTGCATTTTAAAACTTCGTTCACTCCTACTAATCTTACTAAATCCGTTCATTCCCCCCGGAAATCAATCATTCATAACAGAGATAACGTAAAGGATTGCCAACACAAGGTATGGAAATATAATGTCCATTATGTTTACTTGTTTTATTACTAGTAAAAAGACGAAGGCTTCACATAGTTATATTTTAGTCACGAATTTCTGAGTCCATTATCATGCACAATCATAGGCGTGCGCAGCTTTTATTTGCCAGGGGGTGCCCTCAAGAAGAATTTCAATTGCCTAACAGAACAATGTTAGCCTAACTGCAGTAACTTCATGTTTCTTTTTCACAAACTATTAGATATACAAAGATGAAATTTTTACTTTAGCACAGTTTTGCATATTGTGGCAATATTTATATTACTTAAATAATGATAGTAAATAATTATAAATCAACATTGGTAGAGAATAACCAAGTCTAACAAATGTATTATTTTCATTACTTTAATGGAAGTTTCTACATTTTTTATTTTTGAGGGCACAGTAGGGGATGCTCAGGCAGCCCCTTGAACACGCCTATGTGCATAATGTTTATGTCACATTTTTAGCGACTGGTTCACAGGTTCGGTATAAAATAATTCAAATGGTTCGCCGTTGGAGAAAAGTTTGAGGAATTGTTAGGATATTGGGCTACAGCAGAATTGTACGTGGCTTCAACTTCAGGGGTGGATTGCGTCTTGGGAATTTGGAGGGGACAAGATTTTATACCAATTCTGCATATCTTCACACAAAAATGGGGGGAGTTAGTTTCCTTCATTGACTTATTGATTTCTAGTTATGGTTATTATATACAGTTTTTCTACCTACCTTTAGCGATGGAGTTGAAATGAAACCACCTGTTATGCCTTTAGAATCGGTTTGGAAGGGGGAAGGACGTGCTGTTCGCATTAATACAAGGTTAGCAAAGCAGACAAACTGTTAAAATAATAAGGTTCAGTACACTAACAATGGCAGTGAGCCTGAGCAGTTTTGTACGTTTAATGTTAGCAAACATGAAAGCCTAAAGTAAACATATATTGCTTAAATATATATATTAATTGTTCCGCAAATTTTGTCTGACCAAAATTATTTGAGTAAATAATTCGGCACACAGGGGGGGGGGGGGATGGGCACCCCTGCGTGGCTTCAACAGAAATTAAATCCTCCACGATAAAAGTTTCACTCCATTAAAGCACAAGAAAGGTGGTTGGAAGGAAGTAAAGAGTTGAACGTCCTTGATAGAATATACGGGACAAGTCCAGACGGGTATGTAAATGCCCAGCTTCCGTCAGCAGTATTTTTGTCATTGTCATTCGCAGAGTACAAGTGTCTCTCTGAAGACTTCCCTACTTTAATATGCTCCTACTGGAAAGTAAGGTATAGTGGGATCAATGAGTATTACCGTGCATATTGTCCATCACCATGTTCGTGCACTTATTTGACCCAAATAAGAGCTTCAAGAATTAAAAGAAAACCCATAACTAGCTGTTGGCAATTTTTGCACCAGCATACATTAAAATCCATAGCTTAAAAAAACACAGGATGCAAGAGAAAAATTAATTAAAATAGTCATGGATAATTTGCACGGTAATACTCGATGTATCCCACTGTACAGTGAAAAATATAGTCGTCACCAGTAACATGCACTCTAGTGTTAATTCTTAAGGCTGTGTGATATCGATACAGTATGAATATCGATATCAAGACAATATCTATATAATATATTTCAGTCCGATGTTTGAATTGCAATTTTAACAAAGACAAACAAACGTGTTATTCTTTGGATACGCCTAAACGAAAATAGGTGTTTCACAAAGGAATCGTTCACTCAACCACACTCTCTTATCGAGAAACTAAAAATAAGTGACATAGAATGGTGTTGCTACATTCGTTACCTACCTAAAAGTCGAGCACAACGTTGTTTATGATGATCGTCGACTACCTCCATAATATTGAAGTCGATACTATAACGACAGCGACGCTCCGAAATTTTAAAAATATCGAAATGTCGCAGATCGTCTATACTTGGTGGTGTCTGACTTGTGCAACAAGACACCAAAACATGATGCTGAACAACGTCGATTCCGAACAGGCACTAACAGGAATGTTCTGTTGCACCAAGTCTGAGTTGTTTGCAAAACCAGGCTTGGCATTACTGGGCCCAACACATTCCAGTGTACAGGGTGAACCAAATGTCCCATTATCCCCTGTTTATTTTTCTCATATTGATGAATAATATTCATGGTCCAGTTTAGTATAACAGGAGATACATTTGATCAGATAAGGCAATAGACAAGAACTTATTCCAGTGTGTGTGTGTATGCCATCATTTTCATAACCGAGAATTATTCGCCTCCAAGTACAATGAGAAATTCTCCTCAGCATTGCTGGAGTGATTGAAGCAAATGCATTAAGAGTGGCTTCTTTTAAGTTCGTCAGTTGTCTCGTAACGTTTGCTAGTCACCTTTTGTTTGATGTAACCCCACAATGCATTATCAGGAATAAACCAGTCATGTAACATGGTGAGATTGTTAATTTGGTTCACAGCACCTTCAAAGAAATATGCACCAAACAGGGATGTGGTAGACATTGCAGCCCACATCATCACATAATTGAATGGACTACTTGATATCATGGCGACTCTTAACGTAAATTAATATTTGTCTCGTGTAGAATTTACAGCCACTATTCTGGTATCACAAGTCAATCTTTTTGCGATGTAAAAGCATTGAAGTCGACATCAGCAGATTTTCGAAGGATTATGCTGAATAAAAAAATAATCTCCTTGAAAAAAAAAAGGTTTAAGTTATTTTATTTCTTGTTGTGTGTTCCTAAAAATCTTTGTTTTGCAACTATGAGGATCTTTCGCGACGCCACTTTTGGCGGCTAGACAGTTGAATTCGACGGACAACGACTCTACTCATCTAATGGTGTTAACACTATGCAATATGTAGAATTCTTACCGAAATATTCTGCAATAAAAATTACATTTGCAATCAACTTCAAATAATATTAGTTTTTATAATTATTATAATGTATTAATCACCACAAAAGTGAAACAATGTACATGTGTTTCATACCTTCGTATTTGGTTTATTAATTGAGGTATAATTTGGCGAC
The DNA here is from genome assembly GCF_977018435.1 of Lepisma saccharinum. Classification (NCBI taxonomy): domain Eukaryota; kingdom Metazoa; phylum Arthropoda; class Insecta; order Zygentoma; family Lepismatidae; genus Lepisma; species Lepisma saccharinum. The sequence continues at coordinate 62,567,361 of NC_139229.1, read as the reverse complement.
TAAGTTCTCAGTTTGCCGACTGATTTCACCTTCGGCGATAAGCACTTACGCATTAGAAGCCAAATGGCGCCTAAGTTTCAATGTTCAGTTTCGAACACTGCTTTAGTCGTTAAATGGCGCCTTTGCAATATATCAGTTTCAATGACAAAGACACTTGTAATGAATGCCCTTTCACATTTTTTGTTATTACAAGCGTTTACCCCAGTTAAAGAAGGAGCAGCCATAAATTTAAAAAGTTTGTTATGAAGATCTTTACGCCTTAAATAAATATCGTTAAATCGCAACATGAAATTAATATGATTATGCTCATTATAAAGATATAATTTGCTGGCGTGACGTAAAAATATTATCTACCAACCAGATGAGAGTATGATTGTTAAGGACCTTCCTGCAGAGCTACGTTGGGGAAAATGTCCCCAAAGTTCAGTGACAATTTCAAGGCAATACTGACTTGCGTGTAATGACAGCTGAATGAAAGTGCAGCGGTCACCGACCTACTTTGATCACCTCCACATAAATAAGTGATTGAATCGAATGCTAACGTTAGAAAGGCGGATGGAAACTTTTTCTATGAAGATTATTTCACACGTACATTGTCACTGCCGTTAATTTGTGGGATAAACGATTCAAACAAACGAGAACTATGAATAACACTGAACCTTACATTATTATATGTATAACTCTGCCATTTGAAGGATGATAAAATCAACTATCTCTTGCGACATCAAGTTTCCGCAATTATGACTTGTGGATACAATTCATACGATTTTGCTTGATAAGGTTAGCAATTAAACAATTTGATATCAATTCAGAAATTCATGTTCTTTATTAATTTCGAAAATCTAATCCTTCGAATATTTATTACTGCAAAAGGAATTTTATTTACACTTATACAGATTCTTAATACATGGTTATGTAACTTACATTAGGTATTTCGACCATTTAATATGCATTTTTTTTTTTTAAAAAAAAAAAGAAATGTTTATGAAGTAAAATTATACAAATATGAGTAAGATTTTTCAAGTACCGATTGCTAATATATGGTTTACGGAGACATTTTTCTTATAAAATCGAATGCTGAAATAAGGCTGTATACATAAATGGTAGCCGTTTCACTGAAGTGCTACGCAGCGGAAAGCTAGCCAGAGACAAGAATTAAAAGGAGACCAGCGGTGGCAACTTCATACGACTTTTGGAGTTGGCAAGTTCGACTAATGTATTAGTCTTAAATTATTTTTGTGCATCACAACTAGTCGACAGTATGCAACTGTACGCCATAGTAGCGTCTTTTTCCTTAGAAAAAGAACTAATAATCGTTGGTGGTAACGAAATAAATATAAATATCCAAATATTCAACAACGTCCGAGTATATCGCAGTATATTTCAGTGACTGTACCGTCATAGCATTCTGATTAGGGAAAGTTATTGGAACTTTTTGCTGCACAAAAGTTCTAAAACGAAGTTTTCCCTTGTTTATTAATTTCTTTAGCTGGCATCGCTGTCTTCTGCTCTATTCTACACTAATCAAGCTTTTGTATGAGTATCCTCACGATCATCAAAGAAAGGAATATATTATTTAGAGAAAGTAATTTTATACACACAGGATTTCTCGCCAACAATTTAAAATAAAAAAAAATCGTTTATCGAGTGGGCAAAAGGAGGGGCGAGATCGGCATAAACTTTATAGTATACGTAAATATACATAAAATGTGTCCTAAGTGAATTAGGGAGGGCAGAAAGTGTCCTTCCCCCAAACAAAGTCAGCGCCTATGAGGGCGATATTTTTCTGGCGGCAACGACGGAGGTTATGTGGGGCATTCTCGTTCGTATTTCGGAATGTATCTGAAGCGATAGTTTGTGTTTGATGTGGCTATGATCATGCAGCGTTATTTCCAAACACAAACCTATGATACTAGCGATTCAGTAATCAAGTCACGAGTAAAGAAACTTTCAGTCATTTCCCATGACAGCAATTAATCGAAGGGTTCAATGAATTGAAACTACTCAATATAAACATGAGAGCCAATGTTATGAATTATTATTTTTAAGAAAATGCTAGTAAATTTGAACAAACGCCATCAGAGCGAAGAAACTAATGTATTCCCATTAAAAATTGAGTGAAATGTCAAAACCTATAAAATATACAAAGATGTTGATTATCAACAAATTATTATCTCAATATAAATTATATTCCATTAATGCATCGATGCCTCCATAAAATTTTGCACAAAGTATTTCATATAATTTGTTGACAGCATTTGAGACGAAACATAGTCAAAGGCTAAAGTTTTTCCGATAAGTCGCCACGTCTTAATTGCAAAATTGATCTAAAAACCCTCAAATGTGAACATTCAAATTTTAAAAACACTAAGTTGCTGACCAAGGCAGCTTATAAAGATTTAAAAACACTTTACATGTAACGCTTCAACCCGGTATCAGGGTCTTCCTCAGACTATTTTAGTTCTTAGTTTTTAATATGGAAACAAGGCTTAATTATATTACCATTCAAATTTTGTACAAAGGCAAATGTTACGATTTGCCATGTATAACACCCCGCCCCCCTAGGCCCTGTATTCCTAAAAGAAAAAGAAAATCAAAGGCAGGAAAAGATATAAAAAAAGAAGACCGACTACTTAACCCCACCTTTTCCAAAATCCTGGGTACGCCACTGTCCAGGTATATACATTTTAGAGAGTCTTTAAAGATCGGTATACTGTCAATTCACGTCGCGTATATTTACCAGGCCCGTACCCAGGATTTTTTTTTTTTTTGAAGGAGGGGCCAGACCCGAAAATGTGTTTGTTTATATATATAAGATGGCCTCCTCGATGGCACACTGGTAGCGTCGTCGCCTTGTAACCAAGGGGTAGCGGGTTCGATTTCCGGTGGAGGCACATAGTGGTTCGAATCCCACTTTAAACTGTAGGTCCCGTCCCGATTAGCCTTACTGTGCATAAAGTGGACTTAAAATACCAACTCAAATCAATCAATATATAAGCTGTTAGATTTTATTTAAATCTTTGGGTCGCTCTCAGATATAAAGACTGACACAGGGCGTATAGCTTGTATTTGATCGGTATTTGAATGGCACCGGTTCCGCAAATTAACAGTGTTTCTTTTTTCAAATTTCGAGCACCACTGAACAGCAATGATAATTCTATGTTTAGACAAATAATATATATTTGTGAATTAAATGTTGCGTATTAGCAATGATTACTAAAATAAAAAAAAACATGTTTAAATGTGAGTTACAGAAAAAAACAGACGTTTTCGCAACATAACTGCAGTTTCCCATAGGTACGGGCCTGATATTTACCGTAGGGTACTGCCCACAAACGGGCACGTAGCCAGGGGGAGGGCTAAGGGGGCTGAAGCCCCCTAAATCCTACAAATATCTAATTTAAATAGTGTATAGTGGTATTTAATTTTACTTCCTTAGCAGGAATAAACACTAGATCAAAAAGTTTAGTACATAACAGAGGAACCTCTCAAAATGTATAGTTTTCCTTGTGAGAGGTCGCACAATATAAACTTTATGAGTAAAATTTGGCCCTAACTTTTAAAGCCTTTTTTTAAACTGAATGTGTAAAAGTTAATAACAAAACGCAGTAACTATGAATTTCAGTACACTAACTGTACAAAATATAAGAAAAATAATGGACAATAGTGTTGGATATTCACTCATACGGTGGATCAAATTGCAAAGTCTCTGAATTAATATAATAATAATAATACATTTGGAAGTAAAATTTGTTTATTTTTAATAACCTAAAATAGTTATTGTAAAATTACAATTATAACCTTGGTAATAATTATTATTGCCATTATTATTTCTACTAATCAAGTTTTATCAATGGCCTGCCCCCTCTACAAATATTTCCGGCGACGCCTGTTCTGGTAATGGGTTGAGCCCCCGCCCCGAAATAAAATCCTGGCTACGGGCCTGCCTACAAAGGCAGTGAACTGGCAATAATGGCAAAACTGACTCAAAATTCGTTCATCGCTGACTCAACTGCGTGAGTTGAGCCTTGGAATTCCTTGACCTTCAGCAGCCAAGCCTGCCACAACTTCCGTATTTACAGCCAGTATTAATCAAATATTGCAATTTCCGTGCAGTTGTTTGACAATCATCAAAATAAAAATGTTCCTGTCACAAATTATTTTTAAGCACGGACAATGCTGACAACCAAAGTAAGAAAGGGACTCTGTTCAAAGCTTTTAAAAGGCATACTGAAATATATGCATGATGACATGCACGCTAAAGTCCAATTTAATGATTTGAGTGAAACCTTATGCTCAGTTAGGCTAACCGGGACATGGCCTACAGTTTAAAGAAGGGCCCAAATTAGCAATTTGAAGAATCGAACCCGAGACTCCTTGATTGTTGCTTATTCTATTCCAACTTTAAAAGCTTCGTCCCTTGACAGATGTAAGCATACACCTTCATTTCTATTTTACCATAGATACTTCGTAGAAAACAATCTCAATCGCAAGAATAATATTTGAGAAAAATTTTACGTGCATGCTCATCAAAACGTTTGTTAGGCTTGAGTTTAATTTTCCTGCCCTGCTTTCCGAACGTCCCATCCTAGTCTCAGTGCAGTTCTTATTCATTGTGCTCATTGTGCTAACTAGAGAAATTGCAGTGCCCAGTGGGAGGGAGGTGTAATCTAGGTCCTATTAGATCAGCTTGCTTACAAAAAAAAGTCCAATGCATAAATATCATCATAAAATTTTGGCCACTCTGCTAAAATGTTGACATAACTACACCCCCAACAAGATATCCTGGCCACGCCACTGTCTACTGATCAAACTTGAGACTGCGGTAACTAAAATAAGATCAAAATGACAACTGTTCGTGAGGCGTATACAAGAAACAGACAAGAAATAACTGCAAATTCGATAAAATCAGTCTCGTCCCACTTTCGTAGATACTAGAGGTAATTTTTTCTACAAACTTGAGGGGCATTCTGCTGCCTTAATTTGTCACAACTGCTTTAACGTGCATTTCATTCTTATATTAATTTCCCCTCCTCTTTCTGTTACCGACTACGAAATGCTGCAACGACTTGCTGCTATAAGAGCCTACAAACGTCATGTAGTCTATTACAAAATGACATATGAGAACTGACGTTTACTCACGACACTCCAGTCATAGCATCCAGCCCAGAAAATGGTGTTTTAAGTTGGAATTTCATTCATTCTGAACGTCGTCTCACCTGACCGTATTCGCCGGTCAAGGAGATAGTAGTATGCTGGCTCGGATATCACACAGCGACGGAGTGGCTGAAGCGTCGAGTGGGGCAATGAAAACATATAAATTTCGCATACGTAAAAATACAAAACACACACATATATACATGTAAAAAACACTGTAGAAAAGGGAACAGGTAACGGAATAAAGACGATACAAGATGGGATCACTTACTTTCTCCTGCATAGGCAACCGCCTGTAGTGCACACGTTAACACACACAACCACAGAACCGTCCTGTAGCACATAATCATGCTCGCTGGTGACTATGAGTATCACTATTATTAATCAGTCCACGTGTTTTATGGTATACTGACGGTACCGAACGACAAACACCTCCACACGCCGCGATGTACTGCAGTTCTACGCTATCCGTTGACTCGAAGAACAGTACGACTGCGCCAGGCGAGAGAAGCGACAGTGTATAATTGACCGGGGGAAAGGCTGTTACGAGCAGCGCGCGTCCCCCCTTCTTGAGTCTTCTTGCCTTTCCAGCGTTCTCCGGCTAAAAAAGTGCGTTTCAAGGAAGGATATCGCGAGTGTCACAGGTACACACTTGCCCACCTTGACAGGAGTCCCAGCGTCAAATTCTAAACAACAAATGACGAGACGAAAATGGGGGGGGGGGAATCAGTAACGTTAATTCGGGGCAGGTGTGCAGGATGGATCGGCGGTCGAATCGTACGATCGCCGGCGAAGCGGTATTGGCAGACGGGAGCTTACTATCCCTCTCACGTAAGAAAGAATTGTGGTAACGTGTACATTACGTAAACAAATGCAGTGTCATAGACCGTGCGTGAGTAGTGACTCAGGTGAGACGACTGAGGACATTCCAGTGCGTGTTGAAGATTTCGTGAATTAAGCTGCCATCTCTTGGCAGGAAGATGTATACCTGGCTTTCACCGATTTGGAAATAACTTCGCTAGGTCAAGGCAGCAGCCGACTGCCTATAAATAAGTGAAAGGGGGGCGGGGACACTACTTTGCGGCGATCTACGACTGAGAAGGAGGGGCGGTAGATGGGGCGACGTCCTTGCAGATGAACTTCGCGATTGGCCTAGAGGCAAACGAAAATAAATACTATCAACCCGGAATGAGTAATTCATGTTTTGATGCCCTCCTACGAAGAATGCTTATCTTGCGGATTAGATAACTTGGAATTGTTGCCTGGGTTTGTTTTGCAAAGGAGCGTGGAAGAGAGATGATGACGTCACACTTCCGTTTTCCTATCTCTCACACCATTTTATCTGCAGAATCGAGTCCTTTTGGGGCGGCGGATAGGTGAAGACGGCGCCAGGCATATAGAAATGAGGAATCACTTTCTTTTGACTATCAGGCACTGTAAACAGTACTGCAATGGCAACTCGAACGCGACTGGGAAGAATCGTAAGACGTCTCTCAAGAGGAAGAAGTATAATGTTCCTTTTACGCCAGGCTCTTTTGCAGAGGGACCAGGTTGTTGATATAAAATTGAACATTAGTCATGACAATATAATAATTTTTATTGTAAAATAAAATCAGAAAACTATTAATATTATTCGTATGACTACCATGCGAGAGACCCGGGTTCAGAAATAATAATAACAGAATACTATTATTATTATTCGTCTGAGATGCAAGAGACCCGGGTTTGATCCCCGGCGGGGAAGAACAGGGATTTTTTTCCACCTGTTCATACGGCTCCGACGCCCATCTAGCTTCGTATAAAGTGGGCACCTGGACGAAACTCTGGTGGGTAAAGATGGCCAGGGGCGTGGTGCTGATCACATCACCCCAACCTTCGGCCCTGATCAAGAAAGTGTGGAACCCTAACTCCACACCCATATGCGTCTTCATGGTGTGGTGCAGAGCACAGGGGAGCACTTTACTTTTTATTATTATTATTATATCCTCTTTCGCGGGGTGTAAGCCGGTCTCCGTGGAGGAGTGCTTAGCACATCGCACTAAGACGCCGGGAGCCCCTGTTCGAATCCCGGCCTTGCCATCGAATTTAGTCCAGTCCCTGGCCATAAGATCCGCAGAAATTTTGAGGTGGACGAGTTTTCTCTTGATCCTGTTAGGACATGTCTAAAGAAAGGAAAAAATCTTGGGTAGACATCTGGCATACCGGGCCTAAGATTTCTAGGGTCCTATAAATTCAAGATGGCCACCGCTTCACGCATCAACAAATGAAATCGATAATAACTCCTTTAAAATTGGTTCTTGACAATTTTGCAAAGAGGCATATTTTGTTCAGAATTGAAAACTGAAAAAAAATATTCTTACAGTTTCTTTTCCTTTCATATGTTGCTCTGTTATGGATATACGTATATCCAGTGAAAGAATTCTGTACTGTACCCTTTTCTGGAAGGATTCTAAGCAATATTTTACACTTTACTTGACATTCCGGCATATAAAGGGCAAAAAAATTACTGCCTGTGATACTTTGTTGATGCCTAATGTTGTGGCGCATGGCCTGCGTGACGTTATACATCAAAGATGGCTTTCAGACATTGACATTTGAAGACATTAACAAAGAAAATCTACCATGTCTCCTTATCACTCTCAGAAGGCATTTTGTCCATTTGTAGGTTCGTTTGGTTTTTGAATGAAGGTAAGGCTTGGTTATGGAGGATGCCTTCCTTTTGAGGCATGCAATCATAAGTATAATACTAGGTGTTTTGCTGGAAAATGTGTCAAGAGAAGGTACATGGCGTCTGGAATCCAAGATGGCCGCCACGGAGTTCTCAGCATAAAATACTGTCCATATCCTGATTTAGAATTCGTTTATCAGATTTTTCCAAGCAACAGGATCAAAAGAGAAAACTCGTCCACATCAAAAATTTCTGCGGGTCTTATGTCCAGGAGCTGGCAATATAAAATATTGCTTAGAATCCTTGCAGAAAATGGTACGGAATTCTTATACTGGATATATATCCATAACAGTGTAAGATATGAAAGAAAAAAACTGTAAGAATACGTTTTGTTCAGTTTTTAATTGTGAACAAAATATGTCTCTATGTAAAATTGTTAAAAAACAATTTTAAAGGAGTTATGATCGATTTCATTTGTTGGTGCGTGAAGCGGCAGCTATCTTGAATTTATGGGCCCCTAGAAAACTTGGGCCCGGTATGCCAGAAGTCTACCCAAGATTTTTTTCCTTTCTTTAGGTATGCCCTAACAGGATCAAAAGAGAAAACTCGTCCACCTCAAAATTTCTGCGGGTCTTATAGCCAGGGACTGGATTAATATGGATATTCTTTCTGAAAAATGCATTGAATTAGGGGGGGAATATGTTGAGACATATTGCTGTAGTTATTTTTGCGCTTGTAATATATATTTGTTAAAACATATTTCCGGTTATATATCGAATGAGCCTTGAGAACTCAAGATGCAAAGTAGGATGGATGCAATTGTACTGTATTAAAGGTTAAATGAATATTTTCCGGAAAATATTCACTTTGGGGGGATGAAGACATCCCTGGAAAGGACAACAATTTTCTTGTTCTCCCGAGAATTAACCCTGGCAACCCCCGGTTAATTCGCACACTGGTTTTCCATAAAATGTGGTGTTTGGGCTATCTTTCTAATTTTTTAGTGAGTAAGGAGCTACAGTTGTGACACAAACGTTGATTTCTACAAAAATCAAAAACAAAAAATAGAAAAATCTTGAAAATTGTATTTAGCGGTGCACTGTGCATCACATTAACATGTATCAAGATAGAACACTTTTGATTCCTTTAAGAAATAATGTACTGTTGCATTAAGTGCACATTTAATTTCTTACCTGACGAACCATTTTGTTCATTCAATGAGAATATTTTTCATCACTGCAGAAATTTGAATGCATCTCTCCTGGTGAAAAACATCTGACCTATACTCACACACACTGTATAAAAACTGTTCTCATTCACGTTATCAGTTCACAGATTACGGATTTTCCAATGTAAATTAGCACATTAGAATTTTATAAAATACATAAGAACACTCCCTGATTTCAAGATGTCATAAAATTAATAGATACTTGAATATATTGATAAAGTTGATATCCAAAGCTCAGTTAACTCAAAATATTTTCATATCTTTCTTTTCAGAATCGCTAGTTGTGACTTCGGCAGCTAGGGGGCAGTGACATAGAAAATGGCGTTCACCCCGCAGCAAAGAATCTGGTGCGTGTTAGAACTTGCAGTGTTGTGAGAGTGCAGCGTGCATTTAAACGGAATTTTAATGTTGATCCACCAACACACAAATCCATTTTGAAGTGGCATAAGACATTCGTGGAGAAAGGGTGCATTTGTGATCAAAGAAAATAACATTCTGCCGACCGTCCGTCTCTGAGGAAATTGTTGAGCGACGTCCTCGCCTTGTAATCAAGGTTCGATACCCGGTGGAGGTACATAGTGGTTCGGATCCCACTTTAAACTGTAGGTCCCCATTAGCCTTACTGTGCATAAAGGGGACTTAAAACACCAAATCAATCAATCAAACAATCAATTGTTGAGCGTGTGCGGGAAACCTTTGTACGCAGCCCAGGATAAGAACACGTCAAGCTAGCAGGCAGTAAGCAACCATAATCAAGATTTTACGGAAGCGTTTGCGGTTTTACCTGTACCGGCTGCAATTGGTTCAAAAGTTATATCCACAAGAGAAGGTAAAGCGATGTGAGTTTTGTGAGACTATCCACACTTTAATGGAGGATGAGGACACCTTTCTGACAAATATATTTTTTAGTGATGAGGCGACCTTCCACTTGAGTGGAAAAGTGAACAGGCATAATGTTAGGATCTGGAAAAGCGAGCATCCACATGCCACTCTTGATGTGGAACGTGACTCACTCAAGGTGAATGTTTCTTGTGCAGTGCCAGAGCGTCGTGTGTACGGTGCGTTCTTCTTTGAGGAGCCTATAATCACAGGTGAAAGCTATTTAACAATGCTAATGCAGGTTAATTCCTCAACTTGTTGTAGAATGTAGTCACCCCTCTCTCCGGCAAGATGGAGCGCCCCCACACTGGCATCAATCTGTACGCAGCTTTCTTAACGACAACCTCCCACACCGATGGATAGAACGAGCTGGACCCAAAGATCAATATCTATGCAAGTGGCCCCCACGATCACCGGACATAACAGTTTGTGACTTTTTATTTTGGAAGTTCGTGAAGGACCAGGTCTATGTACCTCCACTACCCACAACCCTCAATGATCTTCAGGAATGCATCAGTGCAGCTGTCAACTTCATCACACCGGAAACGCTTGAGAAGGTGTGGTTGAACACCACCAAAAACTTTATGAGTTTATGCAACTAGTGTGAACATTTCCGCAGAATACTACTTTTGGTATTAAAGTTATACCCTTTCAAAACCAGGAACTGTTTTTGTGCTCACCCTGTATAATAACATTAAGAAATTAATTTAGTACTTATAATTACATTTTTTACTGTCAGAAACCTAAAAAATAACAAATCATAAGGAATACGCATAATGGATATGTTTTAACATACTTATTTTTATATACTTCAGTATATTTACATATTTCTTTACATATTTATATATATATATATATATTTTCCATGTCTTGCCTGCACAAAAAGTACGTCAAACTTGTTTTCATGCATTTGGAGTTGTGTGTATAGACCAGATTTGGCACAGTGTTTCTAGTTTCGTCTGGGTACTGTGCTATAGTCAAAAAAATAGACACACAATGTGACACCCAATTCAATTTTCCCTGGAGACAATATCTTGCAAGGAATATTACGATTCTGTACTTACACATTACAATAAATTTCCCCCTTCGATTTGAATATTTCGAATTTTCGCGCAGGTCCCGCATTCTTGAGATAGAAATAGTTCCTATGACTTATGCCCCAAGCCCCGTAATTAATTATTATTGGTATTATCTATACTTTTACTCCCTGATAGCGTAGTGGTAAAGTTTTCGCCTTATAATCAAGGAGTCCCGGGCGCTTTTCGTATCCTACTTTAAACTGTAGGTCCATTACCGTCCACGTAATGAACTTAAAAACTAAGAGCATTAGGCTATAACATTAACACTATTTTCAGTTGCACTTACATCCAAGCAGAACAATTTAACAAAAAGACGCCTCTAAATAAACTACAGGTATTTTTGTATTGATAATTCATTACATGCAAAGATGGTCTAATTGCGACTGGACCTACAGTTTAAAGTGGGTTCCGAACCACTATGTGCTTGCTTCCTCCGGATTTCGCACCGGGTACCACTTGATTACAAGGCGGAGGCCTTCCATTGTCATTTTTAATCGAAGTCATAATCATAACAGCTTAATGACCGTCAATTTCCGCTGTCATCCAACTACAGTAAAAAAATACAATGTAAGTATTAACAGCTATTACATAACTAGCCTAATTAATGCAATGTTTTTACGGTGCACTGAACTTCAATTTATAATCATTATATATATCTCCATGCAGGATAAAATGTTAAAATTTATGTTAAAAGAGACAAACTGTTGCACCTTGGTTTGTCAATTAATAGGCAGACTGCTGAACGATAGAATATTATACGTAAATTTTAGGGTACATTAAAACAGTGTTCCTCCAAAATAGCTGAGAAGTAGCTTTGGAAAAATGAGACACTAGAAAGTGAGATTGCCAATGTCTACATATCGTGAATGCGCTACTATAAGGTGATAAGCAGTGGCGTAGCATGGGCATTTCGGGTGGGAACGCCAAGTCCGAAGGAAGGGTTGGCCCTTTTTTGCTTAATAATTTACTTATGGAATTAGTCGCCACAGGTATTGTCAGCTGAAGTCAGCAGGCTTTTCAATAAAACATCATCCATGCAAGTTTTAGCTAGAAAATGAGATGCCTCACTATGCCACAAATGTTTTGAACTCTGGTGTTTTATACTTTTCGGTATGACGCAAGTCATTAGAAAACCTACCTGAATCACAAGCGCCTCTGAACAACAGTAGACGTCATTGTTGTGGGCGATCCAACTACTGATTGATTTGGTTTATTTTACTTCGCTTTTCTACCACTTTTGGTTAATCGCGAATATGAATATGACTGATGATATTTATGAAGTTGATGAAGGGACACTCATAAAGAACACCCTTGCTAACGCCGGGATTCGAACCAGGGATCTCTGTCGTCATGGCGCGCTGTGCAAAACACTCTGACACGGAGGTGGGTGGATGATCCAACTATCGTACACTCTTCTGACGTAACAGTGCCGATTAGTAATTCAGACCACTGTTTATTGCATCTTGGAATGGTGATAAACATTTTAAAATAATTTTGTCCAGAGACCATTCGATGTTAAAAGTTTTCAAATGAATGCTTAACATTTCCATTGACACAATATTAAGCAGTTAGATACTAACGAAATAATAATAATAATAATAATAATAATAATAATAATAATAAAATAATAGTTTTGCGGGTTAAGTGGTAGATCAGGCACAGGCTGAACTTCTACCACGAGGACTTCACCAACTTATTTGACAAAAACTGTGTTGATCTTTTAGTTTTTAATACACATCGCTGTTCATGCGATAAATTATACAATGCAATGGTCATTAAGAAATGGTATATTTGAGTTTGGTAAAGTTACGTCAGTCAATATTGCGTATTGTAGCATCACATAGCACGAGTGGCACGGGCGCGAAGAACCGGGTAGGATTTCTACCACTGTCGTCTGCTTCAGAAGGCAGGAAGGGTCACATGAACCAATCACGTAGCCCTCTGCTCCATACGCTGGCGTATGAGAGAGCATTTACGAGCGTGCTGTAGAGATCCAAGTCTGTCCAAGCTTTCCCTCCAGGAAGACAGCAAGGAATATAGAGTTCTTTACGCCGAACCTGCCCGGCGTACAGGCAGGAAAAGCATGGGGAAAAAAATTCTGGAACGAGTGTTGTTAGTGGAGCGTTGCAAGCGGATCGCGAAAAATAGCTATTATAATGCCATGAAGGTGAAACATATATGAAATTAGTCAAGATTTACTATATATTTACAGCATTTACGTTTTTTTTAAAATTTTAAATCAGGGAACGCCGGGCGTATGGGCGTACTATAACGCTATGCCACTGGTGATAAGAACCCCTCTCCTTTTCTTTTGAAATGTTTGATTTGTGTAATTATTTATAATTACCCTGTCTATAAAATTAGATACAGACAAAGACAGAGAGTGTAGAAGAAAGAGAAAGATTAACGAACAGTGACATACAGATAAAGAATAGGGAAAGAGGCGAAGAGAAAGAGAAAGAGAGGGGCACGGGAGGAAGAAAGAAAGAGAGAGATAGAAGGAGAGATATGTGAACAAGAAATAAAGAGAGATAAAAAGCTTGAAAGGAAGAGAAGAAAAGAGTAGAGAGTAGAGAAGAAACATGAAAACAAGAAGGACAGGGAGAAGAAGATACAAGAGAACAAGAAGAAGAGACATGAAAGAAAGAGACATGAGATCAAGAAGGAATGAATGAAAGAATGAGAGAGAGAGAGAGAGAGAGATAGAGAAGAGACATGAAAAGAAAGAAGAAGAAGAAGAGATGAGGCATGAGATCAAGAAAGAATGAAATATAGATAGAGAAGAGACATGAGAACAAAGAGGAGAGAGAAGAAGAAGAGAATGGACATGAGATCAAAAAGGAATGAAACAGAGAGAGAGAGAGAAGATACAGAGAATAGAGTAAGTGTGTGTGTGTGTGAGAGAGAGAGAGAGAGAGAAGACGAAGAAGAGAAGAGCCATGAAAAATGAAAATAGAGAGAGAGAAGAGACATCAAAGGAAGAGACATGAGATCAAGAATGACGGAAAGAAAAATCGATAGAAAAAAGGAATGACACCAAGAGAGAGAAGGGAAGAGACCTGAGAACAAGAAATAAAGAGAGGGAGAAGAGACATGAGAACGAGAAATAGAGAGAGGTGAGGCATGAAAGCAAGAAAGAGGGAAAGGAGAAGAAAAATAGAGATAAACGAACAGTGAAATACAGAGAGAAAGGAAGAGAGAGCGAAGGAAGGAAAAGGGGGTAACAGCAAGAGAGAGAGAAGAACAAGAGAGCAAGAAAATGAGAATGAAGGGAAGATGTGACAGAGGAAAACGGTGGGATACATATTAATCCCCACTGTTATTATCTCAATACAAAGCACGTGAACCATAAAATTAATACATTGGGAATCTCTCTTATTACGGGTGGTTTATGTCTGAGTATTTTCTTCAGATATTCATGCTTCGTTGCGTCACAGGCAGAGCGACACAGCGTGCTCTGATTGGATGGGAACGAAGTGGCGTGAGGAGCGGAAACTATGTAGGTGCATAAGGTAAATACACATCGTGTGAGCTTGTGAAAAATCACACGACGAGCCGCTGAGGACATGTGACGGACTCGTGAATGTCATCGGGTGATCCGTCAGATCCCAATGCTAAAAGGTGCACAGCAATTACGGGAAAAGCTTATCCTGCAGAAGAAAAGGCCGCCCTTGGAATATTAAAAAATTGCTGATTCTTGAATTATTTTTTTTTATCTGTAATTTTTCCAGGGTTGGTAAAGGTCCCGGAATCCATAAAATCGATTGGGTTCTATTAAGTTTCGGAACAGGATCAGAACCTTTTCATTTAAATTCGGTCCAAGTTGCGCCTTGTTTCATTTCAATACGAAACTCGGACCGTATTTTTAATTGATCCGGAAAAGAAAAAAGTTCCGGGACCGAAATGAAATACTTTAAAGATAAAAATATTCTTCACGGTCCAGAACCCATTTACGCTTGCTGATTTTCTCTCCCGGACCGGAATTGAATTTATTAACAATTACTGGGATCTTTAAACTGTTGGTGCAGTCCCGATTAGCCTCACCGTGCATAAAGTGTACTAAAAACACCATGTCAATCTATCTCTCAAGACTTACGTCCGCTGCTATTTCTTCGCAACAGATTGCAATTGATCTTTTGATGTTAGGTCACCATAGACAATCTAGAGGTTTACGTTTAAACCCCCATTAGAAGCGTAATGTGAGGGGCTCTTAATCTTGGCCTGGCATAACCAGAGGATGACATTTTTTGGCTGAAGGCGCACCCACCTCTTAGTCCAAAAAATGAGTGTTTACTATCCTTTAAACAATTTCCCCAAACAGTATTTTTTTAAATATAGTATGTGTATTATGTGCAACAATACATCTTTTTTTAAAAAAATAAACGTTTCGAACAAAAATACAAAGGATCACGATCAAAATAGTTGGTTGTGTGAAGCTTCCACTCCTTATAAAAATATCCTGGCTGTGCCACTACGTTGAAGTAAGAGAAAATATTTCTAATTTCTTCATCCAGTTATTTATCAGAGATTCAGACCACCCTAATTTAGTTTCGACAAACTACTAAACTGATATATAGCCTAATTCGATGAAAAAAATAGGAAGGCAGGGTCAAAGTTAAACTCTTGTGCGTCCCTCCCACTCTCACATCATCTCGATATTTTTTTCACGGGGGGGGGGGATATTTAGTAGCAGGGGGTAGCAGAGAACTGCGCTACGCCACTGCTTTTGGGCAAGGTGGATTAATTAAAAATCACGATTTAAATCAGGTGATTTTTTTAAAAAAATCACTGTTTTAATCACTTCAAATAAATAATTTATAGAATAACGTACATAAGGATTTTGTAGATATCAGAATCACTTTTGGTGAAAGTACATTACTCTCGTAATCATTTAATGGTGATTATTAGGTTCTATGATAGGAAAAGAAAGGAAATGAAATACATGTACTGATGCTGTCAAGCTCATACAAAAAGGAAATGTAAATACACATTTCTCTTGACTTAAAATTAAATAATTTTATAGTCTTTATAAGCAAAAATAGCAAACATGTTATAAAAATATACAAAATACTAATCATGTAAAACCATAAATAGTGTCATTATCATTAAACTGTAAATAAACATGACAGCTGATATTTTTCAAACTACCATTAAGAAAATCTCCAACAAACAGCTACAAGGACTTTGGGTTAACATTTTAAGTTGCAATTTTAAAGTACATCTAGAATGTTTTATTTTCAGTGGAAGAAAAGTTACTGGAATTTTTATTAGTTTCATTAGCACACTTAACAAACATTTCCATAGTAGGTACAGTATCAGAAACAGAAAAATGTACCTATATTTACATATATATTTTTAATTGCTTTAATCAAACTGTTCAAATACGTATTTTACAGGGCCGTTACTAGAAAAAGCCTTTCCATAAAAAAAGATATATCTACATGATAAAAAAAACATACAAAATTATTTATTAAATAAAAAAAACATGATTTTTACCCATCCTGCTTTTGGGTGACTTCTCAAAAGGTCATTCCATATACTCTCCCCGTAAGATTACGAGTAGACAAGGCATGTAGAGGTAGGCTTATTGTCTGGGGTACATTACTGCTCAAAAAGTCACCTTCAGCTTCCTTTGTGGTCATTATCTAACCCTTGCGGGATTTCTGCGCACAACACTGACCACTGCTGTACTGCATTCGCAATTGCGCAATTCCCCACCAGATGAAGGACAAGGCTACAGAGTTCGTGGCCGACAACAAGCTGCATTCGAGAAGTATACTCCCCTTGTTTCGAAGAAAGCGAGGTCATAGAGGATGTCGCAAGATAACCGATTGTGTAATCATGCGCACGGAAGTTTGAGGAAACTTGATTCCTATTAATACCACTAAGACTAAAACGCAAGGGATGTGTGGTATTCGTAGTGATGTGTTGATTAGTAATTGGAATTAACGTTGCCTAACCTATATCTAAAGAACAACACAGCTGAATCGTATATGCGCTAAACCCGTTGGTTATCTACAGTTATACAACTGCGTGCAGTATTTTATTTTTCTCGTGTGAGTTAGGTTTCTATAAACCAGTATTTCTAAAACTAGTCTGCAGAAATTTTTGGTTTGAATTTCAGTTTTTTTTTTTTTTTTTTTTTTTTTTTTTTGAAGTCCGCTTTATGCACAGATAAGCTAATCGAAACTTGACCAACAGTTTGAAAAGTGATTCGAAACACTATATGCCTCTATAGTATGTAGGAGAATATTGAGTGATTGATTGATTTTACTTCCCTTCTTGTGACACTTTTGGCTAATTTGCGAAGATGGGAATGAGTGATGATATGATGAATGGACACTCACAAACATCCATGCCCATGCCAGGATTCGAACCCTGGACCCCTGGCGTCGTAGTGCGATGTGCTAACCACTCCGCCACTGGGACCGGCTGTAGAAGAATGTTTTTTATCATTTCTCTCTTTTTTTTCTATACTGTTATATACACATATACACACAGCTCACACACGTACACACACACATACCGTCTTTTGAGAACCAGAGGGACGTAACTCCAATTTATCAAATTTGCAGGAGAGGAAGTAATGTATTCTTAGGAATATGACTGACTCTTAAGAATAATCAGCGAATTGGAGCTTTACTGCTAACGGTTAGAAGTGGAGATAAGTTGATCTGACTACAAATAGAGCACTTCAGAGGAGTTTATTTAATCACAACTGAAAATCGCATTTTTGGAGTTATGTTCCTTCGGTTCTCATACGACGATACATTCACAGACATTTTTTTTTAGGTGAGAATAGAACCAATATTTTATTTTTACGAAAGTAATATGTGTGTGTATCTACATGGATGCACAATAATTTATAAACATACCACAATAACAAACCAGATTCATAAATTAATATATGAGAGAGAAATATATACTTTTATGTTGACATTAATTTTCCATTAGACCGTGTCCCCACCCCCATTTCTGGACGTCCACACACGTGCACGCACGCACACATAATGAGCAAGGCTTATTCTCAGGAAAACTATCAACGCTAGACAATCCCAGGCGCCTGGTGACCCGTTGGGTGGAAAGAAGGGAGGAAGATAATAAGACATATCTTAGTTTGTAGCAAATGAACTTCTAAACTTTCAATCGCTGTAGCTAGAACTTGTACCTCAAAATAATGAAATGTCTTGATTATTTCTATTAGTAACAGTAGGAGCTTGACTCCATCAAGAGTATGGGAATGAATTGATTAAAGAACATCAACATATTTTAAAAAATTATATAATTCATTCAACAAATTCCATCTAAATATATATATATATATATGTACAAAATGATATATATACTAAGAACAAATGTAAATTAAATCTTCAATGACTTAGCTTCTACATATAGAAATCATATTTCATTCACATATGTATGTATCAATTTTATAACCACTTTACAGTAGGAAACTTCTTCAGATTCTTATTTTACAAATTATATATAAATATATGATTTGTATTACTTTTACTAAATGTATTTTTACTACATTTTAGGTTACAGGTCTTTTAACATGTTTTAGACTGAGAAATATGATGACTTTTGTTGATTAATGTGGAGATGAGCTCAAATCCACAACTTGGAATACAACCACGAAGAATTATGAAATATCTTGCAAGATTTGCCAGTTTCCATCACAAAAATTGCATTACTATGATTCTTCAACACTCAAAGTCACTATTTAATTAGTAATGCGACCATTTCCACTTACCAGGAAAGGTCAAGGATACTTATCTTGATTTCACAAGTAGCCTATACGATTTCCTGTTCCATATTCGGAATCAACAAATTGATATTGTAAGAGAATTTACACATATATTGCTGCAATTCAAGTTAAAACAGCATTCTGAGCATTCTGTACAACTTTTTTACCACTTTTAAACTTTTAGCATGTCTTCAAACAACATTTTTCATCATTTTTTGTCCTCATGACAAGATGCGATGTCATTTTATCTGCCATCTTGTTCTCTTACTCTTCAGTGTTTCCCAATGAGATACTTTTTCACTACAGTCACAGAATATAAACTTTTATAATTTTTCTTGTACGAAATATTATTTTTAACCACATTTTGTTATGAATTATACTGTCATGCATAGTTGATACAATAAATTGGTATATTATCATTTAAACTGATGTTTTTATTCAGTGGCGCAGGAACGGGGGGTACAGGGGTATATTGTACCCCCTAAATTTTTGAAGGGGGCTACTGTACCCCTAAATCCGTAAATCGAGTTGTACCCCTGTACCTTGCCCCTTGGTAATTTGACAGCAGACGCAAGGTGATACTGTTAAAAGAACCTATTTTCAGTTCGCCCAATAAAAAAGTGTATATTGTTTATAACTTATAAACATTATCTTCCTTACCACAGAAATTCAAACCATTCTAAACTTATTCTACTATTGAGCGACCACAAGGAAAAAACCTTGGACGGAAAGTCCCCGCGCAGCTTTCCCTTCTTCCGCTCAGCTCGGGCCATAAGGAAGCATGGTCCACTCTCCCCCTCCCCTCCTCGCGGGAATACGGTGCATAGGAGTCGCGGGTCTGCGCAGGTTGTTTTGCTTGTGGTTCCACTATACATTGTGGTTGCTACTAGTTAGTTCATTGATTTAAGTTCTTGGAAACCTCGTTAAGGAGATGAATATGGTTTAAAATGTGTGTGGAACGATGGAATCAGATTTGCTCTCAGAAAATCACGCTACAGACGAATGTTCCTTTGCGTAAAGGGGGGGGGGTACACTACTTTTCTAAAGAAATAGTCGCGTCGATTCGAAGATAAGATACAAATCTTCATCAGAAGGGTATATGACTGATCCCATTTTCTTTTGAATATTTAAAATGGAATTTTCCAAAACGAAATACTTACACGAACGAGACGAGACACTACAGACCGACCTGCGGGTGGGGGGGGGGGGGTACAATGTACTGCTGTACCTCATCCATATTTTTCATAACTTTGTAAGGGGATGTTCGGAAAACTATACTTAAACCTATATATTAAGAGATTTTAAAAATAGAGTCCCGATTAGCCTATCTGAGCATGAATTGAATCTAGAATTAGTTTTAATGACTTCCGAGTGGAAACCGAAACAAAAATTAAGACAAACAAAAACGATAAGGACCTCGCCACACAGGGGACGAGATGAGGTTGTCACAATTTTCGACTCATCGCATCGCGATATCATTCTTAGGTGAAATGAAATTTTTCCTAGACATTTAAACAAGGTGCAATTTGCGATATTATCAGAAAGGGGGGGGGGTTATTTTTACCTATGTGTTAGATATACTTATAATTGGACATTAATTGCTTAAAATCTAATTTTGGTATCGAATGCAACACAAACACAACTCAATTTTAAGTTAAACCCTAAAGTCTATCTGTAATAAAATTACATTAGTCAGATGAATGCACGAGATAAATGAAACTAACTGCAGATTCTATTGGTAGATTTTGGATTGGATTCACAAGGTCTTTCAGTGAGATGAGAATGTTTGATTGATTTATTTGGTTTATTTTACTTCGCATTTCTGCCACTTTTGGCTAATCGCAAAGATGAGGATGGGCGATGATATCATGAAATTGATGAACACTCACATGCCCAACCTGGGACCTCTGGCGTCATAGCGTGCTAAGCTAACCCCTCCGCCACGGAGGCCGGCGAGGTGGAAATGTGTTTTGGATTTTCTTTTTATCTACGAAAATCTTTAACTGTGACGCGCACATGTTTTTGCTTACATTAAAGTTTACCTTTTCACATAAACGAGAAATTGACATGTCACCCTAAAACACATGCATGTATCTGCATTTAATATCACTACATACGAAAATAAACCTTGGGCGGTTCTTCATATTGTCCACCAAAGATTGAAACGAAAAAAAAGCACCTTTTGAGCGTATGCCTTTCCTTTCTTCCTCTAACATCTGAAGGATTTCGGTTTTGTATGTAACGATAGTACTTTCAGTGCTTGAAGAGTGTCATTAGGTACAGCTAATTATATATAAGTAATAAATGCTTTGTCACATGTTTCACAAATATTTCAAAGTTAGACTTCTTACGAGTTGATCGGGAACCATTTCAACTCAGTTTTTTTTTTTCTATTTTACTACAACGCCCTACAGATGTCTGAGTAAATACCAAATACATGGCTTCTAAAAGACATTGGATGTGGTACACATCTGCCATAAATTGTTTAAAGATATTTTTATGCGTAGCTATGGGAATTTAAAATTAGAATGAAGTGGAACTCTATAAGTATTATAAATTCAATATATCCAGTGGGTGGGAGATGATTATTCCTGGTTGGGGTGTCTCAAGATCCTCCTCACCCCCATTAATCTCAACCTGCATTAAAATGATTAGAAGTGTCTTTGTTCGCAATTTTCACATTTCGAACTCCTGATTTTTTGTTCCGTTAAATTCAAATAAGGCAAGAACGAAGTCCAGAGCTTTATATGTTTCAGAATTGTTATCTGGTTTTAAAATCTGTTTTGAAAAAACAAATTCTAAGAAAAAATTGTTATGCAAATTTTGGATTAAATAACAGGACATTCGTGTGTGCTGTTCTAAAATAGAATATTTCCCATGCCTTCACATTATAAGAATCAAGGACGTATTTAGGAAGGGTCCGGACACTCCCCCGAAAGACTTACCAAGAAGTAAAAGTAAATAATCAAAATATAATTGTTTAGCATTTGTTATATAATCGATGGTTATTTCCGCTGAACTTATTGGAAGGCAAGGAATTTGGCTTACGGCTTTGAAGGGTTCCAAAAGATTTATGCACACAACTAATGATAATATCCATAAAATATTAATCAGAAACTTTACTTTTCGTTAATTGGATCTAACTCCTTGTTTGTTATTCAATAAATATTCAATTATTTTTCTATTTGACATTAAATTCCTTACCAGGCCAGTTGTTTTTATGCAAATCTTGGCGATCTTAACCACGTAAGCTAGATAATGAAAACGTCCTGTTATATCTCTATTCTTTTACCTATTCATGTAATAACAACAATACAGTATTAATTAATTTACATATTTAATTAATATTTTAATTTAATTACATATAATTATTGTAATTATATTTATCATTATTATTATTATTATTGTTTGGACCCCCCAAATGTATTTCTAGGTGCAGTAGTATGTGTGTTTATATACACTATGTTGCCATTCTTCACCGGACACCCCTCAAAAAGTGCTTGGGATCGTCTGTACACATCATACAACCTATAAAAGGCATTGCCGGTTGAGAATACACTCATACCAGCTACAGCAGTCAATATGGACAGACGATGCGAACTGAGTGAGGCAGAACGAGGAATGATCATTGGAGCCCACAGGTTTGGGCATTCGACCCGTGAGATTTCCAACAAATTTCAGATACCCCGGTCCATACCGAGTGATGTTATCGTAAAGTGGAAGCGAGAGGAGGTCATGACATGCCGACCCAGACCCAATAAACCGAAAATATTAACAGATCATCACCGTAGATGCTTGAAACATGTGGTGAAGTCAAACCGGAAGGCGTCGTTACAGATGGTGGCACAGGAGTTTGATCGGCTTCCAGTAGTGCTGCAAGTGATCACACTGTCTGCAGGGAGATCGTCGCACTTGGTTTTCATGGTCGCGCAGCAGTTCACAAGCCGCATATCAAAGCCCGCAATGCGGCCCGTCTGTTACAGTGGTGCAAGGAACGCCGCCATTGGACTCTCGAACAATGGAAATCCCTCCTATGGTGTGATGAATCGCGCTACCAGATGTGGCGGTCTGATGGACGTGTGTGGGTGTGGAGTTTGCCCGGTGAACGCTGTTTACAGGACTGTATCGTACCCACAGTGAAATTCGGTGGAGGTGGCATCATGGTGTGGTCCTGCTTTTCGTGGTATGGTCTTTGCCCTCTTGTTTTAGTTCGGGAAAACATGAATGCCGATGCGTACCAAAGAGTTCTGGACAATTCTGTGCTACCGACATTGTGGGAACAATTCGGTATTGGCCCATACCTGTTTCAGCACGACAAAGCTCCATGTCATACGGCAGGCATTATCAACACTTGGTTCAGAGGACATGGGTGTGCAAAAACTTGATTGGCCAGCCCAAAGTCCAGATATCAACCCCATTGAACACCTTTGGGACAAGTTGGAGCACCGCTTGAGAGCCAGGCTATGCCACCCAAAAAACACCACTGAGCTGTTTGCAGCTTTGCAGGAGGAATGGGGCAAGATTCCCGTCGACACGTATCGGAAATTGGTAGAAAGTATTCTTCGAAGGGTTGCGGACATCATTGCGGCTAAAGGTGGCCCTACATGATACTGATGTGGTGTTTCGACCGGATTAACGTACTGGTATGGGGTGTCCGGTGACGAATGGCAACATAGTGTATATGGGAGGCTGAATTTTGTACCCCCATCCCCAAATGGAAAACGTTCCTGCGCCACTGTTTTTATTTAATTTACAGCATAAAATTGTGTGCTTAAATGTTTTACCCTCGGCGGCAAAAATATTTTTCCCGTATTTTATAGTGTTTTTTCCCACAAGAAGAGTTTGACATATAAAGACAATCTCTAAAATGTGTAGGATAAAATATGTTACATTTTGACCAAATTGACAAATTTATGAATAATTTCTATTTAAAACAGGTATATTTTGGTTATACTTGCTTCCAAATTAACACACTTATGTGTTCAAACCCAAATTATCTTGCAAAATCTGCTCTATATTAATATATTGCTGTTTTTATGTTTATTGCATTGCAATCGTAAGTACTTAAACAGCTCTGTACAAGTACCGTAAGTGATAATTCTTATAATATTCAATTTCGACCATTAACAAACTTTGTGCTGATGTTTGATTTTTCACGTAAGTCATAAATCAAAGAAAATTACATCAACATTAACGAAATTTAGGTTTTATATTACCAAAATAACTGTTTTTTACTAAGCTAATATGCTTAAAATCAATAATGTGATGAGCAATATAATATACGTACTTATAATGGTACATGACAATGCACAGTCATAATAACTTCACCCTTTTCTTCTCCCACAGAAAAATGGGGAATCAATAGTTAGGAAATTCCAGTTGAATGATATAAGCGTGAGTATAAACTTGGGCCTTTTTTTTAAAAAAAATAATAATCATCAATTTCATTATGCATGTGGCTAAATAAACAAATAAATTGTGGTGTATTTTCATCTTTAAGAGCATTGTTCTCTTTTTAGTGAGCTCCTCAACTCGTACACACCTTTAGATTCTTGGCAATGGCGCCATCTCTGTTCTCCTACGAACATTTCTGACTACGGCCATGTTACAGGCTTCCATATATTGTTATCTCCCTTTCTTTGAGATTATCCGAGAATCCAGAGTGCGGTTGAATGTCCCGATTAGGGATCAATTTATAGGTTGTCCCGAGGAACCAAGAAAGAGAAAGATGAAAAAGCTATTGGAGACCACCCACGTTTCATTCTAGCTTTAAATTGCCCGCCTGCACGCCAGACAAGTATACCACAAAAGGTAATATTGGAGAAGACACGGGAAAAAAAGAGAAACACATTGTTAACTACTTAGCTACAGCTTTTGGATGACGCACCAGAAGTGTATCTTCCCTTGCAAAAGAAACTAGGACGTCCGTTTCTTCTTCAAGACGATATCCCCCGCGGGAGCAGCTGGTCTTAACGACTTGAGAGTTTGTGCTTCCCTCCAAAAGTTCCATTTTCCCGCCAGGAGGAAGCGGGACTTGGCATCAACTTTGTCCCATCTCCCTGTGTGCGTGTGTTTGTGACGCACTTAACCGTTTGATCGTTGTCCTGGAAATACCTTCTGGCTCTCCGGGACGAATCCGTTTTCCTCCTGGAGGAATGTTTCATGCCCGACAGACAGTAGGAAACGCAATATCGCTGTGGCGAGGGATCCTTGGTATGAGGGGGAGGGGTTCAAAGGGACAGCGAGGACAGTATCTCCCGGTTTAGTGGCGGAATGAACCGAAGATTAACTCTGCTGCGGATTTCACGAGTCGCGACTTCGAACCCGAAGAAATGATGGAGGCACAATCTTTTTTTATTTCAGCATGGTATCCACAGCCTATTTACCAAGTTTAACCGCAATCCGATGCTTCGAACGGGCTCCAGATGGCTCTGAGTAGGACAACTTTAATTTTGACCACCGATTACTTGTAAGTCTTAGTGCTCAGAAAGTAGCGCATTTCCGGCCCCATGTTGATAAAAACTTTTTCCCCTTCTCTACGCATGTGGAATCTATTCCTGAAATATTGCCCCGCATTTTTTGTTGCACCCTGTGTGTGTGTGTGTGTGTGTGTGTGTGTGTGTGTGTGTGTGCGTGCGTGCGTGTGTGTTAGTGTGTGTATGAAGGTTTGTTGCCCTTTGAAATGCCTATTACTCACACTGAGCTCAAAGACCATGGCACTTTGTAATTCATCCTCAATTCCCATCTTACCAAACCGGGCTTTGAACCCACACCCTCCAGTTCACAGTCTTAGCCGATGCCTATCCATCAGCCGTGACTTGCGGCACGGAAGAATCGAAGAAATCTCCCTCCAAAGCCGACGGTGATGGAAGTCTGAAATTGAGCTTTGGGGGGTCAACGGTTCGATGCCTACGAAGGCAATTTCGTTCCCAATTTTTACGTCGCGTTCCCCGCCCCATTTCCTCTACAAAAGAGCAGCGGGCTCGACGTAATATACGTGTCTTCATTTCAGACATTTCCTTGCAGTTAAGTTAACTGGAAAATAAACTTCCTTTTACGATGCAGTTGCGAAGTAATATCAAATTTTATGGAACTGTACGTGAGCGAGGAATCCTTGGACGTTATAACTTTATCGTCAGTAACCCTTTAACATTGTTTGTTCATCTTGTAGTGGTTTATATGTGAAAAAAAAATCAACAAGCGTTTCTAAACTCAAGATTACTTGTGTATCATTTAATTAGCTCGTATCCATGTATAAAGTTCATCCAGCTGTATCCCAGAGCTTCTGAAATAGTGCGAGTTTTGAAACTACAGTGGGTAGAAAGTTAAAACTTGAAGATTACGTACGTAGAATGCGATTATTTGCGTAGGTGTGGAAGAGAAGCAAAGATCAGTAAAGGAGATATGTTCATGGCAGCTCGTAAAATTTGGCTATTTCTACTTGTGAGATCAGTGCTTGTTATAGTGAGTACCAACAGATATACGTGCTCTATCAATATTAATTTTGCATATTTAAATATATACTTCCCTTCCATCACCGATTTGCAAGAGGATAGAACAAGGGTCGTACATTTCCATGATACGGAGGCACTGGCGTACGCAAGTATTTTTATTTTTTTCGGGAGGGGCCTGGAATTGTACAGGTCGATCGTACATATCTGCTTTCTTTGGGGGCGGCAATACACAATAAGATATTTCGTATCTTAAAAACTTTCCACTTTCAAAACTGGCAATCAGGGATCATTTTGAGGGAGGTATGAATTTACTACTGGTTTTTCCCGAGCTCTTCACTGTTTTTATTTCAAAATGTTGATTTTCTCAAAATTTCGGAGGGTGCTGTAGCCCCATCAGCCTCCTCTGCGTACGCCAGTGTATGGACGTACTTTTGAATAAATGTATTAAAATGAATAGATGTATCTTTGTTTGCAATTTTCTCATTATGAACTCCTGATTTTCCGTAACGTTACATTCAAAATGAGCCCAGAACAAGGTACAGAGATTTATGATTCGGAACTGTCACCTGGTTTTAAAATCTGTTTTTAAAATAAGCATATTTTGCATTGAAAACGGGAAATTCGTGTAATATGCTGTTCTAAAATAGAATTTTCCATTATACATAGGCATACATATGCTATACGTGAATATATATATATACAGGGTGTTTCTAAAGGTCGTTTACAACGCTTGGGAGGTGATTCCTCACACGAAAACAAGCTAAAAGTCTAAGTTCCATTTTTACGACTGAGGCTTCGTTTCCGAGATAGGAGCCTCGCAAAAGGTGACAAAGTGAACGTCACACCTGACTGGGACGAATACTATAACAGATAGAGAGGCGGTTCCAAGGGAATCATAAAGGAATCGTATGTGCTCAGTCCGGAAGTCACTATGAAATGTTCACTGCACGCATGCGCAATGGAGTCCTCAAAGGAATTGGGGATTTCCAGCAAGAACAATACATGGAAAAGGTATGTAACGCAGCAAGAAGGACCGTGACAATGAGAAATGCGTTCAAGACAACACATCCCAACCTCAAACATCAAAACATGAGCACCGAACACAAAATCCGAAAAGTTGAGCACGGTTGCATACCCCAGTTACACGCGAGGAATGAACGAATCATGTCATGTGGCATACGAGAGACACATTACTCCACCAGGAGGAGGGAAAGAAAAACACAATATCAGATGATTGCGACAACGTGTATTTTTACACGTGACAACTACGTAATATCCCACCCCCCCACACACAACAAACAACAAATGCTACAATATCTTACGCACAGACAGTCTGTGTCACTGTACACCAACTGAAGATGTCACTTTCACCACACAAAGGGGGTGGGGAGCAATACCAAGAGTGTTCTCACTGAGATTTGCCGAGGGCAATAATCACAGACGGTTTTCAAAATGTCTCCCGTTTACTTCTACGCAGAGATGACAGCGACGAATCAAGGATTGTCGAGTACGAGCAAACAAGCCAGGTGTATCTGCTCCCGTCGCGGCGGCGACGTTGATGCGAGCAACGAGGTCCTCAGCTGATGTGACAGGTGTGTCGTATACGAGGGTTTTCATTTCTCCCCAGAAGAAAAAATCGAGAGGGTTGAGATCTGGCGACCTCGGTGGCCAAGGCACAGGCTCATCCCTACCAATGAACCTATTGCGAAACACGTCATGCAGGAAATGTCGTACATTACAATCGAAATGAGCTGGGGCACCATCCTGTTGGTACCACATTTCTTGCCGCAGTGCCAAAGGTACGGTCTCCAACAGTACAGGCAGAACCTCACTAAGAAATGCATGATACGTGCAACCATTCAGGTGAACAGGGAGAATGTATGGTCCAATTAAATGATCATGTACTATCCCGCACCACACATTCACTGAAAACCTGTGCTGGTGATGGGCCACAAAAAGTGCATGTGGGTTGTCAAAGTCCCATACATGACTGTTTCTACTATTGAAGACATCCATCCTGGTGAAAATGGCTTCATCTGTCCACAATACGTTTGCCCCGAAGTGAGGGTTTGTGTCCAGCTGATGCAACAACCATTGGCAAAACTCCATACGAGGGCGAAAGTCACGAGGTAACAGTTCTTGTACTTTCTGCAGTTTAAAAGGGTGCATTCCTTCCTCTGACAACACTCGCCAAACATTCACATGAGACGTGTTTCGTGCCCGAGCGAGCACTCGCGTACTGGTGCCAGGATGTTCTGCGACCGCTGTTAACACATCTTCTGCAAACTGATGTGTGCGTACACTTCGGGGTCTTCCAACTTCTTGCTGCGGTGGTAACACTGACCCTGTTTCACGCAGTCGACTGTCCACTACCTGAAAGAAGGTGTGAGACGGTAAACGTCTATGTGGAAAGCATTCTCCATAAAAACGCCTTGCCTCACAGCTATTACCACGTGCCTCCTCATACATGAGATGCATGTCTGCTAGCTGCTGGGTCGTATACGCAGCCATCTGTGTAATAGGGAGCTGGAACTGCAAAGTATTGTTTTTGTTTAACACTGGCACACTGCACAAATTGGCCGTATCACCGTACGAACACCACAGACCAAGTGTTGCGTTACTTGACTTGCCCACTCTTCCACGTCAACTTCTTTCAATACAACATACTAGTACTCTTCAATGCGTATGACAACCTAGAGTGAACTGCTGATCATATCCCAGCACCTGCAACACGACTGGAACGACTGCCGGAGAGAACCAACCCTTCGAGCTCCTCTCGCGGGAACAGCAGTCATGAAGGTCAAACGTAGACTACGAGAGCCAGACTTGCCTGTGCAGCGCTTCCAAAACTGGTCTCTTTTACGTCACAATGATCGCGTGCGAACACTTTTGGTATTGCTCCCCACCCCGTTTGTGTGGTGAAAGTGACATCTTCAGTTGGTGTACAGTGACACGGACTGTCTGTGCGTAAGATATTGCAGCATTTGTTGTTTCTTGTGTGTGTGGGGGGGGGGGATATTACGTAGTTGTCGCGTGTAAAAATACACGTTGTCGCAATCATCTGATATTGTGTTTTTCTTTCCCTCCTCCTGGTGGAGTAATGTGTCTCTCGTATGCCACATGACATGATTCGTTCATTCCTCGCGTGTAACTGGGGTATGCAACCGTGCTCAACTTTTCGGATTTTGTGTTCGGTGCTCATGTTTAGATGTTTGAGGTCGGGATGTGTTGTCTTGAACGCATTTCTCATTGTCACGGTCCTTCTTGCTTCGTTACATACCTTTTCCATGTATTGTTCTTGCTGGAAATCCCCAATTCCTTTGAGGACTCCATTGCGCATGCGTGCAGTGAACATTTCATAGTGACTTCCGGACTGAGCACATACGATTCCTTTATGATTCCCTTGGAACCGCCTCTCTATCTGTGATAGTATTCATCCCAGTTAGGTGTGACGATCACTTTGTCACCTTTTGCGAGGCTCCTATCTCGGAAACGAAGCCTCAGTCGTAAAAATGGAACTTAGACTTTTAGCTTGTTTTCGTGTGAGGAATCACCTCCCAAGCGTTGTAAACGACCTTTAGAAACACCCTGTATATATAAATAGGCTATATACAGGGTGATTCTAAAGGTATAGTACAAACGAAAACCACAGATACCTCCCATGAAATAGAGACGAAATTTCCCCTTCCACTTTGCCGAGAGATGCCTCCGTGAGGAGCTAGACAACGCCGAAAACGTGTGAAAATGAACTTCACACCTCTGTACAGCCAGTACCAGTGAAGATAGAAAGGCGGAACAAACGAAGTCAAAAGGAACACCAAAGTCGCCCATCCGAAAAACACTAGGCGGCAGCTGCGCAACGCATGCGCATGGGGTTCCACAAAGGAAATAGGAGTGTCCCGCAAGGGAAAGGGTAGCGATCGACAACGGTAGGGAGAAAAGAAGCTATAAAGCATGAAGTAACAATTGCACAGCGGGAAACAAACACCATGACTGATGCAGTGCAGTCGAGAAAAGTAGTGCGGGGTTGCAGAACCACGGGAGGACGACGTAGGATGTAAAAACACACCGAGAATGCAAGCAAAGTGGTCCGAGACACTCGACAGGCAACAGACGCGTACATGGTTCGGGGCAGAATTGGCGGCGCTGGCGGTGCAGCGCGTGGGGAGTCCCCAAACACAGTGGGGAGACACCGCAGCAAGAACAAAGCACGGTGCAACAAAAGAGAAAGAGGACCGGACGGGGAATGGTACCTGCCAAGGAGACAACAAATGCGGGTGAGGGATTCCCCGTAGCAGCACCGAGGGGATGTCACACAGAGGTCGTGCGCCAGCAGGACAAACACAGCCACTACGGGCACAGGAGGTTATTGCTAATGAAAGGTGCACGTACAGATAGGACCACGTACCCCGTACTGACGTTGTAACAAACGTCGTGATGGGGCCCAATCAGCCTCTTAGAAATGAAGCCGGAGGCACATCGCTGGGTGGTAGCGGGCGAAAGGCTGCTGGAGTGTCGTACGGACCCCACCACTCAGTACGGTGGACGACACTAATGGACGAGGTCGGAATGTTTCCATCCCGATCACCAGGTCCACCGTTCCCAGACCTGACGCGGCTGCTTGCTTCCGAGCGCAACCCCAGCCGAACAACTCGAGTTACTCCTCGGCCGCAGCCTTCCGCTCCGAAACCAAGCGTGGCCTCACACCACCGCAGCCGCACACTGCCGCGTGGGTGTGAGACCGGGCCGAGCTAGGCTGGACAGATAAACTGCGTGGGACAATCGTGTAATGAAGCTACGTGGGGGTATGCACGTCTGTTCAACTGCTGGGTTACCCCACATTGGTGTACACAAACACCACACGATCGTACGTAGTGCTCCCCGTCGGCTCGAGCAAGACGGACGAAGTACGTGTTGTGGGTGAATGGGGCAAGAATGAAGGACGCTACATGTGTTCCACGATGACAAGGCCCCAGAGTACATGGCCCCACCTGACGGCAGTGGTCAGGTAGTGAAGAGCACAGGCACGGGTGGCTCAGGAACGTCAGCTGATTGTACCACAGCGCCGTGCGGACGTGTGGGCTGATTGGAAGTGCAGCGTCAGGGAGCGTGTCAGTGAAAGAGCCGGTGCGGTTGTGGTGTGCTTGACGTACGACAATTGAGTACGTTGTTTCGAAGCCGTTGTGACCAGTGTGTGTGTGTGTGCCACCTGTGCACTGCAGTACAGTAGTCCATAATTGGCACTATCCTCACCGTACCATGGAACGCTACACATTTGTAGAACTGAGGGACATGCATTTTGTCTACGGCCTTGCAGATGGCAATGGCCGAGCAGCTGCACGCCTTTATCGCGGACGGTATCCGGAGAGGCGACAACCCGACAGCAGGTTGTTTTCGAACGTGCACCGTAACCTTGGTGAATCGGGTGTGTTACGTGCAGGCCATCATGTCGGTCACCCAAGGTAGCATTGCACGTGC
Source organism: Lepisma saccharinum (assembly GCF_977018435.1). Taxonomy (NCBI): domain Eukaryota; kingdom Metazoa; phylum Arthropoda; class Insecta; order Zygentoma; family Lepismatidae; genus Lepisma; species Lepisma saccharinum. The sequence goes on along the minus strand of NC_139229.1, from coordinate 62,535,671 downwards.
AGTGGGAGTATCACAGTCGACAGTGTGGCGTGTCCTTCATGATGATCTGCTGTATCACTATCATCCACAGCGAGTCCACGCGTTGCAGGCTGGGGATTACCCACGACGTGTGGAATTCTGTCAACGACTGTTGCAGTTTTGTACCGACGATCCCCGTTTTTTGCGCCATGTGCTTTTCACGGACGAGGCAACATTCACCCGTGAGGGCATCTTCAATTGCCGAAACAGCCATGTGTGGGATTATGAAAATCCACATGCAGCAGTCGAGGTGCACCATCAGACCCAGTTTGCAGTGAATATCTGGACAGGTATCATCGATGAACAGATTATCGGTCCATACCTGCTGCCACCACGTTTAAATGGCCGCCTCTATCGCACCTTTCTTGCATCAGTCCTTCCAGAGCTGCTAGAAGATGTACCCCTCAACGTGCGACATCGTATGTGGTTTCAATTGGATGGAGCGCCTGCACATTTTGATGGCACAGTGCGAACCCTTTTGCACCGTACCTACCCACAGCGTTGGATCGGCAGAGAGGGCCCCGTACCCTGGCCCGCCCGTTCGCCTGACCTCACACCAATGGATTTCTTCTTGTGGGGCCATGTGAAAACACTCGTCTACGAGACCCCGGTGCCTGACAAGGAAACATTGGTAGCGCGGATACTTGCAGCATCGGCAGAGGTCTGTACCATGCCAGGAATTTGGATAGGGTTCGCCAGAATTTCCTGCGACGCTGCAATGCCTGCATTGAGTGTGGTGGTCGTCAATTTGAGCAACTTTTGTAACAACGTCAGTCCGGGGTACGACTACGTACTACGTACTATTCCTATCTGCAAGTGCACCTTTGCGTGGCAATAAACCTCCTGTGCCCGTAGTTGCTGTGTTTGTCCTGCTGGCGCACGACCTCTGTGTGACATCCCCTCGGTGCTGCTACGGAGAATCCCTCGTCCCGCATTTGTTGTCTCCTTGACAGGTACCATTCCCCGTCCGGTCCTCTTTCTCTTTTGTTGAACCGTGCTTTGTTCTTGCTGCGGTGTCTCCCCACTGTGTTTGGGGACTCCCCACGCGCTGCATGTGTTTGTTTCCCGCTGTGCAATTGTTACTTCATGCTTCATTGCTTCTTTTGTCCCTACCGTTGTCGATCGCTACCCTTTCCCTTCACTTGTCTTGCGGGACACTCCTATTTCCTTTGTGGAACCCCATGCGCATGCGTTGCGCAGCTGCCGCCTAGTGTTTTTCGGATGGGCGACTTTGGTGTTCCTTTTGACTTCGTTTGTTCCGCCTTTCTATCTTCACTGGTACTGGCTGTACAGAGGTGTGAAGTTCATTTTCACACGTTTTCGGCGTTGTCTAGCTCCTCACGGAGCATATATATAAATATGGAGGTGTATGTGGGGCTAAATTTTGTACCCACCCAAATGAAAAGCGTTCCTGCGCCACTGATAGGAACTCATTAGAAATAAGTGAACTTTTAAAATTAAAGTAATGCTAATGTCTGTATTCCACAGAATTCCTCTTAGCTACTTGTTAAAATTAATAGTAGTAGACTGAACCGAATATAGACGTACTCTTTTCTTGGAGTAAAGAATTGCCAGTCAGGCGCTCTTTTGAATTTCAGAGCTGCCACGAAGTTATGGACTCCGACATCCAGGATGTCAATATTTAGTCTGAGCGCCCTAGGCAGTATATCACAGAGCACTTCATATGCTTTGGAGAATCCAGAGTTCTAACCCTTTTCCTTTATGTGATTCACGAGTTTTGTTTACATGCTTTTTCGGCCCGAGCATCTCGACCGAGGTTTTTCTGTGATTTTTTGCCCAGTCCTTCCACGCAACTCCCTACACATTGCTTTTGACAGGGCCATGGATGTTATATCCCCTGATTCTTTGTTCTTTTTAGTTTTCGCCTGTCCTATCTGTTGCGGTGAATAAGTAAGGGACCGTAGGCAATTTATCCATCCGAATCAGAGGCGTGGAAGGAGGAGGGGCGTTCACATTGGGCGCCGAAGAAAAGGAAGGCGCCAATGAACAAAGGAAATAGAAAAAAAAGTTGAAATGCAAGCGTTGTTGGGCTATGAAATTAATATTTTATATTTGCAAAGAAGGAGATTAAGTAAATATTTTCTTACTTCGCTCGCAAACCAACAGTTCCTACAACAGTCATAGTTTTTTTTAAATATTTCAATGATCTTAATTACAATGTGCCGCTCTCCGTGACGTAATGGTTATCACAACGCGCTACGACGCCAGGCGTCCCGGGTTCGAATCATCAACTGGACATGGGTGTTATTTGTGGCAGAAAAGCGAAGTAAACTAAACTCAATAAATCGATTAGAATATGGTATAATATTACGTAGCGAGGAGGACGCTTAATTCTGTTCTTGCCTCAGGCCTAGAAGCTCCTAGTCTTTAGAATTGTATTTATAATATTGAAGGCAGCAGACAACGTCTCCTCTAAATGAAAATAACAATTGACAAGATCCTCCCGCTGCTTTTGCCATTAAGAAAAAATAACTTGATCTTCATTTATACCGTGCTTAAATTTCCTAAGTCCTCGTATGATTTTTTTGATAGCTCAGGTTAAACTTGACACATAAATTATGTTGTATTTTTACAAAGTTTGTTGTACATAGAGAACAACTTCATGAAATATAGATCATTAATATGAAAATACATGATTGTTATAAAATCAGAAGACAAATTCATAATTATAGAAGAAACTCGTGACTGTACGTGTTGACGTCATGTTCATCGTCGTCCCGTAAAGAAGAGAGGGGGAAATAAAAAAAACGAGAGAGAGAGAATGAGTAACTGGGGAGACAAAGATAGAAAATAAAAGCGAATTACAGAGAGAAAGAGAAAAGAAAGTGTAAATGAAAGCAGAGGCAGGGGAACAGAAATCACAGCGAGTGAGTGTGAAATAGAGAGAGAGAGAAGAAAGGCAAGACACATGAATAGAGAGAGAGAAGGAAAGAAAGGAAAATATAAAGCGAATGAATGGCAGAGTGTGAAGGAAAGTAAGGAAATAGAAGAGATATAGAGAGTAGAGAAGAAAAGAACACAGAGAATGGAATGGAAAGTGTAGTAATAGGAATAATTAAGAAAAGAGGAAACCAGAAATAAGAAGAATCCTGCCTCCGTGGCGTAGTGCGAAGCCAGAGATCCCAAGTTCGAGCCCTGGTCAAGACATGGGATGTATCATCATGTTTGTTCCATAATTCATCCTCGTCGTTGCGATTAACCAAGGACCTGAAATATACAAAATAGAAATAGAAAAGAAATATATTTCAAAACACAAGAGGCGAATATCTAGAAAGGAAACGGAACAGGGGGAAAGAAAAATCAGGGTTGTTAAAGTGGGATCCGAAACACCATGTGCCCCCACCGAGAACCCGGGACCCCGTGATTACAAAGCGACGACGCTACCACTGCCCCATCGGGGAGGCCATCTTGAGAGATAGAAAATTAAGCAGCGACTGGACATTATTCACTGAAAATTTGTCACTCAATGCCGATTGGATGGATTTGGACTACTACGATCACTGTATTCCTTGTACGTATACCCTGCGTGGCGGAATTGGGGCTACTGGACCTAAGGGCAAACTCCACCTCCTGAGTTTTTGGGTCCCTTTGAAGTAAAATAACGGGCGTGAACAATGCGGGAAATTTATCTCAGATCGTATTTTAATCTCATACTGAGACTTGGAGGCCACCTTGAAAATATTTGCTGAGAAGTTACATTTAAAATATCATGTAATATTACTGGTGGAAAAAAAAAGATAATGAATTACCAAGTTTGTTTGTTTATGTATTTGGTAACAAAGGCTTCTGAGGCAACTACTCGATTCACAACTGTACTACACTAACTACACTACGTTTAAAAAACTACGTAGCTATAGAGGTAACTTATATTATGAATTTCGGAGGAGATCCATAATGTCAAGTTGCCCGGGCCCTTCTGGCTGAGACAATACGCCACTGCTTCTTATCGCAGACGTCGTCTTATAATGATATCTTGTTACTGGGAACCACATTTCTGTTTTGTAAATCCACTTTTTTTTAAAAAAATAAGCGACACTATCTGCTGAATTTCTGGGATTATATAAAATTTCAGGGACACACAGAGAGAACATAGCGGGGCCCCTACAGTTCGGGGCCCCACCGCATTGCGGGGTTTGCGGGGGCGGCCGCTACGCCACTGCCCAAAAGTCAACCTCTCTTTCACATAATCCACCCCGGTAACTGCAGTCTATCAGAATATCCGATATCCGGATATTTGAAATCAAGATAGATACAGATATCTGCGCAACTTTCAGGTTCTGTGTTACCTTTATATGAAAGAGGTTCAAATAAACTAGGGTTTTGTACCCGGGGTTGCACCTAGCATAAGAATTTTGTACCGCCTCGCTTCAAATTCTCTGGGGGTACGCCTTGAATCTGAGTTTTGTTTTTAAGTGCACTTTATAGGGACTGGACCTACAGTTTAAAGTGGGACCCGAACCGCTAGATGCCTCCACTGGGGTATCGAACCTGGGATCCCTTGATTAGAAGGCGACGACGTTATCACTACGCCATTGGGTACACTTGCCTGTTGACAACAGGCCTTAGGTAAGTATGGGACTATCCATGTTTTTTTTCTCGAAATATAGTCAGTCACCCCAATAATAAAATGAAACAAGGTTTCCCATGCGCAGCCCACTGATGACAGAGAGAGAGGGCCGGGATCACCAACTACAAGGAATAGAACCCGTGATCCCCAACCGACCACTCCATCCCATCTCAAATGGGCCTCCCCGATGGCGCAGTGGTAGCGTCGTCGCATTGTAATCAAGAGGTCCCGGGTTCGATACACGGTTGAGGCACATAGTAGTTCGGTTCCCACTTTAAATTATAGGTCCAGTCCCGATTAACCTTTCTGTGCATAAAGTGGACTTAAAACAACAAACCATCTCTACAGGATGTTCCAACATGCCACTTTTTTTGCGTACCGTATGAATTGGCAGTTATGGTATGCAGTAGTTGCCACGTTTCGAACGATGTCGAAAACTCGAGAGGAAAGATAACAAAAAACGAAGTTGCAAACGAGTGTTACTGGAATTGGATTGCTGGATGGAAATTTTTTTCTGCTGCTTTTATCAGTCGACCTTGTTGAAAAAATTGTTCGAGGGGAGAGAGAAGGGAAGAAAAACAAGATGTGTCCGCGAAGCCACAATCAATAAAAGGGTTAAGGGGACTGCATGGTTAGAATGTAGAGAAATGCACCACCAAACACAGCTTCCCTCTTGTATCGCCTCGTGTAACAGCTAGCAGATGGCCCGGCCCGACTGACTAACATGTATTCTTAATACGACATTATCCATCCTTTCTTCTATTAAACACTTCAACACACGTGCGCGCACGACTTCCACGTTTATGTTCATTTCTCGGCTTGAGATAAACAATGTTTTTTTCCTTTTTTGTCTCCATATGCAGTGCTAGCATTCAAGATCATGGTCGCCGAAAGAGATAACTTTGTTACTGGACCCATTAGTTCGTTATTCCTAAACAACTCAATTAGGGATCTCAGGTTATAAACAATGTTTTTTCCCCTTATAAATAAAATATAAACAATTAAAAATTAATTATTACTACAATTAAGCCAATTAAACTTACTCGTCTACTGCGGCAGCTGGAATTTGCATTAAACTAAAACAAATTTATACACTCCGAACCATTAAACATTAACCATAGCCGGCCGGGAGCAGCGGAATATTTTATCTGTCTTTATTAAATACGTATGTGAAGTTTAACTAAATAAATGTAAGGCCGGCCCCCATGGCGCAGTGGTTAGAACATCGCGCTACGACGCCAGGGGTCCCGGGTTCGAATCTCGGCCTGGAAATGGATGTTTGTGAGTGTCCATTCAACAATTTCATCATATCATCACCCATCCACATCTTCGCAAATTAGCCAAAAGCGGCATAAGAAGCGAAGTAAAATAAATCAAATCAATCAATAAAGAAATTTAAACCAGAATAAAACTTTAATTTAAATTAAAAAGAGTGGTACAATTTATTACAAATGGATTATATTAAACTGAATTATAATTGTAAACAATATCAAGAAAATCACCCCCCCCTTAATAATCTATCACATGCGATGTTGTACATCAAATACCAATTAACTTTTGAGGCTTCTCTGAAAATATGCTCAAGAAACTGATAACGATTTGTGACTTGCTTCATTTTTTGTTTTGACCACAACAAGGAGATGTACAGGAAATTAAACGCAGCTTCTCTTTCAGATCACGATGGCTAGCTGTTGTATGCAATGATATCCGTCTCACGTCAGTATCTAATCTTCTACATTCAATATGAAATGGTTTTAATAAGTCATAGCGTGAGATCACACCACGAAAGCAAATAGTATTTCCGGTTGAAAATAAGTTTTTAAAAGAGGACGCGGAAGGAGGAGCGAAAGAAAATTAAGAGGTGCGCAAGCACACCTACGCACCACCCTGCACAGAGGGCGCCACTTTTGAAATACAACAAAGTGAGACTATACGACGTTGAAATTTACACTTGGCAGAGGTACATTCTGGTAACACACTCCTGGAATTCGCTGTCTCCCAAAGTAGTGGTAATCCTCCCAGATGGCGCAGTGGTAGCGTAGTCGCCTTGTAATCAAGGTGTCCCGGGTTCGATACCCGGTGAAGGGGCAAGTGGTTCGGATCCTACCTTAAACTGTAGGTCCAGTCCCGATTAGCCTTACTGTGCATAAAGTGGACTTAAAACACCAAATCAATCAATCAATCGAAGTAGTGGTAAGAGTATGATCTTTAAGATGTTCTTCAGACACTAAGGCATAACTGAAATTAACTTAAATATGCTAATTCTTTTTAAAAACCAGAAATACAAACTATGAATATCTAAATATAGATTTTGTAAAGAGTTTTTATTTGCTCATTTCAAAATTTGTAGGATGTAAATATCACAAACCATGGAATGAGAAAAAAATATCGGAAGGACGCACATAAAATGTTCGTGCTTGGTAGTGGGGGGTGCTAACCACAATCCTGTGTAGGGTGGCAAAATACAAGGGTTGGATAAAAAGTAATGGCAACACTGGTATAATTGGTACTTGACTGTATTGGCAGAGGAGCACGTGTTACATTCCTTCAAAGTAATCGCCCCTCATCTCTACGACCTTCTGTCACACGTATGGAAGGCGTCGTATACCGTCAGCGCGTCCATCTCTGTCGATGTTCCGCAGTGACCGCCCTATAGCACGTATGATGGCTTCGTGCGTGTCGTAGTGCTTCCCGCCCAGTGGTTCCTTCATTTTGACGAAACGGTCGTAATCACACGGTCTCATACCGGTGAATACGGCGGATGTTCCAGTACCTCCCACTACCAGTTATGCAGGAGCGCCGTCACATTGTTCGCAGTGTGACACCTTGCATTGTCAAGCAGGATGATGGGACACCGTGCCGTCGCTTCCTTCTTAATGCGAGACGAAGGTGGTGTTGCAAGAAGGTGCAGAAGTAGGCTGCGTTGACCGTCTGCCTGAGAGACGTTGTTCTTCTTGCCTAAACATATTGTTAGGGCGCTTGCACTCTCGTCCTCTGCTTCAGAGCACTGCTGTTTTTGACAGAATAACATACAATCGCTCCCACTCACTATACGTACTTCCTCGTCTGACATTCCTTTATCAGCCACGAAACGCTTGTGGCGCTGTGACTCACCCCTTTCACGGGACAGCAGTGTTGCCATTACTTTTTATCCAACCCTTGTAGCTAGCTACGGGACTTTACATGTATCGGTTCCCCGGGTCAACAAACCTGTTATAGATATTATCATTGGTCGATTCTTTGTTTTTCAAGAACATTTCCTGTGCCAATAACAGATAAGTCCAAAAAGTGCATCTAACGTCGTTAGCCCCGAATGGTTCAGGTTACGTAAGCTGAATATAGGCCATGCAGTACGATTTGAATGGAATAATGAGGAAATCACGAAATAGAAGAAGAAAAAAAAACAATGACGTCAAACGAAATATCGTTCCACTATCCTTGCTTATTAAATAACGAGTTCAAAGGGTTCATTTTCGAATATCACTTCACGAGAGAGCTTTGAAATAGCTTCCTTACCCTCCTCTAGCTTACAAAGGTTTCCTAGATATCTGACATTTGTTGTTGAAATTTCCCTACCAAATGCCTGAGTCTCAATCGTTAGCGTGACATTCAACTAAGAAGTGTTTGGGTAAAGCTTTAATTTTGTTATGGTCACTCCATTATTTGCCGCAAGATGTCTATACCTTTATATTTTCATACTTATTTATTTATTCTTATGTACAGTAAAGTCATAAATTATATCTTTCGGTAAGAAGAAGAAGAAAAATAAACTGGAAAAGATACATCCTATTGCACATATTTTATTCCCAACAAGGAATTTTATGTTGATTGCACGCATACTCACGCAGACACATAGTTGGAAAATTATATACTTCATCACGACAAGAAAGAAAAATTCCAGATCAACTAACTACACCTCTTAGACTAATCTCCATTGGAAGACATTTTATGGCGTATCTTTAATTGAAATACATTGAAGCTTTTGTCGTTTTAAAGCTTATAAATTGGGCTAAAGTTTTATTTCAAACATTTTCCTGCCACTTAATTGATTCAAAATTTATAAAACTTTGAAAATGTACGTACTAGAGAAATTAGTTTTTGAAGATTATTTTTTAATTACGGCCTAACCACTGACATTAGTGAAAAATAAAAAACAACCTTTTTTTAACTTTTTCCACTGTTTCCATATTTCCATATTTGTCTCTCCTTCTCCATCGTTTGCCACTTCTATCACTTCCTTTGATGTTACGTTCTTCACCTACCTATGTCTCAGAACACGCGTACCAGAATGATGTGGACAAACGTTTACCCAGGTGGCGCACCGTTCGCCCTCTGCTGTTTCTACCCCTCCCAATCTGAGCCAAGCTGTTCCTCCTGTTTCCTTCTTCCCTGTCACACTGATGAATTTTGCTTTCCTCCAATCGCTTACCCTTAGATTAAGTCCTTGTAGTTAAGGGGTCCCGGGTTCGATACCCGGTGGAGGCACATAGTGGTTCGGATTCCACTTTAAACTGTAGGTCCAGTCCCAATTAGCCTTACTGTGCATAAAGTGGACTTAAAACACCAACTTAACTAACTAACTAACTAACTTAGATTAAGTGAGGTCTTAGTTTTGCTGTCAGATGCAGGGTGTAACCACAGAGCGCAAAGATTGCTTGATTGAGTTGTTGTTTTAAGTCCACTTTATGCATAGAGTCCCGCATTGTAAGTGTCTAAGGGTTTGGGCTCCGACTAGGGACGCGCGCAGGTTCGAGTCTCCTGTGGGAAGCGTAACAATTTTTCTGAGATTTCGGCCTGTGTATGGGACCGATGGTCACCCACCATTAGTGTTGCCCACGGGACGAGACGGGACAGGCTTTTAAAAATTCGAGACGAGACGAGATTGACCATGTGTCATAAGACAAACGAATATTTTCGAGACGAGACAGCATTTCCACGAGACTCCACGAGACGAGACAGGCCAAAGTCTCGTCTCGTGGGCAACACTACCCACCATCGCGAGGAAATTGGGGACCTACGAATGAGTGGCGTAACACCTCACGGAAGCCTACAACAACGACTGGGCGTTCGTCACTGACAGTGGCTTCGATTAGGGGAGGCGATGGGGTATTTGCCCCTCTCCCCATTTCGCCGCTATTGCCCCCGCACTATGCTAAATCTTATCTACAAAGAGAAATATACTGTCTTTGCCTCCCCAGTTATGGCACCTTGCCCCCCCGGTTTTGGAAGTCAATCGCCGCTACTGGTCACTGACCACCCGTCACACCGTAACTGCCGACAACCTCACGGGCTGTTGCGCCACGGGTTATTATTTTAGCATAGGTAGGCTGATCGGTACTGGACCTACAGTTTAAAGTGGGATTCGAAACAGTGTGTGTCTACATTGGGCATCGAACCACGGGCCCCTTAATTACAAGGCGACGATGTTACCACTACGCCATCGGACATCAAGACAAAATATATTTCTCAGTAAAATTTTGCTCGTCGAGCATTCACGTGAACAACATAGCACCGATGCAAAAACATATCCAAGAATGATCCACAGAAAACCCATGAAACATCATCCCTGGATATTATGGATGTCTCCTGAACGGATATATGGATATCCAAGGGACATCCAATGGATGTCTTCTGGATATTCCTGGATATCTGTTTGATATCAAGATCGTTTTCTTTGTATTTTTTTATTCCTCTGTAATTTTTATATATCATTCTTTTTTCTTTCTTTTTTCAATGTTTCAATATTCCACATTCAATTTTTTTGTAAACATGGCCACGTGGAAGAAAAGGCTCCACAGCCTTAACTTCGCCATGTAAAAGAAGACGAAATAAATAAATAAATCTTGCTGTTTGAGAAGTGAGTCTAGTCTGCGCGAAAGCTTCTACGATATGTATGCAGTCCTAAGAAAATGAAAGATGATAACAGGCCTGAATTAAGGATAATGAACTTCTTGTTTCATTACAATTGACGTCCTAAGTCTGGTAGACTCCACACAGCCATATCTGATGACCTCTGCTATGTATTACGTCCACAGCACATCATATGCAAAAAGGCATGCCGTGCGGATATTCAATGATAACAGTGGAAAGTTTAATAAACTGATAATGCACTGGAGTACTTCGTTGCATGCATCTTGTCTTCGTGCGATAACATGCTTTGGAGGAAGTATTGAGGGTCCTAGTTAAAAGTAGCCGGGCTTAAAGACATTTGTCTGTGAGGCAAGTGACGGCTACATTGCACCAGTAAAATGGAGTAGTCCATAACGTGAACCGTGGTAGGTGCTCAAGGCCATCAGTACATACACTTCATTTCTTCTTATCATCCTTGGCATGTAACTGTTGTTCGGAGCCGGGCTACTTTTAACTGGGACACCCTGTATAAAACAAAAAATATATATTTTTTTAATGGTTGGTTTCTTCTTAATTTTGTTCACTATATAAGTCAGATATTAAGATATTATGTCTATAATAATAATGATTTTGTAATAGTGTGTGCCATGGGCAGGTTACACAAGGAGGGTGAAGGGTGTATTTGCATCGCTTTTGTGCTAATAATAACTCCCAAAGCTAATATTCTAATTAAACTACCCCTTGATATGATGGAATTGATGAAAGTACACTCACAAAGAACAATTTCAACATATTATCACTCATCCTCATCGTCGCGATTAGCCAAAAGTGGAATAAAGTGAAGTAAAATAAATCAAATGAATCAAGCTATGGATGTAGTTCCTAAAAATATGTTCAGATGTCAGGTATGAATAAATGGTGTTACCCTGCCCCCGTGTCAGGACAACAGTGATATTTTTCTTATTGAAATATTTATTAATATGTTAATTAATTAGGTAATTACGTGTATATTATGTGATAAGGTATCTTAATTTATTATGCATTTTTAGGTTTGTATATATTCCATGTATAAAAACCATGTAGCTCTGTTCTCTCTTCGTGTTACGAACGTTCAAAAGAAAGGCGGGCAGTTTTATCTGTTAAAGATTAAAAGTTTTGAAAGGAGGGCCGTTGGCAACAGACGCCAACAAAACGTATATAAACTCCCAGATGAGAGTGGGGGAGGTCGGCTGTTGGAACTGAGACTTGGATGGGAGAGGCTGTTTTTGCTTTGGTCAGCGAGGACCGGAGGACAGGTCTCCTGAAACGGATGCTGTAAGAGATTGGATTGCCGGGCAAGCTAGTGCCTTGGTGTCCAGTTTACAGGTGAAAGGGTAGTTTGTACTGGATGTTATTTTGAAGTAATTACGGTGCGCCGGGCAGCCTAGTGCCTTGTCACCGTGGAGGTTGAGAAATGTACACGTCGGGCGGCTAGCGCCTGTTAAGACGTTTCTTGGAGTAACGCGAGTCTACCTTGTGACAAGCGTACTCCCGATGTAATTCATGAAATGTAAAGCATCCAGGTACAAACAATATAGATTTCCAACTTCAAAATTAGAGTTTTGGCCCGATAATTAGAGAAATGAACGTTCGGATACGACTTGTATATACTTCAAATTTTACGTTAATTAAACTATAGAAAATTTCCAAAATTTCCGTTTTTAATTTCACAGGTGCTGGACAAGGTAATTCATCCCCCTATAGCAATAAGGTTTCGGAAAGGTTATCCGTTGTCTCTTGTAGTTAATAATATAATTATGTTGACTTGTAGCAAACCACGTGCATTGTCGTACAAAGAAAGATACCCCTAGACAAATCTGAGCCGAGTACGAAGTGCACAGAACCTCGATTGCGGAGGTAAAGTTTGGGGGCTCTGTCCGCGAGTAACAATGGACAGAATTCTAGTAAAAGATTATTGTTATAACTTTATCACTCTTATTCCTTACAGAGAAAATGAACAAATTTGGATTCTAAAGTCTGTATGAAAATACGTACGTTATTTAGGGATAACATCTCACATTTGACAAACAGTTCTCTTTTAATAACCACTATATTTTTATATTATAAAGCTGGAAAAGGACTTGCATTTTCTCATTAACGAGGTGAATCATTCCTTCCTTCATATTTACGTTGCATTAGTACGTACAGTACGCTGCAAAAACATTATCCATTACTCACTATATTTTACGCCAATAAGAAGTTCATGTAAGAGAAAAGGAATGACAATGGATATGGCCAAAGTGCCTGGTAATATTTATGCATCGCACTGTACGCGATGGTCAAACTTAAAGTATGGAGACACAAAGAGTCCAAAACAGGCAAATGCGATACAAGAATGGCTTACTTTGCGCCTTCGAAATATTCATATTTTTCTTACGTTACTAGTTATGTGAACATATTGTTTTAGAAAAGGGAAATACAAAACAATTATCCTTGCAACGTTCCTCAACTGACCGCTCAAAAAATTTGTTTTCCTGCTTCGGAATAAAGAAGACAAAATTATTTATTTCAAATTCGTGAAAGATATTTTAAACGGAAAACTGGATGTTTCAGACCCCACCTATATTGACGCAATTCATGTATCAAAGTATTGTGAATAGGCCCAAAAAAAAGTTAGGGGGCAGATGGGGGTGGGGATGAGGGGGTGTAAGGAGGAAGACTCAAATTCCATATTTGTACAGATCTGACTAAAAGTACATTCACTTACTTTCTCCTGTTTGACCTCCTTGCACGTACTTGAAACAATGAACGCAACTTGGGATCTAACTTTGGAAGCCGGGTGGGGGTGGGCAGATCGAACTTGGTGCTTAACTTTGGGGGACAGAATTGAAAAGTTTTCCATCTCATAAAAATAGCGTCCAGGATTGCTTGCTAAGAGAAACTGTCATATTTGCGAAATCATAAATATTGCTCTCTATTACTTTGCACCTCAAGTACCACGAAGTTGACAAAAGTACCCGTAACTTTTAATAAAACTGAAAACCCGCTAAGTTTAACTAAAACATTATCAAATCAAGGTTGGATAATAAACCTTTTTCGAGCAGGCCTCATCTTCAGGAAGCTATCAACTCGGGGCAAGCCCCGGCACCTAACGACCTGTTGGGTGAGATGAGTCAAGGCAAATGGATAATAAACCTTATCCTACTCCCCCCCAAAATAGGCAATAGTTAGGCTGGAGAGTTCAAATGAACTAACCGATCTCCAACTTCTATAATGCACTTCTCATGTATTAATTGACACAATTACGTGAAATTTTGGTTTCTTTGAAACGATCTTAATTGGTGCATTGTTAGTGTACTAAACGCAAGAAAGTACACTTTAATACATTTTATTGCATATTTTGATGTACTTTAAAGTCGCAATAGGGTCAACATATTTGTGTCAATCGATGTATCTTGGGTTCTGGGTGTGCGCGCCCTCTAACGGTCACTGTCCAAATACAAATCAAGGAAATTTCACGTGAAAATTTTGAAAAATCATGTTTGGAAAATACTTATTTGCTTTGTAGCTACAAGGAAAGGTATTGTATGCATTTTGGATATACTTTTTTAATATTAATTGTATACATTGGGATGAAGGGGAACAAATGGGTAATTCGTATTATTATTAATATTAACTCCCTAGCTTACCTGAAAAGGGGGGGGCTCACAGGCCCACACATTTTTTCATTATTAAAATTCAGGAAAGAATTTTGTTACTGAATCACTGCTTCCCTTGTTTATAGGCTAATTGCAGTTATTTATTAGTTATAATAATTATAAAAAAATACCATTATTAATTGCATGAGTGTCACACACATATTTTATGATTCATCAAAGCTCGCAAAAAACATATTAATTTTTCTCGATGCCTTTTTGTTTATATAGGTGTAGTTATATATTAATAATAAATACAAAAATTACCATAATTACCACAATGGCGTAAGTGTTTCGAATAAGACGCATCCAAACGAGGTGCCTGATAGGCCCACTAAGTGAATTTTGCCTCTTATGTTATTATGAACAGAAGTCATGCAGAAATATTGGGAAAACACCAGGGAAACAATGTAATTTATTTTCATTTTTTGATAAAAAATTTCCCAGTTGAAAAATCGAAAAACTAGAGGTGGTGCGCCTGAAATAAGCTAGGGTTAATAATAAATACGTGCTGAAAATATTGTGATTAGATCGTAGGTTTTTCTTATCACTCTAAATAAGAAAGCGTAAGAAGTGCGAATAGAACTCAACGCATCAGAAAACTTGCTATTCATGTTGCTGGGAAAGAAACGGTAGCTTGACAATTTGTCACGTGACGCTTACGCAACGCTCATCAATGCAGAATGATTCTGCTGTCTTGATTATCGCTGTGTAAGGGACTGGCTGATGACGAAGCAACATCCATTGATGAAGCAAATGACATGTGAGTGTGAGTGTTACGGTACTTTCACCATATGTATACAATGGGATTCAATTCGTAGGCGCGCGAGCGAACAATGCATGTAGGTTTTAACTTAGTAGGAGCAGATGGGGGACTCGTTATTCACCATGTAGTATAACATAAACTCTTAAGGATATCATGTTATGTGGAGACTTTTTGAATTCGCTTTTCTTTCTGCTAAAATTTACTGTTTTCGATTGAATGATTTGCTTTATTTCACTTCGCTTTTGTGCCACTTTTGGCTAATTTGCGAAGATGGGGATGAGTGGTGATATGATGAAATTGATGAATGGACACTCAGAAACATCCATGCCCATGCCGGGATTCGAACCCGGCGTCGTAGCGCGATGTGCTAACCATTCCGCCACGGGGGCCGGCAGCTGTTTTCGAGAGGAAACGGTGGAAAGTGGTGAAAAAATGTGGTCGTTAAAATGTTGACTGGTTATTTTGAAAGTTTCATTCAAGGAAATAAAATGCTTCCCAACCTTTGGTTTTTTGTTATTTAGCGACGCTTTACTGCATCTGTTGGCTAATGGCGACGATGAGGATGAGTGATGAAGTTGGTGAAAGGGGCTTACAAAGAAAAACCCATACCCAAGCCGGGATTCGAATCCAGGACCCCTGTGGATAACTAATGATATCTAGTTCATCACGGAGGTCGGATCTTTACAGTGTGTCCAAAAAATAGTGTTTACACTATTTAACCCTAGAACACTGGTGTACGTAAAATTTACGTGTGGTGTGTGCCCTTAATTCCATTCCCTATGTTCCACCTCTCACCTATAGTGGAACCACAAGCAAAAAAACCTGCGCAGAAGCACATCTCGCCGGCGAGTGCAAGAAAGGGCAGGGGGAAGCAACATTCGCGCTGGCTCACGTCAGCGTTGCCAGGCATATTGATTTCTCGGGAGAATTCCTTAATAAATTATTGCTATGGAACCTCCAACGGCCAGCTTAAAAACACGTTTCCTGCTCATCTTACTTGAACATGGAGGGGAGAGGTAGAGTGGAACTCCACTCAGCCATGAAAAGTGCTGTTTGAACTGTGAAATTATCCCAAACGCTACTCAATTGTGCTAGGACATTATTTTATTACTTTTACTACATTACTATTTTTAGATGGCTGTATTTTATCCCACCCTAAACTCTATTTCTATTTTAGTTATTTTACGTCGCTTTTGTGCCTCTACGGGTAAGTACGATAATATGTATGAATGAAAAACTGATGAAATGGATGATGTGACACAAACACAGTGAAACGTCCTTGCCTTACGAAGTAGCAACACTGACTTCGTAGCGTGGGCAAATTATGTTATACATGTATGTGTTTGTGGGGGTGTGTGTGTATTTCTAGCAGATGGGAAGGATAGGTGGCACCCTAGCATAAGCTTTGCTATCTTGAATTATTGAGGAAGACATGCTGTCTAATTCACCATTTATAATTTCACATACGTAATGCATTTTATCATTATGGTGCAGGACGCGTGCCCACCCCTATCGCTAGCTGTACACCGAACACCAGCAGAAGGCAAATTGATTTGTTATTGTTAGCATTCGACTTGAAAGATTGTGGAAAATCGCCGACAACGAAAGGCGGCGCGTTAGCTTCATCTGTGAACACAACTTTCTACCATTTCCTGTCATAAAAATTCCTCGCGATAATAGAGGCATCGCAAACCCCTTGTGTCGGTGCTGAGAAAGGGCAAATTTGAGGGTGTTTTCCACGCACCCTCTAACCGGAAAATGCGGAAGAGATGAAAGATGTTAGTCGGTTCCCTCGGGCGGTTTACTTTCTTTTGTTTGAAACATGTCCACTCCTGAAATGGAGATCTTCGGTTTATTTTCGCCAAACATAGGGTTCTGAGTTTAGCACCATTGTTATAAAAGTATCTGTGACGTTTACACAGTAAACAATGCGCGCCACTCCCCTTACCCCCCCCCCCAGTGCGCACGCCTATGCCGTCCCTCCGCCCCCCAAGACCGTCGTTCATCCGCTACTATTAGATCATCTGATTTTGTAGCAGAACTTCTGGTTTCCAAGGAACAATCTCCCGAAATTTTCAAATCTGACCTGGCAACACTGCCCCGAACACCGGTAACGGCAGGGAAGTTGCGCGAACGCTTTGCACGGAAGGTTTTTTTCCTTGTGGTCGAGCTATACATACTCCTCCACCTAGCAATGCCTCAAGTTGTCTGTCGGACATAAGGCAGCACTGTGGTAAGGTGGATTCAAGCGCTGATCGTCTTGATTTGGTTTATTATGTTGTGCACTGTACGTCAATTTTACGTAGCTGTAGTAAAACAAGAAAAAAAAATTCACGTAATTTTGACATTTGTAAATTCGATTTGGATAGCTAGATTTTGAAGAAGCATGCACTATTTTCTTGTAAGACTTTAAAATTACATTCGTTCCTTATTTACAGCGTTATGAATATTATTATTGTTTGCTTTTCATTGTTTGTACTTCTCGCCTTCATTCTTAATGTACGAACGGGCTTGTCAATCAAGACCTTCTCCAAAAATGTTCTATGTTTAATAGAACCATGTTTATACTTGGGTCGTTTGGAAATGAATTGGACTGGCAACACTGCATTGTTGCAAATAACATCTGTCAGGCGAACTTTGTTTTGCTTAACGGTCGGACATTTCACCACAAGATGGGTGGTTTCTCTTCGAAACTCCAGAGAAAAAAGGCAATCCAAGGAATGGAAACACAATGGAAGTCCACGCTCCAAAATACCTTGACCGACTCTCACTCCCAAGAAGCAAATGGGTATAGTTTTCTGGGATGAAGATGGAATTTTGCTGGTGGACTGGCTACGCACTACCAAAACTGTAAACAGCTACAGCTACTGTGAAACTCTACGAAAGCTGCGACGCAGAATTCAGCAGAGGCAGCAAAGAAAATGGGCTCTCGGGGTGATTCTTCAGCTAGCATGACAATGCATAGCCGCATACGAGCCGCCAAACACAGGAGGCATTGGCAACAATGGGATTTACGATGCTCCCACATCCTGCGTATTCATCGGATTTAGCCTCCTCGCATTATGCACTGTTCGACAAAATGAAGGACGCATTTCGTGGTCGGCACTTTTAATCTAATGAAGAACTCCAGACCGCTGTCCGTGAGTGGTGCAACTCTACTCCAAGAGAGTGGTTCTTTGCAGCCATCAGGAAACTTCCCGATAAATGGGAGCGGTGCATTCAGTCAGGGGGAGATTACTGGTAATGTGCATCTTTGTATTGCAGGCAAAATATAACAAATGTGGATTATATAACGCTTGTCATTTCCGAATGCCCTTAATACATTTTAAAATGAGGAATAAAACTCCAATATAAGGAAAATAAACAAAATAATGTTCATAAAGAATCGTCATTTTGTTTTCATGATGTAGAGCTTGTTTTAAAAATCGATTCCTTCATTACGTAATGTTTACGTAGCGCTAGTTACACTGTAATATTGGAATACGGTAGTGTTCTAGGGTTAAAATTTAATAACAGAAGCACTAATAACATCAAGTGTGGATTTCTTTTGTTGCTACATACCTTAAAGTTATACATGCTCAAAAACCACAGGTAGTCTCAATCACATGTCTCATGTCATCCACAGTCTGTGGCTTTGTGGATTACACATCGTTCTTCAGAGTTCCCCACAGGGAGAAATTCTCTATCATAATTTTCGTTTATTTATTTTTCATTGAAATTTGTTTCATATAAAATAATATTTTTACTTCTTGATTCCATTCTATAAATAAATAAACGAGTGTAGTGCATTTTATCTATTATTGAATTAAATATTTGAACATAACTTTTTCGTGGTTCTTTGTTAGAATATGATTTTAGCGATTATGTCAAAACAATCCAGGAAGTCAGGAAAAAATAAGAATAATTAGGTGCTTAATTGGAAGCACTAGGGACCTCTAAACTCGTAATAAACCATACACAAAAATTATTTATAACACTTGGATGGGCAGACCATGTGGCACGAATGGGAGAGGAAAGAAGAGTCTACAGGATTCTTGTTGGGAAACCTGATTGTAAGAGACCTGTAGGAAGGCCAAGACGAAGATGGAGGGACAACGTTGAGATGAACGTAAAGGAAATCGGTAAGGATAGAAAAGATTGGATTGATCTTGCCCAGGATAAGGGACAGATGGAAGACTTGTGTTTCTGCAGCCACAAACCTTCGGGTTTAAGAAGGCTATAGAGTGAATTAGTTAGTTACAAGAAATACTTTTTATCTGGCGCAGGGCCACTGAAACGCTGGGCCCCGGGAGAGTGGCTGAGTTGAGAATGAACCTTACCTAAACCTTCCTGTTATGATAGCTATTTCAGTGAATACTGCGTAATACCGGCTGCGTAAAGCTTAATACGCCTATTGTGTGGAACCGAACATGTAAAGGGTGAGAGGTTTGGGGGGTGGGAGAACAATAGTTTGCGATCCGGATCTTGTCCTGCGTATGTTGATAAGAAGATACATCATTATGATAATTCGACTGGTGACAATGACGCGCTGAGTTACGTCACATTATCATGGGAAGAGGGCGATGTTCGATTGTTTCTCTGCCGACAGAGACCAAATAGACTGTTACAAGAGTCTGAGCTGATGAAACTTCATTCACCTCAAGCAGTGGCGTATCAAAGGGAGGTTGGTGGGGCTATAACCCCCTTTGTCCGGTAATACTAAAAATAACGTTAAATGCAGGGGGAAAAGGCAAAAATAGGACAGAGTACTAAGAAGAAATAACACCCCCGGACAGTCAACTAGCCTCAAAAAGGTGTAAAACCGACCATTTTTAGAAATTGAGTGGGGGAAACGACTTTGAATTTGAACTGTGTTTTTTAAGTCCACTTTATGCACAATAAGACTAATCGGGACTGGACCTACAGTTTAAAGTGTGATGCGAACCACAATGTGCCTCCACCGGGTATCGAACCCGGGACCACTTGTTTACAAGGCTACATTACCACTACGTCATTGGGGAGGTCCTGAAAATGATCCTTTCAATTGTTTCATTGGTCGGTGTGGCACAGCTGGAATAGACTGGTTTCAGTTCAGGTAAAATTTATAAAGCTCGAATTTGTGCGTAGTTTTAATTACTTTAGAAATACTTTCTTTGGTACTAGGGCTGCCGACACTTGGTGGGGGTGAGTAGGGATCTTACATCGCCCTTCTGTCAAGCCAAATAACTTACATCAGAAAGTTTCGGAATCATTCATATTAGAGAAGGAAACACACACACATAGAGGGAGAACATAAGGTGAGACAATAAAAACCGTAACACTGAAAAGCCTTGTTTCCATGTTATTAAAACATTATAATGCTGACCAAGGCAAATTTTATTGTATAAAAAATACACACTAAAAACGTAACCTTTCCACCCTCTAACAGGGTCTTCTTCAGACGAAGATTCACAATATATATATATATATATATATATATATATATATATATATATATATTCACAATAAAAAATATTAAAAATGTAATATATATATATATATATATATATATTACATTTTTAATATTTTTTTATTGTGAATCTTCGTCTGAAGAAGACCCTGTTACAGGGTGGAAACGTTAAGTTTTTAGTGTGTATTTTTTATACAATAAAATTTGCCTTGGTCAGCATTATAATGTTTTAATAAAAACAGATATTTGCAGAAGAACATAGAAAGAGAAAGAAAGAGAAAGAGAGAGAGAGAGAGAGAGAGAGAGAGAGAGAGAGAGAGAGAAAGCGCAACAGACAAAAGAAAAGGATATAGAGGAAGAGAAAAATCAGATGAAAAATATAGAAACAAGGAGAGAGAAAAATTAAAAGAGAAGATAAAGAAACAGAAAGAGGAAGAGAAGAATGATAAAATAAAGAGTAAGGTTAAATCGAGACAAATTGACACAAGGAGATAGAGAAAAACCTAAGAAGAGAGAGAAAGAGAGCGAGAATAAAATGGAGAAAAGAGAAGGAATGGAAGATGAAAAGATAAAAAGATAACTTTAGATACGAGAGAGAGAAAAATATATATATATAGAGAGAGACACACACACAAGAAATAAAAGAGAGAATGAGAAATTGGTGACGAAAAGAGACCAAAGAAGAAAGAGAAAGAGAGGGAGAGAAAAGAAAAACAGAAGAAAAGATTAAGGAAAGGAAAAAGGTTGAGAAACAGAGAAAGAAAGAAAGATAAATAGAAAATGAAAAGTAAGAGGAAGAGTGAAGCAGAAATAGACGCATGAGATAATGTCAAGGGGAAAGGAAAGAGAAATAGAAGAAGAAAGAAGGGAAAAGAACCAGGAAGAAGAATTATTACAAAAAAGAGGATCCCACTTGAAAATATATATCCGACTACTGAACCCATTTAAACCAAATTCTCACCGGACGCCACTGTAAGTACGCACATTTAGTGACAAATATTTGAATTAATTCTCTATGTTTAAACTTTCAGATAAGACGCTCGATCTTATGACAGGTGCAAATATCCTCTAGAGATACATCTTTTCACAATTTTTAACCAACGCGTTGCGCTTGATAATATAAATGCACCTCTTTTCAGAAACTTATCCCTGATTTCTCCAATCGAGATGGGGAGACTGTGTACATAGTGAATTGAAAACACTATGAAACTATAATTACTCAGTGGCGTACGCGGGAATTTTATAAAGGGGGGATTAGGCGGAAAGGAGGACATTAAGCCACCTTTTTAAAGCGGCCACACCGACATTTTCCCATATTTTTCTGCAACTGGCACTATCCCTTATATACCATGCTAAAAGACCTCTCCCTGTGAGCACATCACTGAAACCATTACACAAGAGCAGTCGGTTCAACATACCATGGACAGCCTGAAATGTAACGGATTGGCGGAACGTTAAGAAGAATGAGCAACGAAGATCTACAATTTTCAGATTGTGGTATCATTGGGGCGCGTCAATTATTATCTAAATAGGCTATAGTAAAAACATTACTAACCTAATCACCCCTGTAGAATATTCTAATATGCAACGATAGTGGTATCCCTCTTTTCAATTCTCAGGTACGTATATTGCCAATGCTTACTGCATTTCTACCTAAACGAGAAATTTAAACATTTTCAAGTAAATAAAATGGAAATTGAAGGACTAGATATATTTTCAAAATTCCGTAATGGAAAGAGTTAAATAATGTGCTTGTATTTGGAAATCCAAGATGCCCTTTCTATTCTAAAACGAAAATGCATGGTCAATTACTGAAGACGAAATGGAAGAAATGAAGGGAAATATTTTTACTGAGCTACAGCTGTAAGAAATGCCCCCGGCATGAAAAATACCTGGAAGAAATACGCATAGCAGATTGCAAAGCATTTGAAATGACGGAAATTGTAAAGTAATAAGGCACCAAGCGCGCTCACTTATGTCATTTCAGACGATTGTTTTCTAAAAAATGATGTAGTTATACAGTTGTAACTTTCCGTTTCTCTATTATATCATTTATCACATATTTCAGCTATAGATTGTTGATTAACAATAAGAGTCCGGAAGCTTTTCTTCATATGTAATTTTTCCATTAAACCTGCAAAGGTACGAATAAGTTTTTTTATCTAGCACATGGAAAATGATCCATTGTTTAGATTTTCCAATATTTCCAATCCTACGCCATCTATCCATAAGAAAGATAAACCTTATCATAGAAGTTCCAGGGCTGAGTCTATATTTCAAGGCGAGAATGGATGCAGAAGAACAGCGAGCGAATATTATGTAAAGTTAGGGAAGACATCTACTGTAACATGGAACCTTCTTCAAAAGACCTATCCCACACAGCACAAAAATGTCCAAAATACATCCATTGGATATTCTTTGGATGTTCGTGTCGAAGTCCTGGATATCCAATAGATATCCAGGTATATCTAATAGACATCAATTGGATGTTCCCAGAATATCCATTTGCCGCATACGTGATATCCATGGGATATCCAGAAAACGATATGGATAACTAAATGGATATCTAATCGATGTCCAATGGATATCGATAATATCCATGGATCTGATCTGGACATTGTATGGGACGGTAACCAGGCCTTATCAAGAGGCAAAGTGTGTAATCAGAAAACCCAGTCCATCAACTACAAAGAAAGTCAAATCAATCATCAAAAATAAAAACAATGTTGATTGCATTTTTCGATGCCAGAGGTATTGTCCACCACAAATACACATGTGTATGTGCCTCAGGGACAAACAACAAACCAAACCTTTTTTGCGCCTATGTTCTGAAACGATTACGGAAGGCAATTAGGCACCGTCAGTCTACCTTCTAGGCATCGAGATATGGTTCCCAATTCATGACAATGCAAGACCACATACTGCTCTGTTGATCCAGGAATTTCCTGCTAACACCAAATGAAAACTACTCCACATCCTTCATATTGTCCTGATATGCCACCCTGTGATTTCTTCATGTTCGTTAGTCTGAAGAGAACACTGGAAAAAAAAAAAACTCAGAGCTATTCAGAAGGAATGAGCTGAAGAGAATACCCGGTTCCTTCCAAAACCTTCAATAACGTTGGCATCAGTTGCGAAAGCGACTACCTCAAAGGGAGCAAGTACAATTACTTGGTAAGGTAATTGAATATTTTACCTCTTACAGAACCAGTCCTGGAACTTTTGTGACAAATGCGGCAATTTATTATTTTAATGTTGCAGGATGAATTTAGTTATACATTTAGTTGGTCTCTCGGATGGCGTAGTGATACCTTTGTCGCCTTGTAATCAAGGGGTCCCGTGTTCGTTCACCAGTGGTTCGAATTCCACTTTAAAGCGTAGGCCCATTCCCTATTAGCCTATCTGTGCATAAAGTGGACTTAAAGCCACACTTTAAAAAATATTTAATGCTTATGATTTTAAAGTCCACTTAAGTACCAGCGTTAGCATATCTTAAAAAATATATTAAAATGAAAATTACATTCTACTAGCATTTTTCTTGCAGTGAAGAAACACATGTCACTGACTATGTGCATGCAACTGACGTGTGTTGTTTTCTGCCCAGGGGCAGGTCTTTCCTTGCATCCTCCTTGCTGTTTGATCTTAAGCTCTTCGCCTTAGCAGCGTAGGAACCATTTACTTTGATGTCTTCAATCATTTGGAACTTATTGAGTTGTGCACAGAAAGGCTAATTGGGACTGGAACTACAGTTTAAAGTGGACTCCGAACCACTATGTGACTTCACCGGGTATCGAACCCGGGACCCCTTGATTACAAGGCGATGACGAATATCAACTTATGATGATGCGTAAGATTGTAGATCCATTGCATTATTTCATAATTATATGTTCAATTTTGTAATTTTGTGGCATGCTCATCAATTTAATAAATAACTTTATTTAAGAAGAAACTGTACTCTAACGGATGCTATGAAAGAAAATCCGGGACGAAGAAGTTTCCAAATGATTGAAGACATCAAAGTAAATGGTTCCTACGCTGCTAAGGCGAAGAGCTTAAGATCAAACAGCAAGGAGGATGCAAGGAAAGACCTGCCCCTGGGCAGAAAACAATGAATAAATGAATAATAGTAATATGATTTTAATCTGCTTAACCTATTGATTAATAACGTTATTATTATTATTATTATTATTATTATTATTATCGGTTTTATTACATGCGAGATGCTCGATTATGACCCCCTCCCCGAAATATTGATACGTGTTTGTGCATCTTACACAAAGCCTAAAAGAAAGTTAAAACAAACTTTTTTGGCAAGAGGAATTGGCGCTGGTAGAAATATGCGACGTAACCCTTGAATCTGTTCCCCTTCCTCTGTTCAATACAACTGAGGAAGATCAGCTCTCTTTCCTCCTGTGACCTACTGCAATAGAACTAACTTTTCATTCTTTTTTCCCCCTTTTCATTTCGATTTCAATTGTTCTCTTTGACCCGATTCTTAGGATCCACTTTCCTCCCCCTCCCCCTCGATACCCTCATGGGGACGATGAACTCCTTACCACCCCCACGAACTTCCCCTTCCGCTTAGTGACGACCAAGTTTTCTTTTATTGAGTTAACTTCGTTCAGCCTTAACTGAGAGGTCCGGAAGTTTCCGTCGCCGATAACCTGACTCTTCGATATCGAGAACTCGTTGGAGATTTCTTCCACGGTTTTTATCCTTGCCGAACCTTCTCTTTTCCGGGAATCTGTAGAGAAATGCCGCGAATAACGGCAGAGAAGGGGGGAAAGCGAGTGGGTGCGTTGTATGCAAGCGGTTGGTAGCTGGAGCCGCATTTCCCCTCCATGCGCTCACGCCCCCAATCACGGGGTGTATGGGGTGACCCTTTCACGTAATACACCCAATTGTCAACCTCACTTCCACGTAGTACACCGTGGACTGCAGGCAAACGAGGCTCTGGCGTCTAGACCTACGATCAGTATAAATCTCGTAGGACTGTGTGTGTGTGTGTTGTCCTTTTTTGTGATGTGTACCCCTTTACAGCCTGAGCTATTAACCAAAGTAAGAATATATTAGTCATCCGACATTACTGTCATGTTATATTAAGCCCCTATAATACGGAACTGGATTTTTAGTAGGAATGCCCTAGTTGGTGCTGAACTAACTTTCTAGGTAGCAATCATGGCCGCCTGGCTGACTGCTTGACTGGATTCTGTGGAATAGCCAATCAGAGCAAAGTTTCGCCATGTGAAGATAATCTGTGAGTGTGCAAAGGAGTGCTTTTGTCTGTGCTACTTGAGCAATGTATAACGTATACAGCATGAAAGCCGCGTTGAGTTACACCATCTATGCTGAGTGCACGGTCTTTACATTTGAAACAACTAAAATATTCTTCGATACGTGTACAGTAAACGTTGTAAAGTATGTATTTAAGCAGCGCCATTGTTTTGTACCTAATAACGTTTTATACGAAACGTTATTCCTCTCGGTTGAATAGTTATCGGCTTTTAAAAATGTGAAGTGATACATTGTTTACTTCTCACGCGGCCGCCATTACAACTTCCCTCGTATGGGAACAAAAGTCTATCGACAAGTACGCTCATAAGTATCGTGTGAGGCGAAAACTAGCAAATTGATAGCAAGTCCAGCGCGAACTAGGGCGTACCTACTGAAAATCCAGTTCCGTGTGATGCGGGCTTTAATTATATTTTAGTTATGGTAAGGGGCTGGACCCCGTATAATGTCTAAGTGCTGACGCATACAAAATTTCAAATTCATTCATTCACTTCCCCTATCACGTGTTCATTGCTCGAGCCCGCTCGAGTCACTATTTGCGCAGAGACTTGTTTTCGTTCCCTTGCTCCAGAGATTCCCGGGACAGCTGTGCTTTCATCTGAGGCTGTGTCCGAAATATCAAAAAATAAAGCAGGCTTGAGGTACGGTCGTCTCGGAATTGACGTCACCAAGTGCAGTTCGAAAGCGCCGCCGCCAATTAAACGAGCAATTGAGCCTGCTGCATGCAAGACGCGAGATTGCACACTCATTCGCTTGTTGTTCACTTGTTTGAAATCATGGAAGTCGAAAGTCTAACTGTTTTTAGGATAGTTCCATTGTGTGGAAATGTAAGTATAAGAAGTTTTAAAATGCTATGTGATTTCTGTGGTGGAAGATAAGTGCTTATAAGTGTCTTCTCCTTTTTCTGTTTCCTCTTTTCCTCTGTTTTTCCTTTTTCATCTATTTCTCCTTTTTCCTTTTGTTTCTCCCTCTGTTTCTATACTTCTTTCTCATGTTTCCTCTCTTCCTCTATTTCTCTTTCTTTCTTCTTTTCCCTCTCTTTCTTTTCCTTTCTCTTATTTTTCTCTATTTCTTTATCCTGCTCCTGTTTCCTCTGTTTCTCTATTTCTTTCTTCTTCCTCCGTTTCTCTATTTCCTTCTTCTTCTATTCTCTTTATTTTTCCTATCATAATTCCTTTGTTTCTCTATTCTTCTCCTTTCCTGTTTTTCTCTTCCTGTGTTTCTTTCTTCCTTCCTCTGTTCCTCTATTCTATATCCCTTTCACCTCTTCCTCTGTTTCTTTCTTTCTTCCTCTCTTCCTCTATTTCATTCTTTTTCCTTTTCTTTCTTCCTGCTTCTGTTTTCTCCTTTTCCTGTTCCTTCTCTTCGTCGGTTTCTTACTTTCTTCCTCTAGTTCATTTTAGTTTCCTCTTCTTTTGTTTCTGTCCCTTTCTTTCTTCCTCAGTTTCTCTCCTTTTCTTTTTTTTTCTCTCTCCCCCTCTGTTTTTTTAATACTTTCTCATTATTTATTTATCTCGCGTCCTGCTATTTTGGTGGGCAACAAGGCGGTTTAAGAATATTTCAAGTGGGCTAGAACTCCCTAGCCCACCGAGCAGCGACGCCCCTAGCCGTAAATACTTTTTACTTTTACACTTGGCCCCAAGTTGTTCTATTCCGACTGAACTGTTTAACCCATCTGTGGCAGTGAACGAACGTGGGGAATGCGAGAGGCAACAGCCAGAGTGACAAAGCTTTGGATGCAGCTCGTAATGGAGTGGCGGGAATGTATATTTTACGTGGGGTCAGTTTACACTACAGTTGAAGCGCTGGGGGAGAATTTGGGAATGTGACAGTCACAGGCGCAACTCCTGATGTCAAATTGGGATGGGTTAAAACGTTGGCAGGCAGGTTGACCGTGTAACACAAACCACACACAACAGGAAAAAACAACAACAAAAAAGAACTTGATTTGGAACAACATGCGTTGACGTCATGTACATAAAAAGTGACAGTTTCGGTGAGGATTCTTACCACGTGACCCAATATTAAGCATGCACTGACGTTATACAAAGTATTGTTACTAAGTGATTGTTGCGGCTACATTCCTTACCAGTGGCTGATATAAAAGCAAGCGTTAACACTATACACAGCATTGCTACTATGTGATTCTTGTAGCCAGGATTCATACCAGTGGCCCATTGATAAGCATGCATTAACTCTATACAAAGCGTTGTTACTACTAAGTAATTGTTGCTGTCAGGATCATTACCAGTGGCGCTGTTAATAAGCATGCGATGATGCTATACAAAGCATTGTTACTAAGCAATTGTTGCAGCCACGGTTCTTACCAGTGGCCCATTTACGTATAAGCTGACTTTCTAGTTTAAAATTCCCCCCCAACATTTTCTAATACTTGAATTATTTTCTTTACCTTATTATAGAATCGACCAGTATTAAAACGTGAATTAGCTTACTCTCTCTAAGCTCTCCAACATCACGATAACTAAGCTTCTCTACATGTGCCGAATCACATTACACAATGAGCGTTGGCTCTCCAGATTTTCTGCCAGTCTTGAAAAATTAAACTATTCTTCATCCACTACAGAAAGTAAGTTAATGTAAACAAAATCCACTTCACCTGTCATATGTAGTTCCTTTTATATTTGCAGATTTGACCAGAAATATAGTGTTCGTTACTCTACAGTTTACATAACGTTGCATAGCTTCAATATAGATTCCTACACGCTGTCATTGGAACAATCTACCTATAGGGTGGCGCATATTATATCTACCAATATAAGTTGGCAACCCTGTAGGAACGCAGGTGCGCATGCGCAGAAGTTTCCCATGCTTAGGCAGCTGCAAGTCTCGCAATTAGTCTGCCATGGAACGTTGGCCGGTTCAGACACGAATCGTGGCAGGAGAGGCGTTCATCCGAACGGGTCCCATTGAGGAGACGCAGGAGACACTGCGACGAAGGCCCAATGAGGGTCGCCATCCACCAGTGCCAGAGCGTCACAACATGATACGATGGGTCAGACAATAGAGAGCCAATGGCAGCGTCCAGAAACAGAAGTTTTCAGGTCGAAGGAGGCGGATTCTCTGGCGCCCTGATGCTTCCCAGTGCAGTACCTACTGCGTCTCCTGAATGGGACCCGTTCGGATGAACGCCTCTACTGCCACGACTCGTGACTGAAACGGCCAACGTTCCATGGCAGACTAATTGAGAGACTTGCAGCTGCCTAAGCATGGGAAACTTCTGCGCATGCGCACCTGCGTTCCGACAGAGTTGCCAACTTACATTGGTAGATACAATATGCACCATCTATAGGTATGTAATTTCTCACAATAATTTATTTACATTGCATTCGTTCTTACTGTTGACAGAGAATAGTGTATTTAGTGTCTATGGACTGGTTTGATAGCAATTGATTTGACGCAAGCATGGGTAAAGGATTTGGGTTGCATTTTATGGATTTTTACCACAACATTTCTTTGGAATATATTATTCTGGTTTGAAATCCTAATTAGAGATGTGTGGAATTACTAAACCTTAAATAGAGATGTGTGGAATTACTAAACCTTAAATAAAAAATTCTCGTTCACATGTGAATTTAACCAAACTATTGTTATCCTTGATATTTAAGTAAATGTTTTACGAAATGTAACCAGGTGTTTAACACTGGAACTCCTACTTCTCTGTTAATAATATAGCTCGTATGAAGACATCGGAACAGAATATACAGTCTTCCAGGATTCATTCATTAATTAATTCATTCATACTTTATTGGTTTTAGCTGTTATACCAGCTCTACACCAAGTGTCCTAAAAATAAGTCGTGCGTGTAACATGATACTGTTACATGGAATTACAAATTTTGAATATATACAGTTTTCATATATCTACATCAATATCATGCAAAATCTAAAAAATTGATAATAAATACAATTGTTATATCTGGTGACTGTATCAAGTTACATATTTTAAATATTTACAATTTTCATGTCTATATTAACATCATGAAAAAAATCTAAAAATGATAAATACAATATTTTTACATCTGGTGACGATATTAAAGAGGATAAAGAAGTTGGGAGAGGTATTCCTTTTATTATTATTAATTTCTTGAATGAGATCTTCCTTTGAGTGGTATAAAGCGGACATTGAAATATAACATGATGAGCATCTTCCTGGTCTAGATTGCACTTGCACATAGGTCAATTAACTAAATTAATTTGATATAAATGGTGATTTAAATGTATGTGACCTGATCTCAATCCTAGTATTAAAACTAAAAACTTTCTGGGTATATTAAATGCATAAAACCACGGAGTTTTATTGTTTAAATTTAGTAGAGGAAAGGCAGCAAAACTCACATAGGTCCGTTAATCGACGCACCACTATTTCACAGCCGAGAAATCCTGACACTTTGCGGTAACAGGGTAAATCTCTTCTTTAGGCTTCCAAGATAATGTGCGACCAGTGAAACGAGCGCTGGTGATGGTTTTCTTTGTGTAGAGAGAGATTTTTGTTTTTGGGTGATTTCAATACTTTTCTTTGTCTGTGCATAACACTATATATTATTCATACTGGAAGGATGAGTAAAGTTATATAGTTTTGTCAGGTCATTGTAGATAGAATAACGATTCCAAACATGTATTTTTTTCAGTTGTGAAGATGTAGCATTTGTAAATTTTTGAGTTTATTGTTATTGATGGCGTCGTTCCCTAAACCGACATACGTCAATCATTGGGTTCCCTAAACCGTTGCGCAAGATGAAGATATCCAAGATGCTGTATGTATTTTGGTGAAGGATTTTATGCTGAAGATGCCAATGGATAATGTGCATCATGTGCAATCTTGGGCTCATGTTCAATGTGCAGGTACAGAACATGACTTACAATTAAGTCTGTGTTTTCTGTAAATGACTTGCCATTGAGGGCTAAATAGTCCAAAAAAATTGCATTTGTTTCATGATGATTAAAGGAATTGCTTTATTCGCTAATAGAAAACATTTACATATATTTGTTTGTGCTGCTTTGTAATTTAATTCCTTATTTAAACAGGTATGTCGGTTTAGGAACCCATTTCCTCAGATGCCATAAGTGTGCCTTATGTTGCTGTAATAGACATTGCTACACAGCTTATACTTGGGCATGGAATTGATGTATACATTGGTGTATTCCACTTCGGAAATTTCCTCCTCTACTCAGAGTTAAGAGTAAAAAACAAAATGATATGTCGGTTTTTGGTTACTTTCCTCTACATTTTTATATGAATGACCCATATATGTAAATTTTTGTTTAACCCATATCTCCCAATCTTGTTGGATTTTGTTTTTAACTCTTGGTATCATCATAATATATTCGTTCTGTGATCCATAATTCTTGCTTCTTTAGCATTTTTATCTGCCAGTTCATTATAATGGAACCCTGAATGTGCTCGTATATATGCAAAATGAATTGTCCTTCCCTCTGTACTTAACTCATCAGATAATCTTATTATATGATGCCTTATATAACTTTTTATATGAAGATTGTACACTGTATAAAACACTTTTAGCATCTGTAAATATTAGTCTTCCAGGAATTAGTAAATTAACAATTATACACACGTTGTAACATTTAGCCCCGTCTAGTTCGCTGTACTTTTTTGACACTAGGTGTAGTGCAGGTGTATTCCGGTAACCGGGCTGGTGCAAGGAAATGTTCAACCAAGTAGACGAATAGCAGCTGTTCAAGTTCAGAAGATTCAACAAATGACTGACTGCTGTTTTAAACGTTTGTTTGATTACTTAGCACGCACCACGTGACCATACACCACACATTACACCGCTACGGAACGTAGTGCAAACGGTGCAACCACCATGTACACTACTTGACACCAAATCAACGAAGGAAATGAGTCAATGTTGCAGCATGACTAAACACGCGAGTGCAGAAAGAGTCCAAAAGTGCAGCGAACTCGTGCACAAGACAAAGTTGATGTATAGGGAGTCTACAAAGGTTGCTTACAACTTCGCACCTCAATAAAGATAATTGTAATTGACATAGAAACTCATGCTGTCGTTCATGATGCACCAACTCTAGTGTTGCCCACGGGACGAGACGGGACAGGCTTTTAAAAATTCGAGACGAGACGAGATTGACCATGTGTCATAAGACAAACGAATATTTTCGAGACGAGACAGCATTTCCACGAGACTCCACGAGACGAGACAGGACAAAGTCTCGTCGTAGGCAACACTAACCAACTCAAACAGATTTCGTCTCAGATTGTTTGAGCAAGACGTTGCACTACCACACATCTGAACACTTCTCCAGCACCTTGGATTGCTACAGGTGGTTCAATTACCTACCCACATCACCTCCTTGGGCATTTTGTGTGGTTATGTTACGGACAAAGTGTACCAAACTCCGTGATTAATCTTGATGATTTAAAGTCCAGAAAAAAAGAATTTCATGGCCGCTGTAGACATGGACATACTACAGTTGTAATACCGTTTTGATGTTGTACACGCAACTACATATGCACATGTCATGTCGAAATGGACTGACACACAAGAAAGAGTTGGTGCTTCGCATGCTTCCATATATCCATTACAATTCTTGTTATTGAAGTGTGAAATTGTAAACAAACATTATGGACACCCTGTATTTTCATTTCCAACATTCGTGTCATCAAAGTTTGGTTTACTAAAAGATCTTTGAATCACCCCGTATAAAATTCCCACAGCATGACATTAATTCTAGTCACATATATTCTCCCATTCTCGACTTGTAATTCTTCTCTTTCAATAAATAAAAAGCAGATATGAATAGCAACTGTATGCTTCATCACAACATAAATGTCCCACGGCTTATATATATATCTGAATTTAAATAACAGCATCTCTTATAAAAATATTCACTTTTAATTTCCAACAACAAACTCCTAATTATTTCTTCTATTCATTCCTTTCTCGTGCACAGAGATCGTTAATTAATTAAAAAGTGGTAGGACTCCGTAACATGTTTGCAATTTTTCATCAAGGTCTTGAAGAATATAATAGCCTGTCTGAAAGAAAATAGAAAATGAAAAAAAAATCAAGGAGGAAGTTTCTATAAAATACTTGACCTAGAATGGGGAAAAAGTATTTGAAAATTGTTCTCCTCCTAAGTCTGTGGGGAGAGAAGGTTGATTTTTTTTGGGGGGGGGATTTTATTGTGTGGAGAAGAAAGAAAAATCAAAAATATTCGTAACAGAAATATTTGCTCATTACAGAACTCCTTGCATTTCGTCTTCGTTAAATGAAAAGATGTGATTAGTAAGAACACGGAATGACTGTTCATCACGTTCCATATAATTTTTTCATGAGATAAATAAAACGAGTTTCCAGCTGCAAGGGGGGCCATATAAGGGG
Organism: Lepisma saccharinum; assembly: GCF_977018435.1. Taxonomy (NCBI): domain Eukaryota; kingdom Metazoa; phylum Arthropoda; class Insecta; order Zygentoma; family Lepismatidae; genus Lepisma; species Lepisma saccharinum. Next base: position 62,502,674 of record NC_139229.1, on the reverse strand, counting down.
GTAGGGGGGACTTGCCCGCTGAGATATCTGGAAAAAAAATCATTTAATTTGAATAGTGAAATTGTAGCGTGAAAACATGGATGATGGATGCCATGGTAGACAGCAGATTAAGTCTTCTCTGTCTGATAGCTGTGCATCGTTAAAAAGTTCGAAAAGGCCAAAAAACTGTTCATCAACAAAGTGATACATGTATATTGATTGATTGATTGATTTGTTGTTTTAAGTCCACTTTATGCACAGTAAGGCTAATCGGGACTGGACCTACAGTTTAAAGTGGGATCTGAACCACTTCTGCCTTCACCGGGTACATCTATATGGAAAGGAAGCAAGTCGAATCCAGTTTCCATTTAAATGGCGGACTCAGTCTGAACTTAACAACAACGCAACGGCGCTTTCAATTCAATTTTAATTTTATGATGATTTGTAAAACATCAATAGTAACGAAAGGTAGGTAAACTATGTGTTTTCATAAAGGAAAAGACATGAAATCTTACTCTGCCCTCCAGGAGAGAGGATAATCCCCCCCACTACACACCCACACACATGGACGTCCGCAAGATTTTTTCCAGGGAGGGGCAAGCAAGGTATTTTTTTTCCAGGGGGAGGGCAAAGGAGGCATATTTTTCCCCATAATAGTGATGCCCACTCAAAAAAACACTATTTTAGTCTGAAATTTTCATGTTTCTTCAAAGAATTTATAATAATTAACATAAATTACTGTGACTAAAATGAAATTATGTGCGAAATATATAATTTTTAGGTGGATATTAATTTTCCAGGGAAGGGGGCGTGTCCCCCCTTGCCTCCTTCCGGACGGCTATGCACACACGTACACACAGCTTTTTTTTCTGAGAAGAAAGGTTCTGGTACTCTTCAAGTTAGATTCCAATTCTGGTTAGTTGTTGTGTTCATATAAGAGCTATTCAAACTATTGAAGTACCGTATGTTCATAAATTATTGTGAATCCTAGAGTTACACATACACAGTGGCGGCAATTGAGTTCCAAAACTAGGGGGTAAGATGAAAAAAGTGGGGGGCAAGGACAGTTTACTTTTCCTTTGTACATAAGGTTTAGCATAGAGTAGGGGTAAAAGTGGCAAAAAGTAGGGAAGCATCAGCCCCCTCGCCCCTAATCACCGCCATTGACACACACACACACACACACACAAACATGTCTAATCTTTTGTCAAAACAAAGTATTATTAGTTTTATAGTCGCCAACAAATAGATGCCAGTACTGCGTACCGTCAGAAAAGAAGCACTGTACATCTGTATATTCATTCGTCCACACAAACTCTCCCCTTTCCTCCGTCAATAGAACTCTTCGATGACGTCACGCGACTGTCCTTTCAGGGGTCAGACCATTATCTCGCTCGAAATCACGACAGGCGAGTTCAAACATTCTTAATTAGTTCAACAACCCAGCAACAGCATTTCTGACGGCGACTTCACGTACGGACTTTAAAAAGAAGAAGAAGCAAGCGCCGCCTGTCGGAAGACGAGCCAACTAGACAATGGCGTCCTGTGTTCACTTGCATCACCGCTTCCATGTTTTGAATAGCAGTTCTGTGCCCCCCCGACCCTTTAACCAAATGTTTGAAGAAAAAAAAGCCAGGCTTGCAGTTTTCCTCTGATGCCAGACAAAACTGTTGGCGAGACGGTTTTGATAAGAAAAGACTTTGTGTTCCGGTTCTTTGCCAAGTGGCATTTGTCTGCAAGTGAATCAGTGGCGTTTCGTAGATTCAAATGTTTGGGCTTCTTCGATGGTGCATTGGTAACCTAATCAAGGGGTCAAAGTTTCGATACGCAGTGATAGCACATAGTGGTTCGGATCCCACTTTAAACTGTAGATCCAGTCCCGATTAGCCTTTCTGGAACATCCTACTGGTAATATCTATTTTTTAAATAAAAATACGCCATTTGAAAATCGTACCGAGCTTTCGCCTCCAAAATACACATTATCAATTATCACTAATATCATGGAATATTTATTTACCAATGTAGTGACTTGTCATTAAAAAGACAAATCGGGAACTTCAACATTATTCCTTCCAGGTTGTTTTAGGACACCCTGTTTATTGAATTGAATTTGAATTTTTGGATACATTGGAATCACACATACCCTTTATATTGTTAATATATTTGTGTGCATGTGTATGTGGGTGGTGAGAGGCGGTAATATGTAAGGTTGAAATTTGAATATTTGGAAAGTTCGTCTTGAAAACCTGGAATTATACTTGAATTTTATCATGGTCCTAGAGTGGTCACCCTGAATACATAACAATCTTTTTCATGTTATCCACAATCAAACTGCGCCCTTTGCCTGTAAGGATCATTTTATATACTGAAAATGATTTCAACAAAAGCATTGTCAGTGGTGCAAATTTGAATACTGAAACGTTACTTCGCAAGGCGTGAATACCACATATACACCAAACTGACGCGAAAGTGAGTAAGACCACATGGATCAGAAGTCTGCACTTTGGGCTGTGCAGGTAAGAGTGGCGTTTGAAGAAATGCCATGGGTGTATGTTTCAAACACAGTAGTCAATGGAGTTTTCGTCACCAAACAGAGCAAATACTTCTGTGTGATATAAAAATCCTAAAAAACCTTAAAAAAACAACATACAATTCTAAAAAAAGATTTGATTTAGGAACAAAAACCTAAAATAGGTTCTAACAAGCCAAATAGGTTATTTTAGACACTATAAAACTTCATCAGTTGCGTTTTTTAATGAAACACAGACGTAACTTGTTATTACGAGTATTTAACACTAAAGGAGAAAATAGGTTAAAAGCCTAAATTCCGAGGTCTACTGATAACATAAAGTACTGAAGCTCCTCATCTATATAGATCTGAGACTAACAGGAGTAATATAAAGTGCCAAAACTAGGACCTTTATACCATACCAAGATAAACAAGCTACCCAGAACTCCTACAAAACCTAACGGCTGTATGGAAAAACCTTCAGTCGACTCATGCATGAAGAGATCTGCAAACTGATAATCCTCGCCGGCCCGGGAAGCGATAAGGTGTTTGTAAGGTGAAGAAGTCGGGTGGGCATTAGAACTGGCTGTTGACGCAAGGGAGCACTCCCCCCCATCCCCCTCCTTCTCCTGAATAAGCACACTCCCGGCGAGGCACGTTATGAAATGAATAAAACGGACTTTGAGGTCCTTCGGAGGCTTATCTTGTACCGTGCACTCCGCGGTCATGTTTACAAAGGGCCCCACAACTGTGGTCCCCGCTACGCCGTAAGCCTCAAATTAACGGCTCGGTCTCTACAAATGCATCTCGCCTGGATTGACCACAGAGTCGGTCGTGGGGTGTCTGGCGTCTTTGTACTTGGACGTCGTATACTGCAAGAAGAACTAATAAATACTGTTCCCATTACGACACATATTTCATATTCTGAGACGCAATAGTCGATGATGTATTTAGGTGGTTCAGGGGGTCTGGAACCCGCCGAAAGATCAAGTTCAAATAAGAAAAATACTTGTTGCTGTTGTACTTGTGCGAAGTTTATTTATTTACACAAACTTACACAGAGGTATAAGGGTTAGATTGAGAATATACATCAGTGCCTCCAAAGGTGTATGCGTACCACCACTAATAATAATATACATAAAAATAATAATCAGGGAATTTACTTTTTATCAACCCTTTTGTTCTTCAATAAAAATTTATTGCATTTTTTGACATTAATTTGCTTGGTAAGAGCTTTTTTTATGTAAATGCTAGTGATTTAAACTAAGCCAGATAATGAATACATTCTTCCTTTTATCTGTTCATGCAATAATAACAATAATAATAATTATAATTAATATACTTATTTCATTATTATGTTATCTCATTAACATTTTTATTATAAATGTTTGATTGATTGATTTTCATATTATGGGCACTTCAGCACATAGGCTATTTTCAGCTATTTTAGCCCCTTATCTAAAACAAAATTTAAAACAGGGACCTAACAAGAAAACGAAATGTCTGTTTCGACGGCTGGGTGTTCTTGTGAGTTTCCTTTGATCAATTTCATCATATCATCACTCATTCTCATCGTCGCGATTACCCAAAAGTGCCACTTTAGTAACAAAAATAAGATCTATTGTATACAATACAAAATAAAACATTTGCGTTTAAATTATTATCATTGTTACTAGATAGAAGTCAGTTTTCTTCCATGCAAAGCTGTTCGTACTAAAACACACAATCTTGCGGCTTATAACATCCTCGGAATTGGCTTCCGAAAAACAGAAGCCCAAGAAAAGAGTACAATGATGCAGCGAAAGAAAGGAGTGTTGAGGAGGTGAGTGGAAGGGGAGTGAACGTAATGTTAATCTTCTTGTGATAAATAAGAGTGGGCAATCTCGCAAAGAAGAACGTAAAAATTTCCTTAATTAGAAATTAGCCAGGAGTCTGCGGGCCTGCTAATGACCATTTTAAACACGAAATTAAGAAAAGTTGCAAGACCGGCTAACAAGAATGGCTGCGCTTAAAGCAAGAAGGGGGAAAAAAATTCAGCCATTATGCAAAGAATATTCCCACTGTCTACGTTGCATTTAGATGGGGGCGCAAGAACCGAAAAATTTCCCTTTGTAATTAGGAGAAAAGTGCAATTTGTTTATGTTTATCTTTTGAAAGTTACTTTACACACTTTCTCAACAATGGGGCCAGAAGAGATGAATGTGTGTGTTGAAAGGTTTGATTTCAGTAATGTAATAATGGTTGAATATGGTATCGCTTATTCTATACTCTGTCCCAGCTAACTGTGGAGCAGGCAAACGAAAACAAGTCTCTGCGCAAGTAGTGACGCGAAACGGCTTCACCAATGAACACGTAAGAGGAAACGGGATTGCGTGGAGTGGGGGAAAGCGACTGCAGTTACGAGCCTTATCAGCAGCGTCTGGCCACTCGATTTCCCTCGCTTCTCTGACGGTATGCGCGGACTTGCTCTACAGTTAGCTGGGACAGGGCATAGTAAAATGTGAGGCAGGTAGTGGAGATTATGGTTTTTAATCGTAGGGTGCATACGTATTTTACCATCTTTTCACGCATCTGAGGAAATTTTGGGAAATAAAATTTGATCCAAAATTTGGGGTGGGGGTGGATAGTCCCCAGGAACGTCACCTTCATGATGGAAAGTGGGGATGGGAAAATACGGATTAAATTTTATCCGGATTTCAAAACTCCGGTATCGGATATCGTATCAATCCCTAAGATTGTATATTTAATTTTATTAAAGTCTCTCTGAACGCTTCACGTTGACCAGAGCGTCGTTCCATTGTATGGTATCCAAATTGTCCGGATATTCGGATTATCCAAATTATTCGGATATTCGTACTTCGTACTTGTGTATTCTTCGGATAGTTTTATCACTTAACCATTTTATAGGCTATCAACATATTAATTCGTATTTCACCGTACGGATTTTCTACAAATCCTTCGTCAAATCCATTCTATCCGTATATTCGGATTATACTGATAGCCTATCCCTTAACACCACATATAAAATGGAAAGGAGTTACAATTGGACATGTTAGAAACAGGTTATGCCGAGGGGAAACCATAGTAGTGACGATCAAGCAGAGGTCCGCCATATTTAATTCAACTAAACAATTTTATATGGAAAGGGGGGTGAAATCAGGCTAGAATTTCAAAAGAAATGCAATGATGAAGGCTCTTTTTAGACGAATCTTTAACCAGAAAAAAGTTATGAATGCATGCTTGTAACCATTTTCTCCTTTTCAATCAATGTGTCAGACAAAAAGCATTAAAATGCCTCTAACGCGTCAGTAACGCATTGAGATGTTGAACGTGAAGTGCGACTGTGGCTGGGATAGCAACCCGAAGACTTTTATGCAGCAGGTTTTGGGGGACTGATAAAGCGATGGGATAAGTATATCAATGTTGTTGGCACTGGCGTACGCAGAGGTGGGCGGGGGTCTGATGTGGCTACAGCACTTTCCGAAATTTTGAGAAAATCAAAATTTTCAAATAAAAACATTGAAAAACTCAGGAAAAACGAGAATAGAGTGGTAAATGCAAATCTCTCTTGAAATGACACCGACTGCCATTTTTGAGAGTGCAAAGTTCAAAATATACAAAATATCTTATTGTGTATTCCGCGCCCCGTCGAAAGCACTTATGTACAGTCAGAGAAAGTAGTTTATGGGCCACGTGAACTACGATATCGTAACATCTTGAAGCATGTTGTCTATGCAACCCAAATAACAAAATTGTCGCTTGGGTTTGCCTGGTGAACCTGGCTTCTCGGGAAATATTGAGTATTGACAGCAGCGTGAGTCATACCCCCAGGACCAGCCATAACAAACAACAGCTGGGTGCCATGAGACCTCCAGAAAAGCTTCAGGAATTGATTTCTTAACAACTACTCGTAAAGAAATGTTCTCTTTACTGATATTAGAGTCATTGTCAAGAAAGTTCACTAAAGTTGTGGATTTCATCAAATCATCATCGCGCAACACACATGCTGTCAACCCAGAACTCCTTGAAAAAGATTGGAGTTGAAGACAACTACTTGACAACTCATAAGACGAATTGATATTCATTAGTCCTAACTTATAATTTTCTGTAAGGCATGGATCATCATGTCCTATCATCCATTTCATAACTTCATTAATCATCTTCATCGCCTTTGTTGACGCAAGTGCTAGAAAAGAAATATAAAATAAACAAAATTAATAAATGACATTTTCAGCGATTTCACGCAGCGACTCAGTTGCATGTAGAAAGAGCTTTTTTTTTAAATTGAGATGCAAGGGCCACCCCTAGTTCTGCTTTATTGTCATTTTCCCTCCACTTTGCCTGCCGCGATTAACCTGATGTTGATTAATGCAACATTAATTAAAATAACCAACCAACGAAACAATCCACAAAGTGCACCAAAGCGGCGCATATTATGAATAGGTAAACTAACTGATAGTATGCTAATTTAGAATTTAGTAATAAAATGAGAATTTTTGTGGGGGGGGATAAGTTACGTGGCTGCACATCCATTATGTAATGATGATATCATCAAATTGTACGAAGCATGACTACACCTACGTAAAGTGTCAGTCTCCGTGATGGAATATGTAGCGCAAAGCCATGGCTTTAAGATCAAATTTGTTTTGTTATTGTATTTATTAGTAATTACCTCAGTTTTCTTCCTCTAAAGTTAAATTATTCATGTCGACGATTTATTATTACATTACACATGAATCCATTTTGGTCGGAACTCGAACTCGGAACCTTGTTCGGCAAGAAATACAAATATCCATAAGGCATGAGCGTTTCATTGGAGATGTTCCTCTACTTCCGTCATTTTATCACTAATATATTTCTTTAATATACAATAATAAATCACAACTACCTAAAAATAAATATTATATTGCATTTTCACATTTTATGTTTTTTTGCGGTTAGAGTGTGACCTGGCACCTCTTTATTTACGTGATTTTTCTTTATGTTTCGTGTGTAGTTAAAGATAGGAAAAAATGCTTGTGGAACGAATAAGGCTATTAGAGTTCCGTCCGTGACGGAGAGGTTAGCACAGTGCGCTACGAAGTCTGATGTCCTGGGTTCGAACCCCGTCGTGGGTATGGGTGCTCTTTGTGAGTGCCCCTTCATCAATTTCATCATATCACTCATCCTCGTCGTCGCGACTAGCAAAAGGTGAAAGAAAGATGACGTTAAATAAGAAAATAAAAAGAGGTTATAAGAAGCATTCTTATTTCCGGACGTGTCCTAGAGTTTAGAGTTGTGTCTGACCTCCGGAAGGAATTTGAAAGAAATCACAAATGTCTTATATGTATTTTGGGCATCACGTAACTTCAAATTATATGGAGAAACAGAAAATCTGAGGGAAATCTGAGATAACGTGGTTGCCTGGAGACGTATGCTTAAATCAAAGAGTGTGTATGGTTGCTACCGGAAGTAAAAAAAAAAAAATACAATCCCAGCTCAGAAATTACTTCCCGATTTTCTAGATCCGGATATATGTATACAAATTCTTACTTTGTGAAATTTTATCGATACTACAGAGTGTCCGAAAAGTCACGCAACCCGGTGTTTACGGCCGTATAACGGAATAGCGAAACGGAATGAGAAGAAACGCTTTCCGCCAAGAGAATGCCCTGTATATTGGGAAAATTTAGAGAGACAAACATATGTAAGAACATGCATGTTTTAATAACAAATAAGCAAAGTGTTGCCAAAGGCGGAAAAAAAATATTTGCAAATCGTGTATATTAATGCACAGAACTCACTGAGGTAAATTATTGCAACATTTCACAATACCAACGAACAATTTAGATGGCCATCTAATGAATTTGATAGAAAAAGAACTTTGACGAAGTTTCAAAAACATTGCAGAGGGGAATAAATGGGCTGTTCCAAAAATCGATGTTTTCCAATATTACGAGGGACACTGGCAACACTGTTGGTGTCACGTGTCACTAACAGACGTGTTTCACCTCAGGCTATCACACTAAGGCACTTTTAACGACAAAGGAGAAAGTTGGTTATTCTCGAACATATGCAATAAATTACATACACCTTGCAACCATGAAATGTGGTTTCAATTGGATAGGTATGTCAACAGCCAAAATTCCAGGCATTGGTCGACAGAAAACCCACATCAGTTGCATGAACTACCCTTGCATTCTCCGAAAATCGGTGTATGGTGTGGAATATCGCGACGTCGTATTGTGGGACCGTTATTCTTTGAGACAACAGTGGATACTGCTGTGTACGGGGATCTCATAATGCAATTCGTTGCTCTCCTGGAAGAAGACGAACGTGATGTTTGGCTACAACAAGATGGAGCAACTTGCCATACATCTAATGTATCTCTTCGTATGCAGAGATAATTTTTTTGTGATCGTCTAATATCCAAGAATTTATGGCCCAGTCGCTCGCCCGATTTAACATCTGGAGATTTTTTCTGTGGGGTTACTTAAATGGGAAAGTATACCAAACGGGACCCAGAACATTGGAGGAGCTGAAAAGAAACATTACACAGGAAATTAATAATATCGGTGCTGCAACCCTCAGGAAGGTATCTGAGAACATGATCAAGCGAACCAACTTATGTATCCAAGAAAATGGTGGACACTTCAAACATTTGCTTTAATTTGTAGGGATAGCCACATTTCAGGGTTGCAAGGTGTATGTAATTTATTGCATATGTTCGAGAATAACCAACTTTCTCCTTTGTCGTTAAAAGTGCCTTAGTGTGATAGCCTGAGGTGAAACACGTCTGTTAGTGACACGTGACACCAACAGTGTTGCCAGTGTCCCTCGTAATATTATGAAAACTTAGATTTTTGGAACAACCCATTTATTCCCTTCTGCAATGTTTTTGAAACTTCGTCAAAGTTCTTTTTCTGTCAAATTCATTAGATGGCCATCCAAATTGTTCGTTGGTATTGTGAAATGTTGCAATAATTTACCTGAGAGTTCTGTGCATCAATATACACGATTTGCAAATATTTTTTTTCCGCCTTTGGCAACACTTTGCTTATTTGTTATTAAAACATGCATGTTCTTACATATGTTTGTCTCTCCAAATTTTCCCAATATACAGGGCATTCTCTTGGCGGACAGCGTTTCTTCTCATTCCGTTTCGCTATTCCGTTATACGGTCGTAAACACCGGGTTGCGTGACTTTTCGGACACTCTGTATAAGTGTCGGTAATTTGTTCGAAGTAACAACTTTCATTCCAGAAATTGCATAAACAGTTCTTATTGGAGAAATAAGGCACACAATTCTGTTATTTCCCAGTGTATATTAGTCTTTTATATTTCAATAAACATGAACTTCCAGAGTTTGTTTACGAAATTGTGAACTTTTTCCTTCCAGAATTCATGGATTGTTTTCCCTTCCTGGCCCCGTCTCAACGAAAAAGGTTCTGTCTTGCATACACAAGTTGAAATCACATACGGCCGTGCTATTAATTAGCAGTTGAGGAATTTTGAACTCAACCGTTCACTTACTTCAACATTAATTTTTCAGCTGAAGATGTGTCATATTCTCGTTATATGCTAAGATGTCCTAGTAACCTATTATATTTACTGCAAATGGGTTCGCGTCCAATATTTTGAGACAATTTGTCCTACTTTCCGCTGACGAGTGATCTGATAGCCCTATTTGTCATAAAAACTGTTTTTATTCAATTTCTAATATAATTTATTCTAACATTTCCTTCAACTTCTATTACCTTGTTATTACCTCCAAAGCTTACACGACTTTTCCTTCGTGCTCGACCTTTGGGTTCAGAAATGTTTACAACACCCCCATCTCTCGAGTGTAAATAGCAGGCAACAACACTCTGGAAGACCATAATGTATACAACTTGTTTACTACATATTTCATGAAAATATTAGAATGTTAACTTGATATAACTGTGGATTGGAAAGAACACACTGGAACGAGCGCAGGCCTGCAGTGAATCACTCTGGCAGTGAAGGTCACTGATCAAAGCAGTTGTTGGTGCTTGCTTGCTACAAGCAGGCGCCTTATCTCTGCTCAAGGAAACACGGAAATCTTAGTTACTTTTTTTTCTTGCCAGACTAATGGTGAAAATTTATAGGAACGTAAGGAGCAGTATCGTGTATTCTTTTGGAATTAGATTTCGTGACGTTTAAAATATATCATAACAATATGTAAATCTCTTTTGTGACCTACACTGAACTTTATGTAAAAGTTTCAATGACATGTGAAAGCGGAAATTTATAGATCCTTCTTCCTTACGATTTGTAAACAACCGAAGAGTGTGGTGAACGTGAAACTAATTATTGGTCGCAACAACGATGTGTATTATACAAATGGTCTCTAATCATAATCCCTATTACATCACAGGGAGTGATTTTTAAGACAATTCTACCACGTTTCCAACGTAACCAATATTCAGATTGATTCCAAGCTTCTGTTTGGGTTATTTTGTGTCGCATTTTTACCTATTGCAATAATCGCGACGATGAAGATAGTGGGTAATGATACGAATGCAATGCTACATCTAAGCCTCAACAGGTTTCGAACCTGGATCCTCTGGCTTTGTAGAGAGTTACTGTGATTTTGATTTTTATTTTCATTTGATATTTTATGTCCATTTTGTGCACAGTAAGGCTAATCGGGACTCCATCTACAGTTTAAAGTGGGATCCGAACCACTATGTGTCTCCACCCGGTATCGAACCCGGGACTCCTTGATTACAAGGCGACTCCGCTACTACTGCGCCTTCGGGAAGGCTGAGAGAGAGAGAGAGAGAGAGAGAGAGAGAGAGAGAGAGAGAGTTACAGTGACTACGCTAATGAAGAATTTGCAAGTAGCAGAACAACTAAGTTATTCTTTAGTTAATATTAAGATTGTTAATGAATATTATGAATGTCAGTTCAAATTGAAAAAAAAAACCTACGAAATTTCCAGAGTGCCGTTACAAATCGTTAATTTTTCTCTTTCCACACATTACTTTGCTACCAGATAATTGCATGCTAAGATGTAGATAGTGCTACATTTTCAGTGTGTGGAATTGAGATTTATTTCTGAGAATGGAGTAGTGGGAAAAGGATCACCTTACATGTTTGGATTATACCTCCCTACACACACACACACACACACGTGCACACAAAGGATATCGGCTGTTGTTCTTATATGGAAATGTAACATGTATGAATTGTGTCAAGAAAAATTGGAGCCTATTCACGTCCCTACGGAACTTGGAAGAAAGTGCACGTAGAAATTGGGAAGTTTTGTTCGGGATGTATAGTAAATAAAATGCAAAGTGCTACCTCGCGCTTTGCACCAAGCCATGAAGGCGTGTAGGGTGTGTGTAGATAAGGCCCCAAGCTTTCTTGATCAGGCAGAAAGTGGGGATGATGTGATCAGCACCATGCTCCTGGCCGCTTTACCCCCCCCCCCCAGAGTTTCATCCAGGTACCCACTTTATACGACGATGAGTGGGCACCGGAGCCACTTGAACAGGTGGACAAAATCCCGATTCTCCCCCGTCGGTGATCGAACCCAGATCTCTTGCATGATAATAAAACGCCCTAACGACTGAGCTACTGCGGCACATATAGTAGTATAGTAGACTATGTAATGAAGGCAAGAATTATTTTAGCGTTTCATTCAACGTTTTTAGGCGAATCATTTTCGGAGATATAACGTGTAGCTCTTGTCGGTTCTGCGACCTGGCTTGAGAAAAGGCGATTTTCTGACGAAGAACATTCCACCTGACAAGTCACGTGACTTTCCTACATTTCCTGTGTCTGTTGGTTACTGCAAGACAGACGAGTTGCTCTTGGGACAGACAGAATCACCCGATCACCTAAACGTGCAATGTGTGTTGCCTACCCTTCCGGCATTATTTACTGCCATTAAAGTCTTATGGGGAAGAACTTTTTTCCACCACTGTACGTACTCTCCACCTTTATAATTCCAATCCGTCCCGAAACAAAATCTTGCGTGCGCCAGTGGTTGTTGGAGATTGCAAAATAGAAACAATTTTGAAGTCCGTATCTCACTTAATATATATATATATATATATATATATATATATATATATATATATATATATATATATATATAAATAAACGTATATAAACGCTTGTGATTTCCTTGCTGTGCAACACTGTCTCTCAATTGTTTCAGTTTTTAATGAAGGAAAAAAAGTCTTAAATCACATGTAGCAAATTAATATAATGTGTTGTCTCTGCAGTCGCGCGTGTAAACGTTCACACAAACATACAGTTCAAGACAAGTTTCCAACCTGCCACTTCACTCGGCAACAAGAACATCAAAGGCACGTTAGGCACTTCTCTGGAATAATTAATGCATGGAGTTTGAAACCCCTGCAGGAACGCTGTGTTCAGAGTTCTAGAAGACGACGAGGAGCCTCGCTGCGTGGTAGTACTGCTGTAAACAAGGGTTGTTTGCTTTTGGGATCATTCCGAGACCTTTCAGTAGCTGCGTGGGTAGGAAGGGTGATTGTCAGGTAACAGATACTGCGGAGACAAGCTTTCGTTGGATTTGTTGTACGAGAAAATTAGGTTATTCTTTTTATATTAGTTACACTTACTGTACTAACGTAAGTAATATATAATCATCTTATAACTTGTGACTCCCCAACGTAATTTGCCTGTACAGTGTGTTCCAAAATAATTAACGTTTGAACGTTAATAATGGGAACACTAGTAACAGCAAGTATGAACGTTTTTGCATGTTACATACCTTAAAGTTACAGATGTTCATTGGCAGCAATACTTTGTCTGCGATGTTACAGAACAGATCGACATATCAACAAACAGCAGATATGGTTTCCACAGGAAGGGAAGCACAGATAGTGTCAATCGCATGCTTCATGTCATCCGGTGACCATGGCTTTGTGGGTAAACAACGTTCTTCAGTTTCCCAGAGGTTGAAATCTAACGGTGTTAAATTGGGAGATCTGAGTGCTTACTTGACACTTCTTACATTGCTCAAAAGAAAAATTGCTCACCTCTGCCACTTGTGGTACGCAAATGCCTACCATCTGGTGGGCTGTGATGAAACTAAAAAAACAACAGAATGCCTATACACACGCACACTCAATGTCGATATTGCTGCTTCAAATACAAAATGTCCAATCAAGTTATCTTTAATAGAGTGAGAGCTATTGACCTATGTAGGAAATTAGTAATTATAAGCAAATATTTCGATCAATTAGACACACCAAATCCTTTCAATTCCAAGTTTATTACAAACAGTGCATTAAATTGTTAACAATTGGAAACTACAATTAACAAGAATTCTAATAAATATGACATTAACATTTAGATTACTAGCCAGTGAGTAACAACCTGTACTTGGCCTGCAGTTTTGTGTTGTTGAATTGTTATAGCACGAATCTAATTCTTTGCTTTAATCACATGTAACATCGGCCATAGAAAGTGTAAGCTATGAAGTTTAAATTCTAAAAATAACCCCCATTTTTAAATAAGTATTGTTAGCCCTATGTGAACGATAAGCGGACTAACGCGGATTAGCTAGGCTAATGTTCTTGATTAATTCTTGGTTTAGTTATAATGCTTATCTGCTATGGAAGTTTCTCCCCCAAAATGTGTGTGTGTTCGCTACCCGAGACCAAATGGTCGAGCGGATTTTCTTGCTCGGACAGGAGGCTTCGGAGATTACGCAGCTTGTGACGTCACAATATGTGATGTGAATGTTGCCAAGTTGTTATCGTACAGGTATGAAATGTGGGGAGCGGGTTATAAACTACTATGGTTCCTTAAATTTCCTTGTTTAACAATTTCAGTTACTTTTATTTACACTTAACATCTATTTCAATAATACACGTACAGCGGGATTCATGAGTATTACCGTGCAAATTGTCCATGACTATTTTCATTAATTTTTCTCTTACATCCTGTGTGTTTTTAAGAGATGAATTTTATGTATGCTGGTGCAGAAGTTGTCAACAGCTTGTTTTGAGTTTTCTTTTAATTCTTGAACCTCTTGGGTCAAATAAAGTGCGGGAATATGGTGATGGTTAATTTGCAGGGTAATACTCATGTATCCCACTGTACAACGAACACAAAGTAAAACAGCAACTTACAATTATAGAAAGTAATATTTACAGTTACAGGTTTAAAAATTGCAACTTAATTTATTTGTGTATTTATGTAAACAAGCCCTGTTCTGGCTACAAAAAGCCGAGCAATCAAAACACAAACCAAACAATGTTCAAACTTATTAAAATACATGTAATATAAATAAAGTAAACATAAAGGGGGAAAAAAACAGGGAGACTGGCAAATTCACGATTTTGTGGCTTGTCATGTTCTTGCCCTCATATAATACACCAACTGAAAGTCTCCCGGCAACAATATGATAAGCCACAATCTCTAAATAAATTTAATAAATATTGCAACCATATTTTTTTATATGTCTAACAAGGTACAGTTTTTCACCTGAGCTCATCGAAGGAACTTCGGATTAAAAAGCCATCTATTTGATGCCGTAAAGAATTTTGTAGAAAATATTTTGCCCCCAGGAAGTGCTAGAAATTACAGATACAATAGTATGACAAGCCACAAATTATTTTATTCTTCACTTACTTGACCTGAAGACGAAGGATTATCACCTGATGGTCGATAGTCAATATTATCACTAATATCGATTACAGGCAAATTTGAATTGTCACTAGAATTAGACAGCGACGTGTCAGAATTAAACAATTACCTACTTGGATTGAGAAATGCGTACGTGCATGACGTCACCTTACACAGTGGCTTGTCATGATCTTCTGAAATAGTAGAGGGAACATAATTTTTGGCAACAAGATGACAGTCTATCACATAGAAATTTACCGACATAACACCTGAAATAGCTGAATAAGGTAGAAACACAACACTTGGGCCGAAATAACTATTTTCGCCAAAACCGTGACTTGTCATGTGGTTGCACCAATCCCTCCATATGTATATAAAATCACTATTGAGAGAAAAAATGAAGAATACGGTGTGAGAGTGGCCTAAATGTATATAAGCTGATTATGAGTCAACTTACAAGCGAAAGTTGTCTCTTAAATTTTAAAAAAAGTTGCCCTCAAAAATTAATTAAAACGCTTGTGTTACAAAGCCGCTTTTTCTTTTGCGTCCTGAGCCCGCATCCTGCCTTGTTTATGTAGCAGAAGCAATTCGTCAATACTTGTACAAATTTAATTAGGTAGATCCTCTTTGCAAGGAAGGAAGTCGGCCGAACTTTTTCACCAACCCCCCTTCCCCAATCTCGAAAGCTTGTAAGGAAATGCTGCAGGTTTTTTTAAAATTTCACAGATTCGGAGTTCTGAACAAAGCTGTAACGTAGTCGTATATCTCTCCATCTGCAAATCTAATTTGTCTTGTTCATCTACCATACATTTAATCTTAAGATATATATATACAGTATATATGTATACATACCCGTATACATGTATATGTCTGTCTGGATATATGTCTAAAGTTCATATTTTCAAATGATATCGAATGGCACCCCCCCTCTCTCTACTTAGTAAAATTTTCCTGTTTCCAATGAACACGTGAGAGGGAACGGGATTGCGTGGAGGGGGAGCGACTGTAGTTACCAGACTTCGCAGCAGCGTGTACTGCCTCGCTCTGCCCACTCGAGTTCCACCACTTCTCTGACGTTATGCGCGGCCTTGCTCCAGAGATAGTTGGATAGGGTATACTTTCAGTACGAGGTATAATGACCCAAAAGCGTCTTCACTCTGTGGCAAGATCACAAGGATGAACTGGATAATAGTGACACAAAAGAAATAATGAAATATGTAATTGAACATTGTGATAAACGAACAACGATGTTCGAGTAGAAGTTGAGAATGTTCTGTTTTGAAATATGGCACTGTTTAATTAATCAGGATTGGATTTTTTTTTAAAAAAAAAATGTATGCCTTGCCTGTAAAGAAGGCTGTACTACTTGATACCACATTGCTGTGGCTACAAGTTAGAGCGTTATATACTGTATTTATACGATGCATAACCAACGTTTAAAAAAAATACGCGCGAATGAGTGTATATGTGAGCATTTGTGAACATACGTATTAAACTCCAATAGTAGAAATAAGTTGTAAACAGAATGTGTTAATCAAATTCTCAATCAAAAGTTACACAAAGTTTTATGCCGTAAAATTTTATAATCAAAATATAGTGAATCTTTTGTCCACCTAATAAAGTTCGATGCACCCTGATATACTTGTGTATATGTATATGCTTTCAAAGCTAGTTAATTGTAATTACAATTTTCAAATGCTTTCTTAAGTGTGCTCCTCCCCCAGCAATGAAAAGAAAGCGGTATTTATAACTTTCTTTAAAAATTTTCATCATCTGTTTTCATGTTGGTAACTTTCTGTTCATGTTTACTTTATCTGTTCTTGATCATCTTTTGTTTCCAAATTCTGTTTTTCTATTCTTTCCCTCTATCTATCTTGTTATTCCTCTTCCTTCTCTCTATCCTTCTGTCTTCTTGTATACTTCTATTTCCTTCTCTCTCCCTCTCTCTACTATATTTATTTCTCTCGTACATCTCTCTTTCTTTCTTTCTCTCTCTCATTCTTTTCTCTCTTTCACTTTTTCTTGCTTCTCTAGTATTTCTCTCTTTCTCTCTCTCACTCTATATTTCTTTCTCACTTCTCTATTTCTTTCTCTCGTACTTCTCTCGCTACTATATTTCTTTCTTTCTTTCTCGCTTCTCTATTTATTTATTTCTCTCTCTCTCTTTCTCTGTCATATTCTCGTCTCTTTCACTTTCTTTCTCTTTCTCTCTGCCTTCTCTTATTTCCTTTCCCCCCTCTATCTGCGTTTGCCTCGCTATTGTATTTCACTCCCTTCCCTCCCATGTTTACGATATAGTAACTGTTTACATCATTAGCGAACAATGTGCGACAGGCAGTGGAATGGGGAGAAATCGACTCCCAAACAGCCCTTGAAAAATGACGTATCAAATCATCGGATATCGTTAATCTAGCCTAATTACTCGCAGTTAGAAGAGCTGAAGTTCAGCTCTTAGCCCAAATGAGCGTTGCTAAGGAGACCGTCGCATGCTTTCCATGGCGACGACATAAATAAGGAAACAATCAAAATAATGTCTAGCAACGGAAGTTCTGCACGTAATTTCCTTGCTAAGTGTTTACTTCCAAAGAGATATGGAATAAGTCTCAGCCGAGAATGACACGAACCCCTTCTAGACTTGCTGAGACGAGAGAGATTTTGTTCAAATTATATAAGAAATAAACTGATGACTTGGGTAAACGTCAAGAAAAAAAAATCATCTTTGCTAAAGCTGGTGATTTTGAACAATTTCTTTGGTACCTATTCCGAAAGTAAATTGGGTTAATTATTTATTTGTAGTTTATATGTGCGAGACTTGCATTCCTCACAGTATTGTCTCGAGTTGAAAATGCCTGCCTGGTTTTGGCCTCGACTTATAAACATCCGTCTTGTACTCTTCTCGGTCTCGCTTAGCAAGTCTCGAGTTTTAAAGCTGTATCATGAATAAACCTCGGATTTTGAGGTTCTTAAAAGTGTGCTTTTAGGTTCCTAAAATAGGCTCTAAAAATCCTAAAATAGGTTCGAAAAATTCTAAAATAGGTCATAAAAATCTTAAGTTAGGATCGAAAAATCCTGAAGTAGGTAAAAAAAACCTTCAAATAGTTCAAAATTTCTGAAAAATACTGATTAGATATAGTCACCGGCAATGAAAATGGGACACCTATATCCTGAAATATACACAATCTTGCATAACGTTATGTGTGTTGCCTAACCCTACGGCGATGGCAGAACTTACCATTGAGAATTTAATATTAAAATCCACTCTTCGTCTTTTATGCTGAAAATAATCTTTCAACAAAAACATAGTCAGTGGTGCAAACTTCAGTTAGTTTGCAAGGCGTGAATGCCACAAAGCACCGAAAGTGGGCAAGAACACGCAGATCAGAAATTTGCACTTTGGACTGTACAGGTAACAGTGGCTCCAGACATTTTGCTTTGTTTAGAGCTTTGAAAAATCACCATGGACTTGGAGGAAGGGAAATCGACAGAGAATAGGTTTCAAACACGTTAGTCATTGAATTTTTTTCGTGACCAAACAAAGCAAATGCCTTGTGTGACATAAAAATCCTATAAAACCTTTAAAAATATAAAAAAACCTAAAAAAAAGGCTTGATTTATGCGCATAAATCTAAAATTGGTTCTAACAAGCAAAATAGTTTTTTTAGGCACTACAAAACTTCATCAGTTTTTGCGTTTTTTAACGAAACGGTGACATAACTTATTATTTCTTGCATACCTGTAAAGGAAAAAAAAAATAGGTTAAGAACCTAAATTCCGAGGTCTAATTATGAACAACACACAAAGTGAGTCACCGGACGTACGTCATCGTGTAGAAGTCATCAAGGGGACTCGGGTACGATTCCCAGTGGAGGTACTTTGGCCAATGGTTGGACTTTGACTTTACACTGTAGGCCCAGTCCCGATTAGCCTATCTGAGTATAAAGTGTATAATAAAACAAACTTTTAACGAGACAATCTGGAAGGTTGTTCAGGTACCTTGTCCAACACGTCAGAGCCAAAATAGATGACTGCATGAACATTATATCGATCCCCTGAAGCTGGAACTTATAACCATTCATTCTCATCTTCGTGATTAGTCTAAAGTGGAAGAAAAGCAAAGTAAAATAAACTAAATGAATTCAACATTCTGGTGATCTTCTGGCCGATGAGTCAGCAGAAGTGAAAGAGAAAAATCCACAAATACAGACGCAGACTGAGGGCTTTATTTTAAATCTTCTCTGGCCTTAAACGGTTAAGCTAAAATAAAAATACTGAAACTGTGTTTACATTGTAATTCAGCTACTTTTATTAAAATTAATATTCGAGTTTCGTTTTTACAACCCTAGGAAGCTAATCGTAGCTTAGTTGAGTACTCATGGTCTCTGCTGGTGGATCAAGGGGTAATTCCGTCAGTTGCATTTTCCTATGCGGAAAATTCCATGTAATTTGGATATGAAGCAACACACACAAGATGATTGTCTTTGGAATTGCAATTACTTACATTAACTGTAATGCAATTAAAATGAGCCATGACGTCTGCGGAAGAGTTTATTTCTGCTGGATGAACATATTCGCCGCACTGCTCGCCAAGTGGAAACATTCAAACTCTGCGACTTTTCCCGAGTGTGTACCAACTATTTTAGTTCTAATTGAGTGTCTGTTTCATTACTACTTTCGGAAAACCGACTTCACATTGGAGTTGGTTGAAAATCTTTTTTGACATGAAACAAATGAAAACATAGAACCCTCTTCATTGTTTCCATAAATACAAAACTACGAGGTGCGTTCAGAAAGTAAGTTCTGATGACACCCGTACGCGGAGCTAGTGGTCGGACCGTGACGCGCGTGTGCAGTCGGAAAGAGGTAGCAGTGGCTGTAATCTGATGTAGTTGTAGCGCTGTGCTAGGAGAAAGATGAGCACTGTAAGAAAGCTGCGAAGGGCGATACAGAACAAGAGGCGTGGAAAGCTATGTGAAGGCATTGTTTTCTTGCACGCTAACGCATGACCCCATACAGCTGAGAACTCGCGGCCTCCTTTGCATCACTTCAAGTGGTAGATCTTCAACCACCACATGTACAAGCCCCATACACTACCCGAGAAAAGTAGGTGTTCACTGGATAAAATTACGTATTTCAGAATAAAATGAAAAACTTGAATAAAGATGAAATTTTCATTTGCAAATAAATAACAAGTAGGTTGAAACGAAATCCGATATAAGCAATTCTTAGTTGCGCCAGAAACATTGGGAAAAAAGGCAATTTCTGGTTCTGTTTTCGAGCCAACGGTTTCTTTCTTTCACCTCTCCTTCAGATTTTAACATTTTTCTTGTTTGTTTTTGATACGTTATTTGTTTTTCCACAGTTTATAGCATCGTTGCTTCATTTACCCTTGGGTTTCTGGACGTGCTCCTCGCCAAGTTTTACAATACATGATGTGGTTGGTAGTATGTCATTTTTCACAGGTGATCCCTGCATCACTTTCATGCTCAGTTTCACAACAGGAAGGTACGTCACAAATACGATCAAATGTTATGTTAGGTTGCCAGCACACAGGCAGCAAAACGGGCTTTTCTTAACGTTCGTAGCGTCGAAACGACGCATCAAAGACAAAATAAGTTACTGAGCTGATAAACGTTGTTAGTTTTGATTTTCTCTAAACGTTTTAATGACACCCTGTATATGTGAAGATTAAATGTGTATTACTTCAACACATACACATAAGAAACATTTAATTTCGTCGTTCCAAACAAATAACAAGTACAGTAAAACCTCGTTAATCCGGACCCCGATAAACCGAACTTCGCTTAATCCGGACAGGCAAATAGGCAAAAGGCAAAAAAAAGCAGAATGCAAGGTTTTAAATGTGGCTAGAAGTCAACAATCGCACATCATCATAATATGGATATCGCATATGTACGTACTGCATTATATGTACAGTCACGGACACTTCTGGGTTGTAACGACCTTATTGAAGAAGCACTGAAGCAAGCCATCCATGTCTGACCACCAAGCGCCTTGTGACTAGACAACCCAACCAGCATTGCAATTCTGCGGCTTGTATACCAGTCACGGGTATACATCTCTGTAAATTGAGTAGTGATGCCAAAGAGAAATACGAGATGAAGATTGTCGATCGTAATGTCTCGTGTTCTCGACATTAAATAATACTCGGTCCACGTTACGTTCCATTATTTAATGTTGTTTGGGAACGAACCTGACGGGCTGGGTTTATATTTTCACTCCTTGCATTACAGTAAATTCCATATTTTACAATTATATTAATGCTTTGAACGAAAATAATGCCCAGAAAAAACATCGAACACACGTTCACACCATTCTTCTCACACACATGCACGTGAAAACAAACACACAAAGCTAAGTTTTAACTTCCAAGTGAATGTCCAAATAACAGTAAATGGAGAAACACGATGTGCGAAACATGGGATTTTTCACAGAAAGAATGCGTCTATTTGTGACATACGTGGTTTCTATTAATAGACAATGAAACAATTATGAAAGAAATTAACATGCATTTTCGTCTTCAGGTGTTGAGGAAGGAAACAGACTGACTGGAAAAATGAAAACATGGTGTTATTGATAGAGTGTTGGTTAGCGTACAGAGCCTTCATCAGTGAGGTCTACGTTCGATCCCCACCAAGGACAATTTTTTTATTTTTTTCTATTAGTGAAGAAGTATATAATATTGTTTCCTAGGTTTCTTGACGAAAGGATACACATCAAATTTGTTCGTTTAATCTGTATTTTCATTATTCTAATAAGTTCTCTATCACAAGGGGATATAGAGATTCTCTATCTAGGCGATGGATATCTTCTCAATGGTTCTGTAGCTACGACTCTCCAGTCCCTTCCACCCACTTGTCTTCTTTATTTACTTCATTCATATCAACTCCCGAAATACCATGAATCTAACGAAAACAGTTAGAACAAGAAACACACCTCGCGTCGAAGGTTCCAGACTCGAGTTCTGGCTTTTTTTTTTTTGCGAGTGTGATTATTCTTGTGTGTCTGTTTATCATCTATGTCAAAAAAAATTTTCCTCATTATTTCCGTGATTAACCTAGGGAGAGACCAAAGCGACTGAAATAACAAAAGTACAGAAAATGCAAGACACATGTGCCTAGGCATGTTATACCTTGGGAATTAGCAATCTGAAAATTAACTTGCGTTTCAGTCGACTACTTGCGAAATAGTTTCGTGTTGTCTCGTTTGGAGTGTTGGTTATCGTGTCGGACTAGCATGCGGGCAACCCGAGTTCGAGCCCAGCGGAAGGAAAGTTCTTTTTTTTGTCTAATTTCATCCAACATTATTTATAAAACTGGGGTTTCTGCAAAACCTTTTGAATTGCATGCCACTTCGTATGTTGGTAATCTGAAAGCAGCAAAGATGAAAATTTGATGTTCCGAAGCGACGATGTATTTGTGTATGTGTTGAAAAGAATCAGTTATTTATTAGCGAAAAACATGCAACCACGTGATCATTAAGAACGCTTCCTAGTTGTCAGTGCTAATATGGCAGTAGCTACATTCTGTCAACACACAACAACTTTCACGTTTCCCGTAAAATGATTACCTTTCCACGTTTCAAAACCATGAGTGCTGTCTAATGCAATACTTTGATACTTGCGTTTGCATGTTCGAATCTAAAGTACTACGAAACTTTTTTCCCCAGGAAATGACACTGAAACCATTGATACCTGTTTGCAATGTGATATTGATATCATATATGGAAAGAATAAAAATGGAGAATTTCGCTTAAAACAACTTATAAATAGGGAGCGGAAGTTGATGAAATGTCATCTTTTTTCTGACATCTCGGACACGATGCCCATTAAATATACACAATATTACACTTCATCTAGAACCCAAAAAAGGTAATTTTAAAGTGCATGTTTTTGCATTTGTCAGGTTTTAGGTCATTTTCCCCCATTCTCGGCATTTTATCGTCATTTTTCGCAATAATCGGTATATTGTTTCATCATATTTTGTCACTTCTTTAATTTTGGTAATATTCTTGAATCATTTCACCAAGGCGAATATATGCCTATATATATCTGGCAGGATTGCAATTTACGAGCAAAAGAAAACTGAACTGGTGACAGTCTTTTTTGTGCAGGGAGAAACCACTAGGTGTCCGTCTGGGGTAAACTCAGATTTAAAATCAGATAAGGAGAGGCAGGAAATACCATATCTAGACCCTGTTTCCATTGGATATCATCATTGTATATTTTAATTGAATGTGCATGTGCTATCATTTGGTGCCCTTTTTTTTAAGCAAGATTGCATTTTGTTTAATTTCATTTTCATTTCAATTTTTAACCTGAAACTAACAAATTTAATGGTCATTTTTTTCAATTTTTTAAGATATTCTATATGTCATATACCTATATTTTTTAGGTCATCAACTTCTGTTCCCTGCTTATAAATATATTAAATTATGTGGATGACTGATGTGAAACGTACGATGCACGATCAGAGAGCCTGAATGTTGCATTGAAAACTGCAGAGAACAATGACTGACTTATGAACAGTGAAAGGTTTTTCCATGCTCCAATGGGATTTTATTTATAACTATAAATAAACAAGGGAGAAGGACACAGGTTGGTATGATGAACTAAATTGTAATCTAAAAGTTGTAATTGAAGAAACAAAACACGTTCACGGTCAAAAATAGGGCATTCAATTTCAGGCACATTACACTAACTGAAAAAGTATTTTCAAAATTATTAGTATCCCCGTTCTTCACCTCTTTCTCAGTTGTCACACATGTCAATTTCCTCTATATTCTCTGTATTCTCATTGGGACAAACACCCACATCCATGCCCGAAGCGAGTATTGGTAATATCGCACGCTAGTCAACAATTTCCGAGGAAAAGTTTGATACGCGGTTTAGGCACAAGTGGTTGGAATCCCTCTTTAAACTATAAATCCAGTTTTCTTACTGTGCATTAAGTGGACTTAAAAAGAAGAAAAAATAGAGGAAAAGCGCTTGAAGGTTTCGATAAGTTCCAAGTGCCTTGATGAGGCGAAGCTATTACATGATTTTCAAGTGGTCAAGTGGCCCCGTGGTAGCGGATAAGTTTCACGTAAAGAAGGCTTTAAGTTCGATTCCCATACTATTGCCCTATTTTTTTTAAAAATAACTCGAGCAACTAATTATTGCATTTTATTTAATAATTTATTCGAGTAAAAGTTAAATACATTTTTACTTTATTTTTGGGTGGAAATCTTTACTTTACCATTTTAAATTTTATTTGTAAAAATTTTTCCTTACGATAGTTTTTTTTCCACATTTCTCATCATTTTACAAACATACTCAATAAAATGTTATGCCTGGCGAAAACTATACATTTCTTTCGAGAAAATGATCCAAAAATACATATAATACTATTCACAAGAAATAATCGTAATCGTTTGGAAACAAAATTCAATTCAAAATTCAACAATTCGCACAGCAAATAAAATAAGGATGTTCGCAATAAATATATTGAAATATATAGTCGCTCGAGTAAAGAAAAAATTGGAGGCAATGAAACGGGAATCGAACCCAGTATCTCCTGCGTGTCAAACTAACACGCTACCACCCCACCACCTGGTCTTCTGTCAGTCGGACAATCTAATCGTCTTATGACTGAGTAACGCTTGCTAAGTTTCTAATCTTTGAAGCGCTTGTAATTGTTGTTGTGTGTCACGGAGTTATGTTTACTGCAACATTTGAGCACACAATCAAAACATACGTAAATTTTATACACAGAAAACATGGGTTTTCTGCACATAATTACGGAGCAGGCGCTCTGTCAAGGACTAGAAGGAACCTCGCAAAAGTTACTGAAGCTTCTCTGCGGTGCTGACAGTTGGCCCCGGAGTCACGTGGTATCCTGCTTATCAGTCGACATGACCTTGTGCCTGCAGAACCAGAACACTGAAGTGAACGAAGGTATTTTACGTGATTTGTAAGCTGGAAGAAAACATGCCACGCGTTACAACAGACAGAGGTTTGTCTTCAGCTTTGGGAGAGACAAACCACACTAGGCATACAGACGGAGTATAATGTAAGATAAAAGGAAATTATTTCTCCGTCTCCTCACACTGACAATATTATTGCCATTCTTTGGAGTTATTTGACCACAGAAACGGAATTATATTATTTAAGTCGTATCTCGTGTGCTGGCTTGGTTCAGTATGCTGATCAGGTTTTCTGACAAAAGCAGGACGAGCTACCCAATAACAGTAATTGTCTATCTTTTATATCTGCTTCCTTCATCATCCGGTATAAGGCAGACAAGAACATACCACAAATGTGTAAGAGAACTATTGCTAATTTGGTAACTTGTCTTGCAATTTAATTTCTGTCATGAACAGCTGCAAAGAAACAAACGCTTTCCTTTTTAAAGCTTACACTGAATAATTGTTATTTGATTAGGAAACTAAAATGACTTCAGTATTCCCATGCAGTACACAAGAGATTCTAAACACACTCTAAAACACACTACTGTTCGTTTCAACGTATTATTTCAACAATCAAGATAAAAAATAAAGGGCATGCTCAAGAAAAATTATGTTTCTTTGATTATCAAGTGCATTACGTGGTTAACATCAAGTTTGGATTTGTCGGTTATCCAAATATTATTAATTTTGAAAATAGTCTTTCAGTTAGTGTAATGTGCCTGAAATTGAATGTCCTATTTTTAACCGTGAACGTGTTTTGTTTCTTCAATTACAACCTTTAGTTTACAATTTAGTTCATCATACCAACCTGTGTCCTTCTCCCTTGTGTATTTATAGTTATAAATAAAATCCCATTGGAGCATGGAAAAACCTTTCACTGTTCATAAGTCAGTCATTGTTCTCTGCAGTTTTCAATGCAACATTCAGGCTCTCTGATCGTACATCAGGTATCCACATAATTTAATATATTTATAAGTTGTTTTAAGCGAAATTCTCCATTTTTATTCTTTCCATATATGATATCAATATCACATTGCAAACAGTTATTAATGGTTTCAATGTCATTTGCTGGGGAAAAAAGTTTCGTATTACTTTAGATTCGAACATGCAAACGCAAGTATCAAAGTATTGATTTTGAAACGTGGAAAGGTAATCATTTTACGGGAAACGTGAAAGTTGTTGTGTGTTGACAGAATGTAGCTACTGCCATATTAGCACTGACAACTAGGAAGCGTTCTTAATGATCACGTGGTTGCATGTTTTTCGCTAATAAATAACTGATTCTTTTCAACACATACACAAATACATCGTCGCTTCGGAACATCAAATTTTCATCTTTGCTGCTTTCAGATTACCAACATACGAAGTGGCATGCAATTCAAAAGGTTTTGCAGAAACCCCAGTTTTATAAATAATGTTGGATGAAATTAGACAAAAAAAGAACTTTCCTTCCGCTGGGCTCGAACTCGGGTTGCCCGCATGCTAGTCCGACACGATAACCAACACTCCAAACGAGACAACACGAAACTATTTCGCAAGTAGTCGACTGAAACGCAAGTTAATTTTCAGATTGCTAATTCCCAAGGTATAACATGCCTAGGCACATGTGTCTTGCATTTTCTGTACTTTTGTTATTTCAGTCGCTTTGGTCTCTCCCTAGGTTAATCACGGAAATAATGAGGAAATTTTTTTTTGACATAGATGATAAACAGACACACAAGAATAATCACACTCGCAAAAAAAAAAAAAAGCCAGAACTCGAGTCGGGAACCTTCGACGCGAGGTGTGTTTCTTGTTCTAACTGTTTTCGTTAGATTCATGGTATTTCGGGAGTTGATATGAATGAAGTAAATAAAGAAGACAAGTGGGTGGAAGGGACTGGAGAGTCGTAGCTACAGAACCATTGAGAAGATATCCATCGCCTAGATAGAGAATCTCTATATCCCCTTGTGATAGAGAACTTATTAGAATAATGAAAATACAGATTAAACGAACAAATTTGATGTGTATCCTTTCGTCAAGAAACCTAGGAAACAATATTATATACTTCTTCACTAATAGAAAAAAATAAAAAAATTGTCCTTGGTGGGGATCGAACGTAGACCTCACTGATGAAGGCTCTGTACGCTAACCAACACTCTATCAATAACACCATGTTTTCATTTTTCCAGTCAGTCTGTTTCCTTCCTCAACACCTGAAGACGAAAATGCATGTTAATTTCTTTCATAATTGTTTCATTGTCTATTAATAGAAACCACGTATGTCACAAATAGACGCATTCTTTCTGTGAAAAATCCCATGTTTCGCACATCGTGTTTCTCCATTTACTGTTATTTGGACATTCACTTGGAAGTTAAAACTTAGCTTTGTGTGTTTGTTTTCACGTGCATGTGTGTGAGAAGAATGGTGTGAACGTGTGTTCGATGTTTTTTCTGGGCATTATTTTCGTTCAAAGCATTAATATAATTGTAAAATATGGAATTTACTGTAATGCAAGGAGTGAAAATATAAACCCAGTCCGTCAGGTTCGTTCCCAAACAACATTAAATAATGGAACGTAACGTGGACCGAGTATTATTTAATGTCGAGAACACGAGACATTACGATCGACAATCTTCATCTCGTATTTCTCTTTGGCATCACTACTCAATTTACAGAGATGTATACCCGTGACTGGTATACAAGCCGCAGAAATGCAATGCTGGTTGGGTTGTCTAGTCACAAGGCGCTTGGTGGTCAGACATGGATGGCTTGCTTCAGTGCTTCTTCAATAAGGTCGTTACAACCCAGAAGTGTCCGTGACTGTACAACAGTACCTATAAACGGAGTTTTTTTAATGCACTTCCTACTGTTCTTTTAGGTTATTTAAGTTAATCCGGACTTTCGTTAAACCAGTCAACTTATTCCCTCCCCCATTAGTCCGGATTAACGAGGTTTTACTGTACTTCCAAACATTGTTTTTTGTACACTAAAAGTTGACGCTCGGAAGATCAAAATGAGTACAAATATCAAAAACGAGAATATTACGTGTGTAAAGGAATGGGGCTCCTATAAACTGGTTTATTATCGAAGATTTTATTCCAATCGAAGGCCTTTATCTTTATACCATTAATTAACTTGTTTTCCTAACACCGCCAAACAATGAATTGTACTCTATCGACAGGTTTT
Organism: Lepisma saccharinum; assembly: GCF_977018435.1. Classification (NCBI taxonomy): domain Eukaryota; kingdom Metazoa; phylum Arthropoda; class Insecta; order Zygentoma; family Lepismatidae; genus Lepisma; species Lepisma saccharinum. The sequence continues at coordinate 62,474,445 of NC_139229.1, read as the reverse complement.
CAAGCATGACAGGACCAAAACGTTACATTTTACAAGACGTTTTTATTGAGACCACAAAGTAATATGTAAATAGAATCAGATTATAGCTTTTGTTTCGATATCTCAAAAGAATATAGAAATTGCATCCGTGGTGACATCTAATTTCTTAATACCGAATCACATTTTTTCCGACTGCGTTAATAGGTTTGGCGTCCAAAAGTTGTACACAAGCGGTTAAATATCAAGTTTATTTCCAGACTCTGCGTTCTCTATCTCGTCTCGGCATCTCGAATCTCGTTCTCGCACTGTAGCGTTGTATCTCGAAAGCACGAAAGTCTATCTGGGCAGCTGTAAAGGCTACCAACTGATATTTCTGCAAAGTATGTCTGAAAACTCGATTTCATACCTAGTCCGGGGCCTCGCTTCTGCCTAATCTACTCCCGCATGGAAGTATCCAGCACGGCAGGAATAGGGGGCACATGCCGTCCTGAAAAACGAATGGTAAAAAAAATCATGCTGTTCATTGTGCGTTTTTACATGCAAAGTAAAAAAAATGTTATTATTTTTAGATAATTCTAAGATATTTTGTATTGAACAAATGAGCATATAATGCAAACTTCTTACGAAATAAATTGATTCAATGTCATTATTGTCCTCTATTTTCACAGTATTTAATTATTGCAACGGGAAATAGTTGAATTCTTAAAATGCAAGCAGCACAGGAATTTTGGAACTTGAGTACAGTCATAATTTGTAACGTATTATGATGCCCTAATATCCAGGCTTTAAATGGTTTTTCCATTATGAAATTGGTGACCAAATAAACATATTTATGAGTGTTTTGTGAAATTCATCTCTTACTAAGCATATTTGTAGCCGCAAATAGTTTTTATTTATGTCAATGCAGGCCAAAGTCATGTGACGATTTAAGATGAAAATGTGTCTGTTAGGTATATAACCTTTTGGTATTTGTAGCAAAGTAATTTGTGGATTGTGACTACCTCACTGTTGACGTTTACTTTGCACAACAATAACGCAAGACCAAACTTCTCTTTTTTTGGAAAGAACTTAGCCTACTAAACCCTAGCTTATCCGAGGGAAGAAGGAGGGGGGGGGGGCTGTCAGGCCCCTATATTTTTTCGTTTTATCAACTGTGAAAATTTATATTTAAAGAATTAAAATAAATTACATTGTTCCCCTAAATTACTTTTATTCATAAAAACAAAAAGTTAATGTAAATAGGAGGCAAAATGCACTTGGTTGGCTATCAGGCGCCATCTTTGAATGCGAGTCTTTCGAGACACTCATACCAGTGGCAGTGTACAATTGGTTGGTAATGATGGTAATTTTTGTAATTATTGTATTGCCCCTCTATAAACAAAAAAAGCATTAATAAGAAAAGATTGTGTTTTTTGTGAGTTTTAGCGAATAATAACGTGTGACACTAATGCAATAATGGGTTATTATCTTTATTAATGATGGTAATTTTTGTATGTATTATAATTAATAAATAATAAACATACGAGGGGCGATCAGGTTGCTCTGACCCTAACATAGAAAGAGCGGCAATAGGGTTTCAATTTTTTTATTATTTTTCAACATACTCCCCTGCAACTCCAAAGCACTTTTCCCATCGGTGCTCCAACACCTGGATACCTTGCAAAAAAAAATCTTCCGACTGGTCCTCCAACCATGAGTCCACAGCCCTTATCACCGCAGAATCATCAGAAAATTTTTGCCCACAAATGTCACTCTTCAAATGTTTGAACAAATGGAAATCACTGGGGGCCAAATCTAGGGAATAGGGTGGGTGGGGCAACAATTGGAACGATGCATCTGCGATAGCGGCCCTCGCAATGCGTGAGGTGTGGACAGGTGCATTGTCCTGGTGAAGGAGCACACCACGGGTCAACATCCCACGCCTCTTTTTCTTGATGGAATCACGTAATTTCTTGATTAGGTCACTGTAGTATGTGCCAGTGATGGTTTGCCATCTTTGTAGATAGTCCACAAGTAGGACACGCTTGCAGTCCCAGAAAATTGAGGCCATTACCTTTTTTGCTGACGTTTGCACCTTGAACTTCTTCTTGGTGGAGAATGTGGGTGTTTCCACTCCATGCTTTGTGATTTTGTTTCTGGGTCGAAGTGATAGACCCATGTTTCATCCATAGTTACAAATCGGGGAAGGAAATCGTCTATATCAGCACGAAAGTTGTCAAGAAGTTCTTGACTGATGAGCACTCGGGTGAGCTTCTGATGTGGGGTGAGGTTTCGAGGGACCCATCTTGCAGCATTTTTTTTCATTTGCAATTTCTGGGTTATTATGTCTTGCACAGTGCCATATGACAGGCCACACATCTCAGCAACATGACGGATAGTGACGATCCTTCAGCACGATATCGTGGACTTTGTTAATGTTTTCTGTCGTCATGACAGTTTTTGTTGCTCCACCTGCATATTCATCCTCACACGACTCTCTCCCACAATTAAACTCACGACACCATCTCTTCACCATACTGTATGAAGGAGTACTGTCCCCTAGTGTATCCACCAAGTCCTCATGAATTTTGGATACCGTCCACTTCTTCTTCACAAAATATTTGATCACCGCTCTCACCTCAGTTTTCTCCATTCTGGCACATTGACACAACTTCACTCAGTTAAACCCCTGTAAAAAGAAAACTGTACGCTACTCAGACTTACAATTCAGAATGAAAGCATATAAAGGATCACTAAACAATAGCAAAATAAAAAATCAATCATAACGTCATTCCTTCTATGTTAGGGTCGGAGCAACCTGATCGCCCCTCGTATATAATCAACAAAGGAAGCAGTTATTCAATAACAAAATTGCTTCTTGAGTTTTAGTGATAAAAAAGTGTGGGCCTATGCCCGCCCCCCCCGCAGGCAATTAAGTTTCTCGTACGGCACGCGTAAGCTATACTATGTCAATGGTATCTGTGGAGCAAGGCCGTGCATATCGGTAGAGAAGGGGAGACTGCGAGTTTGCTGAACGAAGCAGTGCGCGCTTCTGCAAATGTCTGGTGGCCACACTCACATCCCCTCTCACGAGTTCATTGGGCGAACCCTCTCGGAGTCATTACTTGCTCCACATACTCCTGCGACAGAGCATAGCTTACCCGTGAGTGACGTACGAGGAAAAAAATGACCATGACTCTATCAGCCTATTTCTGAACGGAAAAAGACAAGAACAAACTGGAGGTTAAGTTCTGAGTGCCCAAAGCTTTTTTAAACATACGAATGCACCGTGAAAACTCTTAAGTGCAAGAATGACACAAGAGGCCTAACTTTCCCCGTAATTAGAATAACGACAAGAAGAAAGGGGAAAGAAAAATCTTCACACGAGCCAGTCTAAAATAAATCTGAGGCTGGAGAAAAGGAAGAGCTTCCCGAAAACAAAGCCAAGCCTTCAACATTAATCTCTTCCACTCTTTAAAAGTAATTCCTTCCGTCCTCCACGCCCCTTCCCGATCTCACCCGATCTCTCCCGAGCCTTTTTTACCCACTAAACACGAACGAGGAACAAAGACCTTTAAAAGTTTCCTAACGGAGAGTGAAAAATCCAGCGAAATAACTTGACAGAATGAAACGAACGCCACAGTAACCAATAGAGGGCCCTGACGGCAATAGATATTAAGGAATGAATAATTAAATAAAGAAAAATATTATTCATAATTTTATTAAGATTAAGAATAGGGATACAGATGTAAGTGCAATAGAATAATATTATTTAAGTGCAGTCAGCCAAATTAATTTACTTTATTTTTATATAGAAATACAAATCGCACAAATGTACAGTTTAAGATATATTACTTTTACAGCACGATGTTTACACAATGTTAATATACTTTTGAATCAATTTAAGATGGTTTGTCTGTGTTATTTTATCCTTTCTCTTTCTACCAATACAGAGATGCCCACAGGGGGTTATTATGGTGCAGGATGCGCCATCGAAATTTTTTTGGGGGGATTTTTCCCTTGAAATAATAAAAAATGAACATTTATATATTTTTCTAAATTATATGTAAAACTTTTACACCTTAAATGCACCATATTTAATCCATTACATGAAGAAAGAAAAGTGTTTAAGGGTGTTATCGAAGGGCGGGGGGTTGGAGAAATATCCACCTCCAAAATATTAGGCCTTATTTTACACGTGGGTTCTGGGAAGGATTCTGAATTAAACATTGGGGGGGGGGGCAGTATCCATCTCTAGGTCTTAGAGTATGGCGAGTATTTTAGTTAGAGGGGGATTGAGCATTAAATTGAGGGGGTATCCAATTCTTGACTGTTGCGAAATTCTTGTGTGGAGACTGAGAATTATTTTTTTGGAGGAGGCAGTATCCACTCTTCAATATCAACAGTGTCTAAAATTGACTTTGAAATTATGGTGGTAGGATTGAGTTTTAAATTTAAAGGGGGAGGTAGGAAGCTTTTGATGCAGTGTTAAATCTTAGGTTGTCAAGGAATTTCTGTAGTGGAGAGAGTTCGAACATTAAATTTTGGAGACTGTGTTTAGCGACGTTTAGACCCCGAACGTGCCAAAAGAGAAGCTGGAAAAGACTAATCAATTATCTCGGGATCCTAAGAAAGTATTGACACCACATTAAATTAATATTCTCGAAAGCCTGCAAAGAAATGGATGTAAAAATTTTCTTGCTCGCTTCGCTCGCATTCTTGTGTTCCTTGGATGTGTGTTTGGCGCTTTAATGAGGTGAATGTGAAGTTTTTGTACTATAGCTGCATTATAAGACAAGCGATATTCTCGATTATGATCAACGATTTTAGGAATGGTTTTGAGTAGTGTTGTCCACGGGACGAGACGGGACAAGCTTTTAAAAATTCGAGACGAGACGAGATTGACCATGTGTCATGAGACAAACGAATATTTTCGGGACGAGACAGCATTTCCACGAGACTTCCACGAGACGAGACAGGCCAAAGTCTTGTCTCGTGGGCAACACTAGTTTTGAGTGATGGGCTCCAACGATTTTAGGGATGGTTTTGAGTGATGGGCTCCCTGATTAGGGAGGAGGGGCAGATCAAGTATAGTGTTCAGTAAAGCTAAGAAAAAGTTACTTTTGGTAAGACACGCTGTCGTAATTAACTACTTTGTGTGGATTACGATACGGTTTGAGGGAGCGAATGATATGATTTGGGGGGGGGGACGCATGACATGATTTGGAGGGATGCGTCATTGACCTTGGGAGGTAGGAGGATGGGCATCCCTGCTTTGGCGCTTTGCTGAGGTGAATGTCAAGTTTCATACTATAGGTGCATTACAAGACATAAGCGATATTCTCGATATTCATTAATAACATCACTTCTTTAAATATAATGCTTAGTGTTGGTATACTGCTTAATTTATAGCAGGTGCATCATTTGGAACAAAAATATATCGAATATCCGCATTTCTAACTTCACTTCTCAGAAAAATTTTACTTTAACAAGTTAAATTTGCACTGAAGATAAAATCCACGTAATTATTGTTATGGGTTAAAAAAATAATTATATTTACCACAAGAAAACGGGGGGGGGCTTCAGTTATTTGAAAGAGGAACCGTATTATATTATCGTCCTGAGCTTTACTTTGTGGGGATTACTATATGGTTTGAGTGCGCGAATATTATAATTTGGGGGCGACGCATGACATGATTTTGGCGGGGATTGCGCCTTTGGTCTCGGGGGGGGGCATCCCTGTACCAATACATCCATTTATCTGGCAACACTGCAGGCTTCACACTTTTCTCACTCAATTGATGATGTTCAGAGGTTGGTGTCACTGATTCAGGCAAATTAAAGAGCACTTCCCCAGGAAAATTTTCTGTTCATTTTATGTTCCTTAGCGTCAATTGCACTTGAAATTACATCCTATATCGGAACAACGTGTACCATAAAATACTTACACGCAAAAGGTAACTCACCCGTAAATAAATATTAACTATGGTGGTATTTTACACCTAATAGTACTCCGCATGTGTTGAAAACGGGTGACGGAAGTAAGGAAACTGCGAGACCATGCGCAGGCGAGAGATGATGTGAATGAAGGTGTACTTTTGGAAGTCTTAGGAAGGGTGGTGCTTTGGTACCAAATAAGTCTGAATATAACAGGGTAAAGCTTCCTCCTTGCACATTGCAAAATGCAGTGAAGGCATACGGAGGGAGATAAGTCATTGGTGGAGGTGACATGATCAGCACCACGCTCCGGCTAACAACAAGATACCCATTTATCAGAAGCTGTGTGTATCCCATCCCAACATCCACCTGAAATCATCCACCCTCGGGAATCGAACTCGGGCCTCTCAATTAGCAGCCAAACGACCATCCTACTGGATCAACGTGGCTCAAAAAGGGAATGTATGTGTGTGTGTGTGTGTCAGGCGCGGTTGGCCCTATAGCGCACAGGATCAGTGAACCCCCAGTAATATACGATAATCACCTCGAGAATGAACAATAAACAATGTCTTTACATTTTCACATTATTTCGCTAAAAATTCTACACAATAAGTCATGTATTTGTGCCCGTAATACGGTGAACTCTTTTGCTGAGAAGAAGAAACCGCGATTCGGCCGCCCTGATACAGACCCTCAGTTGAACCCCCACAGGACAGCTCTTGCCATTGTGAAAGCTTCGTGCGGGAGCAGAAGCTCGAGGAGGGTATAGGACAAAATACATGGAAGATGAGATTTGCAGAACCTATGTTCAACCCAACGGTCATGCGCAGTTCGTTCTCTCGCAGAAGGCGCGGGACAAGGCTCCGATCTCGCTGCTTCCTCCCTTCCAGTGTTGCTGTGTGCGGTTCAAGTTTGAAGCGCACACATTACATATTCAATATTCTCTTTGTATCATTTTTGTACTGAACTTCTTGGAATAAATGCAAAATTGTGGCAGAGATGGATGAGTGGAAACAAATAAAAGCTGGAATTAGATGCGATGAATTAAAATAAAGGAGATACATTACCAAAATAGCTCGTGCAGGAATTCAGAGGTTTTTCCTTAAAGGTGGAAACACTTCGGGTTCGCGAAAGAGAAAGAATGGCGCGAAGACGTGACTCGTTGTCGCTCGGTGTCAATCGTCTCAAGTTTGTTAGTTTTTGAAGTGCTTGGATACTTGTTGGAAAGTATTAAGTGATGCTGCGAGTGAAGCGAGGGATGGACTTTACCTAGGTTATGTCACATGATGCAGTGTAGGCGTTGCTGTCCGCGCAGGTAAGAAATGACCGATAGAAATGCACGTAATTAACGTAAACGAACTTCCTTGTCCACTGAAAAAAAGCGTCTGCTGGTCGACCAGCCCCAAATTTGAACAAAGCTATCTTGTATCAATGAAAGGGTCTCAGGTTCGATTTCTAGTATGCGCATGCCATTAGTTGCCATTTCCCTTTAATAAATGTAGGACCAGTTCTGATTAGTCGGCATGGACGTCCGGAAGGGGAAAAGGGGGCAAAACCAAAAATTATATATTACACGCATATAATTTAATTTCAGTCACAGTAATTTTTGGTAATTATTATAAAAGCGTTGCAGTAACTTCAGACTGAAGGAGTGTTTTTTGCTCCTCCTGAGGAAAAAATATATTACTTGCCCCTACTTGAGGACGTCCATTCCAACAAAACTAAACTTTTTTCATAAAGGCACAATTTATTGTAGTTTCAGCCCTAAATTTATTCGCACACCCCTAATACAAAACCTTATACTTCCATATAAAAAAATTCTGGACAAATCTTTTAAGCCCGCCCCCCATCCTTTTGTTAGGCGAAGGAAGTTTATTTTGCGGAAACTGAATATATGTCACATGACTTCAGTGAACCCCCGGGTAAATAATGCACGAGCCGCGCCTGGTGTGTGTGTGTGTAGATGATGCGGATGAGTGATGATATGATACAATAGATGAAGGAACGCTAACAACGAACAGACATGCCCAGACCGCAATTCAAACCTGACAACCCTTGGCGTCGTAGCGCGATGTAGTAACCACATATTTTGCTTGGCGCTGCACTCGTAGGGCGTCACACAGGGGTATCCTCCTTGAGTAACGCCAAAACATTTTTTATTATGTAAGCGTGGCTATTTGTTTTAAAAGGAGATGGATTTTTGTTGACATAAATGCAAACCTACAATAAACGTATTGTTTAACAGTAACAGTTAACGTATTTTTTTTAAAAAAAGCTATTACTTTTCTTATTTAAAACAGTTAATATGTAACGGCTGTTTCTATTGCGTATAGAAAGAAAGGGGCCAGGGTGGAAAGTAGTTTAGGGGCTAAAAATCACCTCACCCGGGTGAATCTTGAGCTGTCCCTGTCCATCAGAATTTTGTCTTTTACCTGAAAAAGTACCCTCCTTCGGGAACTACAGCGTTGTATCTCAAGTATTGGCGTACAACAAAATTGCCTTCATCCATGTTTTGGTGAACACTGAATTTATACTGCCAGTGAAACAATATACATCCTCGGTTTCGTGCTTGGCAACACTGTTTCCATTTTCATTGCAACGTGTAGGATGAAAACCTGAGAGAGAGAAGTCGTGTTTTGATTTAATTTATGCTTCGGCCTGTAATTCATCACTTCGTTCTTAATAATACCAGCAGAGCGAGCTACTGCATGGAAAACCACAAAAGCTTTCCATTGAAGATGAAGGAAACAAGAAATTATTTCCATTTAAAACTAACATTGAGAAAACAGTTTTTCTCCCCCTCAAAGTACACAAATCTTTTCTATGACACGAAATTCTTACACGTATACATTTCATACGCTTAGCATTCACTTAGCTATTGTTGAAACTTCAATTAAAATATATAGGGTATGTCCAGGTTGTGCCTTCAAAATAAATTCCTTGTGTAATCATCAGTTGCTTGAAAAGGCTACATTAGAATTATTGTTAGAGAGGATATTTTCAGGTGAATGAACATGCGAGTGGGTGGGTAGTTCTTGATCACGTAATGCATATGCACTTTTTACATATAACAAACACCATTTGATTCAAGATTGTTCCAGCCCACACCCTTTGTAATAGTAGACATGTTTAAGAAATATTGAAACGTGGAACAAGATTTTTTTGTATGAGTTGCATCGAGCAGCCCGTAGGTAGATCACTCTTAAGAATGGTAATTAATTGGAAAAGTATCCAGACTCTTCTCTGTAAACAAGATAGCATTCGAGGCGTTCTTTTTCCTGTTGTGATAGTTTGAAACAAACCAACAAACCCTCTCTTACTGCCGTTTACCAATCAACATTTATTTATTTATTTATTTAATTGAAACACAACAGGCGTATGCCCAATTACAGTGTTCAATATGGGATGACACCATTACATAAACAGAAAATTAACAAGAAATATGAATGACGCAATATACATTTTACATTTAAAAACAATTGTGAGAATAAATTAATTATTAGATTATAGAAGCAAAGGGAACACAGAGACAATACAATAATAAATGAAGCTAAACTGTTGGATATAACCTTACAAGCTGAATGAAAACCAAAATTCAATGAACAAAACAAAACAAAACATACAGAAATTCAGCGATTAGATCTTATGTTACAATTACATTTAAATAGGTCTACGCTTGGATTATTCTTAGAAACTGAATTAAATAACTTGCACATTCTCCTAATGGGTTCAGCTTCGGTCATTTTGGTTCTTCCAAGGGGGATTTGAAAGAGATCAGTTCTGGGCCTGAACATACAGTTTGGCACATAAAAATTTAAATTCGACAACAGATTAAAATAATCTATTTTACCATTGATAAGCTTGGAGAGAAAAGTTATTTGATTTGTTTGCCTCCTTTCGTCGAGTGACGGAATATTAAAGATTTCGCGTAATATGTTGCTAGGAGTGAGTTTTGGATATGTACCATCAAGTTTAAATAGTAGATATCTGAGAAATTTATTTTGAAGCTTTTCTAATTTTTCGATATCTTTCTTGAATTGCGGGTTCCAAACAAGAGAAGCATATTCGAGTTTAGATCTGACGAGCGTATAATATAGCAAGAGAAATGTTTCCTTTTTTCTAAATTGATGACCCATTCTCATTATAAATCCCAAATTTCTGTGAGCTTCGCTTAAAATGCAGGAAATATGTGATTGGAATGTTAACTTTTGGTCAAAAGTGACCCCTAGGTCGGTAACTATATTCTCACTTTGTACTAACACATTAGAAATAGTGTATGAATGTTGAATAGGGTGTCTGTTGTGGGTGAATGATACAAGTTTACATTTCTTTAGGTTTAGGCTGACTTTATTAATTTCACACCACTGAAGCAAGTTATTCAGCTCTTCATGTAATATTGTACAGTCATCAGCATTTTCGATATTTTTGTATATTTTAACATCATCAGCAAAGATTAATGTCTCACATTTTGTGAGTAGTTCTGGCAAATCGTTTATAAAAATTAAATATAGCAAGGGACCAAGGTTCGACCCCTGTGGAACTCCCGAACTGGCCACGAATTCGGTTGATCTGCAGCCTTGATACACGACATATTGTCGGCGGTTCTGCAGATAGGAAGAAAGAAGGGTAATAAGTGGAGGAGAAAGGCTATTGTTGGCAAATTTCTGTATTAATATATCGTGGTGAACTGTATCAAATGCCTTTGAAAAGTCTGTATATAAAACGTCAACTTGCCCTTTATTAGCTATACTGGGTGCAATGTAGCTTGTCAGTTCGACCAGATTGGTTACGGTTGAGCGTTTTTGGACAAATCCGTGCTGTTTGGGGGAAAGAATGGGTTTAATATGAAAATATATATGTTTGTATATTATCTGCTCGAAGAGTTTTGCTGGTACTGACAATTTTGCAATAGGCCTGTAGTTACATATGTCAGCCTTATCAGCGGCTTTGGGAATCGGACAGATTTCTGTTGTTTTCCATATTGCTGGAAATCTCGAAGTTCTGACAGCCAAGTTGAAAAGGGTGTGAAGAGGGTACTTAAGAATTTCCGAACATCCTTTAATTACATAAGGGGGGATTGAATCAGGGCCGGCGGATTTTTTAGGTTTCAGTGTTTTAATGGCTTCCTCAATTTCATTTAGTGATATTTCAGAGATATTTAAGATACTAGGAAGTGAGTTCATGTTTACATTAGGATGCGGATCTTTGTAGATAGATGGTTCTTTGGAATATACGGATTCAAAATACTTTGCAAAGAGATCTTGGATACTTTCATTATCGTCAATGGTTTTATCATTATACTTAGTTGGCTGCACGGGTGGATTTTTTCTTTGATTTTTAATGAAGGACCAAAACTGGTTAGTATCGTGAGCAAGATTGATTTCTAAAGTTTCAATATAGTTTTGGTAAGCTTTACTGATCTCCCATTTTAATTTCGTTCTTAAAGTTTTATACTTAATTTCGTGATGTGTTACATTTCCCATTCTTTGTTTCCATTTTTTGTGGTGACGTGATTTTGCTTTCAGATTTTTAATAATTTCCTGCGTGAACCAACATGGGTAAGATTTTTTTACAGAGGAGCGAGAGCGTGGAACACATTCATTAAAAATGCTTTCGATTATTTCATAAAATTTATCAACGGCAATATCTACGTCTTCGCATTCTTTTATTTGGTCCCAGTCAGCTAATTCGAGTTTCCGATACAAATTAATGAAATCTGCTTTCTTGAAATTATATCGTTGGATGTTTGGATTTAAAGCTGTTTGTTTAGGCATGGTTTGTGTTAAAGTTATTCCTAGAGCCGGATGGTGTTTATCTTCGCTTACCAGAGGCTCTTGGCGAAATATTTTAGTATTTTCAATATTTGTTAAGACTAGGTCGAGAGTTCTACTATTGGCGTTCTGGATGGAATTTTTGCTTTTGAGGTCGTTGAAATCGAGGAAATATTTCAGTTCCCGACATTGTGTGCCTAACGTGAGCAACTCAGTGTTGGAATTTTTAATTTCAGGGATGTTGAAATCACCTGCAATGACCAACGGGCTCCCCAGAGGATAATGTGCAGTTATATGACTAAAGAAGTTCTCGTATACGTCCACGGGAGATGTAGGTTGAATATACACTACACACATGTAACAATCGCGACCAGATTCTGTTTTAAACTTTGTAATTAAACTGCCAATGCTTTGTTCGTGTAAAAGAGCATCGACCATTACAGGATTAAATTTTCTCTTTATGGCGATGAGGACACCGCCACCTAGTGTTTTGCCAGTTTCTAACGTGTTGCGATCTGACCTGAACACGCTATATCTATCGTCGAGTAGTTCGGAATCTGAAACTGAAGAATTTAGCCACGTTTCCGTGCACAAGACCACGTCGTAATTGTTACTCAATACACTTAAAAAGAACTGTTTGGTTTTTGATCGAACTCCTCTGAGATTCTGATAAATTATGTTCATGCTAATTATGTTTTTTTCATTGTCGCACAGAGTTTTGGAAGGGTCAGTTCTAGCAAGATTGATTGACGTCTCCACAAAAGCAGGGACACGAACAGGTGAAATAAACTTCTTACCTGACAAGTTGCGCTGGGCGTGGCTACCTTGACGTCCTCAAACATAAACCTTTATCAAAAAGCAATATACCTCATAGGGAGAAAACCACGAATATCCGGCATTGAATACTGCACAACCGCTTGGTACACACCCAATGAAAGAACGGGTTTGGTACAAGGCTAATCCAGCTGTTAACAGCCAATAAAACTAATTGCTAAGAATTCTAAACCTGGCGTTCCAAATTTAACAATTCCTAATCCACAATTCCGCTTAGTATTAATAATGTAGTAGGTTAGGAATTGCTTAGTTTGGAAAACCAGGTTTAGAGTTATTAACAATTAGTTTTAATAGAAAAATTAAATAATAAAATAGAATAGAATTAAATAGAAATATATATATATATATATATATATATATATATATATATAAAATAAAAATAAATATTAATCTAAAAATGTTTTTTGTGGACCCATGGACATAGGTCTAAGGAAGAGATTAGTGAAATGTTTTGTTTGGAGTGTAGCACTATATGGTGCAGAAACCTGGACGTTGAGAAGAAATGAAGAGAATCGACTCGAAGCTTTTGAAATGTGGACATGGCGAAAAATGGAGCGTGTAAAATGGACGGACAAGGTAAGAAACGAAGCCGTACTGAAAAGAGTTGGTGAAAAAAGATCTATACTGGAGACCATCAAGAAGAGGAAAAGAAACTGGTTAGGACACTGTCTAAGAAGGAACTGCCTGCTAAGGGATGCCTTGGAGGGAATGGTTGAAGGAGGAAAAGTCCGTGGAAGAAAGAGATATCAGGTTATGGATGATATTAAATTAACTGGGTCGTATGCTATTACGAAGCGTAAGGCGGAGAATAGGGAAGCTGGAGATTGCAGTGAAAAACCTGCTAATTAGGCAGAAAACAATGAATGAATGAGGATGAATGAATATAAAAATGGATGTATGTGTGTGTGGGTGTGTGTGTATGTTTGTTCCGGCATAACTCTCAAACGCCTGCAGCGATTTCAATCAAACTTGGTACACCTATCACTTGCAACCTGGAAAAAAGTACTGCGGGGTTAAGACACCCCTGGCACACCTAGGGGTGGGGGTGGGAAGGGTGACATGTTAAAAATAATCAAAAAGGACCGATATTAGTGTTGAATCCATAGTTTTCGCAGTTGCTAAGCTAATTGGTGCTATTCACAATGACCAAACTTGGTACACATCTTGTTGTTGTTGATTTGGCGTTTTAAGTCCACTTTATGCACAGTAAGGCTAATTGGGACTGGACCTACAGTTTAAAGTGGGATCCGAACCACTGTGTGCCTCCCCGGGTATCGAACCCAGGACACCTTTGGTACACATGTGACTTACAATCTGGAAAGAAATACTGTGGTGGTAAGACACCCCTGGTACCTCTAGGGGTGGGGGTGGGAAAGTGTGAAATGTAAAAATAATCGAAAACGACCGATATTAGTGTTGAATCCATAGTTTTCGGGGTCGCTAAGATGAATAGTGACACTCCCAAAGCCGTTCAACTCCAAGGCACCCCTGGCACCACTAGGGCAGGGGATGGGAAGGGGGTTACATGTAAAATGACATGTTGTTGATTTGGCGTTGTTGTTGATTTGGCGTTTTAAGTCCACTTTATGCACAGTAAGGCTAATTGGGACTGGACCTACAGTTTAAAGTGGGATCCGAACCACTGTGTGCCTCCCCGGGTATCGAACCCAGGACACCTTTGGTACACATGTGACTTACAATCTGGAAAGAAATACTGTGGTGGTAAGACACCCCTGGTACCTCTAGGGGGGGGGGTGGGAAGGGTGACATGTTAAAAATAATCAAAAAGGACCGATATTAGTGTTGAATCCATAGTTTCCGCAGTTGCTAAGCTAATTGGTGCTATTCACAATGACCAAACTTGGTACACATCTTGTTGTTGTTGATTTGGCGTTTTAAGTCCACTTTATGCACAGTAAGGCTAATTGGGACTGGACCTACAGTTTAAAGTGGGATCCGAACCACTGTGTGCCTCCCCGGGTATCGAACCCAGGACACCTTTGGTACACATGTGACTTACAATCTGGAAAGAAATACTGTGGTGGTAAGACACCCCTGGTACCTCTAGGGGGGGGGGGGTGGGAAGGGTGACATGTTAAAAATAATCAAAAAGGACCGATATTAGTGTTGAATCCATAGTTTCCGCAGTTGCTAAGCTAATTGGTGCTATTCACAATGACCAAACTTGGTACACATCTTGTTGTTGTTGATTTGGCGTTTTAAGTCCACTTTATGCACAGTAAGGCTAATTGGGACTGGACCTACAGTTTAAAGTGGGATCCGAACCACTGTGTGCCTCCCCGGGTATCGAACCCAGGACACCTTTGGTACACATGTGACTTACAATCTGGAAATAAATACTGTGGTGGTAAGACACCCCTGGTACCTCTAGGGGTGGGGGTGGGAAAGTGTGAAATGTAAAAATAATCGAAAACGACCGATATTAGTGTGGAATCCACAGTTTTCCCGGTCGCTAAGATGAATAGTGACACCTCCAATGCTGTTCAACTCCAAGACAACCCTGGCATCCCTAGGAAGGGGGTGCCAGGGTGACATGTAAAAATAATCGAAATCGACCGATATTAGTGTGGAATCCATAGTTTTCGGGGTCGCTAATATAAATAGTGACATTCCAATGCCGTTCAACTCCAAGTTTACCTATCGTCATGGGGGGTGAGAGGGGTTGAAAAATAAAATGTCAAAAATGACCTACATAAGTGTCGAATCCATACTTTTCGGAGTCAATAAGCTAATTGGTGACATTAACGATGACATTTACCTGGAAATAAAATTAGTTATGTTGGCACCCCTAAGGGTGGGGGTGGGAAGGGGGTGACGTAAAAATAATCGAAGACTACCGATATTTGTGTGGAATCCATAGTTTTCGATGTCGCTAAGATGAGCAGTGACACTTCCAATGCCTTTCAAGGGGTGGGGTTGGGAAGGGAGTGACATGTAAAACAACCGATATTAGTGTGGAATCCATACTTTTCGCGGTCGCTAACATGAACAGTGACACTCCCAATGCTGTTAAACGCCAATGACACTCCTGGTACCCCTAGGGGTGGGGGTGGGAAGGGAGTGGCATGTACAAATAATAGAAAACGACTGATATTAGTGTGGAATCCATAGTTTTCGGGGTCGCGATGATGAATTGTGACACTCCCAATGCCGTTCAACCCCAATTTCATTTTACACTATAGTTTTAATTCATTATTTTCCTGTCTAATAGAAGATTGGTATAAATAAATACCCTGGCAACGCCGGGCAATTAGCTAGTAGAATAATAAAATAAAATTAAAAGTAACTGAGATACAGTTACTTCGGTTAAAAAGTTACTGAGTTGCAGTTAATAGGTTCAAAAATTAACTGAGTTGCAGTTACTTGGTTCAAAAAGTTACTGAGCTACAGTTCCCTGATTCTAAAAGTTACCGAGTTACATTTACTCATTTTCCAAAGTAACTCACAGCTGTTACTACTTGACTGTACCGTAACTGAAAGTTACTTTTACAGCTACTCTCTGTTCCAAACTTTATTGGAAAAAAATTACACAAAAGCCGTGATCATATATATTCCACGAAAGAACTTTCACCTTAGTATCCAGGGGAGACATGTAAGCCCTGTCTAGTTCGCTGCCCGTTTTGACTCTCTTTGCACTGAAGCGTCTAGTTGGTTGCACGGAGCAACACCGACTCGTCTACTTCGTCGATTTGGTGTCAAGTATTTGGTGTCTGCACCGTTTGAGCTACTTTTTGGAGTGGTGTAGCGTGTGGTATATGGTCACATGGTGTGTGCTGACTATTCAAATGTACATTTAAAGCAGCAGACAGGCATTGTAGAATCTTCCGAACTTGAACACCGCTTAATTTCCTTGCACCAGCCTGACACTGGAAAAACTCAATATGCTGACCAAGGCAGAAATTTATTTTATTATAAAACATAAACTAAACGTAACGTTTCAACCTTCTAGCAAAGTCATATATGACTTCTTCATAATCTACATTTCTTTCTTTAACTTTGAAACCTCTTCCTAGTTTTAAAAAAGCTTCCTATTACCACAACTCTTCTTCTGGTATCTTCCTCTTTTTCCTCTTCTCTCCTTTCTTCTTTTAATCCTAGTCCCTCTCCTTTCTTCTTCAACTTTATTATTTTTTTATATAAAAATAATAATGGAGGACCTGACAAGAATTGAAAAATCTATTGAAGATGGTCTCACCATTTTTACGAGAGAATATACATTTTACGAAATGAAAAGCTGACAGGAGAAGTTTAGAGAGAAAATAAAAATAAAGTTGAAGAAGAAAGGAGAGGGACTAGGACGGAAAGAAGAAAGGGGAGAAAAGGAAGAAGAGGAGGATATCAGAAGAAGAGTTGTGGTAATAGAGGAAGAAGACAAGATAAGCTACCTAGATATATTGATGAAAGGGAAGAGAGGACAAGAAATTGAAACCGCTTGGAATCAGAAGATGTGTGCAGAAGGAATATTCTGCCACAAAAGAAGCGATGTAAGTGAGGTGACAAAAAGTATTTTATAAAGAATATGGAGGACAGAATCAAGAAAATATGCACGAAAGAATGTGAAAAAGAAGGCAAAATAAATAGCCTATGGAAACAGCTGGAAAAGAATGGCTATGAAAAGGAGGATAGACTGGACATAAACAGAAGAAGGAAGAAAAGTGGCAGGGGAGAATTGGAAGAGAAAGAAAAAGAGGAAGATAAAGAAAAAGATAAGAGGTTTGGAATAAGGAGTATGGGCAAGACCACAGAAAATATATGCAAAGTGCTTAGGAAAGCGGGCATTAAAACTTACAGGAAGGAAGAGAGAAGCATCTTAAGAATAGCGAAGACTGCAAACAAAAAAAAAAAAAGGAAAACAGAGAAGTAGAAGAGAAAGGGATTATCTACGAAGTGAAGTGTAAAGAATGTCAGAGTATGTACATAGGAGAAACGAAAAAGAGGCTGAAAGACAGGTTGAAACAACATAGGGATGATGTACGACTTAAGAGAGAGAGAGAGAAATGCGATATTTAAACACACGAGAGAAACAGGACATGACATAGAGTGGGATGAGGCTAAGCAGATAGGAAGGGAGAAGAGAATGCTAGTGAGAAAATGGAAGGAGGCCAAGGAAATAGAGAAGAAATATGAAGAAGACACAATGAACTGGAATGGGGGACTGAAGATAAACAAAGAATGGAAGAAGGTGTTAGAAAGAGTGGAAAGGACAAGAGAGAAAGAGGAGAGGAGAAGAAGGAAGAAGAATGAAGGAAAAAGAGCGTGAGATAAAGAGTCCAACCACATTCACTTTCAGGTGAAAGTGCAGTTGACAAGGGAAAGCCACCTGCTAGAATGTTCCAGAACAACTTTCTAATAGTCTGGAGGGGAGTATTTTTGTGTATATATATCGTCCTGTTTTATACCTTGTTACATTTGTACTTGGTGCAGAGTCTGAAGAAGACCTTGCTAGAAGGTTGAAACGTTACGTTTAGTTTATGTTTTATAATAAAATAAATTTCTGCCTTGGTCAGGATATGAGTTTTTGATATAGAAACAAGGCTTAATGGTGTTATAATTGACACTGGAATACACCTGGACTCCTTCTAGTGTCAAAAAGTGCAGGGAACCAGACGGGGCTACAGTTGGAAACAGCGTTGCCAGATTTAGCTCTTCCCACACAAGGAGAATCCTGAACGAACTGCTGTTGTAAGCTCTGTGGAGTCGCGATTGTGGAAATTATTCCCGTCCCAATGAAGACCAAGTTTATCTCAACCGTTTTCCCTCGGTGACTTTTCGCCACGACTCCTCTCGCAAATACAACGTTAATTGTAGGTTTATTCTCGCAGTGAATCATCCAAGGGAGACAGGTTAATGGAGGAAATACAGAAAACGAACTAAAATTACCAGAAAGAATCTCATTAGTACATGGGTACGCACCGCCTGGGAGTGATGCGGAATTTTGCCGGTTAACGAATGAGAATGTGAACCCCTCCTCGCCCCTCCCCGTCTCCCGGCCCTGAAACTCTCTCGGCTGTGGTGCCGTGTGGAACTGTTGGATCGGGGAAGAGGTAGGGAGGGGGATCCCGTCAGCGGCCGGAACACGCTATATCAAGCATGTTTTTAATTAGATTAATTTCATCTCGTACGCGAAAATATGTTTGGAGAAAAAAGGAAAGTCTCTCTACCTTGAACGACCCCCCCCCCTCTCTCTCCTTTTCTCCCGTGATTAAATTGCACGGGACGGGATTGGTGCGTTTGCTTCTTCCAGCAAGAATCATTCCCAGAGTCGTTTCAATGGCTTCAATGTTAACCTTGTGGCCATCATAACGGAATGGTGAACAGCGTTTCCTGCAGGGAATTATGGGATATCACGGGTTGGAATGACCTGCCTCAGGTTCTTTGGTCCTCGTTCTGCCGATACTTTCTCTCTATATACACACACATGCGCGCGCACACTTACACACCATCATGAAACTCGCTAGAAATGTATGTACGGGAGCCACACACTGGAATAAAACTTAAATAGTAGAAACAGTACTACTACTACTACTAATAATAATAATAAAATATTGTTATTTGATTATTGTTGCTACATTCTTGGTCTCTTGGGCTTCCCCGATGGCGCAGTGGTAGCGTCGTAGCCTTGTAATCAAGGGATCCCGGGTTCGATTCCCGGTGGAGGCACATAGTGGTTCGGATCCCACTTTAAAGTGTAGGTCCAGTCCCGATTAGCCTTACTGTACGTAAAGTGGACTTAAAACACCAACTCAATCGATCAATATACTTGGTCTCATTTGTTCTTGTTATTTTGCGTCGCTCTTTTGTCACTGTTGGCTAATCGCGATGATTAATTGTTGTTTGAAGTACACTTTATGCACAGAAAGGCTAATCGGAACAGTTTCAAGCGGGATCCGAACCACTGTAGCATGTGCTTCCACCGGGTATCGAACCCAGGACACCTTGATTACAAAGCGACGACGTTGCCACGCCATCGGCGAGGCCCTAATCGCGACGATGAGGTTGAGTGATGATACGATGAAGAGAGACTCACAAAGAATACCCATGCCCAGGCCGGGATTCAAACTCGGGACCCCTGGCGTCGTAGCGCAATAACCATTCCGCCACAGAGGTCGGCTGTATCCACCAGATGAGTGGTTATCCTGCACAACCGTCTTTCTTAATTTCTTTACATTTCGTGCAGTAAATTGAATGAAATGCGAAGTATTTATATTGTGATATTAACTTTTAACGACTTTTTGGACTCTTGAAACCTCATGGAACCATTTATTCTCTACATTAAGTCCTCGATTATTATGTAACAAAGTGCTGACCGGCTTCCTATATTTTACAATCAATTTCGTGATTTCACGCATTTCTTACTTTGATTATTCTAACTAACTTTACTTTGGTTATACTAATTAACTGAGATATATATCGGTTATCCACTATAAAAATAATAAGCATCTTGTCTTTTTCTAATTCTAAATTAACGGTAACAATTTTCAGTTGATTTTCGCTTTCCTCCAGTGATGGTTTTCCCCCACACATGGACACATGTTTTCACCGATGATACCAAGATGAGTCAAAATTCGCCCTCGCCTCGAAATTCGAGACCGACACGACCTTGTAATTTCGGTTATTTGGTGTAGTGCATTGTTTTCAGATTTTCATTGTTCTGAATGGAGAATTTCGAGTGTCTGGAATCGATAATTATCCTTGTCTTGAATTGGTCTATTGTCCTGAATCGAGAATTCCCATTGTCTTGAATGAAGAATTTCCACTGTCTTGAATGGGTCTCTTGGTTTGAAGGGAGAGTTTCACTGCCTTGAATGGAGAAATCCCATTGTCTTCAATGAAGAATTCATTCTGCATTCAATGGAGAATTTCTACTGTCTTGAATGGAGATTTCGCATTATCTTGAATTGAGAATTCTCATTGTTTTCAATAGAGAATTTCCATTGTGTTCAGTGAAGAATTTACTTTACACTGAATGGAGAATTCGCATTATCTTGAATGGAGAATTCTCATTATTTTGAATGGAGAGTTTACATTAAATTCAATGAAGAATTCACTTTGCATTGAATGGAGAATTTCTACTGTCTTGAATGAAGATTTCGCATTATCTTGAATTGAGAATTCCCATTGTTTTGAATCGAGAATTCCCATTGTCTTTAATGAAGAATTCATTTTGCACTGAATGGAGAATTTCTACTGTCTTGAATGGAGAATTCTTATTGTTTTGACTGGAGAGTTTACATTATCTTCAATGAAGAATTCACTTTGCCTTGAATGGCGATTTCGCATTATCTTCAATGGAGAATTCCCATTGTTTTGAATCGAGAATTCCCATTGTCTTCAATGAAGAATTCACTTTACACTGAATGGAGAATTTCTACTCTCTTGAATGGAGAATTTCTACTCTCTTGAATGGAGAATTCCCAATGTTTTGAATGGAAAGTTTACATCATCTTGAATGGAGAATTCCATGGTATTGAATGCAGAACCACACAACTCCGGTACTTCGCACCAAGGAGTGCAGAAGTATGCAATTTGCCCATAGTGTTGTCACGGTATCTAGTGACATGTGAAACGCAGTTCGATATAAATTATTTTTTGTTTATTGATTCATTTTATGCACAAACATGAAAGTGTGAGGTTTGATCTTATTTTGTGAATAAACTTGTATCCGAGCCAGACGTCGGAAGCTGCGGACGGGTTTTCTTGAGTGACAGCGGAACTGCCTTTTTCGGCTTAGAACAGGACATATTTGCACCAACGCGAAGATAAGGGAAGATTATTTTCGCCGCTACCGGGCTCGAGTCGCAGCAGGCGTTCGAACCCATGTTCACGGATGACCAGGAAGACCAGCTGGAGCTCAAGCCTGCAAGGATCCGGGACGCGTCGCCGACCGCGCCTTTCAAGACAATGGACAGAGGTCATTTCCACCCCCTGAGAAAGCGAAGCGAAGCCACCTGAGCGTGGGTTTCAACGGACGAATTTGAATCTCTTATATATATGCGGTGCTACCACCCCAGACACAGTTTTGACCCGGATTTCACAGAGAGAGCATCTCCGCGCTACACTCTCGCGTGATCATTGCTTTGTGTCCGTGAACTTTGTTTCCTTACGTACTGTGAGCGACTTGCAGATAGGGAGTTACCAGTGTGCGCCTTATTTTGGTGAAGATTACGCGGTGATTTGTTTTTGCCAAGCGTGGACTACATAAGGATGGAGGGCTAAAGAAGATAGAGAAGGGGGGGCGTCGCTTCCCTGACGCCTGCAACGACGCCGAAGCCAGTCAGACGACGCCGAAACCAAACACTGCCCAAAGCCCGAAGGACGCTGTCAGATCGACGTCCCAACCAAAGCCCGAAGGACGCCGTCAGATCGACGTCCCAACCAAAGCCCGAAGGACGTCTTCAGAGAGAGAGATTGAAGGACGACTCCAGAACGACGCTTCCAGACGACGCCGAATCAAAGCCCGTCACCAGAGAGATTCCGAACCGACGCGTGACCACGTACACCCGACGCTAGTGACAAGAGGAACGCCCGAAGTTCTGAGGAGGTGCAAGTACACCATATCGTCGCAATTATTCTTCGTCGCGATCGACCTCGGAGGACAATTTCGCCACAAAGGAACCGTGTGCAAGTCCCGCGTCCAGGAGAGATGAAGGACCACGCCATGTAGCAGAGTCTGGTACAGTATACTTCAGAGGGTCTCATGTATATGTAAACGTGCGCCGTTAGTATCAACACCGTACAGTTAACGCCGAAGTCTCACTTATTTGCAAAGTTACTCAGGAAAACCCAAACCTAACTTCCGCGTCTAAAAATTGTTTTGGTATTGTTATAAAAAAGGGTAATTTCATGTTCAGATGTTCTAATTTAATTGTCTGCATTCAGGGTTAGAAGCTCCATTTCATTTCTTTAATATTTAGTATAAATTGTCAAAGTGTGCTCCATTTCTTGTGTAACCGACCGCCCCGTCGCGCCATTTAATTTGTCAATAGTTGACTGATGAGTCCTTTTTAATTATGGAAAGCGTAGTTGTTTTTATTGTAAGGTCGTGTGCGTGAAATAGTATTATTTGTTGCATAGTGGTTTTTAAGGTAATTTTTGCTCGCGCCGACGATTGATTAGTGTATTCCGGCAGCTGGAGCCAATTAAGTTTTTGCATCACTATGTGATTGAGTAGTTGTTCTCATTGGACGAGAGAGGCTTATGTGTAACACCCCCGTCCGAGAAACTTTTAATATGTCGCGCTCACGACTGGATGCATACGTTCATTGGAACGAAAGATTTAACCACGCCGACCCAATTGTCTTAGTTAACCGCTTTCCGAGGGCTGGCACTTAAGTTAATTTAAAAGAGCACAGGAGCTGGCAGACGAATGCCCTAAATTCACATAAAGGTTTAAAATTAAAAGGAATGGTATGTTAATGAGATCCATGATTTGTATCCATACTTCACATGTAAAAATACCTCATGTGTGTGAAAGAGAGAGAGAGTGAATGAGTGAGCGTTTGAGGAGGCTTTGTAAACAGTTGTTGATTGCAATATTTCTTTGTTGTTACAATATATATTCACTTTTTTACCGTTCGTCAGTGTTGTTATTTGACGTTTTTCAGGTACCAGATATTATGCTATTAATGTTTTATGAATGTTCGAATCTACATATCAAAGGTAAACAAAACAGTGTAACATTTCAAGGTATTAATCTCCGCCTCGCAATAGTATGACAATAAACGACCGTCTCAGTACCGAACTTGATAACTGGACCGTGAGTCACGACCGGTCTCCCGTACACATAACGACGTTTGGCCCCGTGCCGGGGTATGATTGACACGTCATTTCGGGGGCCGTGAGTGCACTCGTTACATTTGGCGCCCGAACAGGGACGGCAACTTTTGTCATTCCTTTCCAAGAAAACCAGGTTGCGAGAGCGGTAGAAATTTCATTGTTGTATACGTCATGCATAAAATTCTTGTGTTAGGTTCCTGATGATTTGTGTGTTTTTCGTTTTGTATTTCGAGGGTTATTTTCATGTATTTGTCGTAGGTTCACGTGTAAGGACACGTTATTGGGCGTAATTGGTAACAATAGGGCAGATATTTTTTTCGGCGAAAGCAGCAAGGGCAGCTGCATAGGGCATTTTTTATGTACTTTTTGTGTACTTTTTTTGGTTATTGGCATAATTTATGGCATCAGGCTGAGTTGCGGGATAAGGGATTCCCGACAGACCTCCTTTTTCTTTTTATGTATCGATTTGTAATTCACATTTTGTGTGAGCTCGCGTAAGTTTGCGTAACTGTTCCAAAGTGCGACAGAAGATTGAGCAGATAATTAAGGAAAGGCCTTCATGAGATTAAGAAATCGTCGTATAGACTGTTTGAACAAGAGTGACGTCATGATGGTTTGCGAGGCTTGTGGAAAGGAATTTGCTGATTTCGAAATCAACAGCGAGGGGGCCAGACCGGTTTGTCTTCAGTGCAAGGGCCAGTTGGAAATGGAAAGGGAGATACCAAGTGCCCAAGGGTGTACATCGTCACGTGCGGACAGCGACCACAGCAAGGAACAAGATGACGTAGGAAGTGGCAGTGGTGCCAACCAATTTCAGCTGGTTCTCCAGATGCTCCAGGGAATGCAGACCGAGATGCGGACCAACATCCAGGGATTGCAAGCCAGCATGCAAAGAATGCGGATCAACATCCAAGAAATGGGAACCAAGGTACAAACCACCAGCCAGGAGTTGCAGACCGAGGCGCAGACCAATATCCAAGGGTTGGAAACCAGGATGCAGACCAACGTACGAGGGATGGGAGAACACCTCCAAGGAACAGTTCGCGCCTCCGGAGGAGAAAGGACGCAACAACTCCTCTCAACGATCCAAGAATCCGAGGCTCAAATCAAACCCAGGACCGAGGAGACCGACGCTCGCATCATGGATCAAGGAGCCAAGGTGGCAACACTGGCGCAGAGCGTACGTGAACGAGAAGGAGCCTTGCAACACATCGGCCAGCAAGGTGCACAGCTGGAGTTCCTTTGCAATCGGAGCAACGATGCCCTCGAGCGACAAGTGCGGCGAGCAGCGAACCCAGCGGAAGGGAATCCCGAGAAGATAAAGGGAATCGAGGAAAAACTACAACAATTGAACGTAGCCGACGTTCCGGGATCACCGCGAGAGCCGACAGCTATGACGTCATCGCAGCCAGCTGAAGTTCCTTCGCCTTCAAGGAGCACGAGTGACGTAAGACCGACTAAATGTGTCAGCCGAGGAAGCGAAGTGGAATCGGGACTACATCTTCCATCGCCGCGACCGTTCGAAGCCCAAACTTCAAGCCAGGACGACATACGGCCTGAACCACCGTCCGCGGAGAGAGCTTTGTTCCCGCCCGAATATGAGAAAAACTTCAAGAAGTTCTCCGGGGACGTCAGGATATCGCCGTCTGCCCTCGTCGAGGAATTCGAAGCAACAGCCCGGGAGTTAGGACTGGCGGATGGAGAGCGATTGCTTGTACTGAAAGGCTGGGTGCAAGATCGAACACAGAACAAGCTGGATCGGAATGAAAGACACTTTCATTCGTACTCGGCGTTTAGTGAAGCCTTCCTGACGCACTTTCCACGCTCTATGCAAGTGAAGGGAAAGATCAAGAAGCTGTTTTTCATATACGACGGGCCGTATTTTTGCAGAGAAATGCAAAAGGTGGAACTGCTCCGACGAAAAGCGCCAAGAGTTGTTAGCGCGATATAAAAGCACGAGCGAGTCTTTGGTTTGAATTCTGATCAGGATGTGAGGTACATTTATCCTATTTTTGTGTAAATTCCTAGAGTGTACAATATGTATATTTATTATGTAAATTGGAGCTATCATTTATATCATGTGTTTTGTGTTATCGAACTGGTTTACTTTTCTTGTACAGGGTGTTAAAAAATTTGTAGTCAAAAATTTCATGCCCCTGATTAGTAAAAAATTTTATTCGCCTACAGAATTTTTTGATCGGAAGGAGGGCGAAATGTCACGGTATCTAGTGACATGTGAAACGCAGTTCGATATAAATTATTTTTTGTTTATTGATTCATTTTATGCACAAACATGAAAGTGTGAGGTTTGATCTTATTTTGTGAATAAACTTGTATCCGAGCCAGACGTCGGAAGCTGCGGACGGGTTTTCTTGAGTGACAGCGGAACTGCCTTTTTCGGCTTAGAACAGGACATATTTGCACCAACGCGAAGATAAGGGAAGATTATTTTCGCCGCTACCGGGCTCGAGTCGCAGCAGGCGTTCGAACCCATGTTCACGGATGACCAGGAAGACCAGCTGGAGCTCAAGCCTGCAAGGATCCGGGACGCGTCGCCGACCGCGCCTTTCAAGACAATGGACAGAGGTCATTTCCACCCCCTGAGAAAGCGAAGCGAAGCCACCTGAGCGTGGGTTTCAACGGACGAATTTGAATCTCTTATATATATGCGGTGCTACCACCCCAGACACAGTTTTGACCCGGATTTCACAGAGAGAGCATCTCCGCGCTACACTCTCGCGTGATCATTGCTTTGTGTCCGTGAACTTTGTTTCCTTACGTACTGTGAGCGACTTGCAGATAGGGAGTTACCAGTGTGCGCCTTATTTTGGTGAAGATTACGCGGTGATTTGTTTTTGCCAAGCGTGGACTACATAAGGATGGAGGGCTAAAGAAGATAGAGAAGGGGGGGCGTCGCTTCCCTGACGCCTGCAACGACGCCGAAGCCAGTCAGACGACGCCGAAACCAAACACTGCCCAAAGCCCGAAGGACGCTGTCAGATCGACGTCCCAACCAAAGCCCGAAGGACGCCGTCAGATCGACGTCCCAACCAAAGCCCGAAGGACGTCTTCAGAGAGAGAGATTGAAGGACGACTCCAGAACGACGCTTCCAGACGACGCCGAATCAAAGCCCGTCACCAGAGAGATTCCGAACCGACGCGTGACCACGTACACCCGACGCTAGTGACAAGAGGAACGCCCGAAGTTCTGAGGAGGTGCAAGTACACCATATCGTCGCAATTATTCTTCGTCGCGATCGACCTCGGAGGACAATTTCGCCACAAAGGAACCGTGTGCAAGTCCCGCGTCCAGGAGAGATGAAGGACCACGCCATGTAGCAGAGTCTGGTACAGTATACTTCAGAGGGTCTCATGTATATGTAAACGTGCGCCGTTAGTATCAACACCGTACAGTTAACGCCGAAGTCTCACTTATTTGCAAAGTTACTCAGGAAAACCCAAACCTAACTTCCGCGTCTAAAAATTGTTTTGGTATTGTTATAAAAAAGGGTAATTTCATGTTCAGATGTTCTAATTTAATTGTCTGCATTCAGGGTTAGAAGCTCCATTTCATTTCTTTAATATTTAGTATAAATTGTCAAAGTGTGCTCCATTTCTTGTGTAACCGACCGCCCCGTCGCGCCATTTAATTTGTCAATAGTTGACTGATGAGTCCTTTTTAATTATGGAAAGCGTAGTTGTTTTTATTGTAAGGTCGTGTGCGTGAAATAGTATTATTTGTTGCATAGTGGTTTTTAAGGTAATTTTTGCTCGCGCCGACGATTGATTAGTGTATTCCGGCAGCTGGAGCCAATTAAGTTTTTGCATCACTATGTGATTGAGTAGTTGTTCTCATTGGACGAGAGAGGCTTATGTGTAACACCCCCGTCCGAGAAACTTTTAATATGTCGCGCTCACGACTGGATGCATACGTTCATTGGAACGAAAGATTTAACCACGCCGACCCAATTGTCTTAGTTAACCGCTTTCCGAGGGCTGGCACTTAAGTTAATTTAAAAGAGCACAGGAGCTGGCAGACGAATGCCCTAAATTCACATAAAGGTTTAAAATTAAAAGGAATGGTATGTTAATGAGATCCATGATTTGTATCCATACTTCACATGTAAAAATACCTCATGTGTGTGAAAGAGAGAGAGAGTGAATGAGTGAGCGTTTGAGGAGGCTTTGTAAACAGTTGTTGATTGCAATATTTCTTTGTTGTTACAATATATATTCACTTTTTTACCGTTCGTCAGTGTTGTTATTTGACGTTTTTCAGGTACCAGATATTATGCTATTAATGTTTTATGAATGTTCGAATCTACATATCAAAGGTAAACAAAACAGTGTAACATTTCAAGGTATTAATCTCCGCCTCGCAATAGTATGACAATAAACGACCGTCTCAGTACCGAACTTGATAACTGGACCGTGAGTCACGACCGGTCTCCCGTACACATAACGACGTTTGGCCCCGTGCCGGGGTATGATTGACACGTCATTTCGGGGGCCGTGAGTGCACTCGTTACATTGTGTCTTCGCAAAAATGTATCGGGAATCTCAATATTTCGAAAGCTAATTCAATACACTCTGATCGAGTCGTTAAGCAAATGTCTGCAAGAAAAAAAAAACATTTAGAGATCGGGAGGCAGGGAGGAGTCGCTGAACTCATATATTAAAACTTGACAAATTCCACGTCTTGCCATTTCAACTAGGATGCGACCTTACCGCGAAGCAACGTGGGCGGCGAGGCAGATAAAGCCATCGAGATAAAGAAGGAAGAAAAACTGATCGCCTGCACCGGTGTCATTCATCAATCTAGCGACCTCCCGCGAGTCCAAACTGTTTTCGATCCACCGGTATTGAAAAATGGCCGCCTTCGACCAATCAACGGATAAAAAAATATCGCTAGCCGAGATTAAGAAAAATGAGCGAACCCTTCCATAAGACAGAAGGGGCTAACATTCCTCTAGAAATAGTATAAAAAATCCATTAACTGTTATTGGATCAGATGACAATGGACATGTTCGAATTTACCCTCTCTGCAGTTCTGATTTGCTTCTCATGGTTTGCATGCGTTTTTTTAAAAAAAACTTTTTGACTCTATACTAGGATCAATCGAGATAATTAAACTAGGATTTTTGTAGGTTTTTAATTCCGCTCTCTAGGTTTAATAGTTTCGGAGGTCACGTGAGATCCACTACTCCATATCACGGCCAAGAGATGTCATGTTGATTGCTTAGGATTGCAACTCTGCCACTTCTGGCTAATTGCAATGATGATATGATGCAATTGAGGAAGGGTTACTCGCAAGGAACACCACTGCTCAGGTCGGGATTCGAACGCGGGACCCCTACAAAATATCTATGTAAGTCTATTAGAATTGTACCCAATAAAATGAAAGAAACAATACCCCTGCTATCAGTGTTAATTTCAGAAATTATCTATTTAAGTCTAGTGCTGTCCGATATTGACACGGATGGCGGGTATTTTTTTCTTTTTCTTCTTTTCTTATACCTTTCTTCAACAATTGAAGCATCCCACCGAATAACGCTGTATGCGAGAACAACGGATAAAACATGTTGTATGTTACAGGACTACAGTAGAAACAACATATAACCTTATGCAAACACAGTATCAATCTTTGGGCAACATCCGACCTTAAGACTGGCCAGCTTGTAGCCTGTAGAAGCAGGGCCGCAGCATGATTTCACTGCTAACTCAGCACATGCCCAAAAGTGCCATACAGCGTTTAACGGTGGAATGCTTCAATTCTAAAACATGGCCTGTTAGCAAACTTTGCGTTGGTCTGAAATTCACTTAATGCCCAGGCTTCTAGTAGGAATTGACCTCGTGTAACAGATTTACATAACGCATGTGAAAATCACACCCGTGGCGTGGCTAATAGCAACAGCAAATAGTACATGTAACCTGCCAGAGGGAGGGAGAAGGTGGGGGTTACAATGTGCAAGTGAAAGCATTCGTAGAGTAGTAGATTAAAGGCGTTTCCCTTGGTCATTGTAACTTCAAGAACCTTGAATCGTAGGATGGAAGATTATTCCCTTCTTAAATAAGTTCTTTTAAAGTAAAGAATCTATTGTTTATATTAGTTATATGACGTTATTAGGTTAGGTAAGTTTAGTAATTTTAGGAGTTAGGGTTAGGATTATTTGATTCGGTTTATTTTACTTAGCTTTTCTGCCACTTTTGGCAAATTGCAAAGGCGAGGATGAGTGATGATATGATGGAATTGATGACACTCACAAATAACACCCATGCTCGTTAGAGATTCGAACTCGGAATTCCTGGCGTCGTATCGCACCGTATTAAATATTCAATGCTATTGGTATATACTGGGTAGTCACAATTAAAGATACCGTTTTAAGCATCATATTCCAGTGAAACAACTTGGTACAAATGCTATGGAGACCATGGGGAAGCGAATGCTGACGAAAAAAATAGTTCAAAGTTTCACCACCAGGTGGAAATGTGGCGCTTCAGTAACAACAATCAGTAATTTGAGATTATATCGGTACAGCAGCGTTCAGACTACGTGAATGAAGCTTTGGAAGCACAAGACAGCGTTATCAATGGTCTCAGGAAGCGTTTCCCGAGATGCTGTTCACCGTGTACCAGATTTCAGCGCCATATTTCAACCTGGTGGTGAAAATTTGAACTATTTTTTCTTCAGCGTTGACTTCCCCATGGTCCACCATAGCCTTTCTACCAATGGACTTTGTAACTCATGGACTTGGCGTCATGTAAGAAAAATTCTACTACTGGCTGTGACAATTAGGGAGCTTTCAGACCGAAGTGACACGCGACACATGCCATTCTGGAACGAGCCAATCAGCAGCAACGTTTCACATCGTAGCGGCATGACAGGCCTCACAAGCCTGTCCGATTGGTGAAATCCTGAAGCGACACGTTTCCTAGTGAATTCTCTCTTAGTCTTGACCACATAGCTTCTTAACGCCCTGATTACAGAGCGACAATGTTAACCACTTCACTATCGACGATACCCTAGAACACTTACCAAAATTCTGCTCACGCACATAAAACAAGTCACATTGAAACACGACGATAGGCAATAATAATTGTTAAATAATTCCGTACTTTCATTGCCCGTTTCTTTGTACACAAAAGTTCGCAATGTTTGTCGTCCTTGGTCTAACTTCATTATCTCCTTTTGTGACCATCCGCGAACAATGGCTCAAAGGAACAAAGGGAACAGCAGTAAACAATAAATCCACGTCTGAAAGGGGAGATAGGGAATCGGGACCAAAAGTGCGCGTTTTAGATTTTTTTTGCTTTATTCCCCAGAACAACAAATTTGTCTTCCATCTCGCCGGGAGTTTATGCTTCATCAAATATTCCGTGAAACGCGCGCGGACAAATCATCTTGACTGAGGATATGAATCAGAAACGAGAGGAGAATTCATTCATGAAGAACTTTTGTTCAAATCTCTGTTCGCAATGCTATATATTCCCCCCCACCCTTCCAGTAAAAATATTCCCGCGGAAACTTCTCCTAAACGAATCAGAACGCTTTGAAATGAGTAGACAAAAAGAGCACGAGAATTCTTTTTTTCGTCAATGTAATTTTTCGGCTGGTGGATGTTGCAATGAATGCAAAACACAATTCTTGAAATTAAATAAAACCCCGTTGCCTCGAACAAGAGGCATGCTCAGGCCTACAGATCTAATCCCATTGCACGGAGCAATGCAATTTAAGAAGTTGAAGGTCGTCATTTATTTGTATTCTTCCTCCATTCGTTGTCTCATCTCTTCAGATATGGTTCTTGCCCTTCAGCTTCCATTGAGTTATACCTCCTCCTTTTCAGATCATATTGGAGGTGTGTTTCTTGCCTTTCAGATCGTAATTTCTTATTGATTTTAAGCTATGCAGCTTCTCTTTCAGCTGGCCTTAGAGGCGTCCTTCCGGACTTGTACTTGACATTTGCTTCTTGTCTTTCAAATTTATGTGTTATGCTTCTTGACTTTCAGTTGGCAATCGACCCCTTTTGAATTTCAGTTGATATAATATGCTTTTAGAATTTCAGATTCACGTGTTATGCTTATTACCTTTCAGTTGGCAATCGCTATACCCTTCTTGACTTTCAGCTGACATTTGCTTCTTGACTTTCAGATAATGTTATCCTTATTGCCTTTCCTATAGCCTTCTTGACTTTCAGCTGACATTTGCTTCTTGACTTTCAGATAATGTTATCCTTATTGCCTTTCCTATAGCCTTCTTGACTTTCAGCTGACATTTGCTTCTTGACTTTCAGATAAATATGTTATCCTTATTGCCTTTCCTATAGCCTTCTTGACTTTCAGCTGACATTTGCTTCTTGACTTTCAGATAAATATGTTATCCTTATTGCCTTTCCTACACCCTTCTTGACTTTCAGCTGACATTTGCTTCTTGACTTTCAGATAAATATGTTATCCTTATTGCCTTTCCTATAGCCTTCTTGATTTTCAGCTGACATTTGCTTCTTGACTTTCAGATAAATATGTTATCCTTATTGCCTTTCCTATAGCCTTCTTGACTTTCAGCTGACATTTGCTTCTTGACTTTCAGATAAATATGTTATCCTTATTGCCTTTCCTACACCCTTCTTGACTTTCAGCTGACATTTGCTTCTTGACTTTCAGATAAATATGTTATCCTTATTGCCTTTCCTATAGCCTTCTTGACTTTCAGCTGACATTTGCTTCTTGACTTTCAGATAAATATGTTATCCTTATTGCCTTTCCTATAACCTTCTTGATTTTCAGCTGACATTTGCTTCTTGACTTTCAGATAAATATGTTATCCTTATTGCCTTTCCTATACCCTTCTTGACTTTCAGCTGACATTTGCTATTTGATACTCAGATGAATGTGTTTGCATCTTGAATTTCAACTGGCATTCGGAATGTAATGGTATTCAGATCTAGAGTGACTGGGGAGTGACTGTGGAAGAAGCATATTCATATATGTGTGGTGAAAGAAAGTTTATTTCTTTTACAAACTGAAATATTTTTCTGTTCAATTTCCACCGGGTTCCAAACAATATTAAGGCCCATACGTACTCTTTTTTTTCTGAAAATATAGATTTGGAGAGAAAAGTCACGCGTTTCTGAAAACCCCTCCTAAATTTACAGTGTCGTATAAATTGTGAATAACGGTCATTCCTTTTCTTTACTGTTCTATTTCACTATTATTGCCAGCGATATTTTACTCTTATTTCTTTTATCTCATTTCATTGTAATTTCGAAGTTAAGTTACATTATTTTGCGACATAATTCTTTCTTATGTCTTTTTCGGCTTACTTCTCACAGCACATTTTATGCGCTCCTCATATTTTTTAACATTTATTTGTTTTCTTCTCAACCGAAATAATAATAACTCTTTTTCTTTGGTTATGTTCTGCTGTTCAATCCTTCTTTTTTATATACTTGCTTACACATCTCTACATAGCAATACATAGAAACCCTGACTCTTCTTTACATTTTAATCATTTGTTGTGAACTTTTTCCCCCCATTGTTTATATTTTAAAACGTCCAAGCTTTTTTATGCCGCAGCTTCATTAGTATTTTAAAATTATAATGTTTTCGTTTTTGGATTTTTGTCATTTCAAAATTACTTATATCGTCTTGCATCTGATGCAATTTTGTATTTTCTGGTCTCTCTCTCTCGCTCTCTCTCTCTCTGGCTGTCTGTCTCTTCAAACACTCATTTTTGTTTCACTTGACATGTTAGCCTCGGTTGTAATTCGCTCGAGTTATGCTTTGAAAACTTTTATATCCACGCAACGTCAGACTCTTTTGGTCATGAATGAAAAAAAAATAATAAGTGGAAAAACAATAGCTTTTATTCAGAGCTGGGACATGTAGAACAGACCTCAACAGAGACCACGATGAAAAATAAAATCACAATGTTTTGGCGAGCAAGGACAACTTCGCAAAAAACTAAGCCCACTTTCTCTACCCTTTTGCTGCGATTTCGCACGTATCCAGATTTTTTTTTTTTTTTAGTTGCAAGCAACTTCAGCATTAATCATACAGTATACGTCGCCTCCCCCTGAAAAGTCGCTTCATGTCTTCATGCGACTACGTTCAGTCGAGTTTTACTGCAGGTATAAACCTGTCTGCGCTTTGAAATATGGAGGTTCGACATGGACCTTTATATCACAAAACTCGCCCGGTAAAAACGACGGGGATAATAGCAAGGAAAACACAACAGAAACTCGCTCTCGGTTTTAGGACAAACATTGTATGAATGTTGTAAGAAAATGCTGGTAGAGGGCGTGCCCTTGGTTTGATAAATTAGGCAGATTCTGTGCAAGATTCATGAATAATTCGTCTTCACGATGCAACACTGCACTCGGCGCTGCCATAAATAAGCTGTTATAAGAAGCAGTGTTTCCTCAGTTGCCTTTTGTTAGTGTCGTCCCATAAATTTCTATGCAGCGCGAATGCTTGTGTCGGTGGCCACTTCGAGTGAATGTTGTATGACTGTACATCTGAGAGGCACAATAAAGCTCCTTGACCTTTCAGTTGTGTATTGTGTTTTATTTCTACTCCCTGGCATGTGTATCGGAACTTATGGAACAACTAGGTATATCAGGCCTATGTATAAATATGATATAATGAAGCTGTGAGGAAGAAGAACAAAAATATTCAGTAGTCTGTCGTTTATTACGATAGAGTTGAATTAGTGCTGCGCTGTACGAATGTTAAATGGCTATTATACCTCGATTTGTGTGTATTGTGTATTTTATTTCGTCTAACCATATTTGCGGCATTCTTAACTACCGGGACCTTCGTAGCAGCTACATTCCTTGGATGACTTGGTACTTGGGTACTTGAGCGAAATAGGTTAACTCCTCAACTTTGACCGATTTCACTCAAATGCAGTGTACGAAGTCCTCCAACATATCTAGATGCTATGACACCGTAATAAAACTTTAGGCAAATTAATGCGATAGATGTAACGTTTACTAGATTGTAAGTCAAGCTCATGTTTATTTCTGTAAGGTGGCAGAAATGTTCTCTTGGAGTCACGAAGTCTGTCTGGCCATACATCTATTGCGGCACAGATCACCTCCATCGGAATTTCAGCGGCTGCTTTCGTCAAGGTCCGTTTCAGACTTTCCCAATTATGGTGACGCTTTTGACAGACCTTGCCTTGCAACACAGACCAGAGTTTGTAGTCCAGTTTATTCAAATCAGGACTGCTCGAGGGCCAATCATCAGCTGCTATGAAGTGAGGCACATTGTTCCTGAGACACCGCTGGGTGGTCTTCGCTTTGTGTGCCGGGGCCGAGTCTTGTTGAAACGTCCAATCCTCTCCATGGGACAAGGTTTCATTGACGGGCTTCGCTACAGGCTCTAAGGTGGTATCTTGATACACTTTCCAGTGGTTTTAACCACTTTCTCGCAAAAGTGCAGCTGTGTGACGCCTTCAAAGATAACGCCCCACCACACCATGATGGATGCAGGACGATGGGAACGTTCCATACATTTCTTCTTCTGCTTACACTCCGAGCATACACACGATCATTCTGGCGGTTATAGGATTCCTCTACGTCAAACATTTTCTCGTCCGTAAAGAGAATTCTTCTGTGGCCGTTTCGACCATGCCGGCGCAAGAGTGCCTTTGATTTCAGCTGTCGCTTAAGCTTCAGGTCTGCTGTAAGGAAATGCCCAGTTGTTCGTCGATAACTTTTGAGTCTAAGGTGTTCGTTAATGATGCGGCACATTGTTCTTGTCGACACATTCATCTGCTTTGCAAGGAGAGACTTCTTGCGACAGGGATTCCGTCGAATTCGCTCCCTGACGGCTTTGCCGAGAGCTGGTGTTCGTACTAACCGCGAACGACCACTTCTAACACGGTCAGCAATTCCATTTGTCTCAGCAAACCTTTTGATAGTACGATAAAGAAATAATCTGTTAATGCCCAGATGTTTTAGGTCCTTGAAAATCTCAGCGGGCGTCTTCTTTCCCTTGTACAAGGCAACCACTGCTGCACGCTTCTGTTCGATGTCCATCTTACACACTTTCGTAGCTCTTACTGACTACACCAAGCTTGAACAGGCAACACCTATGTTTCTACGTGTGTTTTACCATCTTGCCACTAGATCGTGCTGGGTTTGCAGTGTCAGCAGACAGGCGATTACTTTGTATCAGAACTTATGGCACGACTGGGTACACACCACTAAAGCTATAATTCTACAGCAGTTATTCTGGTCACCGCACTGGTGACAAAACCTTCCTAGGTCCTCCAAGGTCCAAGGGAATTGTTTATATAAGACAAGCATAATTAGATTTTTCAGTCAATAAAACAACTTTCCCTTCAATCATATGTGTGCTAGTGTCCACAAATTACCTACCAAAAAGTCAACTCGTGATTGCACTCAAATGCAATGCACCAAGTCATCCAAGGTCATCTGCTGTGACACCACAAAAGCTCTAAGTTTACGACAGGCATTGTCGTCACCATTTTAGTGACAAACCTTCCTTGGTCCCCCAAGGGGATTATTTATAATACAATATTAATTAAACCTTAAATAAACAGTCGAATATCTAATGCATCCTCAATTCTGATCGATGGTTTAATGAAATCCAGGACGGAATTGGGTCTCACCGATGGCGTAGTGGTAACGTCGTCGTCATGGAACCAAGGTTTCCCAGGTTCATTTCGGCATCCAGTACCGATTAGCCTTTCTGTGCATAAAGTGGACTTAAAAACAAACTCAACTCGACAAACCCGTTCGGGACGGGATTAAAGACAGGATAAATTTCCTTCGTGAATTGAGGACAAGAAAGTTCTCACATCATCTTGAAGTAAGGAAGCTGAAATTTTATACTGAATTCAGTACTGACATCAGTACCGTGCAAAACTAGCTGAACTGATTATCCAACTATTCACTGGTGAAGCACGTTTCACTAACCACTTTGCCACGGAGGCCGCTAAATAACAAAATGCACGATCGATATGCGGTGGCTATTCTGACATTTCCACAATCGAAGAAGAGAAACACAAACTTACATGTAACGTGTGACGTCACTATGAAATTTTAGGTAACCACGTGATCTACAACCTATTCATTGCTGTTGTCCTTAGTGCCTAATAGGATAAATAACTACAGGAAGTTTCCTCCTCGAAACTCGACTTCCATGGCTCTCCACCTCTGAAATTGGATCCAGGGGGAGCTGTTGAGAATGAAGTGGTCGGATTCGAAGCCCAATGAAGAGCCGCTTTACGTCCTGACAGTCGTGATTGGCTGAATTTGCGTAATGCAGGCATCCAAAGAGGAAGGGGCGCTGGTAGTGGCTAAAGGGGGACGGGAAACCGGCTAAATCCCCGTTATCCGTTTCTTCCTTCACCTGTATTCGGATTAATGGCAGTCGAGGATTATCGTGATAAGAACGAAGCAGCAGGGGAGCCAGGATAGGGAAATAGGGGGGATTAGAAGAGGAGGGGGAATTGAATGAATTCTCGAATGGAAGATTATAGCATTCAAATCCAATGCATTGCTGCGTTACCATGGGGAAGCTTTGGGCAATGATGATTCGGAGGTTTGTCCACAGTAATTGATTTGAAGCTTATGTTCTTCGTGGAAAACCCTGTCACAAAACTCGTTATGATTTCCTTCCCCTCCTTTGCCCCACCTACGTTTGCTCTCGTTTATTGAACAAAGGTGTATCTCTCTCTCTCTCTATGTGTATCCTCTATCTGCATCTCTTTTCCACTTTCTGTTTTCCTTTTTCTCTTTCTGCCTCTCGTTTCCACGTTCTGTTTCTCTCTTCCACTTTGTTTCTTTTTCACTTTCTGTTTCTCTTTTCCACTTTGTTTCTTTGCTCTCTTTTTCACGTTCTATTTGTTCTCCTCTTTCTGTTACTCTTTTCAACTTCCTGTTTCTTTCTTCCACTTTCTGTTTCTCTTTTCCACTTTGTTTCTTTGTTCTCTTTTCCACGTTCTGTTTGTTCTCCTCTTTCTGTTACTCTTTTCAGCTTCCTGTTTCTTTTTTCCACTTTCTGTTTCTCTTTTCCACTTTTGTTTCCCTTTTACTCTTTCTGTTTATCTTTTTCTCTTTCTGTTTCAATATTTCGTTCTATCCCTAGTTCTTTCTCTCTCTTCCACTTTCCTGCTTCAGATACGTTCTCTCTCTCTCTTTTCTGTCTCCTATTTCTCTTTCCATATGTATCTCCTCTCTCTCTCTCTCTCTCTCTCTCTCTCTCTCGTCTTGTCTGTTTCTTCTCATTGGAAATTTTATTTCTTTCTCTCTCCCTTTCTATATGTGAATCCACGTTTTGTTTCTACGAGGGTTAAGTCATAAGTCATGGAAACTGTTTTTTTCTCGCAAACAGGGGACAACACGAAAAATCTAAGATGTACGTTTGAAAGTGTATAGAATGTACCTACCTTCGAATGAAGTCACCAGATGAAGTCTGGATGCAGGAGACTGTCGTAAGGAAGAGGCAGAACACAGGATATTGGACAACAGTGTTTCATTATGAGGCAGATCGGCAGTTGACACTCTGCCCCGTTTGAAGGCCTCCTCCGTAGCTCTGTATGGCATTCCCGTGCATTTCTGCCGCGGAGAACTGCTATTTTAACGTACGAAAGTTGCTCCTGCTTCATGACCTCCATTTTTGAACGCTGTCACTCACCGACTGAACTTGGGTTGGTGAGCCCAACTTAAGAGTTCAGTATGGGGCTTATGGCAACAGCGTTGCCGCATGGTGCGCAGTAGAAGAAAGCTCCAGCGCGCATCGAGCGTCTGCTGTGGTACACGCAACAACAAAAGTTAGTGGTCAACGGGGCTGTTCACTGCCAAACTTTTCCTCTAGAGGCGCCAGCCCTGTTTGTCCCTAAATAATTTCGTTCGTCATCTGGTTTACATTGGAGCGCGATAGGATGGCTATTCAAACGTTATTTTCAACGAAGGTAAGAATTTCTCGTGTAAATCGATAACAAAAATTGTTTAGCAAAGCTTTAGGATTAAGTAGCAAGTCATAAGTTTCTGAAAATTACGTTGTCCTGAACCTAAGAATTAATATATTCAAGAGCAACGACAAGGTAGCTCAGACGAGCTAAATATAGTATATTTATGCACAAAGAGCACTAAACTTGACGTTATTTTGGTCGTCCCTAGCTGCCATGGGTCTATAATTAAAAAAAATAGATTTTTGCACTACGGTTTTATGTTTCCTCTTGTTGCGACTTGCGATTAAGTGCAATTCAACGGCGGGAGTAGGAATCGGGGAAACCACCCAAATTACAAAGAGAAAATGTATTATGTGGATAAGCGCATAATATTTATTATTATACACTATGCCCTATCCGATAACTTAATATTAACATATGTTTTCTTTGTATGAAGCAGACATTTTCCCCTCGTATTTCGTCCTTTTAAGATTATAATTCCTGTAAATAAGAAAGTCCTAGAGGTTGCGAGATATGAAACAGAATGTAACATATTTTTTGTAATAACTATTCTTCTCAATAAATGTGTATGTATAAAATAGAGAACCATATTTACTAGTCATGAGGAAAAGTATGAAATCACGAAAAAAAATAAGTCTGGTATTAATAACAACTAGCTATAAAAAAAGTGCAGTCGCGTGGAATTATTATGTATTATTCTTTACCAGATTCACAAGAATAAAGCGCTTAAATTGTGAAAATTCAAAGTGACGTAAACAAGTGCTGTGCAAATTTTAAGGCTATTTTTAGTTCCGATATCTTTTCTGTTGTTGACGATCGTCTTATTAAAATTCTTAGTTTCACAGCACTGATGTTCCGACATAATTTCCGATGTTAAGATGAAATTAAACTTGCAATTTAATGTAATAGCACCACGTTCAGCATCAAATTCCTCTTATATTTAAATATGGGAGAACAATTGCCCATCAAAATCGTGGGGTCACAACATGGGTGCTGGCACCTACAATAGTTTGTTTTGACCAGGAACATACAAGAATGCATGACTTGGTGGGAAGCTGTTCATTCTTGCAGCTGTTGGTCCACAATAATGACGGTCCGTGGAGGAAGATTTGAAAATAACTGAAGGGCCAGGGGGAAAAACGATGAATGTTCATTCGAGACGATTTGCCAGGAAATGAAAAACAAAGTATTTCTTTTCATAAGTACGTTAATATATGCCAAAATAATAATGCGTTTTTCAGGCACTTCTCATCGTTTCCCAACCAAGGCCGTTCTCATGCTTATAGTACAGCTTCTGAACTATCGGATGGCGTTGCGATCTCAAAATGGGCGAAAAATCGACATTCACCTTTTTTCCCCCTGGCCCTTCAACTGTTTCCGAATATACTTTTCATACGTCTTGCTCTCTATTTTATCACAGTGTTTTTCTTTCCTTTATGCACAGAAAGGCAAATTGGGACTGGACCTATAGTTTAAAGTGGGATCCGAACCACTATGTGTCTCCAACGGGTATCAAACCCGGGACCCCTTGATTAAGAGGCGACGACGTTACCACTGCGCCATCGGGGAGGCCTCTTTCACATTTCTCGGTGCACTGTCTCATTTGAAACGGAACAGTGTTCATTATAATACCGGCATACACAAAAGCACCCCGGTCGTCGCATTTTAATTAAGGGATTAGGGTTCCATACCCTGTGGAGGCATTTAAAGGTTCGTATCTCACATAAAACCGTAAGTCCGTCCAGTCCCAATTAACACATCTGTGCAGAAAAGTGAATTTAAAACTCAATTAATCAATTACTAGAGGTGTGAAATAGATGAAGTTCTGTTGTATTTGTGTAATCAATGATAACAGAAAGAAAGGACAGACATTGGAAATATTCATCTAAAATGCTCTCGCTTTGTGTCCATCAGTTAACGTTATTGCCTTGCAAACAACAAGTTCCGGATTAAATTTACTTAGGTATCTCATAAATCTATTCCCTATTTATGCATTTTCGTCAAACTTTACTATCTGGAAAAGAACTGCTCGATCATTTTATGTTCTTTTAATATAATGCTATCTAACTTTTTATAATAGTTAATCATCCTTTGGGAAGAGCAAGTGAACCGGGGGTATTCCCGCTAGATCCGCCAATGCATACAATATGCCTGTTTTCAGATAAAAATTCCCCAAAACTAGAAAGCCAACATACAAATAATAAATTTCTTGACCTGGCCCCAAGACGGAAGCCTATTCACGAACTTTTGCCTGGCCATTCCCCACCCCCTTCCCTCTTCCCAACACGTGTTTGCAGCGAGTGGCAACAGGCGGACGGCTGTTATTTTTGACTCCCCAAATCGCGCTTAACATAAGAAAGGAAAGCGCATTTTTTGAATGTTCTGAATTGTAATAGAAGGTATAGACCATCAAAACCTTACATTTCCTCTCCTTTTTACTTATTTATTATTTTCTCTTCGCATGTTAACGACTTTTGTTTCTGGCAGAATGGGGATGGGGATCTCAAAAGTAAAAGCCCATAACGGCCCATACTGAACTCTTAACTTGGGCTCCTCTATACCCCACCGTTGCTCACATACACCATCCGATGGCTTCTTTCGAAAGTACATTCCATACACTTTCAAACGTATATCTTAGATTTTTCGTATTGTCCCCTGTTCGCGAGAAAGAGAAATAGTTGCCATGACTTATGACTTAACCCAAGTATTTTCTTTTGCTTTTCCTCTTTTTGTTCATCTCTCCACTTTATGCTTCTCTTTATGGGGATATTTATTTTTCTCTCACTTCTTTCTCTCTATCTAATACTCTATTTATCCATCTTTGTACTATCCTCTGCTCTTTCTCCTCGACTCTCTTTCTATCTGTGTTATCATCACCCCTCTCTCCTATTCCTGTGTCAGTATTTTCCGCGTTTTCCCTATTCTTCTCCTATCCTCTCTCTCTGCCTATAACTTCCTCTCTCTCACACCATGCTTTATTTCCCTCTTTTTCCCTTCCTCTCCTTCCCTTTTCTTCCCCAGCCCCCTCTCTCTGCCTTTTCCTTTTTCAACGTCTACATAACATACATTGTCATAAACATGGCGAGTATGTGATAGGTGAATAAGGTGTGTGCTCCGATGAAATTCTATTTTAATACTACAACAGGCAACTGAAGACTATATATTGCTGAGACTTGTTATGTAAGTATACTAAGTTTATTGACATTTACTTAAAAGTCAATATAAGTGCATATTCAATGAGCTATGAACGTAAAACTTGATTTTTTCGTTGAACTGTTTTGATAAACAAACATTCACTTGTTATCAGTGTTGCCAATTCATTTTGCATCGGAGTTCACAGACTATCACCTCCTTGTGCTTTAGTGGGTGCTCAGTTACTGTCCATATAGACATTTACTGTGCTGTGTGTTTGTTCTAATAATACGTAAAGAATGAGCAATTGTGGTGAGTGTAATAAACCAGTTCCTCGGAATGATGTTAACGCCAAAATAGCATGTACTGACTGTTCCAAGCTATGGCATATTAAATGTGTGAACATTAATGAAACCGATCTGGAGTTTTATAAATCTGAAAATCGACCATGGAGGTGTAAATCATGCAACTCTAAAAAAAGACGATCTATGCATTCTGAAGAACCTTTAGTAGAAGGTGTTCCCTCTTTGCAAAACATTTTCGATTCCGTGAAAGAGTTAAAGGAAGAACTTATTAATGTTAAAAAAACAACTAAGGAGACGGAAATTGAACTTGGTAAATCATTAGAAATGTTACATGTAAAAATGGATGATAATTCTAGTCTAATAAAATCCCAGTCGGACAAAATCAATGCCTGCCTCGCCCACATCGAAGAACTGAAAAAGGAGAACACCGAGTTGAAACAAGAATTAAAAAACACTAAAGTTCAACTTGATGAATTGGAACAATATAGCAGAAGGAATGCATTGGAAATTATTGGTATTCCAGGAAAATCTAACGAAAATGTTTATCAAACTGTTATGGATGTTGGTAGGGCTCTTGATTTGGAAATTAAAGAGGAAATGATAGACGTATGTCATAGGCTTAAGAATTCTAGCAATCATAATTCTCCGGGTATAATTGTAAAGTTTGTAAGAAGAGTGGATAAGGATAAAATGATTGAAAAACGCAAGGTAAAAAGAAATTTAAATACAAATCATCTGGGGTTTACGAATAATCAGCCAATATATATTAATCATAGCCTTACTCCATATAGAAAGACTATTTTCGGCCAAGCTAGGAAATTACAAAGAGAAAAAAACTATGCCTATCTTTGGATTGATAATTCTGGTTCTATTCGTTTAAGAAAGACCCCAAATGACAGGCAAGTTTTTGTAATAAAAACTGAAACAGATATACAAAATATTATGTAATCATGGTGAGTTGAGTCATGGATTATAATGAATCACATAATGAATTGAATTTATACTATCAAAATGTAAGAGGTATTAATACTAAGCTTAATGATGTATATCTAAGTATTCTAAATGAAAACTATGATGTAATTGTTTTTACAGAAACTTGGCTTTCCAATGTTATTAACAACTGTGAATTTATTGATACTCGCTATGCTGTATTTAGGCAAGATCGGTTACATAGAAGAGGTGGTGGCGCATTAATTGCAGTAAAGAGTACTCTGAGGACCAAGAACATTGAAATAACTATAGAAAATATTCAGATTGTTTGTGTTAAGATAATAACTAGTGTTTCTTCCATTATAGTGGTTACAGTTTATTTCCCACCTAATACTAAATTACAAATTTACAATATGTTTTTTACCAGAATGGAAGAGCTATGTAATATACATTCTTGTGGTTTGATTATTGTAGGAGATTTTAATATTCCAGAAATTGTAGATTCTAATTATGACTTAGAAAATGGTTGTCCTCTTTCCTTAACATTATTTAGATTTTTAAGTTTACTGGAATTACAAAGTATAAATAATGTAAAAAATAACAACGGAAAAACGTTGGATTTGGTACTGACCAACTTGTCTAACAATGTCGTGGTTAATCATAACTCCTTCCCTCTTCTAAGTTCTGATGCTCATCATCCTCCCTTATTACTTCAAGTCCACCGCTTTTATGACAAAACTATTCATAATGTTAAGTCAAGTTCTATTTATACATATGATTACCGTAATGCCGATTTTTTCAATATATATAGAAATCTTAATCAAACTGATTGGCATCCTTTAACATTATTTAAGAATCCCAACGTAGCATTGGACTACTTTTATGAAATTTTAGATAAAATTATTGGTAATAATGTACCCATAAGGAAGCGTAATAAGAGAAAATCGTACCCGCCTTGGTTTACACTGGATATTATAAGATTACTTAAATATAAAGAGTATTATAGACATAGACGTAAATTGTCAGAATATAACCAGAAGAAATTTGTTGAATTACGCAGAAAATCTAAATCTATGATAACCAAAGCTTACAAGATTTACATAAAGAATTCTGAAGAATCCATAAAAAATAATCCTAGGTCTTTTTGGAGTTATATTAAAGGTAAAAAGAAATCAACTAATAATCAGTGTAGTTTAACCTATAGTGGAGTATTACTTGACAATAACAAAGATATAGCTAATGGTTTTGCGCAATTCTTTAAGAGCGTTTTTAATGATTCTATTCCAACTTACTCAATTCCCAGTGAAGTACCTATGATAGTAAATCAACCATTAGTATTAGATAGTATTACTGAATCTGAATGTAAAACTTCTATTAGAAAACTGAAATCGAAGAAAGCTAGTGGTCCAGATAGTATACCCGTTTACATATTTAAAGGATGTACTGATTGCTTATTGTTTCCTCTATGCACCATATTTAATCTGATTATAACCACCCAAATTTTCCCCGATAGGTGGAAAATAAGTAAAGTAACTCCTATACCAAAATCTGGTAACGCCAAGGAAATCATCAATTATAGGCCTATATCTTTAATTTCAACACCAGCAAAAATTTTTGAACACATTTTATATAATAGAATTTGTTATCATGTTAAACCGTATATAACTCACCATCAGCATGGTTTTATATCCAAAAGATCAACCTTAACTAATCTTATCTCATTTACTCAATTTTTGGCAGATTCATTTAACAATGGTTACTCTGTTGATACTATTTATACAGATTTTGCTAAAGCTTTTGATAAGTTAGATCATGATATATTAATATATAAGTTAGCAAATTTCGGTTTTTCGTTTCCATTATTAAAATTAATAGCATCGTATTTAAAAAATAGGAAATTCTATGTCACCTACAATTTTGAATCATCCCCTTTATATAATGTTACATCTGGTGTTCCGCAAGGCTCAAACTTGGGTCCCTTACTTTTTATAATATTTATTAATGATTTATCCTCTGTTATAAAAAATTCTAATTATCTGCTTTATGCTGATGACCTAAAAATATTTAA
This sequence comes from Lepisma saccharinum, assembly GCF_977018435.1. Classification (NCBI taxonomy): domain Eukaryota; kingdom Metazoa; phylum Arthropoda; class Insecta; order Zygentoma; family Lepismatidae; genus Lepisma; species Lepisma saccharinum. The sequence goes on along the minus strand of NC_139229.1, from coordinate 62,429,769 downwards.
ATCCATTACAAATATAAGTGATTTAGCGCAATTACAGAAAGATATAAACAATTGCTTTCAGTGGAGTGTCACCAATAGGTTAGATTTTAATATAAGTAAATGCAGAACTATTACGTTTAGCAGACATAACTTATCTTATACTCATAACTATACTATGAATGGAATAGTTTTAAATAGAGTTAAACTTATAAAGGATTTGGGACTTTTACTCGACTCAAGGCTTACTTACAGAGAGCACGTACAAACATTAGTATCGGATGCATTTAGAATTTTAGGCTTTATATTTAGAACTACCAGAGAAATTAATAATATTCAAGCTATTGCTTCAATATACAATTCGATATTAAGAAGTAAGTTAGAGTATGTTAGTGTCATCTGGGATCCTTATTTTCAATGCTACCGTGATTTAATTGAAAATGTTCAGAATAAGTTCGTAAGATATTTATATTACAAAAAATTTAAAAGATCTTCATATTTAGAAAGAATATCCTATAATACTATTTTATCTGAATTTGGGTTCTCTTCATTACAATCAAGAAGAGAACTAGCCAAACATATTTTACTTTATAAATTTATAAATAACTTAATTGATGCTCAAGATTGTCTTCAGTTGATAGGATTCACAATTAAACCTAGAACGTTGCGTTCTTATTTGCCATTTTCTTTGGTTAATTCTAAAAATATTGTACATCAGAATTCAGTAATGGTTCAAATATGTAAAGCTCATAATGTACTAATACAAAATAATGTTAATATTGATTTTGCTATGTCCTACGAGAGATATTTATCTGTCATTAAACAATTTATTCATAATTAGTATTTTGTCTAAAAAATTGTAATTTTATATTTTTAGTTATTTTATTAATGCTAAATATAATTTTATAATACAATATAATATAACACAAACTGAAAATAGGCATTAATATCATTTAATTATTTGTGTATATGCAATTGGTTTATGTGTTTGTATATGTTAATATTTGTGTTTATGTATATGTTAATATTATGTTTATGTATATGGATATTATGTACCATAGTTTATTTACTTGTAAGCCCCCGTTGTAAGTGGAGCAATAGCTCTGTTATGGGGAGTATGTATAAATAAATAAATAAATAAATAAATAACGTTTCCGTACAGCCTGCATGAATTCCTACGTTCATTTACATTTCTTCCGTCGATACAAAAAACTCTGTTGCACTATTGTAACTCACATATCCTCAGCGCGAGAAAACAGAATCTGTACAGCAATTGAAGATTGTCATTTATTCTTTTCTAAAGATATTAATCATCTCAAAACTGTAAAACATACACTTCATACCTAGGAGAGATGAAATTAGGAAGTATAGTGTAACTTAGCTTAACTCAGTCAGCGAGTGAGTCAGTCAGTTTTAAATTTCAGGCGGAAGATGACGTTATAAATACAGGGAGTGTGGCGTCCTTGACATTTCTGTATTCGAAAGTACAATATCTGAGTCCGCGACATTCCAAAATACTCGACGTGAAGGGTTTTATGCCTCTAGGAAAGGGTGTGAGTGAGAGAAAGAGAGAGAGGTCGATAAAGGGAGAGGTAGAGGAAAGGGGAGGGAATTAGAAAAAGAAAACGAGAGAGAGAGAGGGAGAGAAGAGATAGATAAAAATACAGACAGAAAGGTTAAAAGCAAGATAGAGAGAAACGGAAGCAAAGGAAGAGATAGAGAAATAGAAGGAAAGAAAGAGAGTGACAAAAAGAAGTGACAAAAGCACGATGTAACAGAGAAAGAAGAAAAGCGACAACGGAAGAGAGAATGAGGAAGAGATGGAAGGAAATATATAAATGCAAAATGAAAGATACAAGAAGAGAGAGACAGAGAAGAGAAATTTGAAGTACGTGGCGGAAATAATAAAATTAAGACGAGCGAATGAAGAAGGGCTCCGGAGTAGCCAAAATTTTGGGAGCAGTGCCGGGTTCGATTCCCGTTGGAAGCCCCCAAAATATCGGTGTCGCCCAGCATCGTGCGGGCAAATGGGGATCTATTTGACAAGAAGAAGTAGCGGCCCCGGTCTCCAAAGCCAAAAAAACAGCGGCGATGGGACTCGATACGCTTTACCCAATGAACAGCTACTCAGAGAGCTGTTGTGCCATGGAGTTCTATTTAGGGAGACTGGTTTCATAATCGCGGTGATGGAGATGAATGGTGATGTGATGAAATTGATGAAAGGACAATACAAACACACATGAACAGGACCCAAGACTCACAGAGGACTATACTGGCCATAGGTCCAAACGCCAGAGCCTCGTTAGTCTGCAAAATGCAATCCAGGCTGCGCTACGTGAAAGTGAGATTGACATGTTGGTGTCTTTAGAAAGGACCACCCATGCCAAAGAGATAAAAAAGAGACGGAAACATAGAACCCAGTCCAAATGATAAATTGAAAATCTGAATATACATTGGACTTCAAATAATTTTTCGCCAAAGGAAAAAAAGAAGATGAAGAAGAATGGAATAAAAACCTTTCACATAAACCCTTACGTATCAAGTCCAACTTCCAGTTTGTTTGCATATAGACGCATTATGTACAAAAGTGTTCGGTGAAGTTCTGAGAAATAGTTTCGACTTCTTGAACTTCTCTTGTCCAAGCTAGAAACTTTTGTACTTTTTCAGAAGTTGCTCTCTCCGACAAAAGATACTAAAGCATTACGAATAAAATAAGGAAGGGAAAAGATAAAACTTTGTTATTCCATTGTCATAAAGTACTCTTGAATTACACTGCCAATACTGTAACCGTTCTTATTTCTCTAGATAGGATATCTTTGGTTCTCGGAACGACTTAAAGTAAGTTTGTAATATGGTGGGTTCATATAAATGGGAACTGTATCTACGGTACGAGACGAGGCGAGAATAGACTTGCAAATGCCTGCCCCGTTCTCGTTCTCGTCTCGCACAAACTTTCACAACGCTTGGAAATCATTGGCAAACAAGTTTCCTTCATAATCCTTCTTTGACTCCTCGTTTCGACGCCACGAGTGCTCGAGAGGGAAATGTTTGTACTGAATACATAAGCAACCACACGTTATAACCCGTGGCACAACAGCCCATGAGGGCCAGGGTCTATAGAGCGACAACAAGAAAAAAGAACCTTGGACGAAAAGTTCCCGCGCAGCTTTCCCTTCCTCCGTTTAGCTCGGGCCATAAGGAAGCATGGTCCACTCTATCCCTCCCCTCCACGCTGGAGTACGGTGCACACGAGTCACGGGTCTGCGCAGGTTTCTTTGCTTGTGGTTCCACTATACCTACCGACTGCGAGCCTCACTTCCTCCAGCCGAGGTGAGATATCATCCAACCAGTTACGGGGTGACGTGTGGTCAGCGGGACGAACCCCCAGTCGCTGTTCTAGGTTTTCATGACTCAATCGTAGCTCCCCAATTTCCTCACGACAGTTTAAAGTGGAATCCGAACCACTGTGTGCCTCCATCGGGAATCGAACCCAGAACCCCTTGATTACAAGGCGACGGCGTTACTACCGGGTAGGACAGTAATGTAAAGCACCACAGCCCGTACATTAGAAATGCGGGTCAAACCACTATGCGAATTAAGCTGTTACGGGGGGGGGGGGGGTGGGGTAGAATGCCTACTCAGTGGCGTATTTGTGATCTCATTTTGGGGGCTAGGATTTTTGGGTATGTTATCAGTCAGTAAATTGTTGCCTTGCGGTTCTAAGTTCCGATACCTTAAAACATTGATTCTAAAGTAGGTGATTAAATCTCATGATAACATTTACACGAAATTTAGAAATAGTTAGTATATTTTACATTAAGAATACCCAAACTTGTACACCAAAAAAATATCGAACTAGTCACACCGAAAACTTGACTAAATGTCTATTGCATCTAATATATCTATAAGTTTCTTGTGATATATGTAAAATATCAGTTTCTTGTGACATATGTAAAATATCAGCACTATGCCATGAAAACTTAAGCGGAGAAATAGCTTTCTGCTATCTCAGATAGGTGAGGTTGATCAGTTGCCGAAAGGTAATCTTCTTTAATCCACAAGGCTGCACACTTTTCGGCAGGGAAACCTTTGATCACTGGACCATTTATGGACCGAATGTGATTTTGAGAAGTGATGCACTATGTTTTCAGTTCTATTTTCTTTGAGCGAGATAAAAATATCCCTGGCAGGAATAAGAATAATTTTCTTTTACCGGGACCAAAATTTTGTGGGGATGATTCCGGCATCCCCTCTATTAATTCGCAACTTGTTGAAACCATCTCAAAGTTGTTATACCAAGAGTTCCTCTAAAAAGAAATCTCCAGATATTCATGTACTGGAGAACAAGGATCTGAACAGGAAGTGCAGAAAATGCTGGAGCAATTTGAACAGAAGGAAAGCACAACCGTTTCTTAAGCTCGTAGAAGATTTTTGTTTCAAAAGAATCTTCCTAATGCCTCCCGAGAGGCACAAGAGTACAAGAAGCCAAGAAGATGTCACACAACAATCGTCCCCTCGCAGAGTCGGTCTTCCGTAAAGGGCGGGAAAGAGGGCAAAGATTGGGTTTCCGTTCCGCTGGGATAATCTCAGGAAATGGACGCGGAACAGGTAAACGAGCGGCGGAAATAACAGGAAGGAAATTGGACAGAGAGGGACCCAAGACGACAGGAAGTTGCTTCTTAGATGAGGAGATATAGTCATGGCGGTGGTCCAAGAAGGCTGAAGCTATGTGGGACGGCCGAAAAAGCTAGGACGTCTCCATTTCTTTTCGGATATGTTGTGCCTTACCTTGTTGAAAATTGACTGTTGGAAAAAATGTGAAAGCAGAAACGGAAAGCCGCAGAAAGGCCTAACCTTAGAGTTTATTTTCAACAATATGCATAGAAAGACTAATCGGGACTGGATGTACAGTTAAAAGTGTGATCCGAACCGCAGTGTGTCTATAGGCCAGAAAGTTCAACCTGGCACGGCTCCCGCCAAAACCTCTGCCGTCTGTAGGGCGTTGTTGCCACATATTTCGGCGCAAGAGAGCAAATGTGGTGACAGGCCGTGCTGCGAGCAGTCATTTTGGAGTGCAACAGATGCCTCCACCAGCAGAGCATTCACGTCTATGAGAATGTGGCGACAAAGGACTCAGATTTCCTACGCGAAGGAAACGGCGACCCCTCATAGGCGGAGGACAAAGCACGTGCTGCCTCCAAGGCTTCTGCCAGTGGATGAAAAGACCCACGTGATGCCCGGGAAAGTCGGCTAGCAGAAGGGAATCTACGGTTTGGTGCCAACTGTGCCAGGTCAAACCTTCTAGCCCGCTGGTTCTCAACCTGTGGTACGCGTACTCCCAGGGATACATGAACTACTTGAAAGTGGTACGCAATCAGCTCGGGGAGTGATTTTTCATCCAAGTGTACCTAAGAAAGCAAGTACCGATATAGACTGAATTTGGAGCCGAATATCCGCTTGAAAGTTTCAAGTGCAGAAACAGACATCAAGAAACTCTGTCAGGCTATGGAGGCACATCCTTCTCACTAGAAACTCTGAGGATTTACAATAAGAACTCCAAAATTGTACTTGACAGTTTGTTTACAAACTTATTTTTGTTCTTTAATTTTTCACAATAACTCGGGAAAAAATACGAAAATTAAAGTTTTGTATACTTCTTACCATACATGTGTTTCACTTTTTTATTTTTGCAACTAATCATAAAGATTGTAAACGTAGGAAACCCAAATAAAATAGTGAACCTAGGATCCTAATGTTTATTTGTTTAACATCTTTCCACATACAGCTCGAATGCCATTTTGCTGTATTGCAGATACACGGCTCCAACATATCAACCATCGGGCAGCCAAAAAGAATCCCCAAAACCCTATCTTCGGAGAAAACCTGTGGAGGGGTTACATTAGATGTTTAGTTACGACTAAAGGGTACAATGAGAAAAAAGTTTGAGAACTGCTGTGCTACCCGGGACCTCTTGATTACAAGGCGACTACTTCACCACTACATCGGGAAGGCACTGGAAAACACTAATTTTACAATAATATTGTGTCTGTGTAGAAGAAAAGCTACAAAGAATTGTAACGTACGAGGGCCACTATTTATATTTTGAGCCTTGTCAACACTGATTGAAATTAGGCGCGATTTGACGTTTGCACGGAATCGTCTGGCATTATTGACCATAACGTACTTCAAATGTTTTGTCAATAGCTTCATTTGTGTTGTTTATGTTGCCTTGAATAAAATGGAATTAACTCGTGAACATTTTCGTGCGATGATTTTTTACGATTTTCGACGTGGATTATCAAGACAAGAGTGCATCGATCAACTTACTTCCACATTTGGCGATGAAGCCCCATCCTTTGCCACTGTGAAACGCTGGTATAACGAATTTAATCGTGGCCGCCATTCGCTCACCGACGAGATTCGCGAAGGTCGTCCAAAATCAGTTGTTGTTCAAGAAAACATTGATGCTGTGCAAAACCTAATACTGCAAGATCGTCACGTGACATACTGTGAGATTGAGGCAACCATAGACATTAGTTCCACCAGCATATATAAAATATTACATGATCATTTAGCTGTGAGAAAGGTATGTTCTCGTTGGATCCCACACAATTTGACAAAAACTCAAAAAGACGCTTGCGTCAATTGGTGCAAACAAATGCTCAATAAATACAATCGTGGTGCTTCAAAAGACGTATATAAGATTGTAACAGGTGACGAATCATGGATATATGCATATGAGTCGGAACGTAAACAGCAGTCGACTGTATGGGTGTTTCAAGATGAACCCAATCCAACAAAAGTTGTTCGCGCTCGAAGCACATCGAAACAAATGGTCGCCTGTTTTTTCGGGAAAACTGGTCATGTGGCAACTGTGCCTTTAGAGGAACGTAGAACGGTCAACTCTGAATGGTACACAACAATTTGTTTGCCAGAGGTCTTCGGTCAAATACGGAAAACGAACAAACGCCGTCGGATCATTCTTCATCAAGACAATGCCAGCTGTCACACATCTCGTCTAACAACCGACTTTATGAACAGTCAAAAAATCGAATTGATGGGTCATCCGCCGTACAGTCCTGATTTGGCACCCGATGACTTCTTCTTGTTCCCGAATGTCAAGAATAAATTGCGTGGACAACGATTTTCGTCGGCGGAAGATGCCGTTGATGCGATCAAAAACCATATTATGGAGGTGTCTCAAGAAGATTGGAAAAACTGCTTTGACAAATGGTTCGAACGAATGCAAAAGTGAGAATACTTCGAAAAACAATAAAGCAGTTTTCAATGCCAAATTCCTGTTTTTTCATTGTTAGGCTCAAAATATAAATAGTGACCCTCGTAATCGTTAGAAAGTGATGAAGGTTTGTTAAAAAATAGGATCAAGTTATAATCGTAAATATAGGCTGCAGTGGCGCAGGAACTTGGGGTATAAGGTACATTGTATCCCAAAGTTTTGGAAATGGCGTATAGTACAGTGCCGGCACAGTACTCCGGGTTAAATAGACACTGCGAAAGTGTCGTGTGGCATTTTTGCGGGAATTCTGCGAAAGACGAAAATGTCAAGAAAATTATCGACCAGTGTCAGTAAATATAAATTCAAAACGATAATTTCCAATAGCCTACCATTGGCATCTGCAGATGCCGATACCTCAGCATCGCTAGGCGTCTAAGTTTGATTGATTGGTTCGATTTATTTTAGTTCGCTTTTCTGCTACTTTTGGCTAATCGTGAAGATGAGGATGAGTGATGATATGATGGAAGGGCACTCACAAAGAACACCCATACCCAGGCCGGGATTCGAACCTGGGTCCTCGGCTTCGTGCTGGCAACTATACTGATCGCAGGCCCATCTGGCGACTGACGTAAATAGCTCTATCTGTCCACCAATCGTCTTCGGGGTTGTGTACTTCAATGTCAACAACCTCAGTTGTCAAGGGAAAGTTGTAGGGGTAATATCGCTCTCCCGAAGCAACGTTGCCAAGCGTGCATTTGTATTCGTCAGTTTCTTTTATTAGCTGGTTTGTACAATATTTTGGTGTCTTGTGTGCTAATGTTACTGAGAAAAGTTGTTTCTTTTGATGTCCTCTAAACGTTTCTGTCGTCCGTGGGCGCCATTAACATGACACCCTATATATATATATTGATTTAGTTTATTTTACTTCGCGTTTTGTGCCTCTTGGCTAATTTGCGAAGATGGGGATGAGTGATGAAATGATGAAATTGATGAATGGACATTCACAAACATCCAAGCCCGACCAGGATTCGAACCCGGGACCCTTATATATATATATATATATATATATATATATATATATATATATATATATATATATATATATATATATATATCAACAAATCAACAACAAGTGGACTCAAATATCGGTAAAGTAACACCGTAATTGAGATACATTACTTCTCAACTGTGACAGGACAATCTTACAGTCCCTTACTCTCACGGCCCATAGGTTCAGGGCCCACTGGACCCAGGCCTAAATTCTGGCCCTGGTACAGAAAACAATTCGTACGAAAACGTTCGGAAAGACTGGCCTTTCGTTGTCCACCCTGTGTCCAGTACATACGGAAGGACATTCAACCGAGAAGGGCAAAGGGAAAACCTGGCAGGTCTCTCCGTAACTATGGCAACGGGAAGCTGAGAAGTGCGACCTCATTATAGAAACATGGGAAGCGGAGACCTAGGCAGGTGATTTCAGTCGCCCCCCGTTGTGTCACACACGAAGCAAAACAAAAAGGGAGAGTCGGGGGGGTCCTCCGAAAGAATGCAGCCGAGATGAAGCAGGAACAATGGCGTAGGAATGAAGTGGAGAGGATGTAGCTGCATTCTCTATCTATCTCCTTCTCATGCAAAGATCACGAAAAGGCCTTTGTATAAGAGGAGTCTCGCAAGGATGCGTTAAAATATGGAACGGCGTGAGCAAAAATCGGGTTGAAAAATTGATATTACCCCGAGGGGATTGTTTTCGCTCTTTGAGAGGAATCTCTTAAGAAGCGTGTTCCCGGCATATTCTGAGTTAAAACGGATCATACTGCAGAAGGAAAATTGATGTGCCTGGAGAAAATTCTCCTGTGATCTTCTCTAGGTACGTTTATTCTCCGAAACCTAGCCGACAACAAATGAACATATTGGACAAGGAAACTGCGACTAAATAATTTGTTGGATAAATTCATTGGGACTCGAACCCGAGTTTTCCATCTAAGTGGCAGGCCTTGTCGCCTTGCAACCCTGACACCCGGTGGAGGCACATGGCACAGTGGTTCGGATCCCGCTTAAAACTGGAGGTCCAGCCCGGATTAGCCTTTCTGTCCATAAAGTGGACTTAAAGCAACAATTCAATCAATCAATCGATCTAAGTGGCTACTGACAAGCTGTGATATCCTTGGTCCGACAAAAACCAATGTTATTTAAATCTATGAAGCCTGGTTTACATAAATTAAAACTATACTCTGCCCCGCGAGAGAACGAAAGCAAGTCTCGCCGCCCTCCGTGGCGGAGTGGTCAGCGCCGCACAGTTACGACACCAGGGGTCCCGGATTCGAATCCCGGCCTCGGCATGAGTGTTCTGTGTGAGTGTCCCTTCATCATTTTCATCACAACATCACTCATCCTCATCTTCGCGTATAGTCAAAAGTGACAGTAATGCGAAGTAAAATAACTGAAATCAATCAATCGAAAGCAAGTCTTTGCGGAAGTATTGACCTCCAATTTTAAAATTCTATGCAGTTATTAAGTAATGGTGTATGTATGACATAATGTTCTGAAAATAATTAAAAGATCCGTTTAGCCTACCAATTAGCCTATTTTACACCATCATCAAATGTTTTTTTCTGCTCTGATATAAGCATGCTATATCTCGCAGGGGTTCCCTTCCCAAGGCTTATGACGCACCCCCCAAAAAGGGAGAACATTTCCCCCTCCTCCTTCATGCCGAATTATTTACTCAACTTTTTTTGGTCAGAAAAAAATTGCGGAACAATATTATACAGACATATTTAAGCAATGTATGCTTACTTTAGGTATTGTTTACAATATAGACATTTACATGTATATTGTATATTACTTTGACATTAATTGAAATAACATTTTACATAAGTGATAACAACCTCTGGCGTTGCAAAGTTGTTGCAGCAAATTTATTGATAATATCCTCTTTTGAACCACTTTTAAAACAGGATGGAATTAAGGTAGACATTCACCACTCATCAGCCATGCACGAACGTAGTCTGTTTTTAATGATTCTTATGACACTGGTATGGAGATCAGAATTTTGTAAAATACCTGCAAATTTGGAAAGGTCGAAAACTGGACAATAACAACTGGTCAAGCAGACAGTTTGTCTGCTAGACTAACCTTGTATTAATGCGAACAGAACGTCCCCCAGCCTTTCAAAACCTATTCTAAAGACATAAGAGGTGGTGTTTCCTTTCAACTGCATCGCCGAGATGACCCACAGGTAGGTAAAAAACTGTACATAACAACCATAATTAAAATTCAATAACAAGTCAATCAAACGAAACAACCCCCCCCCCCCCGCATTTTTGTGTAGATATATACAGAACTGGTAGCTAAACTATAAAATTTTGTCCCCCCCAAAAATTCCCATGACGCTCCTGTGAGTACCCCTGATATCTCGTGTGAAATAACCCTTCAAGACCTTTCCAACGCCGTCCGGATCACTTCTATAGGTGGCATGATTCCAGAAATATTGCAATTTAAAGTTAACCAGATGTTGGAAAAAATAGTCAAAATCGTATAGTTTGCAACACTGAAATTTCGGAAATACAAAAATATGCAAAGTGGCCCTTCCAGTATGCCAAATTTCAAATGAATCAAAAAATGTAAGGTTGAGGACTTTGTTGATTTCACATGGAATGACCCTGTATATTATTAAAGCCAGGGAGGAAATATAATTACTTACGCACCAATTGTGCATTTATTTCAATATCGCCCGAATGGGCACTGCTAGTAAAAAAAGACCAAGAGTATCAATTTCTCTCCATGTTGCAGGTGGAAGGGTTTTATTATTTTGATTATTAAGCTGGACACGATATTTGAAAAATATGAAGAATAAGAATTTTTGGAATCCCATGTATTCCTTATGGGGAATCAACTTCAACATTAACAACATTAAGTTACGGCTAATCAAATGGGAGTCTCGACTTTTCTGCTTGGCAATCACTTCTTCAAACTGCCGTCTTCCCGTCGATATCATTTTCTATTCCATCGGAAGTTTGATATTCCAAAGTTAACAAACCAAATAATATTCCCATACGTCCAATACATTTCTCCTTGCCTCCTGGCAGTGTTGCCAAATCTGGTGCGCATAAAAGAGCTAAATTTCACCTTAAATGGGGTTAAAACTGACTTTCAAGGAGCTAGATTTACGAAGTGCTTCCTAGAGTAATGTTAGTTGTCAAAGCGGTGAAGCACAGCTATTACCGTTTAATCTAAATTGATGACAATTTATTCTTAGTTTTCACCATTTTGTACATCTCATGGTCGTATGAAATCGAAAATAAAGGATTCCCTGATAACAATATTATGCCAATTTCACGTCAACACGGCGCTATAGAAAAAAAAAGTAGCTGGGGACATAAGAGGGGATGGGGCGACGCAGCCAATATAACAATATCACGTCACATGCAAAATGTATAATCATGGCAAAAGGTGGTCTATGTGGGCCGGAACCAGTGAAGGTATCATAGTGAGGCACCGAGTCACAGGCAAACGAGTGCACGAAAGAGCCAGATCTGGCTCCAAGAGAGCTAAGTTGGCAACATTGCCTCGTAAGGAAAAGCCGCGCGAAGACTGTCTCGCATGCCCTTAACACATCGCACTACGACGCCACGGGTCCCTGGTTCGAATCCCGACCTGGGCATGGATGTTTGTGAATGTTCATTCATCATGTCATCACTCATCCCCACATTCGCAAATTAGCCAAAAGTGGCACAAGATGCGAAGTAAAATAAAGCAAATCAATAAATCAATCAATATTATCATCCACGTATAGTTTCTAACAAAGGGCGAAGGCTCTGAAAAAAAGAGCGGGCAAGCAAAGGAGGCGGTTGTATACAAAAATTTATATTTGGTCTGAAAAAACTTTCCTTTATGTAGTTCTTGCTTGTTGGGGGCGGACTGGTCTACCGGGGCCATTCGCCCCCTGCCCCCCCCCGGTGCCGTCACTGCTCACAGAATAAATCCTAGTAGAAACGGAACTGATCTAATGTATCATCCCTAGACAATGTGCATTCATTAGCATTTCATGTTCAAGAATTGGAAGTGTTGTTTATTAATTGTAAAAACGGAAGTATTGTGAATACTATTATTGTATCTTAACGCTGTTATTCAGTATTTTCTAAGCTACATACAATAAATTGTAACTCACCAGATGACGTTGTCTGCACTGTTGTCATTTATTTCATTTTCTATGCTGTTCTCGTCCAACTAGTTCGCTTTCTAGTCTGAAATTAAGAGAAGAATAAGTTTGCATAAATATAGATTCAGTTAACTGCTTAAGCAACCTAGTGTAGTAATTAAATATCGTTTGAAAGTAAAATGGTTGTTGAAACATGGGCACTAGAAAGATTAAAAAGAAAAAAACAAGCGAAATTACACTGTAATGAATTTCTTCTGATTCTTGCCCATTTGGTTAATTGATATTAGGATATATCGTATTCATAGTCCATATAATTCTCGCTTATTTAGTTTCAATTTCATCTTGAGATCTTAGTTACTAAATGTCCTTGACATCGGTGTCCAAATTCAGTCATATTGAAGTCATTCATTTTGTAGACCATATCTAGCATCATCAAATTCCAGCAGCTCAGTGCAGCTATTTAGAACAGCAGTGAGACCACGCCAGACAAACCTTTTTTCCACACTGGATACATAAACATACCTTGTAATTTTGAGCAGGCTTAAGTCGAACACAGAGGAGTAGTCATTTGAGAAATTTCACAGGATCGTTCAATTAAGGTTAATACATTTCTTACAATTTCTGGTGATGAAGGAAATGAAAAAATATTATCAGCATATTCTCTCAGAAGCCAATTTCAAAGATGGTGTTTTTTTTTTCATTTTTTTTTTCATTTCAGTTGCTACAGTAAATTTGAAACTCTCTGCAATTCTTAAACTTGGCCCAGCAAATACATGCTTTCTACCTGTCGTTCTCTGCGCATGCGCGCATCATTCCAGGTACGCCGTTGACTATACACGGACAGCTGTAACAACGAAAGTCAAACATGCTTGACCCTTCATGCCATGCGTGAATCTCCCACACATGATCAATTTTGGTATGACGAGGCCGGCATCTATGGAGGGGGGGGGGTGACCTTCTGTGGAAACTTGGCAATAGAGATTTGGTCAAGTTTTCGATGTAACTAGTTCCATAATTATTTTCATGCATGAGTTTCGGTTTTCTTAGAATGCAAATTTAGTTTCTAAATAGCGTGTAAATGTTATCAATTGTAAGATTTAATGACCCTGGTTAGAACCAATGTTCTAAAGTGCTTAGAACCACAAGGCAATAAATAGTTTAGTTTACTGATTGGTAACATATAGGTATACAAATTTATATACCTAGAGAAACCTTCCTCCAAAATTGAACTCACAAATAACCATTCCACGAAAAGTGGTCCTACTCCATGTAAATAACAATATGAATTAATATGGAAATTATTATTGTTTTTAATTGCTTTAAGGTTTAGATGTTTGTGAATTCATATAATTTGCACATTTCACCAATGAAAGTTACTAGAATCTCTATACTTCACAGGCAATGAAGTCAACATCTGCGACATTTTTAAAGCGTCACACACTGAACGCACTTTTGTTAATGCTTTTCATGTATTCAGCCTATGCCATAATACTCAGGTTTTTATTCATTCGTTAGCAGACACGAGAAAGTAGTACTTCATAATTCTATTAAATCAGTTCATTATAAATATTTTAATCCCATCTGATGTCTATAACTAGTGTCTAACTTGTATCGTCTCGTTGCAAGAAACCTCAATCCCAGTATAATCTATTTTTCTAGTCTTCTGTATTGATATCTTTTTTCCATTTTGTAAAAGAGAGTGAAACAGAATACGAAATTGTTGCTACAGCTAAGGTAGGTGAACCAAAGGTGTTCATAGTTAAGCTTCTAGGGCAATTTACAAACCTCTAATGAGAGATAAATTTCTGAAATTAAAAGAAATAACTCCTACAACCAGTGGCGGCGATTGGGTTCCAAAACTAGGGGTAAAGCGTCAAAACTGGTGGGGCAAGCACAATTTTCTTCCTCTAGGTAGATAAAGTTTAGCATAGTGCGGGGGTAAAAGTGGGGGCGGGGGCAACTGTCCTCTCTCGCCCTCCTAATCGTCGCCGCCACTGCCTACAACTAATTAACAACGTGTACCAAATGGATATTTTGTAACATTGCTTGTAACTTAAAAATAAAAAAATAAAAATTACATAAACCGTTACATCTATTCCCAAGGTGGCCCACGGTTTATAGTTGGTTTAGAAAATGATGCTTGTGCTCAAGAAAACATATTTATTCGTGTTACAACACGTTTCTACATCTTATTAGAGAAGATTGTTGGTATCAAACTTTTGATTGTTGACATGCATTACATACAGCAACGACGAATAGCCGATCTTCGTGGAGGTGTGGTCTGCACAGTCTCTACGACGCCAGGGGATCAACAATAACTTACATAAAATGGCTGCTGGCAGTCCGAGAGAGTTCGTTTTCTGCATGGTACACCAGAGGGGGACTGGGTATATTCATGTAGTGCCATTTGTTACCTGTGTTAAATACTAATATTATATTCGTAATGTGGGCCATCTTGGGCTTCCTTTGGCTCACCTACCTTACATGCTACAGCATGAAGAATTACACATTACTTTCAGTAGGAGTGGAAAAGGTACTGCAAGTCTTGTTCTGGTCTGATATCACCATTCGCGGAAGTGTTAACGTGAAAATCTAGTCAATACGTAAAGCCTTGTTGTTGTTCCAATCATAGGCGTAGCTACGGGGTGTCCCGGGTGTGACTAGGCACACCCTAATGGGCTGCTTTATCAAGGATAATTAAATACAGATATTTCAATAAGAGAGAAAATAAGCGGCAGTTTGTAAGAAGTTGAAAATGTCATTACTTGGTACAAACGCGTGCGTTATCGCTGATGAAACGAGTGTCTGTAGTTTTTCGATTCTTTGATGTCATTGGAGAAAGAAGATATTTATTGCATTCTACTCTGTACTTCAGCGCCTTTCTTCTATACCTGTCACAAGCTGCACGCGTGAGAGAGCTTTCTAAAATCTTACCCAAGTTAAAACTAAATTAAGAGCAACTCAGAAGCAGGATAGATTGGAAGCCCTGCTCTTGTTATTTGTGGAACAGGAAAAAGCTTAGTCTATTGATGTAAATGAAGTTATTGATGAGTTTAAGAACACTGCACCTTTTGACAGACGTCTCTTGTCATAGATGACGTGTATTTTTATGTATTTGTTTGTAACATTTATGAACATTTTGTGTGTGTTTGTAATTTCTATGCAATTTGATTTTTTCTACTAGGTACATATATTCAGAAATTTTCAACACTGTCATTTAGTGAATTTATATTCCTTTACAAACATCAGTGCAGTTAAAGAGCCAAGTGATTGTGTTGCAAAATGTGCTATTAAAAAGGTACAAGACCTCATTTTTTTCTTTGTTCTAGCTACGCCTATGGTTCCAATACCAACTCAAAACCGAAACTTACAAGAGGTTTTTCTTTCCATGTAGACCTGACGACATTCTATATGACGTTTATGTGAATGTGAGCGAATGGTTTCCATTGGTACAGGAAGGCCTGGAAGATTTATTGGGTTCATCTTCCGGCCGGTGAAGGCGCTGTTGTCGGCAGGAAGGACGTCAGCTGGAAGGAGTCTTGTAAAAAATAACGGTTTGTCGGTCTTCTGGATGGTCTTTAAGAGACAGGAAGACGTAAGAATTTAGTTTTATCACAAAACCAGGAAGATACTCGTCAAGTTCTTCATAGAGTTCTCTCGAAGTAAAAGCTGATTTAATATTTATTTAAGTATTTGAAATATACTTTTGACAAACAACATGCATGCCTTATACAGCAGCTTCATATAATAGAAATATCACATAAAGTTCAAAATTACACAACAAAAATACAATAAAATTACTACATGCTAAAAAACATTTAGTTAGGCTTTTTCATAATCATATGCATGATGCCCTTTACTAAATGTGGTAATTTTGACGACGGGTTTTTGAAATTCTACAAAACTGGGGAAGGGACGGCAAGGACAGCATTAAAAGACAATAGAGCGGGGGCAACGAGTGTATGGGGGCAACTGCCCCCACGCCCTTTCCAATTCCTGCCAAATATTCCGTCAGAACAATCTATTTTTTGTTATTCCAACAAACGTTTTTGTAGACTGTGATCAGTTTCTTCTGTTGCCGTTCTCTCTCTGACTGTACACAGGGTGTATCATAGTTAACAAGCAGTTCAACAAGCTTGTTGGACAAGGCATAAAAGCGAGCTGGAAATTTAGAACCATCACGTGATCAGGTGCAAATCCTGGTCCAAAACGAGCAACAGTGCGAGAGATGTTCTCGATGCAGAAACTCCGTTCGATCTTTCCGAGAGCAATTACCGAAATGGAAACTGGCGCACGGTTTTGGAGAGCGAGTCTGTGATATATTTATATGGCGGGCTCGCAAAACAGCCAGGTTATGCGATCCGCCTTTAGCCTGTCCCGGGGATAAAGTCTTCACCGCCTTGACAAGGCTCGCAGATCTCCCGGAGAAGAGACAAAAACCATTTCTCTCAATCCCATCATGGATGAATTTAAGATGCGAGGAGGAGTAAGAAACAAATGAGAAACTCGAGGGAAGGGAGGGGAATCTGCGACAACGGTGAATTCCAGAGGACGAAGAGCCGCCCCATTTATCAAGTTGCCATTTTTCTTCTCCTTCTGGGATTTTCTTCTGTCTTCAGATTGTGGAGCGGAAATAAATAATAGCAGAAAGGATTCCTGGGAACTCTCCTGTTGGTTTTTGCTTGGAAATCAATGAGTGAAAGCGTACTGCCTGCTGTGGATACTGAATCGCTGTAACGTGATAAGTCACGGAGAAGTCCGTAAATAAGTCCCAAATGTTTTCCCTATTAAAGCAGATACAAACTTCAAAACCATACTCCTCACCAATATTAATGCATTCATACTTTTGCTTTATCAGTGCCCAGCTACTAGCAGGACAAAAGTCTCTGGTCTGCTGTCTGAACCAAATTCGCATTTCTGTATCATCTGCAAAGAGTTTGCCACAGATCTTTATTTCTCTTCATATCTGTGGTACACTGTGAGCTGCCTGAAGTGGAGTTCCGGTAAACATTGCCTCCTAACATATGCTGTTGTATGTTACGCCCTCCCTTGCCCGGGAAAACAAATGCTACCACTACCTAGATAGAGGCGGCAAAATCTCCCTCGGACAAGCGAAATAGCGTTACGGTCCAGGTTAAGTTCGTGTGTAGGAACCGGTGACCAACAGTGCATAGTAATAAGCCATATCGAATAAAAACAAAGACATATGTACTTTCAAATTATCACCTCTTTACCTGTAGCCGGGAAGCGGCTAGCTGCATACCTGAAAATCACGGGTAGCGACATGTATACGAAAATGATATAGCCCAAAATTAACATGAAAATAAAAAGTATATTCTATTCATAACCAACAAAAATGGAATTATTACAGGTCCCCACACTTGCACTCTCACATTCTCTCTCAGATTCAATCCTCATGGGGTCATCGACACAAGAAATTATACATGACATGTACAGGTTTTATGACGACAAGCCCTAATTATTGCATTCTCAATTAATTTTATCTTACTTTTTGTCTAATCAGGTCATTTGTGATTTTGCTCCAGTGCTACTTAAATCCTAGCCAGCCCTTACTTAAGTTCACCTTTTGTTTTTAAAAAAGAAACTAGTCGGCGCGGTGACCATACATTACTTGACCAGTATAAACAAAGGCGTCTCAACGGCAATTACATTCACGTGGGCGGACGTTTTCCTTTTACAAGACCTCACGTGGTTCCAAACATAACAAATAACCTCCGTTGAGTGGCGCAAACATATACTCTCTAGCAGGCGGGACTTAAACACTTCGCCGCGACGAGCAATTCACATTACCAGGCAAATACTTTAACAAATAATCACATATGCGACCGGACATAGCTAGCAGCGACACAGCGCTGACACATAAAAATGAACAAACCTCAAGTAGAATATGCAATTAAGCGGGCGGCGCTTTACTCTAATAGTACGCACTTTAAACAAATACAAAGGAGCACAAACAACAATGAATTTAAGATCATAAAAAAAATATCACAAGGAATAAGAAAAATTGACCTGAGACGAATAGATTACAAATGACAAGCGCGACGGGAGTTTGGTATGAAGTTCGAGTTGAGTGGGCGTTTTCAAAATGTCGACGAATTTCAAGGGCGTTCTCTAAATCAATCGGGCCGTCACGTGTTAAGGTTCACACAGATGAATACTTTACCATCTCTCAGCTTCCGGGGTGCATCCTGGCGTCTTTATGGGCGATTGAAAACACATAGTATCCACGCGAAAGGTTTCCTTGGTCGTGACGATGAAGATGCAAAAAGGGTTCAAACACCTAGTTCCCCGGCTCCTCTTCCTCTCGGGATCGGTGGATCTCCGTGGTATGGCGCGGTTCGGACGTCGCATCTGAGCGGTCGTTGTAGGCGTCGTCTGCGTCGTCGGGGCGTCAACATCTCTCTCTACGTCTCTCTGTCGCGGCTGGTAGGCGTCGTCGGCGTCGTCGGGGCGTCAACGTGGCGGATGGTAGGCGTCGTCGGGGCGTCAACATCTCTCTCTACGTCTCTCTGTCGCGGCTGGTAGGCGTCGTCGGGGCGTCAACGTGGCGGATGGTAGGCATCGTCGGCGTATCAATAGGGCGGCGTTCGACGTTCTCTCTCTCTCCATGGCGGCGGATAGGCATCATCGGCGTAGTTTCTTCTGACATCGGGCGAATCGACGTAATGCCCTCATCTCTCTTCTCCCTCTAGCCCGCCATAGTTTCCGGTGTTCCTCGTTTCTCAAAAATTATAAATGGCGTAAGGTAATCACGGAAACACGGTTTCGCTTCAACTTCCCCCAGCGGTTGAGGTAGGCGCACTCGTGTAGACTTACTGCCTATCACACACACTGGTGTTCGCACAACACAACAAAGTCCACTGTACACGAAAGGTAGCACGAAGGTGCTCTCGTTCCAAGAATCGCGGCAAAACTGTATATGGAGAGGTAGCACGGAGCTGCTCTCGCTACAAGGATCGCGGTAAGACTGTGTAACGAAAAACCATGTCCTTCGTTTTATTTGGATTTTGAAAAAGGACGCTAGGCGCACGTTGGAGTGACGCTTCCGGAGAGGTTATTCCACCACGCTCTATTGTCTCCAAACTAGGACGGACCGTGTCCGAAGTTTACTTGTGCGGATTAAGCTTCCGCCTGGCTGTCGCCCATAGCTCAATTGCAATCGCTGTCCACAAACTGATCAATTAGAACCGATTTGATCTGGCGTCCGTAATTGTCGCTTGATCG
This sequence comes from Lepisma saccharinum, assembly GCF_977018435.1. NCBI lineage: Eukaryota > Metazoa > Arthropoda > Insecta > Zygentoma > Lepismatidae > Lepisma > Lepisma saccharinum. The sequence continues at coordinate 62,410,153 of NC_139229.1, read as the reverse complement.
TGACGAAACTCCACACATCCGTCCTTGCACACATGCCGCTGCGCTGGTATAAGTTTCACATGAATCTGACCGTTGGAAACCGAGATATTTAAATGTTTGTCATTACGGTCGAATTTCCTAAGCTTTAGACGCATAGCGTGACCCTTCAGGTGCTCGCCCTTAACACACGCGAACGTCTTGTTCCTCCCGTCGGCTTGGAAAAAATCAAATATGTAATCTTACAAATTAAAACACTCAACACTTTGAATCAACACGTCTTTTTACCGCTACATACATGAATAATAATGATAATAATAATAATGACGGTAAATCTGACTGTCACACTGTTAGGAGGTGATAATGAGACCACCACTTCACTTTACTTCATGTGTGTGGTACAACGTGAACCTCTTGGAGTGGAGTTCCGGTAAACCTTGTCTCCTGATATGTGCTGTTGAGAATAGTTAATGAGAACATCACTTCACTTTACTTCATGTCCCTAGTAATGCTGCCCTGTCGAACTTAATGACTTCTAACTTCGTCAGTGTCAGGTCCTAAGGTTGAGCAAATAACTTCTGAAGTGGTATGGAATCTTTACAGTGAGCATGGACCTTGGTGCTACCACAGTGATGTCCTTCTGGAATGCTAGACTTCCTGAACATTTGCCCAAGGTATTTATTACAGGGAGAGATGTCGGAAGATTATCCTGTTCAGCCGGTGTAGTATTGATTGTCCGTACCAATGTTAGGCCCCGATGGTTTGGTGTGATGATCTAGATTCCTCCAAAAAGTCGGGTCATTTTGCGTAACAAACACATCTCACAGTAAACAGAAAGTCCGTTCCCCTCAACACGTTTCTTTTCGCTTGTAAACCATCGCCATTTTCGATACTAAGTAGTATATACAGGATGTCACTTTAATGGCGCCCACGGACCACACATACGTATAGAAGACATAAATATACAAAAAATTTCTCGGTAACATTTTTCTCGTTGGTGTGTCGTTTTGGCGCTATAGTCGTTCAAAAAAGCTCATTTTGCCACCTGAATGCTGGAAACCCAACACAACATTTGATCGCATTTGTGACGTCATTTCCTGCTCCGAAACAGTGCACAGCAGTGTTGCAAGGAACACACAAATTTTGGCAAAAATGTCAGACCATCAACCATATTATGAGCTATAAAAAGAAGAAAGGAACTCGTCCAGTAAACCAAACAACTAGGGTAACACCACCTTCCAGCCAGAAGACCAGAATTCATCTTAGGGGAAGGGGGAAGTGAACCAACGATACGAAAAATGGTAGAAAAACAACGTATTCAAAATGAAATGGCAATATCGAATTTTGTCTCTTTCCTACATGTCAAATATAATCATCATCAGCAACACATTTTATTGGAATTACAGTTTACATCTGGCTGTTTACGCCCAGTTACATGTCAAATATTTGCAAATCTCGTTGCAAGGTTGATATCTACAGGTTTGTATATCAATTTGTCCTGATACATGTGTTGTGGTATTGTGGTTCTGAAAACGGAATCTCACGTTGTTACATTATAGCTAAAACACGTACAACCGCAGTAACAACCTAATCATGAATCAGCAGCGAATATACTGCCATATTCATAGTTGCAAACTATTACATGTGTATCCGGTGCGTAGATAAACACAGTCGTCGGAGAGTTTGTTTTACTCCTACTTATATCCCTTTATTTTCAACCATTTCTTGTCCCTTGCCGCGTAATGTACATTACATTACGTGTTGCTTACCTTTGGAATTTTGAGTTCATTCATTTCTATTTTGTCATCTGTTCAATGTGTCAGAGACAACGAGTACCAGAAGGACGAAGTGGATAGGCTAAACTGTAGATGTCAACTCGGCAACGAGATTTACAAATGTTTGACATGTAGCTTTTGAATATGTTGTTATTCTACCATTTTTCGTATCGTTGGTTCACTGCCTGTTGGGTTACAGAACGCGTTTTCTCGCTTTATTTTACGGTACATAACGTGGCTGGTTGTAACTATGTCATTTTTCACAGAATATGTGTGTTCCTGGCAACCCTGGCCCGCATCGCTTCACGACAGGAAATGACGTCTCAAATGCAAACAAATGTTGTGTTGGGTTGCCAGCATTCAGGCGGTAAAATGTGCTTTTTTTCAACGACTGCAGCGCCGAAAACTGTTAGTGGAAAAGTTGTTTGTTTTCATGGCGTCTATACGTTTGTGTGGCCCGTGGGAGCCATTAAAATGACACCCTGTATACAAGAAGCTACCACCTGCTGTCTAAGTCATGAAAGACGCCCTGCCATTAGTACAGGTGGCAACTTTGACTGCTCTGGAGAAGTGAATCGCTTCTTGTCGAGCAAGCATTACATAATCTGTGCTAACAATATTCTACTTCTCCCATGACGTTTGTTTCGGCACATATCTTACTATTACTGTAAACAGAAATATATTTGCCCCATAATTTTTTCATTTGCATTATACAGAGTGTCCGAAATGTCACCGTATAACGTAATAGCGAAACGGAATGAGAAGAAACGCTTTCTGCCAAGAGAATGCCCTGTATGGGAAAATTTAGAGAGACAAATATATGTAAGAACATGCATGTTTTAATAACAAATAAGCAAAGTGATGCCAAAGGCGGAATTTTTTTTTTTGCAAATCGTGTGTATTGATGCACAGAACTCACTGAGGCAAATTATTCACAATACCAACGAACAATTTGGATGGTCATCTATTGAATTTGACAGAAAAAGAACTTTGACGAAGTTTCAAAAACATTGCACAAAGGAATAAATGGGCTATTCCAAAAATCGATGTTTTCACAATATTGCGAGAGACACTGGAAACACTGTTGCTGTCAGGTGTCACTAACAGACGTGTTTCACCTCAGGCTATCACACTAAGGCACTTTTAACGACAAAGGAGAAAGTTGGTTATTCTCGAACATATGTAATAAATTACATATACCTTGCATGTGTGGATGTCTTTGCGTTGTGTTCATGTGATATACGTAGGGTGTAAGGAATGAATGAATGAATTAAAATTTCTGGGTGCGTCGGCACGTAAGGCCATTTCGCACCCTTCTATGTATACGGGGAAATGTCCCCTTATCTAAAATTCTGACTTAAAATTTAAAAAAGGGGTGTAGATTGCCCCTTAAGAAAAACTAAAAGTGCAAGGTTGTAAAGAGACCTGCACGAGACAAACACGACACATTAAAAAGTCAGAAGAAACAAACTAAAAAACCTCCTTACAGACGGTGGAAGAGTCCAGCTCTTCGCAAAAAACTAAAAACATTTGTTAAAATACTACTGTCATCACCCAAGAGCGATGACAAACAGCCAGAAAGGTTAAAAGTCTGCCGGAGGTAAGCAAGATCGACACATTCAACGAGGATGTGTCGAATGCTTAATAAAACATTGCAAACACGACACAACGGAGGGTCCAGCCCTTGGAGCAGGTGACCATGCGTAAGACGGCTGTGTCCTAGACGCATGCGGGTAAGAATAACTTCTTCTCGCCGAGAGGGACGGGACGAGGAACGCCAAGCACCTATGGTGGGCTTAACAGCGTGAAGCTTGTTCCCCGTTTCCGCATCCCACTCGGCCTGCCAAGTGTCAAGAAGGCAACAACGAAACACATTCCGCAGGTCGCTAGCTGGCAATAGGTGGACGAGAACGTCGCCATCTGCATCAGCAGACTTGGCGGCAGCATCTGCTGCTTCGTTCCCCAGGATGCCAACGTGGCTAGGGACCCAACAGAAGTGTACATCCGCGCTGGCAGATAAGGACACAAGCCGTCTAAATATGCGTTGCACTACCGGATGCCGGGAATACGGCGAATCCAGAGACTGCAACACGCTGGTCGAATCGCAGCACACAAGGACTTTCTTCAGCCCATTCACGTCTGCAAAGTCCAGTGCCTTTAGAATGGCGTACAACTCTGCCGTGTAGATGGAACAGGCAGGATGTAGCGAGTAACTGGAACTTTGAGAGTCTAGGACAAAGGCGCAACCAACAGATTCCACTGTCTTGGACCCATCCGTGTAGGGTGTAAGGGGTTACCCTTTCCAGACAAACCCAAATGTCAACCTCACATCCACTCTGGACAACATAAACCTCTGCAGGAAATGTGTTGTTTAGATCATATTTCTTTGTGATTGTTCCTTTTTCACTTCATCTTATCATCATTCATCCTCATCTTTGTAATTATCCAAAGTTACAGAAAAACGAAGTAAAATAGACCAATTCAATCATTTATGAGCTCTCTGTCTGTCTCTCTCTCTCTCTACGACTTTCTTTCTCTTCTTCTCCCCATCTCTATGCGTCTCTCATCCTCTTCCTCTCTCTGCAACTCTCTTCCTCTCACTCTCTCTCTCTCTCTCTCTCTCTCTCTCGCTCTGCGTCCATCGTCCTCTCTCCCTTTCTCTTCGATTATCTTTCTCCCTATATATCTCTCTCTTCGTCCCTCTTTCTCTCCCCCTTCTCTCTCTCTCTCTGTCTTCCTACATTTTTCTCTCTCCTCTCCACGACTCTCTTCCTTTCTCTCTCTCTGCGTCTCCTTCTCTCTCCCTCTCTGTGAGTCTCTCTTACTATCTCTCTTTCTCTCTGTGCTTGTATGTGTGCGCACACGGGCATTTACACTCAGCTAATAGCACGTTTCCTCTTGAATTTTTCTGAAATTCCTTAACACACTTGCAAATTCCTAATAAACCTATGCCAAGCTCCAGCTCGAGGGCCGATGGAAGTTTTCGCAATCAAAATTCAGCAAACACGCACCAAAAGGCCATGCAGAGAAGAAACTGGGGTAATGAGACTAGCTCCTTAATCCGGTGCTGGTGCCTTAATTTGCACCGAGCACCAAGTGGCTCTGTGTCCCTCCCCTCAAAGGGTACCAATTACTTCTCTCGTACGCTCGCGCCTTCCTGCGTGTGTATATAAAGCTATCCAATTAGTACTTGAGGCAGTTAAGAGATGTGCAAGGCTCACAAGCGGTATTAAGCAATGTTAGTGAAATTCTGTTTGAGTGAGAAAAATTCTGTTCTGAATGGGCTCAGCTCGCGATCAACGTTGAATAAAGCGTGGGTGGAATATCATTTTTTTTTCATTGTCACTTCACCATTCATCCCCAGTTAACATAATAACCATATAATGGCCAGTTTTCAAAATATTACCTCTGGTACTACACAGGCACGTGTCTAAAACTCTATTTCAGGCGGAGGAGGGGTGAGGAAGGGGTGTTAGAACCAAGTGTCTCACATGCTATAATAATAATAATAAAAGTTCGAATCCCGGCCTGAGCATGGATGTTTGTGAGTGTCCATTCATCAATATCATCATATCATCCCTCATCCCCATCTTCGTAAATTAGCAAATAGTAGCACAAAAAGCGAAGTAAAATTAAGAAATCAATCAATCTACCAATAAAATTTATCAGTCTGCCTGTTAAATTACGAAAACAGGACACAGTCGTTTTTTAAATTTAAATTTGAATATCTTATCATGCATGAAGACAGATAATGTTTATATGTTACAGTTGCCTGCACCGTAAATAATTTGTTTACAACTGAGCCATTAAAACTGCATAAATTTGGCTAACTATCTAATGGCCGTGGGTATTTTAAAGACGATCGTGGTCAGTTTTCATGGTAACTAGATGGCAGAAAAATGGACGGCCTTTGACCTTCAATTCCCCAGTCGACTGTATTCAATGTATGCGATATCACAATGGAGCATACAGTAGAGAAGTACGATTTTTTCAGTCAGTTATAAGGTCAGTACTTAGGCACATGTTCCTACATCTCTAGACAGAATTCTGGTCTGACAGTGTTGCTAACCAAGATTGCATGCTACTAAAATGTCACTTTTTCACTTCCGTAAGTGATGTATGTGACCCTGAGCAGCCGCAGACTACAGATTAACTTGTCATCACTCACAGAATTTCGAATTATGATCGTGTGATGATTCCTTACACACTTTCTTCCGTCCGAAATTGCCACTCGGAAGCTGGAATACTCCAACTTGAGCCTGTATTGATTAATCTGGCAATCAAAAGTATGCAAGAATATGTTATTAACTGAAAAAATATTAATCAAGCTATTTCTACAATTTTCAAAATCAACGCACGGACTTGTATGCACCAAGACATGCTAAACATTTGCATAAGTGTGCAGACAAAAGCCACTAAAATATTTTAAAAAATATGCAAGTACATTAAATATATGTAGTTAAACTTCTCGTAATCTTCGATCATTTCTTGCTTCCGTGTACTATTCTGTATGTTCGAGTGGACTTCTTGGAAATTCCGTTAGGGTCATTACCTCAGCTGCTAACATCTAGTGACTATTCTTAGAATCAGAAGGAGTTGCTTGAGAAATATTACAGATGGAGCCTTGATATTTGATGTCCGATTTTCGTGGTTTACAGCAAGATTAAGTGAAAGTAAGGTGAAGGGCGGCTACAATCAGATAGAAAATACAAGATTTTTTAATTATATTTTGAATATTAGTTTCCCAATATATATATAATTATGCTTTACACAATGAAAACCAAACGAATAAGGCAAATGTGTACTCTGAGGGGAGCATATAAAAAATATGCAACATGAAATTCAATCGTTCTTAATTCAATGACATAATGACATTTACAGCCCAGCCAGATTGCATTCTGTTTATTTATTTGGTCGACGTAAAGAGTGTGCAACATTTTTTACAACTTAACAATGATTTAAAACTACAATATGCTTTTATGAGACATGAAAAGAGTATTGCAGTGCCAGTGATCCAGTCAACAGAATACCAGAACTCGATTTCCGGGTCGGTCTTTTCAGGAGGGAATTTTATCCGACCTGCCCTGTATTGATCGGGCATGGGGCTCACTCAGCCTCTAACGAATGGGTACCTTGGTTTACCTTGATGGACGCTGGGTGGAAAGGCGCTTGGAACGTGGTGCTGTTTACATCACTGCTGCTGAGATCGAAAATGTATGGAGGCTTTGCTGATGATATGGTGTAATTGATGAAGGGACACTCACAAAGAACATCCATGCTCTGGACGGAATTCAAACCGTGATCCCTGGCTTCGTAGTACGTTGTGCTAACCACTCCGCAACTGGCAATAAAACATGTTACCTACATAGACACTATGTACGCGGACAAGAATAAAAGTATAACATCATAGGCGTAGTTAGGTAGGGGCTAGGGGGGCTAAGCACCCCCAGAGCCTGGCATTAGCCCCCCCCCAAAACGCATGCGGCATGTGCACAAAATAATAAGGAAAGAGAAACGGCACAACGGCACAAAGATATAGAAAATTCATCATGAATCTTACATGTGTTACTCTTGTCGTGCGGCAGTCACATTTAAGGAAAGACTTTAAAATTATGTTCAATAAAATTCAATATTCCAGGGTGTGGCAGAAATAGTAAACTGGTTTTAATAATCCATGGTTTCGTTTGTTGCAGAGTGATTGTTGCAGAGAAGGAGCAGTTATTGTAGTTTTAGTAAGACAGTATCTAATAATTTAATAATATTGAGATAAAAATCTATTTCCTGGAGCATACATTACAATATCATCAAGAACATCTGATTAGTATGTTGAAGGTGTTAGTCACGAATAAAATGCTTGTAAAATGTAAAGAAAATATACATATGTGTGCATGTAAGTTTTCTGTATGAACACGAATTGCATCAAAATATCACGAAGCGGGCATTATACGTACTATATAAGTTTTGTTGGATTAATATGAAAGTCACAATCTTCAAAACAGTAGTAAGAAGTGGAAGAGTATGGAGGTACGCTCAGCACCATGTTAGTACAGGGTGCGGCAGAAATAATAAACTGGTTTTAATATAATCCATGATTTTGTTTGTTGCCAAGTGATTGTTGCAGAGAAGGGCATGTAGCGTGTACCTTGGAAAGCATGGACTCCGCACTGCAGAGACACGGACGCGAGCCACGTTTTGTTCTGTTCGCACTGACCGTGGTCACCCGGGTGGTGATTTATTCTTCACACTACCGTCTTCACACCATTGTCTTACCCAAGCAAGCAACAGGAGAAGGTGCATCACGTCGATTCAGTTGTCGTCGAAATGTTCTCTGTGTGTCGGTGATAGAGACACTTCTAATAAAGCACTCTACAGCACAAATACGCTTCGCCACTGTTCAGCGATCCGTGGCTAACTGCACACGTCACTAACGGAACGTACACTTGCCACATACTTCCCAAGGTACCCGCTACATGCCTGCCTCTTCTCTGCAACAATCACTCTACAACAAACAAAACCATGGATTATTAAAACCAGTTTACTATTTCTGCCACACCCCGTATATCACTGTTATTTCTCTTGACATTCCACCTTGGAGCGCACTGTAAACAAATTTGTTGTATTCAAACAATAGCAGTTTGGTACACTTACATACGCAGGATTTTTTTCGGAGGGGGCTGGAATTGTAAAACTGGATATTACATATCTGCTTCCCAGCGTGGGTGGGGAGGGGTACACTGTAAAATATTTCATAATTACCATTCATAACCTTCGTCTTAAATGTTGTTCAAAGACAATAAATTGTAATCGCAGTGCGGAGTTTCATTTAACAATTTAGTTTCTCTAGAGTTCTTTACTGCTTTCATTAAAAAAAATGATTTTCTCAAAATTTTTGGAAGGGCTGTAGCCTGATTAGCCCCTCTGCGTACGCCAGTGATTTCGTAAATGGAGTTTGTCAACAATAACCGTCTACAATTCCTACAATTGAGTTTCTTTGAACATAAAAAAGAGCCCTTGAATAGAATAGCAATTTTGATGGGGAAAAGGCGTCAGAACAAAATAGTGAAGTTAAAGTATGTGCGTACTGGTCATTTAGTTCCTGCATTGCGTAATGGTCATTTAAAGAAGTACACCAGAATGTCGTGTAAATGTAAATGAGTCACGATCGTTTAGATGCGATTCAATCGCGCGCAATCACTTTATTAAGTGACTATTACAGTTCATGATCGCTCCTTTCCAGGTCTTTTGGGTACGTTGCGCCATGTCACGAATATGTATGTAGATGCGCGGGACTTATTTGTATCTGCCATTGTGCTAGGGCGGTGCAGTTGAAACTTGTGTTCAACTCTCTTAGTGACATGCGAATCTTCTGGATCACTTCTAATGATACTGCTTCAGGGATACAGCTCCCTACGAAATTTTGAGTTTCTCAACATTTTCAAATAAAAGCTCTGAAGAAATCGGAAAAACCCAGAGTGGTAAATGTAAATTCCCCTCAAATTGATCCTCAATTGTAACTTTTGAGAGCGGAAAGTTCTAAATATACGCAATATCTTTTTGTGTATGCCGCCTCCCTAGAAAGCATTTACGTACTATCTACCATTACAATTCCAGCCCCCCCTCAAATCATGGTTACGCCAGTGGCTCATGCTGTTTGTGAAATTAAGCAAAGATTACAGAGTGATTATTCGTTTATATTAAAGAGTTTGTTTATAGTAAAAGTCAGGCGTCAGGTGAACAAACTTAGAATATTGAATTTGGGAAAGATAATTAAAAACCTGTCATACTTGGTGTCCTTTTGAAGTCACCTGTGCAGGGAAAAGTTATTTTGTTGTGAACCCTCTTTCAAAAGTCTACTTTTAGAGGATAATTGAATAAATATATCAACTTAAATATATCAAATTGCAACTTTCTGTATCCTTCACCCGATTATTTAGTATAAGTAGGCCTATGCTCTTTCCTTATAATTTGTTTAAGTCAGACCTTCTCTTCAGGTGCTTATGATAATTATTTTAATAAACGATCGACTTTATCCTTAAGCCAACATAGAGATCAAGAATAGCTCTCCTGTCGAGAATAATAATTATTCAATAATTTATAAAGTTCTCAATTTTGTAATAGTTCGTTTCTCTAATTCATTTCTTCAGTATACATTTTCTCAAGATCCGAAAGCATAGGCGTGACTTGGAGGAGGCAATAGGTTGAGAGCACAAATCGCACTATGGGTAGATATTCAGTTGTACAAAACAGTTGGCCACTGTTTTCGGCTACAGCTGAACAATCGTTTTCTGCAATGAGACGTCTGAAATGATGGCTAAGGTCAACCATGAGGCAAGATAGTATTGGACATAGAAAAAGAATCTGTAGTGGACCACAAAGAAGTATTCAGGAATTTACAAAGAAAAGCAAAAAGAGAGCACCTAGATAAGACAATTATGTAATTTGTGTAAAATCTTATTTTGTTCCACGGAACTAATCGCATGTGCTTCTCAGTGCCTTGCCCAGTAAGAACACTAAAAGTATACCTTATTTTTTTTCCTAAAGAAGAAATGTGTTCTTTAATAAATTTGCAACCATCTATAAGAGTGTATTTATTCCTTTCATAAAAGTAACACTCCACATAAACACAATTCAATTTCTTTTGGATAAGATGGTTCGCGAATAACCTGTTCTTATCGACGTCCCTCGTGGAAAATGAAGGTCAACCAAAAATCATATATTTCACACAAATAATTTCATTTCAGTCACAGTAATATATGTTAATTATTTAAGAAGTATTGCAGAAACATGATAACTTGAAACTGAAGCTATTATTTTGAGGGGACAATACTTGTATTACAGAAGAATATGTGTGTTCTTTGCCCCTTCCCCGCTCCGGAACAAAACTACATTACTGCGAACGTCCATGCCTGTTTCCCAAGGAGAATGGAGTTGATGAAGTTCTTCATAGATATAAGCATGAATAATATTAGCCCCAGTTAGCCCCCCAAGTGGACGAACGAAACTACGCCTATGTATAACATACAGCGTTGATTCCTTTTCCTTAACACACACAGACAGAAAGAGAGAGAAAGAGAATTGGAATGGACTGCAAATCTGTTTGTCAATATCTTAATCCATTAAGGCTCGGCTAGTCCTTAGACCGACCCAAGGGCAGCTGTTTTGGAATATTCCTTTCCCTTCGAAAAAACGCTAGGATATTCCCAAATTTTAAAAAACAAAAACTACATAAGCTTAGAATTCCTTCTATGAGGATTCACGTAAATCTTCCAGTAGTTTGCTTTCGTTTTTGTCAAAGTATTATCAATAGTTTAATAGACTTACGTAGTAACGAAACTATTGATTATTTTTAGCCAACAACGAAAGCGAGCCACACGAATTCTCACATGAATGGTCTAGAATTTCTAAGCAGATGTAATTTTTCGGATTTGGGAATATCCTGGTGGTTTTTCGGAAGCAGAGGAAAAATTAAAAACAAATGCCCTGGCGTCGGCCAGAGGTCCAGCCGAACCTTCATCACGTTTCGCGACTTAATTCTTGAGGTTAAGAAAATTTGATGTCAGAAAATTTGACTTTCTCTTAGACCATCTTTTTCAAGAAAGAGGAATATTAATTAATCTAAATAACCAGATAATTAGCAATTTGATTGATAATGGACGCTTTGCATTACACATGGCGTGAAATTACACTTCCTCCACCCCCAGTCGTCAGACTTACTAGATCACTCCCGTTTGCACTAGATCTGCAGGAAATATCCTAGAGCGTTATATTTCTCATCCCATTGCAAAATCCTCTAGGAAGTCTTCTTTTTTCCTACATAGTCCCGCTCTCGCCCCTTCCCTCCCCCACTCACACCACAGATTCCATGGCATTATTAAGTCTACTCAGGCAAGCGACCAAAAGACGGATGAAATATTCACAGCATTAATTGTGTCCTGAGCCCTGGCGCTAATATGGCGTCGGGAACTCATAAGCATTCTTTAAAGGGGAGATGGCAGATAGATCCTGGTATAGACGGAAACGTTTCTTCCCGAAAAACCTTTAGTATAATTGAGAAAAAAAATTACCTCAGCTAACTATCCTTTACTATGCGAATTCTTTAACCATACCAATCGGATATCTACAGGGTGATTTAGAAAGAAGTAATTCATTTTGTTTACAAGGTGGTGTCGTCCTAATTGCGAACACTTGCTTTCTGAACAGGAAAAACCTCGAAGGGCTGTGTCCTGTTTGCGAACACATTTTTCTGCCTATTGTGGCCTAGTGTAGCCTACTTTTTATGTGACTACATACTGCACAATTCTTAACTGCAAATAGCTTTGTCAATGAATAATATAATTAGTAACTTTTACCAAAATTTCAAATTCAAATTTCAAAATAAATGACACTGCTCTTAATATCAAAAGGGGGAACCCCCCGAAGAAAGCCCGCCTCCACCCGTTTGTTGTCCTGGTGCTTAAGAATATACCAGGACGTCAGTTCCTATGAATTTTAACGGTTCCCCCGACTTTTTTTAACTATTTGTTACATGTGGCATTACAAATATAATACATATAATCAAAAGTAATTATTGCATATCGAGACACAATGGAGTGTGCATTAGCATTTTCTGTTCTGGTGGCCAGAACAGAGACGTAACTTCGTGCGTGACGGTTTGATCTAATGTTTAATTGTTACAGTGACATTAGTTACATTTGCAAAAATTACTCCAAAATGTACATTACATTTATAAAGTTTACAATTACATTTATAATTTTCACATTAGTGACAATGACAGTTTGTGAGTGATAACAGTACGGGATTAATTATAGACCAAGATATATTCATACACATGCAGAGACATATGTACCGTCACCGGCAATAAAATGATCCAGAAATACTCACATCCCTGCAAGGTGTTATGGGTGTTGCCTAACTCCCTGGCAATAACTGGCTTTTAATAGCAAATTTTCAATGGCGTATTCTACCACCGTCTTAGAGTTAGGCAATGCACATAACGCCTTGCAGGGAAGCGAGTCTTTAAGGATGTAGGTGTTTTATTTGTATTGCCGGTGATTGTACAAGTTCCTCATGCGAGAGAGTTTGACCTTTGAGTAACTACCCAAAAGGTCACCCTTTTTAAACCATTGCAAACGTATGCAAATGCACACCTTGGAAAATTTGATCTATTCAGTACTTTTGCTCTCACTGCGACCTCCACGAAATCTCAGATGCAACTTCTCCCAGCATCCCCTCCGGAGCAAGGAGTAGGGGGTGATTCGGAGAAAGGTTCCGCCTCCCCCCTGCTTCCTTCTTCCAACAATATCCCTAATGGAACCAATCCAAAAGATTTCTTCCGAGCCATTAGCCCTTCTTGACCATCGCAGGACCGAGTTACGTGAGTCAAATGAAGTGAGGAAGGAGCAGACGAGGAATTTACTACGGACGTCAAATGAAGGGAAAGTAACAACCCGACCCGAAATGGGGATTTATAATCCGGCCATGTGGAGCTTATTCGTGTTTGTCGGCGACACCGGGAAAAGGCAAATACCGTGCGAGTAAACACCAGATCAACAGACTTGTCCCGATCGACTAAATGCTGAAAAAACTCGGATGAACGAGTAGTCCGCTACTTAGTTAAGTTCTTGTATTTGAACACAAGATGAACTCGGATGAACAAATAGTCCGCTACTTAGCTAAGATCTTGTACATAATCACTGGAAGAACTCGGATGAACGAGTAGTCCGCAACTTAGTTAAGATCTTGTATTTGAACCCTGCAGGAACTCGGATGAACGAGTAGTCCGCTACCCAGACCTAATAATTTGTATTTAAACACCGCAAGAACTCGGATGAACAAATAGTCCGCTACTTAGCTAAGATCTTGTACATAATCACTGGAAGAACTCGGATGAACGAATAGTTCACTACTTAGCCCTAAGATCCTGTATATAAACACTGGAAGAACTCGGATGAACGAATAGGCATCTACTTAGCCCTGAAATCATGTAAGTAAACACTTGATCAACGGATCTTTCCCTCCTCTCTCTTTCCCTTCCTCCCCTCTCTGTAATTTCATTTTCCTTTTGCTTACTAAATAGAAAGCAAGACATGAAAGAAAGGTATTAGGTAGCGATAGAGAGATAGATAAGGATGAGCCAGAGAGAAAATATTTGTATGTGTCAGAAAGGGACATGAGAGAGATGCTGAGAACGACAAAGAGAGAATAAAAGAGAGAGAGAAAATGTAAGAGAGAGATAGGGAGAGAGTAAATGAAAAAGAGAGAGAGAGTGAGAAAATGTAAGAGAGAGATAGGGGGAGAGTGAATGAAAGAGAGCGAGATAGTGAGAGAGAGAAAGAGAGAGAACAAAAGAGAGAGAGAGAGGTGTGTGTGTGTGTGTGTGTAACAGAGAGACAACGAAAGAGAGAAAGAGTGTGTGTGTAACAGAGAGAGAGAGAGAGAGAGAGTGAAAGAGAGAGATAATGATAGAGAGAGATAATTATAGAAAGACACTGAAAGAGAGGGAGAGAATCAAAGAGAGACAGGGAAAGTGAGAGATAAAGAAAATGAAAAAGATATAGAATGAAAAAGAGAGTGTAAAAGATAGAGAGATATAGTGAAAGATAGGTAGAATTAATGAGAGAGAGAATGGAAAAGAGAGAAAGAGAGGGAGAAAGAATAAATGAGAGAGAGAGAATGAAAGAGGAAAAAAATAATGAAAGAGAGGGGAGAGAATACAAGAGAGAATGAAAGAGAGAGATCAGGGTCTACAGAAGTATTGTGCTTTCTTCACACGTCGAACAAACTCCAACACAAGGGATCGCGAGTTGAACGAACACCCTGGCCGGCTCTTCCCGAACGGGGTTAAAAAACTCTTGCGGTGCGCACTAAATTAAGGAATAACACAATCAGGTTCTCTCCCAGCTGCAGTCACAGCCTTCCGTGCCAGAACCCTGTGAACAGAACGAGTCTGCAGCGGAAGAACCAGAGTTCTTTCAACCTCTTCCCTCTGCTCTCACAGGAAACTGACAAAATATGTAAACTCAGGATCGGACGTGTGCATCTTCACACGCGCTGCAAAGCACCATATCAATGGGTCCCACGTGATACAGGAATGTCTTAGATTCACCCCAAGATCAAGGAAGCTAAAGGAAGTAGGGGTTGAGGACTGAATTAAAAATAATGGCTCCTGGGAGACAATAAGAATTAATAAAGCATTGTTTCTCGTTAGGATGAATATATGAGCAGTGTTGCCAACTAGTGAAAAGTTTCACTAAGTTATTATCTCTTACTTTAGGACTCCACGATGGCGTAGTGGTAACGATATCGACTTGTAATTGAGAGGTTCCGCTTTCGATTCCCGCTGGAGGCACATTGCACAGGTGTTCTGATCCCACTTTAAACTGTAGTTCGTGATCCGATTAGCCCATCTGTGCATAAAATAGACTTAATAAAAATATTCAATCACTCAAACCAGACCTTAAAACATAATGCACGATAAAAATTAATGAAAATAGTCGTGGACAACTTGTCGAGCAGGGGCCTCCCCGATGGGGCAGTGGTAACGTCGTCGCCTTGTAATCAAGGGGTTCCGCGTTCGATACCCGGTGGAGGCTCATAATGGTTCGGATCCCACTTTAAACTGTAGGTCCAGTCCCGATTAGCCTTTCTGTGCATCAAGTGGACTTAAAACAACAACTCAATTAATCAATTAATTAATTAATCAACTCTATGGAGTAAACTGACGATTGGTTGATTGAGTTGGTGTTTTAAGTCCACTTTATGCGCAGTGAGGCTAACCGGGACTGGACCTACAGTTTAAAGTGGGATCCGAACCATTATGAGCCTCCACCGGGTATCGAACGCGGAACCCCTTGATTACAAGGCGACGACGTTACCACTGCCCCATCGGGGAGGCCCAAACTGACAATCACATGTATTAAAATATATCAATGTATCAGGCTTGATAATGTATTGAAATCTGGTCTTAGTAATAGTAATTTATTACACCTTATAAGCGATCAAAGTGCTAGGAAATCTAGGGCATGAGTTGGCAACCCTGCTTCTACCTTTTCAATACATGATCATTAAGGTTCTTCTAAGAACACATTCGCCGGATTTAGCTTTTCAGAAGGCTAACGCACGCTGGAGTGATGTGAAGAACGTCTTCAGAACAAATTACTTTCAACATCGCTGAATTCTCTCATGTTCCTCTAAAAGACGTTTCAAGATCGTCTTTTCCTAGATGCAGCTCTGCCATCGTCTCCATTACAAACGCGTACGGGGAAACACTGTTTTAATGATTAATAATGTTAATTAATTTCCTTGCGATAATGAGGTTCCTGCAGTAGACTTGGTAGAAAGGGGCGAGAGGAGGTGAACCTGTAAAGGTTGGTTTAGCTTTGAAATTATCCAAACATAGTTGAAAGTATATTTAGTACCACAGCGCACAGAAAATAAGGCCAAAGGGAAAATAAAGAAGGAAAATATAAAGCGAGCAAGATTGGGTGCCAAAACTTGCGGGGAGGCAACTGTGCCCCCATCCCCCCTAATCACAGCCACTGCGAGCAGGGGATAACTGGGGGGGAAGTACACTCTGTCTCAGGAATCTGAGCCCGCGCATAACGGTACAGAAGGGGAGCAAGAGAGTGGGCAGAGCAAAGCAGTGCGTGCTGCTGCAAACGGCTGGTGGTAGCTGTCGCTTTTCTCCCTCTGTGCACTGACCTTCCTTCTCGAATAAGTACTTGCGCAGACACTTGCTTTCGTTCGCTTCCTCCAAAGAATCCCGGGACAGCGTCAAGGGAACTTTGACGAGCCTCGGTGGCTCAGTCGTGTCGACCACCGTGGCGGAATGGTTAGCACAGCGCGCCTTGACGGCAGGGGTCCCGGTTCGAAATCCCGGGTAAGACATGGATGTTTGTGTTTGCCCCAATGAGAATACAGAGAAAATTAGAGATAATTTATTTATGTGAAAATTGATAATAATGTGAAAATCGGGGGATACTGCCGCTTAGGAATATTCCTTTACAAAAAATCGTTAAGGCATCTGACTACCATGCGACCCGTGCTCGATCCTCGGCGGGGGAGAACCGGGATCTTTTCCACCTGTTCAAGCAGCTCCGGCGCCCTCCCAGAGTCGTATAAAGTTCGTACCTGGAGGAAACTCTGGGGGTAAAGGCGGCCAGGGGCAAGGTGCTGATCACATCACCTCCACCTTCAGCCGTGGTCAAGAAAGCGTAGGGCCCAAACTCCACACCTCCTATACGCCTTCATGGCGTGGTGCAAAGCACAGGGGAGCACTTTACATTTACAGGAGAAGTTTGCTCCACCTTTTCCTGTTCTATCCCATAAAAGCACATGAAAAAACATTGAAATTCATATTGGTTAAAACATGGAATTCATTTCAGTACACCCAATTGTGAACCTTACTTCCACGTAGTACACCCTGGACTGTATCTTACAGACTGACGAGGCTCTGGCGACTGGCTCCATGGCCAGTATAAATCTGTGTATTGTCCTGTGTTTTTTCCTTATGTGTGCTGAGTGCCTCTTTACAGCCTCAGTGTTTAACAGACGCCAGAATATTTTAATATTTTAGTTACACGACGCAACAATTATGTTATTTTAATTATGATAAGGGGCTGGACCCCGTATTATAGAATGGGTGCAAAATAGCCTAAGTGCTGACGCAACCAAAATTTTAAATTCGAATTTTATAAAAATGGAATTAATTTATTCAGTATACATTTTCTTCAGTTTGTCACCATATTAAAAGATCTGGAATCTTCCCACGGAGATATGCGGGAAAGCAACGCTTCCAATCTAGATTGTGCCAACAAACGTGTTCATTCTGCAAAAAGATCGATTGAGAACTGATACTGGTTAACAGTGGCGTAGCAGGGACATTTCGGGTGGGAACGCCAAGTCCGAAGGAAGGGTCGGCCCTTTCTTGCTTAATAACTTACTTATGGTATTAGTCGCCACAGGTATTGTTTATTTGCCTGAAGTCAGCTGGGTTTTCAATAAAACATCATCCATGCATGTTTTAGCTAGACAATTAGATGCCTCACTATGCCACAAATGTTTTGAACTCTGGTGTTTTCTGGTGTTTTATACCTTTCTGCATGACGCAAGTCATTAGAAAACCTACCTGAATCACAAGTGCCTCTGAACAACAGCAGACGTCATTGTTGTGGTTGATCCAACTACTCATTGATTTGGTTTATTTTACTTCGCTTTTCTACCACTTTTGGTTAATCGCGAATATGAATATGAGTGATGATATTGATGAAGGGACACTGACAAAGAACACCCGTGCTCACGCTGGGATTTGAACCAGGGACCTCTGTCGTCTTGGCACACTGTGCAAAGCAGAGTGGATGATCCAAATATCGTACACTCTACTGACGTAACAGTGCCAATTAGTAATTCAGACCACTGTTTATTACATCTTGAGAATGCTGATAAACATTTTAAAATAATTTTGTCCAGAGACCATTCGATGTTAAGAGTTTTCAAATGAATGCTAAACATTTCCATTGACACAATATTAAGCAGTTAGATAATAACGAAAAAATACAATAAAAAGAAATAGTTTTGCGGGTTAAGTGGTAGAGCAGCAACACGCTGAATTTCTACCACGAGGACTTCACCAACTTACTTCACAAAAACCGTGTTGATCTTTTAGTTTCTAATGCACATCGCTGTTCGTGCGATAAATCATACAATGCAGTGACCATTAAGAAGCAGTATATGTGAGATTGGTAAAGTTACGTCAGTCAATATTGCGTATTGTAGCATCACATAGCACGAGTTGCATGAGAGCGAAGAACCGGGTAGGAATGCTACCGCTGTCGTCTGTCGTCACATGAACCAATCACGCCAGCGTAAGAGAGCCCATTTACGCGCGTGCTGTAGAAATGGAAGCTTTCCCTCCATAAAGGCAGCAAGGAATATAGGAGTCCTGTACGCCGAACCTGCTCGGCGTCCGGCCGGAAAAGGCATTGAAAAGAGATGCTAGAACGAGTGTTGAGATTGGAGCGTTGCAAGCGGATCGCGAAAAATAGCTATTATAATGCCATGAAGGTCAAACATATTTGAAATTAGTCACGTTTTACTTTATAACCACAGCATTTTAGCATTTTTGAAATTTTAAATCTGGGAACGCAGGGCGTACGGGCATACTATAACGCTACGCCACTGGTGGTTAAAGAGAGATGAATGTCCACCAACACGTATGTACGATCTACAAGTCTCACCTGTTTGTGACTTCAGCTCTGATAGGCCATCTTGCGTGACCTTGTAGAGACTGCTATGATATTTAGCCGAACGAAAAGGAAACATCAAAAGTACATACGATAGATTTGTTTTCTTTTACTTCGTTTTTCTAGATAATCGCGAAGATGGGGATGGAATGTGATAAGATGAAATTGAAGAAAAGACAATTATAAACACACATGTACACTTCACAACACAAAATTAGAGGATTATACTGGACCGTGAGTCCGGACGCCAGAGCCTCGTTACCCTCGTTGGTTTGTTTCTAGAAAATCTTAAGACCAAGGCGGATTGATTGCAATCAGGTTAAAAATCAGCTAATTTTTGGAAAAATCACTGATTAAATCACTTTAAAGAAATAATTTATAGAATAAAATACATAAAGATTTTGTAGATAACAGAATCACTTCTGGTGAAAGTACATTAATCTTGTAATCATTTGATGGTGTCTATTAGGCTCTAAGAAAGGAAAATAAACATATGTACTTATGGGATGAAGCTCATACGAAAGGAAATGTAATATGTAAATGGTAAAGAGACTTAAATTTCTCTTAATTTAAAATTCAATAATTTTGTAGGGAAAAATAGCAAATCTTTTGGCATAGAATAATATACAAAATATTAATCATACTAAACCATAAATAGTGTCATTATCATTAAACTGTAAATAAACATGGCAGTTGATATTTTGCAAACTAACATTAAGAAAATTGTCAAAATTCAGCTACAAGGACTACAAAAATATTTTAAGTTACAATTATAGAGCACATCCAGAATATTTTATTTTCACTGGAAGAAAGTTACTGAAATTATTATAGTTTCATTAACACACTTAAAAATATTTCCATACTAGGTTCAGATATACAGTATGAATAACAGAAACATGTATATTCAACTATATTTTTTATTTGCTTTAATCAAACTGTTGAAATATTTTACAGGGCCGTTTACCAAAAAAAGCCTTTTCTTAAGAAAACATATAGATGTACGGTGACAAAAACCATGCAAGCAATTTTAAGCGAGTTTTCTTTTAAAATTAAAAAATCCGATTTAAATAAAAAAATCATCAAAAATGATTTTTTAAATAAACATCATGCTTTTTCTCCACCCTGCTTAAGATAAACAGTCAGCCCTTTTCCGTTGCATTTTATTCTGCTCACATCATAGCTATTTGGAAACCAACATGGGTAAAATAACTTTTCTTAATCGATAGATATTGCAACATGAAAGTTGTCTCAGGATGCAAAGACAAGAAATAACCGAGTTACTTGATCCCAAAGTATGGTCCGCGTCAGTCGAAATATCTATCCTGGACTGCTTTCACCAGTTTTATTTAGCAGCCGGCCACCGTGGCGGGGTGGTTATCATGGCCAGTTCTGGCGCCAGGGGTTCCTGATTCAAATCCTAGTCTGGGCATGGGTGTTCTTTGTGAGGGTCATCAATTTCATCATATCATCACTCATCCTCATATTCGCGATTAACCAAAAGTGGCAGAAATACGAAGTAAAATAAACCAATACAATCAATCAATCAATTTTCTTTATTACTTCTAAATTAAGAAAAACATTAATAATAGCGTGACTTCATGTAAACCACAAATTACTAAGATCATCAAACCTAACACTCCTAACTTAAATAGATATTATTTGTGAAACAAAAACATTGTGAAGATATATAGGGTGATGCAAAAGTTCGCAGACTGCAGACTGTGGCTTGTTGCTCTTAGGTTTTTAAATTCAACAAGCACACAAAATCTATTAATTCTTATAATAAATAAAAAGACGGAAATAAACTTACAAGTTTCATGTATATATCTGTATCCCATAATAATATTATATTTTAAAAAACAGTCACAGTGATAATGAAATATCCTTCCTCTTAATAAATATTTTTATCGTTACAATAAAATATGTGCACTAATAAAATTAATCAAGTCAACATCAACTATATTCTATTATCAATTACCTTAATTAAACCTAACCAGTGCGGATTGGTCCATTAAGACAAAATATAATTGTGGCCATATTATTTTCAGAATATTCAATGTGAAACTGCTCAGCGAGGAAAATAGAAAGTTTATTTCACAGATGTTACACTATACACAGAAAACAGATCGAATTCGCAAAAATGTTTCGTTCATCAGCATCATTTTTTACAAGGTTTGATCCGTGCAAGGTGGATTAATTTAGTCTGGTTCGCCCTTGATATTCAACAAATAAGATTACCTGTGGAGGTCCATAACTTTGTGAACAATAGCATTACAATTTTAACAGTGTCTGATGCAATTACCCCTAATTATTCACATATAGGTGTGTTTCACCTACGTCACAAACTGTTGCATTGTGGTAAAATTGGCCGCAAGCATGGCGGCTGTGCGCATCCTGACGTCACATGAAACCCACCTATATGTAAACTTGTGTTGACTCATTCCTCTAACGCCTTAATTTGTGTAGATGCATTAATTTAGCCTTAAAGCCTTAATTTTGTGTAGCATTGTGAGAGCAGGATAGCCTGCACATTCCCATCTTGGTACCTACATAGACTGAACTTTTGCAACATTTTTTACAAATGTTTTCATAAATGGCCACTTCTTGTTTTCATAAATTTCAACAAATTGGTTTGTTACGTCGTTTGGATAGTCTCTAAAAATGTAAACGGAAGATACTAGCATGTATTATTTCAATAAAGATTATTCAATTACAATTGAGCGTAATTTATCGCATATATGGGAGATAATTGCCTAAAACTGTTTAAGTAATAATATTACTATTCTTCAGTAATGTTTACCACTCCGCGTACCGTCATCTAACGGCTCGATGGACATGTTGGATATTCTGGATGCACCTACTTTAGGCTTTGCTACCATTCATAATTACGTCATCCAAAATTGATGAAATGCCAGTTCATCGACCATAATGAAATAATATATATTTCACTATACAGGGTGTTTCCGGGCTGATGATACAAACTTTCAGGGATGATGGAGAAGGGCACATGTATCAATTTGATATAAGGAACCCTGGTCCGGAAACGACTTAGTCGAAAGTTATAAGCGAAAATCGGTGCATGAAGATGTAATACTTTTATTACCTGCACAAGTTTCACAAGCTGTTCCGTGGCCAGCTTGGTCACCTGATCTGACCCCACTTCATTTCAATTGTGGGGTCATGAGAAAAATCTTGTGTACGAGACACCTGTCGAGACTGAAGAGGATCTCCTGGCAAGAATTCTTGCTGCCTGTGACATTGTTCGAACGTCCCAGGGGTTGTTCCAACGGGTACGCCAGAACTTTGTGCGACGATGTCATTCCTGCAACGAAGCTGGACGACGCCACTTTGAACAACTGTTGTGAATGTACCAGCTTGAGGAACTTGTGCAGGTAATAAAAGTATTACATCTTCATGCACCGATTTTCGCTTATAACTTTCGACTAATATTGAGCAATTTTCACACCGATAGTACCCCTGGGGGCATTGGTGCATGTACATTACAAAAGACATGTTGACATCGCACATATATATATCTATACATCAATTTGGCAATTTTTTTAATAATAATATAACATAATATAATAGTAAAACACACAATGACAAATTATTTGTTGAAGTGAACTAGTGCTGTAAAAGTACATGTTATATAGTGTATACAATCTAAATTTATTTTATAAAGTTAGTTAATTCTTGAAATTCTTGAACTGAATATAATGTGTATTCCAATAACAATTTTTTCACTTTACTTTTAAAGATTGAGGTTCTCTCAAAATTTTTGTAACTTTTTGGTAATATATTGTATAACTCGATGCCTGAGTAAAAAGGTCCTGTTTGGAATGCAGTTAGCCGCACTTTGGGAATGTGGAAGTTATCTTTTTGTCTGGTATTGTAATCGTGAGTGTCTATGTTCCTTGGATAGTTCGATTTTGTTTCGTGTATGAAAGTAAGTGTTTGAAGTATGTACAGACTTGGAAGTGTTAATATACGTAATTTTTTGAAAAGCGGTTTACATGTATCAGTTCTATGTGCATTTGCCAAAATACGCAATGCTCTTTTTTTAATTTTAAAAATCCTCTGCGATTGAGCCGAGTTTCCCCAAAATTGGATACCGTACCTCAAAATACTTTCGAAGTTTGAGAAATAGATATTTAGCAAACATACTGTATTGAAACTATTTTTTAAGGTTCTTAATTGGTAACATACGGTGTTTAGCCTCTTGCATAAATGATCTATGTGAACTTTCCAGTTTAGACACTCGTCTACAAATATTCCAAGAAATTTTGTATTGTTAGTAGCTGTTATAACGGCATGCCCTACTGTGAAATTATATTGCTTAATAGAAGAGTTTTTGGCTCTAGATACACCAAATTTTATTATATTAGTTTTTTCGTTGTTCATAGAAAGTTTGTTTGCTGAAAACCAGCTTTGTAATTCAGTAAGAGCTTCTTCCGTTTTTTGAATTAATGTTACATCGTTAACAGAATCTACCAAAGCCGTAGTATCATCAGCGAAAAGAGTAATTTGGGCGGTATCAACATTTGCTGGAAGGTCATTTATGAACAATAAAAACAATAGGGGTCCTAGTATCGATCCTTGGGGGATTCCAATAACCACATCTTTCAATTCGGAGTAATATGTTGTTTGCGTCCCATTATTGGATATGCTATTTATTGCAACGCTCTGTTTTCTATTCGATAAATAGGATTCTATTAATTTGTTTGATACACCGCGGATTCCGTAGTATTTTAATTTCTCTAGTAGCAAGTGATGATTCACACAGTCAAACGCTTTTGATAAATCACAAAAAATTGCAACAACAGAATACGTTTTGTTTATGGCGGAAAGAATATTATCAATTACATCAAAAATGGCATTTTTTGTTGTTTTCGATTTCACAAACCCATTTTGTTGCTTTATGAGTATCTTTTTATCTTCTGCATACTTTATTATCCTATTATAGATTAATTTTTCGAAAATTTTTGAAAAAATTGACAATAAGGAAATTGGTCTGTAGTTTTCAATTTTTGTTTTATTTCCTTTCTTATACAAGGGTATTACTTTTGATATTTTTAGACAATCTGGGAAGCTGCCATTTTCCATACACTCGTTAATTAATTTAGCCAAGGGCTCCTTAATGTACGTGCAAACCTCTTTGATCACGTTAATCGGCATTGAATCTAGCCCTGTTGACCTTTTGTTTTTCATATTTCGAATTATGTTGGAAATTTCTTCGTCTGTAGTAGGGGTCATATAAAAAGAATGCGTGAAAGATCTTTTGACGTTATTTAACTTTTCTTTGTATGTGTCCGTTACGCTGATGTTACGTTGCAGGTTAAGTGCTACATTAACAAAATAATTATTAAAAGTATTAGCTATTTTTTGCGGATCTGTCTCTATTACATTACCTGTTTCTAATATGATATCTTGATTCGTGTTCGTTTTTTTACCTGTAATATGATTAACTATTTTCCATAGTTCTGCAGTTTTGTTTTCTGAATTATTCAACTTTTTATCAACATATAATTGTTTGCAATGTTTTAATGTTTTCTTGTAATTTTTGTTGAACTGTTTGTAATGATCTTTAAGGGTAGGGCTGTTTGCATATTTACTCTGTTTATGCAATGATCGCTTTAATTTGCTAAGATTTTTAATTTCCTTGGTTATCCATAGGCAATTGTTTTTGTTGTGAACTCGTGCTTTTTTATGGGAAAACATTTATTAAAATGGTATCTTACAGTATCAAGAAATTTTTCGAATTTCACGTTTACGTGTACAGCCATATTGTTTATAAAATCCCATGTTTCTGATTTAAGCGCTTTTCTGAATTTTGAAATGTTCTCATCATTGTTTGTGGGTCTGACAAATCTGAATTTTGCGCGTGGTTTATGATTTCGCTTGTCTTCTATTACGTTTACCTTAATAAGCTGAGAATCATGGTCAGAAAAACCTATGCAAGTTTCTACTAAATATTTATTAACGTTTATATTGGTAAAAATATTGTCTATTGTACTTTTTGTTTTTTTGGTGATTCTAGTTGGAGTTGTAATTGTATGAAACAGACCAAAAGAGTTCATTACATCCAGAAAACTATTTTTTTCTGCAGTGTCTTTAGCTACATCAATGTTAAAATCTCCACAAACAACAATATTCTTTTTGGAGCTTTTTGTTACGAGATTTAGTAATAATGTTAACTTATTTAAGAAGACATCCATGTTTCCACTAGGCGTTCTATATATTGATATTATGCATAAGTTGTAAATAGCTATTTCAATTGCTGCGCATTCGAAGTCTTGTTCTACAGAGAACTCAACAGCTTGTTTTATTTCAACTACGTTACTTTTAAGTTCATTCTGAGTGAAAATTAAAGACCCGCCTCTTATTATATTTTGCCTACTGAAACTAGATGCAATACATAAATTATCAATATAATTAAACTTTGTTTCATCTTTCGCTAACCAGTGTTCAGTGCAACAAAAAATAGTAATTTCATTGTTGTTTTCTTTTTGTTCCTCGAAAAATATATCTATCTCTGACGCTTTTGATATCAAACCTTGAACGTTGCTATGAAATATGGTGATAGTTTCTAATGCTAGGTCACTGCTCGACGGATTCTTACCTCCCCTTTGACCCGATCTCCCACTCCACAGGACTCACTTGTTTCGGTTCCTCAGCTGCATCCTGGAATCCTCGCAGTTCGATAGCCGGGGGTGACGTGGTGTTGGGGTGGGGATAGCAGCAGACACTCGTGATTCACGTTCGTCACTTATATTCTCATTCACAGATGCATTTCCAGGAATTTCCTGCGTTGCCATATTTCTTTCAACGGAACGCGATCTTGCATATTCTTCGCACTGTTGCAAGGAATAACGCACACCGTTAACAACGAGATGATCGTAACGAAGGAACGCACTGTCACCGCACTTCCTGGCTTCTTCGAGATGAGGTTTTAGCTCGTTTCTAATCTGACGCACACGATCAGAGTAATGCTCCGAAACAGCTACACCGCACTGTTTGAAACTTTTAGATTTCATCAGTATTTTCGTCCTGTCTTTGAACGAGAGAAACTTGGCTACAATCGGACGGCAGCCTCTTCTTGACCCAAAGCGATGGACCCTCTCGAACGAATCTCCTCCTAGCGCGATGCCTGTCTTTTCTATCACTTGGCATAGTATTTCCTCAGTCCTCTCCCACGTTTCCCGTTCTTCCTCCTGGACGTTGTAAAAAACGAGGTTGTTCCTTTTAGATTGGGACTCAAGGTAGGATACTTGATCATTTAACCTGGCGTTCTCTTCTTTTAAGAAGTCCATTTCTTGCTTAATGGCCTTCACATCTTTCTTGAGAGACGACAGTTCTTCCCGGAAACACAGCACGTTCTTATTTATCTCGTTCACTTGGGACGATAACTGTTCCTGACCTTCCTTCAGCAACCTATACAGATTCTCGATTGTCATCTTCTCAGAGTCTGGACCCGGGTTTTGCTCTATTCCTCCGATGATGAGCAGCATGCAGAGAACTCCAAAACACAAAACACATTGGGCAAGCCATTGACCGTTACCAGCCCCGTTTCCTGTGATTTTCTTCCATTTAGAAGAGTTGAAAAGTCCTATGCGGGCTCTGTAGGATTCCACGCCTATCCCCATGGTGAATGTGGGTCACCCAGGAGCGTCTTCGAAACCGGTCTGTGCGCGTCAAGAGGAGACCCTGGTCGTTTCCGGACCAGGGTTCTTTATCTCAAATTGATACATGTGCCCTTCTCCATCATCCCTGAAAGTTTGTATCATCAGCCCGGAAACACCCTGTATTTAAAAAGTATGACCTATTAGAAGGAAATACAAAATGTGTCAGTATAATGTTATTGAAATAAAATATACTACTGAAGGATTGCTTATTAAAAGTCGTAGTCCATTTTTTTTCTGGGACAACTTAAAGTTGTAGGATTATGGATCCTGAATTCGGTGTCTGAGTGAACCCAGATTTCTATATCTGATATCTAGAATTCCTAAATATTGAATTTTCAACTGAATATCACACTGAATATATATGTACACGTAGTTCATCCAGTACGCGAAGAATAAACAGACGTCTATACAATTTATAAACTGAATTTCAAGTCCTTAGCGCACAACTGGGCTTCCATAATATTATACTATGTAACTTAATGTTGCAAGAATTTAAAAGAACACAAGTTAACTTCCTAAGATATTATTTCGCTTCTTTAACACAAGACATTTAAAATCAAACTTCTTAACAAACAAAAACGAATCGAAATCAACAACTTTTAAAATATTGACTTTGATACAGCGTTCTTAATCTCAAAGCCTCCCTGTTAATTTAGAAACGTATGTTCAATGGAAAGAAAGTAAATACTTGTTATTTGTAAGTATAGAAGACAGTCACAAATTCGATATTTGAGTAAATGATTGCTCCAACATTCGAGTATTGGACCCTGAATTCGGTATTTGACGGAATTCCTATTTCTGGATCTGATTTTCCGTTCATGAATTCTGAATGAATTCCGAACTCTTGATCCGATATCCGAATACTGGATTCTGACTTCAAAATCGAAGTGAATCACTAACCCTAGATCGGATATTCAAATCTAAACAGATCCTGAATCGCCCAACCACAGCTGAAGCCTGGAGTAGGATATTCCTCTGTGGAGATTTGTATTGTCCATTGTCCTATGGGGGAGGAGAGAGTTACAGCCTCAGCTCGTACGATAAGTGTGGAGATTTTATTTATCAGTAGAGCCCAGAAGTTCAGGCATTTATTTTGGTTAAAATAGACAGGCAAAAAGGCATTCATAATGTGCAAAATAGGCACGAAATTAAAAACTTTAGCACAATAAACCGAATAGTCACTTATACCTATAATTCTATTCAAAAAGTTATAATCTACATGGAAATAATATTTTTACTTTCCTCTGGTGTCTTGATTGCACATAACCACTAGTTTTTTCGACATTCATAGACAGCCGTTTGTTAGAAAGAATGCGTTTTCATAACAGAAAACTATCTCTACTTCGACAGAAGCAATTGAAGCATACATGCAACCGGATTCCTTCTTTTAATTTTTCCAATTCCACATTTGCTCTCATTACACGTTTGCACTTTTCTACAACAGCTATTTTTTTTCTCTCCTTGTACTTCAATCAGCTGCTGCACCGATTCCTCAAAGACTTTCATGGATACTACATAAGAGTTTAACCCTTTTTCTTTTCAGCTTTGTAATTGTCTCTGGAAACAGCATAATGTGCTAATCAATATAGTTTTTGATAGAAAAAATAAG
The DNA here is from genome assembly GCF_977018435.1 of Lepisma saccharinum. NCBI lineage: Eukaryota > Metazoa > Arthropoda > Insecta > Zygentoma > Lepismatidae > Lepisma > Lepisma saccharinum. The sequence goes on along the minus strand of NC_139229.1, from coordinate 62,381,871 downwards.
TTAAAAAAAAATATTCTAAAATTTCATTCAAAAATGGCAAAAAAGTATTAGAATGAAAAATAGGCAAAATGAAAAAGCTTCTAAAACATTAGCAGCAACATAAAAAATGTATATGAAGAAGAATTTTATCAATAAATGGAGCAGGAAAGAAAACTTCCGGGCTATACGTTCTTGATTGATTGCTTTCGTTTATTTTCCTTCGCTTTTCTGACACTTTTGACTAATCGCGAATATAAGGATGAGCGATGATATGATGAAATTGATAAAGGGACACAAATAACATCCATATCCACGCCGGGACTCGAATCCAAGACCCCCGCGCCCTGTGCTACCTCTCCGCTTTTCAGTTTTAAATGAGCAAATTTATCTGATTCGTCGTTTTGGAAGTGAACTGTGGAAGATTGAATTTCATTAAGAGGTTCGCCCCTATATTTTACCAGCACGGACGACCCACCAGTAATTTTTAAAACCAATCAATCAATAAACCAATAAAACCGCTGAAATCACGCCTAGGAAACGTCAAAGGGAGTATATGCAAGTCAGTCGACAGCACGTAACAACTCATACCGAGAGCCGAAACAGAAGATCCCTGCTCGGATAGTGTTAAAACGACACCCACACGCAACATATCCGTTTAACTGCGACGTTACTCACATTCGATTTATTACTTGGCGCACCGTGAAATAGGGCGGGGGGGGGAGGGAGGGGGGCACACTGCCGAGATGAAATGTGACCGTTGTCACCAGTTAGAGCCGTACATAAAGTCACCCCGAGCTCCGACCAACGCGGGTGACACAGTTCAGACCTCTCCCGCAACGGATGAAAGGGACAATCGGTCATTGTAACTCCAACAACCGGTAGATGCAGTATGTGCAATGAGATTGCATATTTTCCAGTTCTCCAGAAATGTTAACCCCAGAGCCACCTATCGCCTAGCTAGATGAAGAAAATATTAAACCACATTATATGGGTTAGAAAGATAACGTTATTGTAAATAAATGTTGACTAGAGTTAGTATCAAGGCCGCCCGCAAGGGGGGGTGGTCCAGAAGGAGCACTTGCCCCCCCCCCCCGCTGAGATATCGGAAAATGTTCATGGAATTCGAATGGTGAAATTATAGCGATATTTTCCTATAAGTAATATTGTATTCTGCGATATACAGGCTGTATGTTATAGCAATTATCTGCCATGTCCAACAAAACAATGAGAGAAGGTTTTCAGCGGTCATTACAAAACTATTAACTGCCGTAACTAGACGTGTGCGGGATGGGATTGAGAAGGAAAATTTTTATAATCCTGACGTTCGGAACTGAAAAAAATCGCCATTTCAACACCAGGTTGAGAATTTTTTTAAATTTCCAGACCCAGTGAAAATCTCGAATTCTACACACTAATTCTCTCTCAGGCGATTGTTTTTGCACTTATTAAAAATTGTCAATTTCAAGAAATATCAGACACTTATAGTGCAAAAAGTATCAAGAATTGATCACTTTTAAATACGATGCTTTGAAATTTCTCGCCTGTTTGGGCTCCCGAAAAGTCGGGAAATCATTTATGAAAGTCAGGATCTGACCTTGACAATTCACGGGTCCTTCGGCGCATAAAAACATGGATCAGACGTACATGAAGGATAGCAGTGGTCTCTGATATCTGTGCATAGTGAAAAAGTACAAAAACGCAAAGAACTATTCATCAACAATGATATAGATGTTTTTAGAAAGGAAGCAAGACGAATGAAATATCCATGTAAATAGGGGAATCAAATTTGAGCTTGTCAACAGCGCCAAAGTATTTTCAATTCAATTTAAATGTTATCACTTGCATAATAATAATAATAATAATAATAATAATAATAAAGGTAAAAATACAGAGTGCCCCAAAAGTAGGTATACAGTATATACCACTGTCGGCCTGGCATTGTTGTTTGTAAGTTCATTATCCTTTTCAGATATCTTGATACTATGAATGATGGCTGGTAATTTGAAAGTACACAGTTACCAAGAACGTCTTTACAACGCTTAATGCGTAAATTGAAAGTAAAGTCACTAGTACTGTATACCTACTTTTGGGCCACCCCGTATAAGTTTCTATGACTTAAGGGCAAGATGTAAAAACTTACTCTGCCCCCTGAGAAAAAAAACAACCTTGGGGTGCCGTTTGTTGGTATGTCTATAACCTAAAGACACCAGAAATATTTATACAGGTTTGTGTTAAAAATTTCCAAAATATTGGTCTAAAGAACTGCAAATATATTAGGACTCGGTGCCTATATAACGGTATCGACCGATACCAGTGGCGTCGGCATAGGAAAGTATCGGTTGGATATTATTTACCGATACCCGCCGATAGTTTACCGGCGATCTGGTCTGGAAGTTACGCCAAATTCGAAGTTTCCAGTGATTTTAATATCATTATTATGAAAAAACAACAACTGTATTTTGTGACAATATAGCACGCATTTTTGTATTCTGATGTAATTTTTAATATTTTAAAGCAAAACTCTGGTAAATTTATGAGTGGAATATTCACCCACTAATAACAAACAATATTTTTAATAACTTTTAATTGTTTCACTCCTTAAGCACAAGCATCGGCACCGCTAGGAATCGTAAAGAGCATCGGTTTACAATGTAAACTCTAGAAAAACAATTTTTCACTGTCTTGTTTTGTTTCACAGCACATTATTTACACATCACTGGCACAAACATGGTTCGATTAACATTATCTGATGAAACATTGACAACAGCCTAAATGCGAACAAAACTATGCGTTTATACCACGTTTCGGCCAAAATATGACCTACAGTTCTTCACTGTCCCCCTGAACTGCTAAGGAAAAGTTGATCGGTGGAGGAAGTTTTACTGAATTTTGCATGTGTTATCTATGACGTAGTAAGTGGAAATGCCCCTCCCTTTGTAAAGACATTTCCGGTACTAACTATTCATATCACGCTACCATTCTTCGGTATTTCCGGGAAGTACTTTTCGCTCTTCTTGCTTCTAAAGCCGCCTACGCGGTCTCTGGTTAGAGGTCAGCCGCTAGGAACCACCACCTTCCTCGATCCCATAGGCCACTGCCCCCCGCAGCGCCTCCCACGGCATCGCACATTGTATCGATCTTGGCCATTTTGGAGGTGATGTGATCAACAGCACGCTCCGGCCGACTTTGCTCCCCTGGGTTGCCCCACTTACTCAAGGCTGGATGAGCCGCAGAGCCACTTTGTGCTAGGACAAGACAGGAAAAAAACTCCGACCTTAGATCATCCACCCTGGGAATCGAACCAGGGACTCCCGCGTGGCAGTCAGACGGCCTATCGACTTTTCTTTTTTAAAGGAATACCCCTATTCGCTAGTATCCCCCCACAAACACAAAAATCCATGTCCTAACCGGGATTCTAACCCGGGACCTCTGTCGTTGCAGCGCGCTGACCTAGACCTAACCACTTCGCCACGGAGGCCTACTCCGACAAGACCACCGCTGAAATCTGTTAATAAATGAAAATTGAATACTAACCAGCAAGAAAAATAGACGGAATTGTTGTAATCTGGAAAGTAAACAACGAAACAACAGCATACCTTACTAAATATCTGCATATAATTTCAATTTTCATCTTTGTGCGATGTTTCATGCAGCTTTCTCCCTGTTAGTAATCGACATTCATAAGATTATGCTTTTGATTCAAATAATTAAAGGGTGTTCCGTATAGGAGCCGAATTAGAAAATAAAAAAAATAGGGAAAATATCATGAAAATAGTTATATTTCACAGTAAGCAGTAACATCTCCCATTTACGTCTGAAAGACAATGTCAGACATGTCCACCCCTACTGAGTCTGCATGCATTTATACTCTCCACAAAATTATCGATAACCACCTCGCAGATGTCTGTCCCGATGCCTCCAATCACCCGTATGTACACGTGTGTGTTTGTATTAATGTATTTGTCATTGTTTTATCTTAAAATTAAGGGTTTTATTCCTTCCGAAAATCGTACGAAGTTTTTGCACTGTGTTCGTTGCACTTTCACCACTTTGGTAAAATGTCTTCACAATGAGAACACGTTGCTCAATCGTAAACTGTTCCATATCGTAACCACAACAAACGGGTCAAGACAATTGAGGCTACATTCATCGGCATGACAACAGATATCAACATTGGTAAGAACAGTTCTGCCAACCTCGAAGCAAAACAATAGCACTCGATTCAAATTCGGCGTCCTCTACGGAACACCCTATAGTTTGATTGAAAAGTGGGTGATTCTTATAAAACCGGACTGATGAATTTACTAATAATGCTACAGGTGATGCATGTAACCGATCATAATTACGTTAATATCTATATGTTACATTTTATATTACAGGTCATTTTGTCGGGCCGGTTCTATAAGAATCACCCTGTATAACTCATACAGAAGTTATGTTGCACCTGTCTCAATGTCGTTCATTGAGGTTCACCGTATACACATTCTCAGGAATGTCCATACTTGGACAGACTCTCGACCTAGTCTAGTGGTTTTCGATGTTGCATTATAATTGAGTGGTGCCAGGTTCGATTTCCGGCTGAGCGGTTCGGAGCCCACTTTAAACTGTTTGTTCCGTCTCGTCCCGTCCAGTCCCCCAAAAAGGTAGCCGGTGCGTGGTGCTCATCACATCACCTTCACAAATCGCCGAGATAGTGAATGTGTATCCACCCATGCACCTTCACGGCGTTAGCTTTACCATTGCCTTCTAAGAGAATTTGGATATCTGATCAGTTGAAACTAGGGGTGGCCTCAAAATCAGTATAACGGATATCCAAATATCAAATTATCTGATATTCGTTTCGGGTACAACGGATAATTCAGATATCAGAATATTCGGATAATCCGAATATAAGAATAATTCGGATATCCAGATAGAACACATTTTATGAAGGATTTGTAGAAAAATCCATACAGTGAAATACGAAAATGAAGAACAAAGAGAACATGTGGATAGCCCGTGAAACTGATAAATGATAACACTGACCGGACAATGCACACATTAGGATATCCGGACATTTCGGATAATCCGAATATCAGGATAATTCAGATAATCCATATGTTCTGATAATCCGGATATGCGGATAATCCGAACGACTCGAATATCCGGATATTTGTAATCCGGATAGAAAATTATCCGGATTTGCTCATCTCTAGTTCAAGCCCGCAACCCTTATCTACATGTACAGTTGCAGACACTTCTGGGTTGCAACGACCCCATCGAAAGGATTGAAAGGAACATTCAAATTCAAATTCAAATTCTTTATTTTGATAGCAGGAAAAGAGCAACTTCTAAACCAATGGACCGAATTGGATGAGATTTTAACCAGCGGAAGACCACATCATGAAAGTACTGATTCCAAGATTTGAGCCTAATCAGAACAGAACTACGGCAGGTATGAATTATTAAATATCTATCGCTGGATACAATGAAGACGATACTCTACTGAGATAGCGCTCTCTGTCCGTGCCTGACACAATAGCGGAGGATTTAGCCTAATCTCTGCACGAGGGGCTGCTACCAGAGGTTAAGAACCGGACTGAGCGTTGACCAGGATAGGAGGACAACGGTCAAAGCACCAGAAACAATAAATAAGCACCTAAACACAGAGACTAGAGCGTCACCTCGTTCAAATCTGGAATAAAATGGATGATTCGGAATAGCGAAAAAACAGTTTGCCTAGAATCGCCACCGGAGCTACGCGCGACCTAGCTGCGAGTCGCAATCGGACCCGTGGTCTGGATTTGTTTTTGCCTCGAGTGAGTTAGAGCCATGGAGTAGAGCAGAGTAGAACCAGGGGGTCGTTTCCCCCTCGCCGTCAACGCATTCGTGCACATACGTGTGGTTATGTGAGAATAACGCCAGACACATCCACCTGTGTCAATTGTCCGAAACAAAGTCCGAAGTAGCAGAAATTAACAACAATTGATAGCTGAATTAATACCGAAGTGCATAACGGCCAATACTAAAGTTAATAACATTTAATATCCATGTGTGTCCATGTGAAACCACGAATGGCTCATTACGTATGTTCGTCTCATCGCCCAAGCCACGTATCTCTACGAACGAGTGACCGCGAAGGACTGACCTATTACTGCGCTAGTTGTCGTATGGAGTCGACAGTGTACGTGTACCGCCATGGACGTCCCTGAGAAGTGAACGAGTGAAGCCAGGTTCCGATGATGCCAGATGGAGCTGACGACTGATCCACTTTCGCCGACCAGGATAACAGCGATGTACAACGCTGGAGTGTGGACGCCTTCCAAAACTGTACGATCACTTTCACCCGACCCAGGTCAGAGGGAATGCAGCGAAGGTAAGATCGAACCATGTGCGTGTGTGAGAGAGATGACGCCAATCTACAGCGAATCTGCGTAATTCAAATCATTGCATAACTTAAATCAGTGCTATAGCGTACCTAGACATCGTTATTCCGGCGGACTAATCAATGTTATAGATCAGAGTTTATGTTAACAGCTAAACAATATTCATTGAAATATATTTGTACCTTCAGAAAAGATAAAAGGGTTCGCACAAGGAACAATTATTCACATTATACTTAAAATCCTAAACGGTAAATTGTAAAAGGCAATGTAGCCAAGAAGTAGCATGAGTATAGTCAAAGTACAGCGCCTAGAATAACGTAGTGTGAAAAACGGCATGGTTCTGCGCTCCCTGGTTGGTTACACTCGAAAATGATCCGCTAGAGGCGCTGGTGTTGACCCCGGTGCTTGGTGTTCGACTGCTTATAATGGAAGTAAATGGAGTTTTCGCTGTAACGTCTGATTCTTTTACATGAAGCATTTCTATGAATATGATAATTGCTATGATATTTGGTACAGTGGTCGCGAAGATATTAATGAACATTCTAGACAGTCGACCACGTCCTGTTATCGTCATACTTTCGTTAATAATACGGGAGAAAAAATACGCGTGGATTGTTCTTGGCAACTAAATTTTTGTGTATGAATTAGGTTCAATATTATTATCATCATCATCATCATTTCTTTTAAAGATATACACACTGAAGCATTTGTATTTTTGATATTTACTGTCTCTTTTCTTCCGCTTTAAACTAATCGCGGCGATGATGATAACGATGATTGCATGAAACGACAAGGGGAACCCTACAAAACTTTCTCAGTGCCATCGACATGAGTGTAAGGCAACTTTCAAACCAATGGGACAAGCTACACGGGATGTTCACGCTGTCACACTAGTGACACACACTTCCAGACTGTAAAATAGCATTCATTGCACATGAGGGTCCAAACAGCAAACGACACGTTCATATGGCGTATTCGCGTGCTACTTGTTACTTCGGTCGGAAAGCTCCTTAAAGGAAGGGTGCTCAGACCGCTACAGGGGAAGTTCCCAACTAAGTGACAAGCGACATGGTGCCTTCAGTCTATTAGTAAGCGTTGCTTGCGAACAACAGATAGGCGACACGATAAACCGCACATTACAACAACAGATCTAGGCGACACGATAAGCCACACGTGTCGCTTTGTCGCTTCTGCGTCGCTCAAACTGGGCCATTTCCTCAATAGCTTGCAACATGTTGCCGCGGTTTGTTGTTCGCGCATACGCGATGCAATGAGTGTCTTGCTTTAGGGAGATTGCGCACCAAAGCGACAAGCGGCACGCAACACTTATCGCTTGAGGATTTCACCAACCGAACGCTGGCCTGTGCTTCCTGTCATGCCGCTACGATGTGAAATGTTGCTCTTGATTGGTTCGTTTCCAAGCAACATGTGTCACTTCGGTATGAAAGTTGCCTTGGACCGAACGACCCGTGTCGCTTTGGTGAGAAATCCTCGTATCGTTTGTCGCGTGTCGCTTTGGTGTAAAATCTCCTTGAGGAAACGGTGCAGTCAGAGCTTTTGTCCCTACGGTTCGAAAGGCTGCATTGATTACGGACTGCTCGCTTCCAAGCGACACTTGTGGTTTGTCGCCTCGGTATGAAATATCTCTCAGGATACTATTTATATTCTAATAACATAGAAAAATAAACTCTAATACACAGTCCAAGACCTGACGTCCGGAATCACATTGCGATGTTTCTTCTTGTGTTACGCACTCATGCTATTTATTTATTAATTTTATTTTACTTTTCTTTCCAAATTAATGCCATTTCGTGACTGCAAATCACTCCACAAATATAACTGTTTCCATCAATTCACTTACCGCCTTTCTAGAGAAACAAATCTACACAATATATTCCAAAAACTAACTAAGCCGCATTACTTTCATAACAAAATTAGCACCTGGGTCGATCGCACTGCCATCTACTTGTCATCGTCTCGGGGAACGTTTCTTGGGTCGTTTTCCACACTACGTTATTCAAGGCGCTGTAGTCAAAGTATTAATTAATCTAACCTTTGTAATTGTCATATTGTCACAATATGCCATGGAATGTGTGTCTGAATGAGAGAGAGAGTGAAAGAGGGCAAGATGTACTGTTTATTTATCTGTGTTCTAATATATGTGTATATTCTGAACCACCGTAGTATTACGTAACGTCATTTCAGGTGCTTGAAATCAAATCCTCCTAGGTTTATTCTCGGTAACTCCGACTGTAGGCATTTATCCTGACCGTATTATAATTCATTTAATGTTTAATCCGCGTGACAGGTGTCACGGGGAGCGATTCTGCGTTGTTGCGTTGCTGAGTTCAGTTAGTTATTTTTGTTTTTTAAAAAAGCACGTAACAATGTCATCCTCAAGGTTATGCAGTCTACACATCCTTTGGATTTTATTGTCGCCGCAGCAGATAAGGCTTTCTTGCACAAATATGAACTTGGAAAGGGCAATAGCACGTCCATTCTTTTGGAATTCGACTTAATATTTATTTTGTGTACTTCCTAATAATATTTTTTTTTCGTTTATCCCTAAAATATCTCGCGGCACCCTGAGGTGCCTGACCTGAAATGCTTCAGACATTTGTCCTTGAATTTTGACTTTGCTAGTGGAAGTATCTAACGTCATTTTAATCAAATTCACTAATTTGTTAGGAATGCCAAACTCCTTTAAGGTTTTACGTAAAACTTTTCTATGCACTAAGTCATAGGCTTGTTTAAAATCTATAAATAGTAAATGCAGGTCAAGGCTAAATTCATAAAATTTTTCACATATTATTCTTAACATAAAAATGCTGTCGGTTGTGGATCGTCCTTTTCTAAAACCACATTGGTAGTCCTGTAATATTTCTTCTGAATATGGCATCAGTCTTCTATATAATATATTTGTAAATATTTTATAGCATATATTTAGCAGCGATATTCCCCTATAATTACTACATTGCAGCTTATCTCCTTTTTTATGAATTGGGCAGATAATTGATGTCTTCCAATCCTTTGGCATTCTCTCTGATTTCCATATGGTTTGTATCAGTTTACATATTTCCTCTCTCAATTTCATGTCTCCATTTTTTATCAATTCCGTACTTATCCCATCTTCACCTGGTGATTTATTTAAGACTTGGACATAGTAGCAGATATTAGACGAAGAAGACTACAATGGTTAGGGCATGTTATAAGGATGGATGAAGACAGATTGTTAAAATGAGTGTTGGATGGTAGACCTGGAGGAAGGAGAAAAATAGGAAGATCTAGACTGAGATGGTTGGAGGACGTAGAGAGCGATTTGAAAGAGCTGACAGTTCAGATAGCGAAGAATGGATGAAGATCCTGAAGGAGGCCAAGGCTCTCAGAGGGCCGTAGAGCCAAGGAGTGAGTTGGTGACCCTAAGGTGGCACGACACACCGGTTGGGAATCACTGCTCTAAGGTAATTCAACAACTGAAACTTACTTTCTTCACGACCAATCGGATTTTCCCACGAGTGCTGGTGGACGGATGTATAAGCTAGTGTGAGGAGGATTGTATGCACCAACAAATGTAAGTACTGAATACCTGTCCGTGAGCCATGAGCGTGGGTGTATAAGCCGTGTATCCTATACTCCTTTGTCTACGTATTAGGTAGTCCGCCTTCTTTGATGCATATACATATATACACGCATTTAAATCTGCTTGCATGTTTATTCGTGCACACATAGGACGTAACAATGATGGACATGTGGTCTGAAAAGCATAATGTAATAAAAAAGTGATCGGCAAAAACAAACAATGCCGATAATGAACAATGCATTACCGTAAACAGCGTTCGATCACATTAATGCATTCTTTCCCATGCTTTTGTCATGCAGACTTATGCGGGAAAATGTAGCTGTATTTCAGATAGTATAACGTGATATTTTCGCTACATTTACGAGCACAATATTGCCTATATTAACGACATCTCCCAGTTTTTGTTTCTTGGTTATTTTCCTAAAAACCTGCAAAGTACAAGGCTGTATTTACTGTTACTCACTGCTTCCTTACATTGCCTGAGCATCTAACATCGCGACGATGAAGATAAACGATGATTATGAAATAATAAGTGATGAAATACACATGCCCTGACCAGGACTCGAACCCAGAAATACAGGATGTTTTTGAGATTTTTTTACCTTTCAGCATGTTCTTCTCGATGACTGATAAATCAGTATGAGGAAGATTCAGTAAATGTCCACTGAATATTCCTGGTTCGAGCCTCGTCCTGGTCTGGTTTGTACTTTATACACAGAATGGCTAATCGGGTTTGGTCTATAGTTTAAAGTGGAATCCGAACCACTCTGTGCTTCCGCCGGGACCTCTTGTGCACAGCTACATGCAAATATCATCATTTGGACAAAGTAACGTGTTAAAAAGCATTTTATCTCAATGGCAGCGGCAGATTACAAGGCCCTGGCTATGGATGTTTCTCTCTGCATGTCCCTTCACCACATTCACCTAATCATCATTTATTCCATACTCGCGATTGGACTGGAGAAAATAATAATACAAATACGATTTAAAAAACAAAAAAAAACTGTTTATCTGAAAATAAACTTTTCAAACAGTTCCACCAAATGATGACGGTCTCTTTGGCGTAATGATCAGAATAACACACTAGGCAGCCCGGAGGTCGTAGGTTTGAACCGTAGTAAAGGCAAGAATGTATAATTATGTTTGCATAATCCATCCATAAAGGTCCAGAAAGAGAAGGGCGCGAAATGAATAAAGAGGAGAAAGGGAAAAGGAAAGAGTGTGAGAGAGAAAGAAAGAGTAGTAAAGGAACTCAGGAAGAAATAAATAGTTTTAAAGAAAGAGCGAAAGGAATAGAAGGAGAAATAAAGTGTAACAGACACCGAAGAGAAGGAGATAGAGAAATGAATAAAGAAGGAAGAAAGAGACAGAGAGTGATGGGAAGAAAGAATAGTAGAGGTTAGTAGAGATAGATACAAGGAAAAAAAATAAAGAATTAGAGAAACAGATGAAAAAGAGAGGAGATATAGAAACAAAGGAAGACGGACAAAGAAGATAAAGGAAGATAGAAAGAGAAGGAAAGAAACCGAGGAAGGGAGAGAGAGAGAAAGAAGTAAAGAGTAAGAGATAGATAAAGTGAGGAAAGAGATTGAAAAAAAGAGAAAAAAGGAAAGGGACAGAGAGAAAGAAATAAAGAATTAGAGTAAAGAAGAAGAGAGTGAAAAGCAGGATGAGATAAAGACGGGAACAAAGGAAGAGAGAGATAGGAGAAAGGAAATATTGAAATAGAAGGAAAAGAATAATAGAAGATAATTAAAAGCTATAACCACCGAAGCAGATCTTATCTGAAAATGTTTCGTTCACATTTGAGCCCCGAAACAAAATTATTCGGAACGAGTTTACAATACCGGACCACTCTCCAATTTCTATGAAATTTCGCCTACTCATTAATTGTGAACTCCTAATCACGAATCTGCATGTAATAATTGGCGGTCAAGTATGGAAATCGAGAAAAAAACGAAATAAACCATGTTTGCTTAACGTAACGTAACCCTACTATAAGAACAATAGCTCCACGGAAAACGCCATTTTCCCAAGATGAAGAAATCAACGGCAAGACAAGGTATAGTTCTCTTAGCTAAAATATTAATTTTTCTTTGTATTTATGCTAATGGAACCTAACCTAACAGGCCTAACCTATCGTAGGCATCCCTCGTCTGACGTCAGCAAGATTGTTGTGCGTAAAGGAAGACCATTAACGAGTTGCGAATGAAAGATGGTTCCGAATTGCTGTGTATGGACAATCACCGTAGTAAATCGCAAGGTTATTTTACAAGTTCCACACGTAAATGTACAATTTTAACAAGTGACCGCCAAATATGAACTACAGATACGTCATCAGGACACCGAAATTAGTAAGTAGGCGAAATTTTATAGTAATTGGAGAGTGGTCCGGTATTGTAAACTCATGCCCAAAATTCCCTAGTACCGCCTCTGAAAGAACTACCCTTCCTATGAATAGAGATATGCAAACAGTGCCTCGCTCAGCTCCCACGCTAAAAAGAGAAAGAATCTGAGTGCAGCAGCTTCGAGTGCAAAGCGCACAAAATGCGAAGAGACATACTTAACCCCCTCCCCGAACAGGCCTGTCCCGAATACACTTTTCAGCGCCAGACGACGTTGATTATTTATGACGCCACGAATCAAAAATGTTGCGGCCTCTTCGGAATTCTCCCTCAGCCTCCGCAACGTGAGCTGCACACCCTACATGGCTGTTTTAAAAATTTATCATCGTTTTTGCTTTTGGCTTTTGATCCGCCGCGTTATCAATTCCTGAATTATGAATGAAACAAAGATGTTTCGTAGCGTTGCCACTTATCAGCGACATCCAGCGGCTAGTTTTCGAAACTGCTGAGCGCGTTCTTTGTGCTCCAAACACTAAACAGGCAATGCTTGCCATTTGCAACTTTCACTAATTGTCATGCTTGCGGGGGATACTTGGAGAGGGAGGGGACACTTTCTACACCCCTAACTTCCTCTAGAGGAGTAGAATATACCTTGCCCGAAGTAATACCAACAATCAGTTAAGTTATTTATTGTAAATGGATACAGAAAATACGTATCATAAACGTTGATAAGCAATTTCGTCCTAAATTACTTGTTAGTTGGGTAGATGGCACACACTTATAGTTGTCACTAACATATTAATTTCCTAATTATAATAAATAAAATTTTGGACTTTACCACGTATAAACAGGTAGATATTTGCATGGTATGTATGAATAAGTACTCACTAAAGCAATTTTGTTCTTCAAATATAATTTATTATAGCTTACCGAAGTCTCGAATATTAGGACTTGTATGGCCTGGACTTCAGTGTCTGGTGTTTGATCGTTCCTGTGGTATCATGCATATTGACGATTTCAACTGGCTTTATGTTCGAGAACATTGTATAAAGATAACAATTTTAATGTCGCTGATTTTGCAAGGTAGAACATCAAAAGTTTCCCGAGTTTTTATCTATCCGTACCAAGTTTATGCACCTGGATTCCAGTAAACGTGAGTAAAGTGTAAAATCGAAAATATAATTTGTTAGAAACATCCATTTGATTGGTCGATTGATTTGTATTATTTTACTTGGTTTTTGTGCCACTTTTGGCTAATTTGCGATAGTGATGACATGATGAAAAATGATGAATGGACACTTACAAACATCCATGCCGAGGCCGGGATTCGAACCCGGGACCCCTGGCGTCGTATCGGAATCCATTTTAGTTGAAAATAGACGTCGAAGTAGACGTCAGGTCTGCACAATGTAAAAAGTATAATGTACCATTCCAACTTTAAATATGTAAGATTTCAATAGGGCAACGGTTCCTAAACTGTGCTCCGCAAAGCATCTCCAAGTAAAAGTTGGGTAGGAAGTGTTATTGCATGCCATGAATCATTCTTATTGCTTTTGTTTCTGTAGTTAGGTAGTTTCTCTGAAATTAGTGAATAAACTTGTCCACACGCCTAAACCATTCATTGTCAATTCACTTTAGTACCCATGCATGTGCTAGGCGAAAATATCATCACCTTTGTAGCAAAGACACGTATGTGCAAAATTAATGTTTTGATAAAATGATATGTAAAGCTGCAATAAGAAAAAAAAAGTTTATATCATAATTTAAGCTACATAGAAATCGAAGAACAGTTCGTGCTTTCGTGGTTAGCGTTTTGCCCAAGTTGCGTTTCGTCCGAATTCCAGGAACAGGCAGCTTACGGTTACCTGACCGAGTAGTTCCACCCTTCATCCTTTCCTTTGTCCTGTGTCCCCTTTGGCGGCCGTTCCACATGTCAATTGAAACCTGTGGATTTAGCAACCACTGGTCCACAAAGTAGTCGAAAAATTCAGTCAATTTTTCCTTTTCATCTGCCTGTCTGTGGATATGAATCCATCCTTCCTTCACTTCCGTTGGCTTTAAGAATGCTAAGGTAGAACACATCCTGATGGAGTTCCGAACTTCATGATTGGATTTGTACATACCTGTAAGCCCAATGTTCTGTACCTTCCTGCACAGACTTTGTGAAAAATAGAAAAACAACCTTGTACGTTTCAATAGCTCCTGCCTCGAAATCAATGTTCACTGTAAGTAGTGTAATTGGCTATAATATAAACGCGAGAAATGATGAGCCCCTCTCAGGCAGATTTGGCTACACTTAAAACAAGCTCAACATGCCCATATGAGCTTTTTGCTCAAGTGTGGAACCCTGTCTAATCCAAGATTTTTGTAAAAATGCCCTCGGGAATTTCCCGTGAAATGATGACCCCCCTCAGATTGATTTGCCCGCACTTACAAAAGTTGCATCAGCCAGATTGTTGTCCATAAGCTTGTTAAAAATATGCCCCTTTTGATATTGTTTTGGATACACTTGAAATTAAGCCGGGGTGTAAGGGGTACCTTCCACGTAGGCGCCCAAGAGTCAACCTCACTTCCACGTAGTGCACCCTGGACTAAAGACTAATGAGGCTCTGGCGACTGGCACTATGGCCAGTATAATTTTGTGTGTGTTGTCCTGTTTTTTGTCCTTGTGTGTGCTGAGTGCCCGTTTCTAGCCTCAGCTTTTAACAGAAGTCAGAACATTTTAACATTTTTAGTTAGGCAACGTTAGAGTTGTTATTTGTAATGATAAGGGGCTGGCCCCCGTATAATGTGAAGGGAGCAAAATAGCCTAAGTGCTGACGCTCCCAAAATTTTAAATTCAATTCAATTAAATTGAAATTAAGCCAAGATGCTCATAAAACCCACACCGACCCACACCCACCCACACCCACCCACACACACATACACACACACACACCCACACACACACACACACACACAAAGCACATTGTTGAACCCAACTGATATTTTTTATTAAGTATAGAGTTTTGATTTGAACCCCAAGAAATTTTATAAAAATACCAAAGCCAAAAATATTCACACACATACACACACACACACACACACAAAATATACAAAACACACTGCTGAACCCAACTGATATTTTTTTTATTAAGCATAGAATTTTGATTTGAACCCCAAGAAATTTTATATAATAAACATAACAAAATTCTAATATTTATTTTTGTTTAACAGGTACAACAAGTTTTGAGCACATAAGCAGTTTCTGAGGAATACAAGGCAGCAGCAGCAGCAAGCAATTAACTTATAGAAGGCAGTGTGTATCATATCTAATTGCATGGATAATCTTGACACAGGATTTTTTGAGAGAAGATGTATTTCAAAATACATAAAATCTAAGTCACTTGTTGATGATTTAAAGCTTAGATTCTTTGGCCTGTCCGAGTATGACCTGTTTACAGTGCAAAATGAAACTGAAATGCAGTGGGTGCTTGCCAGTGACAGGCCATTCCAATGCCTCTATCTCAATTTTATCACCAAGTTTGAAAGGCTTGTATACAGCAGGTTCAGGAGAATTGTTGGATTGTTTGTTAATTTTTATACAGACAGGTGCCATTATGATTTAAGGTTGAAATTGTTTGACAATTATTGGTTCAACAATTGCTATGAGTATTGTTTAGAGTATAGGATGCCTATGATTGCATCTCAGAGTTTAAATTGGAGACATTATACATATTCAAATAAAATTATTAACAGAATATCTATAGATAAGAAGATTGAATTTGTTACAACTGATAATGGGAATTTGTACAGTGGTGAAGATTTCAATCCAGAGTTTGTATCATATTCCAACTATATATATTTGAATGAGCTTGTCATGTATTTTATATGGCAAAAATTTAGAGATTGCACTTATGATTGTATTGTTGAGGCACTGGGGCAGAATAATTTGCATGACATATGCAACTGTGGGAGAGTTTTGTCCAGCCTCTCAGTGTGATTTCAGGCACAGGAATCTGGCAGTTGGGAATCAACTCGCAGCAGGCAGCCCTGATTATTTCAGCAGAGACAGCAATCAAGATAAATAAATATTTGCTGCAAGTGTAAATCCCTGCCCATCATAGCCAGGCTCGGGTCTGTATGCAGGAAGAGGCAAGATATTTGTTTGAAATCTGCTTGG
This sequence comes from Lepisma saccharinum, assembly GCF_977018435.1. Taxonomy (NCBI): domain Eukaryota; kingdom Metazoa; phylum Arthropoda; class Insecta; order Zygentoma; family Lepismatidae; genus Lepisma; species Lepisma saccharinum. Next base: position 62,365,440 of record NC_139229.1, on the reverse strand, counting down.
GTATAATTTTCTGAATCCTGTACCTAATAATAGCATCACAGCATAACTCTGATAGAGATAGGGACATTGAGTATCAATATTCAGAACAAACCTCTATAAGATATGACAACCTGCAACAATCTGGATGTATGAGATGTTTTATTGATTCTCTATTTTTCAGGCTCTCTTGTTACAATCTTGTTTCTCTCTATTGCCATCACTATAACAATATCTGCCACATGTTCTATGATTATATGCTCTAACAACATAAACCTGAAAACATATCTGTAATCAATAACTTGTCAGTAATCAATTCTAACAAGTTTAATTTTTAATAGGCTCTTCCTGTCTTGTTTTACATGCAGTTCCAAATCCCTGCCCATCAGTGCTGTAGAAATATCAGCCAGGCTCGGGTTTATGTGTGGGAAGAGGCAAGATATTTGTTTGAAATCTGCTTGGGTATAATTTTCTGAAGCCTGTACCTAATAATAGCATCACAGCATAGCTCTGTCAGAGATAGGGACATATTTTTCAGGCTCTCTTGTTTCAATCTTGTTTCTCTCTGCATCACTATAATAATATCTGCCACATGTTTTATGATTATATGCTCTAACAACTTCAATGAAAACATATTTGTAATCAATAATAATTATTCTTGTCAGTAATCAATTCTAACAAGTTTAATTCTTAATAGGCTCTTCTCCTCATCAGTGTAACAAATTTCCTGTCTTGTTTCATTTGCAGTTCCATCCCTGCCCATCAGTGCTGTAGAAATATCAGCCAGGCTCGGGTCTGTGTGTAGGAACAGGCAAGATATTTGTAGTTGAAATTTGCATGCAATAATCTGGATGTATGAGATGTTTTATTGATTTTATGTTTCTGTATTTTTCAGGCTCTCTTGTTACAATCTTGTTTCTCTCTACAACATTGCCACCACTATAATAATATCTGCCACATGTTCTATGCTAACAACTTCATAATCTAAACCTGAAAACATATCTGTAATCAATAACAGTAATCAATTCTAACAAGTTTAATTTTTAATAGGCTCTTCTCCTGTCTTGTTTTGCATGTAGTTCCAAATCCCTGCTCATCAGTGCTGTAGAAATATCAGCCAGGCTCGGGTCTGTATGTAGGAAGAGGCATAGTTGAAATCTGCTTGGGTATAATTTTCTGAAGCCTGTACCTATTAATAACATCACAGCATAACTCTGATAAAGAAGCAGCCATTAATGCAGATATTTGTGAAAATATTGACAGGCAAGACAGTGACCCTGGAGGTAAATCCAGAGGACACTGTTGCTGCTATAAAGCAGAAAATACAGGATAAGGAGGGAATCCCTCCCGATCAACAGAGGCTCATATTTGCATGCAAGCAGCTTGAGGATGACAGGGTGCTTTCAGTTTACAACATACAGAAGGAATCAATAAAATATAGTTATATTCAGAACAAAACCTCTATAAGATATGACAACCTGCAACAATCTGGATGTATGAGATGTTTTATTGATTTTATATTTCTGTATTTTTCAGGCTCTCTTGTTACAATCTTGTTTCTCTCTGCACCATCACTATAATAATATCTGCCACATGTTCTATGCTAACAACTTCATAATCGATGCATGAAAACATATCTGCAATCAATAATTGTCAGTAATCAATTCTAACAAGTTTAATTCTTAATAGGCTCTTCTCCTCATCAGTGTAAAAAATTTCCTGTCTTGTTTCACATGCAGTTCCATCCCTGCCCATCAGTGCTGTAGAAATATCAGCCAGGCTCGGGTCTGTGTGCAGGAAGAGGCATGATACCAGCAGTGGTACATAAAATTTTGAAATCTGCTTGGGTATAATTTTCTCAAGCCTGTACCTCATCACAGCACAGCTCTGTCAGAGATAGGGACATTGAGTATAAACTTAATTGAAAACATATCTGTAATCAATAAGTCACTAACAAGTTTAATTCTTAATAGGCTCTTCTCTGTGTTGTTTCACATGCAGTTCCATCCCTGCCCATCAGTGCTGTAGAAATATCAGCCAGGCTCGGGGGGTCTGTATGCAGGAACAGGCATAGTTGAAATATGCTTGGGTATAATTTTCTGAAGCCTGTACCTAATAATAACATCACAGCACAGCTCTGTCAGAGACAGGGACATTGAGTATAAACCTCTATAAGATATGACAACCTGCAACAATCTGGATGTATGAGATGTTTTATTGTTTTTATGTTTCTGTATTTTTCAGGTTCTCTCTTGTTACAATCTCATTGCCCTGCCACATGTTCTATGATTATATGCTATAACAACTTATCTGTAATCAATAATAATTTTTCTTGTCAGTAGCTCTTCTCATCAGTGTAACAAATTTCCTGTCTTGTTTTGCATGCAGTTCCAAATCCCTACCCATCAGTGCTCAGCCAGGCTCGGGTCTGTATGTAGGAAGAGGCAAGATATTTGTTTGAAATCTGCTCTGAAGCCTGTACCTAATAACAGCATCACAGCATAACTCTGTCAGAGATAGGGACATTGAGTAAAAATTTAATTGAAAACATATCTGTAATCAATAAGTCAGTAAATTTCCTGTCTTGTTTCACATTTCCAAATCTCTGCCCATCAGTGCTGTAGAAATATCAGCCAGGCTCGGGTCTGTGTGCAGGAAGAGGCAAGATATTTGTTTGAAATCTGCTTGGGTATAATTTTCTGAAGCCTGTATGTTGAAACGTTTATAAAGGAACAATGGTGGAAAATATCAGAATCAGATTATCAGCAGCAGCTATAAAGCAGCAACAGTGTCTTCTGGATTTACCTCCAGGGTCACTGTCTTGCCTGTCAATGTTTTCACAAATATCTGCATTATATGTATATTTATAATGGCTGCCTCTCTATCAGAGCTATGCTGTGATGCTATTATTAGGTACAGGCTTCAGAAATTTATACCCAAGCAGATTTCAAACAAATATCTTGCCTCTTCCTGCACACAGACCCGAGCCTGGCTGATATTTCTACAGCACTGATGGGCAGGGATTTGGAAATGTGAAACAAGACAGGAAATTTGTTACACTGATGAGTTAGAATTAATTACTGACAAGATTATTATTGATTACAGATATGTTTTCAGGTTTATTTTTTTGCATCGATTATGAAGTTGTTAGATAGAACATGTGGCAGATATTATTATAGTGATGGCAATGTTGCAGAGAGAAACAAGATTGTAACAAGGGAGCCTGAAAAATACAGAAACAAAACATCTCATACATCCAGATTGTTGCAGGTTGTCATATCTTATAGAGGTTTGTTCTGAATATAATTAAATTTATACTCAATGTCCCTATCTCTGACAGAGCTGTGCTGTGATGAGGTACAGGCTGCAGAGCAGATTTCAAACAAATATCTTGCCTCTTCCTGCATACAGACCCGAGCCTGGCTGAGCACTGATGTGAAGGGATTTGGAACTGCATGTAAAACAAGAAGGAAATTTGTAACACTGATGAGAAGAAAATTAAACTTGTTAGAATTGATTATTGAGAATTATTGATTATAGATATATGTCCCTATCTCTGACAGAGCTGTGCTGTGATGAGGTACAGGCTTCAGAGCAGATTTCAAACAAATATCTTGCCTCTTCCTGCATACAGACCCGAGCCTGGCTGAGCACTGATGTGAAGGGATTTGGAAATGTGAAACAAGAGAGGAAATTTGTTATACTGATGAGAAGAAAATTAAACTTGTTAGAATTGATTACTGACTTATTGATTACAGATATGTTTTCAATTAAATTTATACTCAATGTCCCTATCTCTGACAGAGTTATGCTGTGATGCTGTTATTAGGTACAGGCTTCAGAGCAGATTTCAAACAAATATCTTGCCTCTTCCTACATACAGACCCGAGCCTGGCTGAGCACTGATGTGTAGGGATTTGGAACTGCATGCAAAACAAGACAGGAAATTTGTTACACTGATGAGAAGAGCTACTGACAAGAAAAATTATTATTGATTACAGATAAGTTGTTATAGCATATAATCATAGAACATGTGGCAGGGCAATGAGATTGTAACAAGAGAGAACCTGAAAAATACAGAAACATAAAAACAATAAAACATCTCATACATCCAGATTGTTGCAGGTTGTCATATCTTATAGAGGTTTATACTCAATGTCCCTGTCTCTGACAGAGCTGTGCTGTGATGTTATTATTAGGTACAGGCTTCAGAAAATTATACCCAAGCATATTTCAACTATGCCTGTTCCTGCATACAGACCCCCCGAGCCTGGCTGATATTTCTACAGCACTGATGGGCAGGGATGGAACTGCATGTGAAACAACACAGAGAAGAGCCTATTAAGAATTAAACTTGTTAGTGACTTATTGATTACAGATATGTTTTCAATTAAGTTTATACTCAATGTCCCTATCTCTGACAGAGCTGTGCTGTGATGAGGTACAGGCTTGAGAAAATTATACCCAAGCAGATTTCAAAATTTTATGTACCACTGCTGGTATCATGCCTCTTCCTGCACACAGACCCGAGCCTGGCTGATATTTCTACAGCACTGATGGGCAGGGATGGAACTGCATGTGAAACAAGACAGGAAATTTTTTACACTGATGAGGAGAAGAGCCTATTAAGAATTAAACTTGTTAGAATTGATTACTGACAATTATTGATTGCAGATATGTTTTCATGCATCGATTATGAAGTTGTTAGCATAGAACATGTGGCAGATATTATTATAGTGATGGTGCAGAGAGAAACAAGATTGTAACAAGAGAGCCTGAAAAATACAGAAATATAAAATCAATAAAACATCTCATACATCCAGATTGTTGCAGGTTGTCATATCTTATAGAGGTTTTGTTCTGAATATAACTATATTTTATTGATTCCTTCTGTATGTTGTAATCTGAAAGCACCCTGTCATCCTCAAGCTGCTTGCATGCAAATATGAGCCTCTGTTGATCGGGAGGGATTCCCTCCTTATCCTGTATTTTCTGCTTTATAGCAGCAACAGTGTCCTCTGGATTTACCTCCAGGGTCACTGTCTTGCCTGTCAATATTTTCACAAATATCTGCATTAATGGCTGCTTCTTTATCAGAGTTATGCTGTGATGTTATTAATAGGTACAGGCTTCAGAAAATTATACCCAAGCAGATTTCAACTATGCCTCTTCCTACATACAGACCCGAGCCTGGCTGATATTTCTACAGCACTGATGAGCAGGGATTTGGAACTACATGCAAAACAAGACAGGAGAAGAGCCTATTAAAAATTAAACTTGTTAGAATTGATTACTGTTATTGATTACAGATATGTTTTCAGGTTTAGATTATGAAGTTGTTAGCATAGAACATGTGGCAGATATTATTATAGTGGTGGCAATGTTGTAGAGAGAAACAAGATTGTAACAAGAGAGCCTGAAAAATACAGAAACATAAAATCAATAAAACATCTCATACATCCAGATTATTGCATGCAAATTTCAACTACAAATATCTTGCCTGTTCCTACACACAGACCCGAGCCTGGCTGATATTTCTACAGCACTGATGGGCAGGGATGGAACTGCAAATGAAACAAGACAGGAAATTTGTTACACTGATGAGGAGAAGAGCCTATTAAGAATTAAACTTGTTAGAATTGATTACTGACAAGAATAATTATTATTGATTACAAATATGTTTTCATTGAAGTTGTTAGAGCATATAATCATAAAACATGTGGCAGATATTATTATAGTGATGCAGAGAGAAACAAGATTGAAACAAGAGAGCCTGAAAAATATGTCCCTATCTCTGACAGAGCTATGCTGTGATGCTATTATTAGGTACAGGCTTCAGAAAATTATACCCAAGCAGATTTCAAACAAATATCTTGCCTCTTCCCACACATAAACCCGAGCCTGGCTGATATTTCTACAGCACTGATGGGCAGGGATTTGGAACTGCATGTAAAACAAGACAGGAAGAGCCTATTAAAAATTAAACTTGTTAGAATTGATTACTGACAAGTTATTGATTACAGATATGTTTTCAGGTTTATGTTGTTAGAGCATATAATCATAGAACATGTGGCAGATATTGTTATAGTGATGGCAATAGAGAGAAACAAGATTGTAACAAGAGAGCCTGAAAAATAGAGAATCAATAAAACATCTCATACATCCAGATTGTTGCAGGTTGTCATATCTTATAGAGGTTTGTTCTGAATATTGATACTCAATGTCCCTATCTCTATCAGAGTTATGCTGTGATGCTATTATTAGGTACAGGATTCAGAAAATTATACCCAAGCAGATTTCAAACAAATATCTTGCCTCTTCCTGCATACAGACCCGAGCCTGGCTATGATGGGCAGGGATTTACACTTGCAGCAAATATTTATTTATCTTGATTGCTGTCTCTGCTGAAATAATCAGGGCTGCCTGCTGCGAGTTGATTCCCAACTGCCAGATTCCTGTGCCTGAAATCACACTGAGAGGCTGGACAAAACTCTCCCACAGTTGCATATGTCATGCAAATTATTCTGCCCCAGTGCCTCAACAATACAATCATAAGTGCAATCTCTAAATTTTTGCCATATAAAATACATGACAAGCTCATTCAAATATATATAGTTGGAATATGATACAAACTCTGGATTGAAATCTTCACCACTGTACAAATTCCCATTATCAGTTGTAACAAATTCAATCTTCTTATCTATAGATATTCTGTTAATAATTTTATTTGAATATGTATAATGTCTCCAATTTAAACTCTGAGATGCAATCATAGGCATCCTATACTCTAAACAATACTCATAGCAATTGTTGAACCAATAATTGTCAAACAATTTCAACCTTAAATCATAATGGCACCTGTCTGTATAAAAATTAACAAACAATCCAACAATTCTCCTGAACCTGCTGTATACAAGCCTTTCAAACTTGGTGATAAAATTGAGATAGAGGCATTGGAATGGCCTGTCACTGGCAAGCACCCACTGCATTTCAGTTTCATTTTGCACTGTAAACAGGTCATACTCGGACAGGCCAAAGAATCTAAGCTTTAAATCATCAACAAGTGACTTAGATTTTATGTATTTTGAAATACATCTTCTCTCAAAAAATCCTGTGTCAAGATTATCCATGCAATTAGATATGATACACACTGCCTTCTATAAGTTAATTGCTTGCTGCTGCTGCTGCCTTGTATTCCTCAGAAACTGCTTATGTGCTCAAAACTTGTTGTACCTGTTAAACAAAAATAAATATTAGAATTTTGTTATGTTTATTATATAAAATTTCTTGGGGTTCAAATCAAAATTCTATGCTTAATAAAAAACATATCAGTTGGGTTCAGCAGTGTGTTTTGTATATTTTGTGTGTGTGTGTGTGTGTGTATGTGTGTGAATATTTTTGGCTTTGGTATTTTTATAAAATTTCTTGGGGTTCAAATCAAAACTCTATACTTAATAAAAAATATCAGTTGGGTTCAACAATGTGCTTTGTGTGTGTGTGTGTGTGTGTGGGTGTGTGTGTGTGTATGTGTGTGTGGGTGGGTGTGGGTGGGTGTGGGTTTTATGAGCATCTTGGCTTAATTTCAAGTGTATCCAAAACAATATCAAAAGGGGCATATTTTTAACAAGCTTATGGACAACAATCTGGCTGATGCTTGGTTTGATGTTTTAAGTCCACTTTATGCACAGTAAGGCTAATCGGGACTGGACCTACAGTTTAAAGTGGGATCCGAACCACTTGTGCCTCCACCGGGTATCGAACCCGGGACCCCTTGATTACAAGGCAATGATGCTACCACTGCGCCATGGGGAGGCCCGAATATGGCTGATGCAACTTTTGTAAGTGCGGGCAAATCAATCTGGGGGGGGTCATCATTTCACGGGAAATTCCCGAGGGCATTTTTACAAAAATCTTGGATTAGACAGGGTTCCACACTTGAGCAAAAAGCTCATATGGGCATGTTGAGCTTGTTTTAAATGTAGCCAAATCTGCCTGAGAGGGGCTCATCATTTCTCGGGTTTATATTATAGCCAATTACACTACTACTGTAACAGGAGTCCATCCCGGTACTACTTTAAGGATAGCTTCAAGTAGGCGAATATAGCTAACCTTTTCCTTGTCAGGAAGCAACGCAAAAACTGCAGGCGTAACATCTGTATCTTCCCTAGCGCATCCTAAATACGTGAACTGTGTACAACTGAGCAAACTGCTTGCTAAACACTCTTTTAAATATTCCATCAGCCAGACTCGGACGAAACGCAACTCATTAAATCGTCGCGGACGAACTGCAGCATTTTTTCTACGAATTTCGCTTTCGGACGAACTGCAAGTCGGACGAAACGCTACCGAATCCGTTCTTTTGCTTCAGACGTGACACGACAACAGCTTCGGCTCGGTGACGAATCTCTCTCCTACAAATTGCTCTGCGACTGAAAAAGTTTCGTAACTGCTGCAATAGGGAATTCAGTGTGGCTCCTACTGCAGCTTTAATTTAAAAAAATCATCACAATCCCTGGCTTTCAAAGTGGAAATATCCACAAGAATTTCATGATCTACTGGAAATTTTCCTTTTTTTGTTGCCAGAAGAATCAAATGTCGCAAGTTCGAACGTAATAAAATATTGCAACATTTCTCACACATTATTTTTGCTTTTCGCAACTTGCTATTTACGGTTCTGTTGATATATACTGAACATTTTCAGCCGCTCTTATTACATATATTTTCTAAGTAATATATCCGACGTTTTCCCTCAAGCATTTTTACATTCACGGTTTCGTTGCTTCCACTGCCTTTTCAATAGCTCTCTACACTTGTTGACGCACTAGCTAGAGGCTACCCAGGCTTCCACTTTCAGTCGTATTGGAAAAGCTAGAAAACTGATCTGTGTGCGCATTCACTATTCTTACTGATTAAAACAGCCCCCAGTCATTTCCTGTTGTACACATTGAATAGCCGACTACCCTTGTAACGAAAAAAAAACAGGATCTATCTAACGTCTTGCTGTTAGCAACCATTTCTCGTTGTTAATGTTTAGCTTTTTCTACCTCTCTCGAAGGGTTCGTATCACTCATTTTGCAGAAAACGCAAGGAAAAGTTTGATCTCTTGACATTATGGACGGTAACCAGACCAAACTTTCTCGTAAATAAGGAAATCTCGGTCTTGTCTCCTGTTACAAGCGACTGTCATGTTCTCATTCCTATCTTGAAGGAAAAGTACTATGTCTCGTGCATAGAAATATTAGATAATACGAGTGCCAAAAAAAAGTATCAAAACGTTTGTGCATATTAAACATTACATTCATTTATTGATTTCGTATATTCTACTTCGATTTGCTGTTACTTTTGGCTAATCGCGAGGATGAGTGATGATGATGAAATTGATGCAGTGATATTCATAAAGAACACCCATGGACAGGCCTGGATTCGAACCCGGGGCCACGGCGTCGTAACACTAAAGAAACGGTCTGCGCAAATAACCAGGCGTAATTAGCTCGAACATAAAACGGTGAGTGCAAATAACTTCGCCCAAGAGCACGAAACAAACTGTCGGCACAAATAATGCGGCGCAAGTAGAAAAAAACCCGGCGCAAATAGCACAAGAAAAAGGTCTGCGCAAATAACCCGGTGCAAGTACAGAGCATTCCCTGACATTCGCTACGAGACTCAGCGGAAAGCGGCCCTGTGTCAGCGCTTGTCTTTCCCGGTGAACGGGGTCCGCGACAGTCTGTTTTTTTTCGCACTCCCTGCCTTCGCTCTCTTTCTCTTTCTGTTGACGTTGCAGACTGAAGCCAGTATAATCCTCCCTCCGAAGTTGTGTTGTGTCTTGTCCGTGTTTTGAAGATTGTGGCTTAATATGGTACCACGAAAGTTTACATTACAACAAAGGATTTATGTTGTCGAGTGTTACTTCAGAAAGACGAATTGTGGAGAAGTGCGACGACGTTTTGCAACGAAATTTCCTGGTGTTCCCGTTCTGCATAGGACTACTATATTAAACCCCGTAAAAAAGTTTAGAGTAACAGGGTCCGTTGTGAATAAAATTGGAAAGAAAAATGGGGAAATCTAAAAAATAAAGTATACAAAGACAATAAGCACACCATCCGTGAGTTAAAAGAGAGTATTGTACGAGAAATCGGGAGAATTACAGTAGACGAACTTGCACGTGTAAATGCCAATTTCCTTCGGAGTTGCCAGGAATGTGTTGCAGCAGAGGGACATCATTTTCAACACCTTCTGTAGTCAAGGTTAGTACAAAATATGAAAACTGTAATTTTAATAGCCGACTCTAGCGACTATCGCGGACCCGTTCACCGGGAAAGACAAGCGCTGATGCTGGGCCGCTTGCCGCCGAGTCTCGTAGCGAATGTCAGGAAATGCTCTGTAGCTAAAAAAAAAACAAAAAAAAACGGTCGGTGCAAATAACCCAGCACAAGTAGCACAAAAAAACGGTCGGCGTAAATAACCCAGTGCAAGTATATAAAAAAACGGTCGGTGCAAATAATGCGGTGCAAGTAGGACAAAAAAACGGTCGGTGCAAATAACCCTCCGCTGATAGCATGACAGCGTCCAAAAAAGGCGGATTTCCTTGAAAATATAAGCATTTTCAGTTTACAACCACAACATTGAGGAGTGGTTACTTGGTTATGTCTGAACTTCGGACTACTCGCGATTTTACCTGGAAACGGAAAGTTCCCTAAGAGTTACACAAGAGAAGATCCCCATTGCAGCTACCACCTCAGCATCCCTTTAATCAACCCAGTTTCTCCACGCCGAGAAACAAAAGAAAACTTTAACCAGGGAGCCTTGTTTTACGACAAACAATACCGCGCAGGGGGGAGAGACGTGACGTTTCATCGCCCGAAACTGCTCACTCAACCATTTTGTCCAAGGAAATTCTCCCTATCTCTCGTCGTTATTCACTCCGAAGCAGACCACCGTTTATGATTTCAAGTCGTCGGCTTATCATTATTGTCCCGCGACGCTCCGCCGGCGTCAATGCGAAAGTTTACGTCCGTGACGTCATCGTACACGTTCCGGTACGGATCCGTCGGGAAGGAAATGTTGCAGAAATTGACCCGAAAAAAAGAGAAGAGAGCGTCGATTCGGAAATGCGAGAAGAGGTAAACATGTAATGCCCAACGTACCGTGATCTGGTGGAATTTTTGCTTACGGTAAGCGCTGGAAGCGGTCGCAACGTGGCAAATTGAGCCGAAGGGGAGGTTGTCAAAAGTGTGTGCGTTCTGTCTGCTGGAGCCTTTATGTCCACGGAAACTTGAACAATTTCCAGATTGCTGGATCGGTTTTGCCAGTGACTGCCTCCGCATCAGCGAAGCTACAATCAGCCTTCAACAAACACATCTCAAAATGTCGTCTCTTATTAAAAAAAAATAGGGTTACCAAAACCGAGCAAGGAACAGATTTGTATTCAATGGAGTAAAGATATTCGTCGAACGTGGCAACACCGCACTGGTGACAGCCCGCACTTTCCACGGTTCAACGGATATCGCTGTAGTGACAGCACGTGCGGCGTTGCCACATTCAACGAACATCTCTACTCCGTTGAATAAAAATCTGTATAAAATCAGTTCCGCAATCTGAATTCGCAATGATAATGGGTTTTGAAAACAGCTGCAAAGAGCTTCAAAAACATGATCCTATGTGTAGGACTATCCAATAATAATAAAAATATGTTTCACAAAATTCAAAAGAACGTATTTTTGGCCGATTTTAAAAAAAAATCTGAAAATTAAGAATTGTATTTAAAACATTCCTACCTGTACTGTACATATTTTAATTTCACCACGATCGGACCACAAGTTTTTCATTCATAGAATTTCAAAGAAAGGATCGTTTGGAAAACATAAAGAAATCGGCACTTTCTTTGTTCTCACAACGATACAAAATCGAAGGCATACTCGAACACAAAATTGGTTACCGTAAATTATCGCAGAACTGAATAAGTTAAATTTTGATAACTCATTTTTATGTAGATATATTTGTAAAAAAAGGTAAAGGTAAAGTGTTCCCCTGTGCTTAGCACCACGCCATGAAGGCGTATAGGAGGTGTGGGGTAACGCCCCACACTTTCTTGATCCGGTCATGAGTGGGGGTGATGTGATCAGCATCACGCCCCTGACCGCCTTTACCCCCCAGGGTTTCCCCCAGGTACCCATGTTATTCGACGCTGGGTGGGCGCCGGGGCCGCTTCCGTTAGAAAAGTTCCCGGATTTGAACCTGCCGGGGATCGAACCCGGGACCTTGAGCATGGTAGTCAAACTCGAGGATTCATAATTTTTAATGCAATAGTAAATAGATTCTACAAGAAGGATTATAAAACACATGGAAGAGCTCTACCGATGTCTATGCATACATAAAGTTTGTTGGTTACATCTGTCGTAGGAAAACTATCAGATTGAAACATATATTCAGTCCGGCAATTAAGTAATGAGACAATCGTTATCAAATGAAAAGGAAACAAAATATCTTAACATTGTCTATTTATTACTCAAGATACGTCCTCCTGTATCAATACAGCAATTGGCACGGGTGACCAACGATCGAAACGACATCTGCAAGTCTTCATGTGGTATGACTTGAAGTTTGGACGTCACACTGTTGGGTGTTCTTGTGTTTATCAAAAGTGCGTAATTTCAGCAGCAGCTTCACTTTAGCTGAATCCACTTTATCACCGGGAATAAATCTTGGGAGTAGAGAGGATTATTCAACACACTCACTTGTTTTTGGACTAGGAATAACTAGACAACCCCTACTCGCTGGCACCGTACATTGTCGTGGAGCGGGAACTGCCTGGTTCAGGATACTGAGGTCGGACATAGTTCTCTTTTGCAATAATTAAGAGCACTACAATAGTAACCACTAATTACACTAGCACACTCTGGAACAAAATCATGATGAATAGTGTCTTTGCTGCCGTAAAAAGCACAGCTTTGTCTTCACCTTGATTTTTGGAGCTGCATTTTCTTACCCCGTGGTAATTTTAGCGACTTCCATTCTGCGATTTGTCGTTTCATAGGAGGAAATCGAATTCAATAAATGTTCATTCCTGCAAGCAGTTTTCAGAATGTCTTTCATGAAACTTGATGTTCACTCGCTGCTCCAATGGCTATTACATGATGACACCTTTGCACCTCCCTCACAACATGGCGGCGATAATTCCCAGCATGCTCATCGCAAGTTCGTGAGGTGTTGCCAGGTTGTAGGTTAGGGACCTCACTACAGCATGAACACGTTACTTCAAAGATAGAATGCACACGTGGGGAAACATAAAATCAGTCTCATTACTAGAGACCGGATTTTAAAGGGAAAAAGTTTACTATAAAAAGGACAAAAAAATATTTAATTGTTGCCAAAAAAAGGAAATGAAAAAAGACTACAGTTTATTTTTGCACTCCACTAAAAATATTATTTTAAATGAAAGCACAATATACGCCGTTCATATATAAAAAGGGATACATTAAATTTAATAAAAGTAAAGTAAAAAATGCACTCGCTCGATGCCCCGCGCCAGGTAAGAATACTTATTATGTGTACTATTCATTATAATAGCATGGCTACAAAGCTATCGATTCAGCAGTTACCTTTAGCTTCATATACTTTTGCATTAGAGATGTAAGGTTTTACCTAAGGTTATAAGACACTGTTTTATTAAGTTACTAATGTGATTTCTCCTGACTTCAATAATTGATTTCACACACTTAAAAATATAAAATAATATTGAAATCATATTCTAAACGAAGTACTACATAAAAAGTGGGTTTAAATATTTAAATAAGAAACCGTTAATACTCACTATTCGCTTAATTATAAAATGAAATCATAAAGTAAAAATATTATCTTATGTGAAACATGTAAATTCGCTACAGCGTCAACATTAAATGAAAAGTATACAAAACAGAATTATGATAGAGGATGCTGTTGGATATGGTAACAATTGCCACTTTGATAACGTAAAATAAAGTTGAACACACCTGATTTTGTATTTAAATATAATAAAACGTTGCACAAGTGCAGTGCAGTGGCACATCGGAAATGACGAAAAAATAGAAACTTTTATTAGCCACCCATTAGTTTTAAGATTCGACGTGTTAGATTCAACATTTTTGGGTGCGTCGGCACATAAGGTCATTTTGCACCCTTCTATGTATACACCCTTATATAAAATTCTGACTGAAAAATTAAAATAAGGGGTGTAAAAAGCCCCTTGGGAAAAATTAAAAGTACAAGGTTGTAAATAGACCTGCACAAAACAAGCACAACACTTCAAAAAGTCAGCATTTATAAAAAGATTCCTTACAGACGATGGAAGAGACCAGCTCTTCGCGAAAATCTAAAAACGTTGGATAAAACACTGTTGTCATCACCCAACAGGGATGACAAACAGATGGGAAGATTAAAAGTCTATCTGAGGATAGCAAAGTAGGCACATTCAATAAGAATATGCCGAACACTTAAAACAACGTTACAAACACGACACATCGGAGGGTCCAGCCCTTGCAGCAAGTGACCATGCGTGCCACGACGTTACCACCACTGTGGGACGTTACCATCGAGGAGGCTATATGTTTTTGTGATTGTCCCTTCATCAGCTTCATTTTTATCACCATTCATCCTCACTTTCGCAATTAGCCAAAAGTGGCAGGAACAGGAAGTAAAATAAATCAAATCATCACTCAGCTGTTTTAACAAGAAACTGGGTTCGCTTTCCAGAAATATAAAGAAGTTTGAACATCTAGTTTCATTCACGCAACCATAAAAACACTGTATTAATAAATGTCCATTGTGGCAATTTACACTTTAATCTTTAGGCACACATGCAGGTAGGGTTACAGAATCTGATTTCGGGAATCCAAGTATTTGTTTCAGTCGCGACGTTCCAGAATCATAGATATACGACACCATCCTTTCTCTCTCTCTCTCTCAGTTCTACGAGCAACAAATTACTTGCTGCTGTTCCCAATGTCGTTGCATTTGTCATTCTTCTTCCCATGGGCTCGATCTTCCTTTGTCAATCTGTAAATTCTCCCCCCTCCCCCGCACGCTTTAAGCACCGCCTGGTGACATAACGCCATATAACTCAGGCTCCACCCCCTCACCCAACTCCCCAGAACACAATAAAACAGACCGTCGAAAAACGGTTCATTTGGGCGGGAGATATTTTGTCTCGCTCCCCAAAAAACCTGATGTTTACTGAGAGCCATGCGTTCCGATACTACACTAGTTCTGCGACTGCTGTTTGAAGCATGGCTGTAATTGTAAATATCCTTCATTTTGTACCTGTAAGGTCGTTTGGGATACTGATTTGACAGGATTACTGGTTGTTTCGTCGTTTATTGTCTGTTCAGTTTATCGCCTGGCCACACTGTAGCGTTGGGACAGACGCTATTGGTTAATCCGCAAATAGCAGTTAGTTGCATTGGAGATATCTATGTGGGAGTCACACCAAACGGTACTAGTCCAGGCAATTTAAACTTTGACCTGGGCAAAATTGCTTCAAAAGGTTTTTAAACAGTTTCTAAGTCAGAAGTCATTACTGAACTACATATCCAAAAGCAGACAAAATCGGACCAAGAGAAAAACCCCAAAAATGGATTTCAAAATGGCGGACTGCCTGTTTTCTACTAAAGGCGAAGATAAAGTAATTTATGCATTTTAGAGAGAGGTAATGCTTTTATTTACGTTTAATAATATTTAAACTAAAATTATCTTTCAACAATATACCATTCCTTATGCAATTTTATATTAAAAGTTATTTATAGAAGTTGGAAATTGAGAAAATAACAATTACATCAAATAAAATTATTTTAAGTTCTCTTGATCATAAAGTCAACTTCTAAGGATGGACAAAGTTTAATTAATCGTCTTTATCACCGTAAACACTGGCTTACACATTGGGGGAGGAGGGGGGGGTGGTGCCTCCCGAAATTTTGAGAAAAATCGAAATTTTTAAATAGAAACACCAAAGAACTTGGGAAAAACGAAAGTACTCAATGCAAATCCCTCTTTAATTAATCCTTAGATTTCAATGTTGAATTAAAGTTCCAAATATACGAAATCAGCAGAACGTAGTAACGCCCATTTATACAATTCCAGTCCCGTTCTCCTTTCAAAAAATAGCAGGAATTATTCTTTACATACCAACCCCTTCCTTCTACCTCGATCGTCTCTTCTCTGTACTTCCAGATTCTTATTTGAAAGTGTGTGCGAAATTTAAGGTACTTTGTGGACGAATCGGTGGGTGACAAACACTCAGGTGTAACAAACGACATACCTACAGCTATCTTTTCAATTGATATAGTTCGTTTGTGGATTCCAACGACTCGCAGTCATGCAACAGAAGCATTGCTCTTCTTCCAACGGCTTCAATATCTGAATGTTGGTAGGAATGTAAATCAAATAAATTTGCAGCTGAACGGAGTTCAGTTACCTTCATCAATTTGTCTAATGCTGAGGATTTCCCAATCTAGCACATTATGTATGTGGTTTTGAGTTTTTGTTTTAGGCCCACTTTATTCGGAGATACCCTAATCAGGACTGGACATGCAGTTTAAGGTGGGATCCTAATCGCTACGTGCCTCTACCATGTATCGAACCCTGAGCCCACTGAATACAAGGCGACGGACGTTGTCACTACGCCATCGGGGAGGCCAGAAAAATTCTTGGTATGGTATTACAGTCCGTGAAAACATACAGAAACAGGAGCAGCTTGCGGATGTCACGACCTGATTGAATTCCGAGGATATTGTACAAAGTATTGGAAGATGGTCCCCGTCTTATGTCACTGCGATAGACCCCTGTGAAGTTGGCCCGACCCATTTTCGTTGCCCACCTCAAACCTAGTCAGGTCGTTAGTTCTTCGTTAGTTCTCGATAGTTCTCATAAAATTTTCGTTAGTTCCGCAAATACATAGAAGCTATTAAGGAAATAAATGGGTCGGGCCAACTTCACACTTCTTCGACCCATATTCAACTTAGAACCAAAAACCATCCAGATCGATTGATTTTCGTTAGTTCCCGTTAGTTCTCTTAAAATTTTCGTTAGTTCTCAAAATTTATCCAATTTATTCGCCGAACAAATAATGGAGGCAATTTGCAGTTTTCCAATTTTCACACGGAATTTTCATCAAAAAATGGTCCGCATTGGTAGAATGTAGAGAGTATGATTCAATTTTGTTGAAACCTTAGTCATTTTATCAAATTTATCCAATTTATTCACTGAATAAATGATTAGACGAAATGTGTTGGCCTGAGCGCCCAAATTTCGTTGCCCACCTGAAACCTAGTTAGGACGTTAGTTCTTCGTTAGTTCTCGATAGTTCTCATAAAATTTTCGTTAGTTCTCAAAATTTATCCAATTTATTCGCCGATCAAAAAATGGAAGCAATTTGAAGTTACCCAATATAGACATGGAATTTTCCCCCAAAGTTGGTCCGTATCTGTAGAATGTAGAGAGTATGAACAAATTTTGTTGAAACTTTAGCCATTTTATCAAATGTATCCCATTTATTCACTGAATAAATGATTAAAAGAAATGAGTTGGCCTGAGCGCCCAAATTTCGTTGCCCACCTGAAACCTAGTCAGGACGTTAGTTCTTCGTTAGTTCTCGATATTTCTCGAGAAATTTTCGTTAGTTCTCAAAATTTATCCAATTTATTCACTGAATAAATGATTAGAAGAAATGTGTTGGCCTGAGCGCCCAAATTTCGTTGCCCACCTGAAACCTAGTCACGACGTTAGTTCTTTGTTAGTTCTCGATAGTTCTTGTAAAATTTTCGTTAGATCTCAAAATTTATCCAATTTATTCGCCGAACAAAAAATGGAGGTAAATTGCAGTCTTCCAGTTTTCACACGCAAATTTTATCAAAAAATGGTCCGTATTGGTAGAATGTAGAGAGTATGAGTCAATTTTGTTGACACTTTAGTCATTTTATCAAATTTATCCAATTTATTCACTGAATAAATGCTTAGGCGAAATGTGTTGACCTGAGCAGCCAAATTCTGTTGCCCACCTCAAACCTAGTCAGGACGTTAGTCCTTTGTTAGTTGTCGATAGTTCTCGTAAACATTTTCGTTAGTTCTCAAAATTTATCCAATTTATTCGCCGATTAAAAAATGGAAGCAATTTAAGATTTCCCAATTTTGACACGGAATTTGACCCTGAGCCCACTGAATACAAGGCGACGGACGTTGTCACTACGCCATCGGGGAGGCCAGAAAAATTCTTGGTATGGTATTACAGTCCGTGAAAACATACAGAAACAGGAGCAGCTTGCGGATGTCACGACCTGATTGAATTCCGAGGATATTGTACAAAGTATTGGAAGATGGTCCCCGTCTTATGTCACTGCGATAGACCCCTGTGAAGTTGGCCCGACCCATTTTCGTTGCCCACCTCAAACCTAGTCAGGTCGTTAGTTCTTCGTTAGTTCTCGATAGTTCTCATAAAATTTTCGTTAGTTCCGCAAATACATAGAAGCTATTAAGGAAATAAATGGGTCGGGCCAACTTCACACTTCTTCGACCCATATTCAACTTAGAACCAAAAACCATCCAGATCGATTGATTTTCGTTAGTTCCCGTTAGTTCTCTTAAAATTTTCGTTAGTTCTCAAAATTTATCCAATTTATTCGCCGAACAAATAATGGAGGCAATTTGCAGTTTTCCAATTTTCACACGGAATTTTCATCAAAAAATGGTCCGCATTGGTAGAATGTAGAGAGTATGATTCAATTTTGTTGAAACCTTAGTCATTTTATCAAATTTATCCAATTTATTCACTGAATAAATGATTAGACGAAATGTGTTGGCCTGAGCGCCCAAATTTCGTTGCCCACCTGAAACCTAGTTAGGACGTTAGTTCTTCGTTAGTTCTCGATAGTTCTCATAAAATTTTCGTTAGTTCTCAAAATTTATCCAATTTATTCGCCGATCAAAAAATGGAAGCAATTTGAAGTTACCCAATATAGACATGGAATTTTCCCCCAAAGTTGGTCCGTATCTGTAGAATGTAGAGAGTATGAACAAATTTTGTTGAAACTTTAGCCATTTTATCAAATGTATCCCATTTATTCACTGAATAAATGATTAAAAGAAATGAGTTGGCCTGAGCGCCCAAATTTCGTTGCCCACCTGAAACCTAGTCAGGACGTTAGTTCTTCGTTAGTTCTCGATATTTCTCGAGAAATTTTCGTTAGTTCTCAAAATTTATCCAATTTATTCACTGAATAAATGATTAGAAGAAATGTGTTGGCCTGAGCGCCCAAATTTCGTTGCCCACCTGAAACCTAGTCACGACGTTAGTTCTTTGTTAGTTCTCGATAGTTCTTGTAAAATTTTCGTTAGATCTCAAAATTTATCCAATTTATTCGCCGAACAAAAAATGGAGGTAAATTGCAGTCTTCCAGTTTTCACACGCAAATTTTATCAAAAAATGGTCCGTATTGGTAGAATGTAGAGAGTATGAGTCAATTTTGTTGACACTTTAGTCATTTTATCAAATTTATCCAATTTATTCACTGAATAAATGCTTAGGCGAAATGTGTTGACCTGAGCAGCCAAATTCTGTTGCCCACCTCAAACCTAGTCAGGACGTTAGTCCTTTGTTAGTTGTCGATAGTTCTCGTAAACATTTTCGTTAGTTCTCAAAATTTATCCAATTTATTCGCCGATTAAAAAATGGAAGCAATTTAAGATTTCCCAATTTTGACACGGAATTTTTCTCAAAAAATGGTTCGTGTTGGTAGAATGTAGAGAGTATTGGTCAATTTTGTTGAAACCTTAGTCATTTTATCAAATTTATCCAATTTATTCACTGAATAAATGATTAGAAGAAATGTGTTGGCCTGAGCGCCCAAATTTCGTTGCCCACCTGAAACCTAGTCACGACGTTAGTTCTTTGTTAGTTCTCGATAGTTCTTGTAAAATTTTCGTTAGATCTCAAAATTTATCCAATTTATTCGCCGAACAAAAAATGGAGGTAAATTGCAGTCTTCCAGTTTTCACACGCAAATTTTATCAAAAAATGGTCCGTATTGGTAGAATGTAGAGAGTATGAGTCAATTTTGTTGACACTTTAGTCATTTTATCAAATTTATCCAATTTATTCACTGAATAAATGCTTAGGCGAAATGTGTTGACCTGAGCAGCCAAATTCTGTTGCCCACCTCAAACCTAGTCAGGACGTTAGTCCTTTGTTAGTTGTCGATAGTTCTCGTAAACATTTTCGTTAGTTCTCAAAATTTATCCAATTTATTCGCCGATTAAAAAATGGAAGCAATTTAAGATTTCCCAATTTTGACACGGAATTTTTCTCAAAAAATGGTTCGTGTTGGTAGAATGTAGAGAGTATTGGTCAATTTTGTTGAAACCTTAGTCATTTTATCAAATTTATCCAATTTATTCACTGAATACATGCTTAGGCGAAATGTGTTGGCCTGGACGACCAAATTTCGTAGCCCACCTAAGACCTAGTCAGGACGTTAGTTCTTCGTTAGTTCTCGATAGTTCTCGTAAAATTTTCGTTAGTTCTCAAAATTTATCCAATTTATTCGCCGATTAGAAAATGGAAGCAATTTAAGATTTCCCAATTTTGACACGGAATTTTTCTCAAAAGATGGTTCGTGTTGGTAGAATGTAGAGAGTATTGGTCAATTTTGTTGAAACCTTAGTCATTTTATCAAATTTATCCAATTTATTCACTGAATAAATGATTAGACGAAATGTGTTGGCCTGGACGGCCAAATTTCGTTGCCCACCTAAGACCTAGTTAGGACGTTACTTCTTCGTTAGTTCTCGATAGTTCTCATAAAATTTTCGTTAGTTCTCAAAATTTATCCAATTTATTCGCCGATCAAAAAATGGAAGCAATTTGAAGTTACCCAATATTGACATGGAATTTTTCCCCAAAGTTGGTCCGTATCTGTAGAATGTAGAGAGTATGAATAAATTTTGTTGAAACTTTAGCCATTTTATCAAATGTATCCCATTCATTCACTGAATAAATGATTAAAAGAAATGTGTTGGCCTGAGCGCCCAAATTTCGTTGCCCACCTGAAACCTAGTCAGGACGTTAGTTCTTCGTTAGTTCTCGATAGTTCTTGTAAAATTTTCGTTAGTTCTCAAAATTTATCCAATTTATTCGCCGATTAAAAAATGGAAGCAATTTGAAATTTCCCAATTTTGACACGGAAGTTTTCTCAAAAAATGGTCCGTATTGGTAGAATGTAGAGCGTATGGGTCAATTTTGTTGAAACTTTAGTAATTTTCTCAAATTTATCCAATTTATTCACTGAATAAATGCTTAGACGAAATGTGTTGACCTGAACGGCCAAATTTCGTTGCCCACCTCAAACCTAGTCAGGACGTTAGTTCTTCGTTAGTTTTCGACAGTTCTCTTAAAATTTTCGTTAGTTCTCAAAATTTATCCAATTTATTCGCCGATTAGAAAATGGAAGCAATTTGAAATTTCCCAATTTAGACAGGGAATTTTTCTCAAAAAATGGTCCGTATTGGTAGAATGTAGAGAGTATGGGTCAATTTTGTTGAAACTTTAGTCACTTTATCAAATTTATCCAATTTATTCACTGAATAAATGCTTAGACGAGATGTGTTGTCCTGAACGGCCAAATTTCGTTGCCCACCTCAAACCTAGTCAGGACGTTAGTTCTTCGTTAGTTTTCGACAGTTCTCGTAAAATTTTCGTTAGTTCTCAAAATTTATCCAATTTATTCGCCGATGAGAAAATGGTAGCAAATTGAAATTTCCCAATTTTGACACGGAATTTTTCTCAAAAAATGGTCCGTATTGGTAGAATGTAGAGAGTATGGGTCAATTTTGTTGAAACTTCAGTCATTTTATCAAATTTATCCAATTTATTCACTGAATAAATGCTTATACGAAATGTGTTGTCCTGAACGGCCAAATTTCGTTGCCCACCTCAAACCTAGTCAGGACGTTAGTTCTTCGATAGTTTTCGACAGTTCTCTTAAAATTTTCGTTAGTTCTCAAAATTTATCCAATTTATTCGCCGATGAGAAAATGGAAGCAAATTGAAATTTCCCAATTTTGACACGGAATTTTTCTCAAAAAATGGTCCGTATTGGTAGAATGTAGAGAGTATGGGCCAATTTTGTTGAAACTTTAGTAATTTTCTCAAATTTATCCAATTTATTCACTGAATAAATGCTTAGAAGAAATGTGTTGGCCTGAACGGCCAAATTTCGTTGCCCACCTCAAACCTAGTCAGGACGTTAGTTCTTCGTTAGTTTTCGATAGTTCTCGTAAAATTTTCGTTAGTTCCCAAAATTTATCCAATTTATTCGCCGATTAGAAAATGGAAGCAAATTGAAATTTCCCAATTTAGACAGGGAATTTTTCTCAAAAAATGGTCCGTATTGGTAGAATGTAGAGAGTATGGGTCAATTTTGTTGAAACTTTAGTCATTTTATCAAATTTATCCAATTTATTCACTGAATAAATGCTTAGACGAAATGTGTTGTCCTGAACGGCCAAATTTCGTTGCCCACCTCAAACCTAGTCAGGACGTTAGTTCTTCGTTAGTTTTCGACAGTTCTCTTAAAATTTTCGTTAGTTCTCAACATTTATCCAATTTATTCGCCGATGAGAAAATGGAAGCAAATTGAAATTTCCCAATTTTGACACGGAATTTTTCTCAAAAAATGGTCCGTATTGGTAGAATGTAGAGAGTATGGATCAATTTTGTTGAAACCTTAGTAATTTTATCAAATTTATCCAATTTATTCACTGAATAAATGCTTAGACGAAATGTGTTGTCCTGAACGGCCAAATTTCGTTGCCCACCTCAAACCTAGTCAGGACGTTATTTCTTCGTTAGTTCTCGATAGTTCTCGTAAAATTTTCGTTAGTTCTCAAACTTTATCCTATTTATTCGCCGAACAAATAATGAAAGCAATTTGCAGTCTACTCAATCAATGTAACACTTTCTGAGGACAGTAGAGTCTGTGCTGTAGTTGAGGCAACATTCTTATGAGTTCGCTTATTAAATGTATTTTTTAATAACCATAAATAGGAGGCGGTCCAACACCATAAAGTTTGTTGAACTCTACCATGAACATAAATGTCTGTGGAATTTATGTAGTGTATACACAGGAACAAACAGAAACAAGGGACGTATGAGGCCATAGTGCAGGAGATGGAATTGTATGGATATGACGTTGGGATGAAAACTTGAAAATAAAAAAGAATACTCTCTACGTACAACCAACAACTAAAGAAAATAGAAAAATCAAAGAAGTCAGGTTTCTTCCTTTACATGTCCTTGTGCATTATTGTACTCATTTCTCATTAAAAAAGAACCTGTGTAACCCGTTGCAGGACCTTTTTATTCGCCAACGACGGTATCCATGAATTACGAATGGATTCAGTCTGTCAGACTGCACAAAATATCTGAAGCCACTATCGAACTTTTCTAGACTCGGGTAGAAAGTGTGTAAGCAGCGGCTCCATTACTTTGTAACCCCATATTTTTGTACCATCAAAACCTCATTTGTCGAATTTTGTACTATTTTTGTACTAGTCAAAAATGTTAAAAATAATTTTTGTATAATTCAACTTACCGTCGAAAAACAAAAATCAATTTTGGGGTTACAGGGTAACGTCTCAACCTCATCATCGGTTTCGGTGAGTCATCCACATCAAAGTATTGTACTATTTATGTACCATTTTGTACCACTATTTAAGATTTTTGTACCCGTGAGTAACAGCCAGAAAAGAAGGCGGGAAAATTTGTACCTTGCAAACATATACTTTTGTACCGTCTCGAGTTGCTTCGTAGAATATTATGCTATTTTTGTACTAATTTTTAAAATTAAACCTTCTACACACTTGCTTTGCAATAAGTGGATATCCGATTAAATACCGTTCTTAAAAATCCCCCCCAAATTTTCAAATTTGTATTTATTACTTAGAGGCAGCAATTCACAGAAAAAATTGGACAAAATTTTGTCGAAAGTGTGAGGCTTTTATGTGCTTAATGTTGAAATAAAATCTTCAGAATAAGTACTTTCTAATAAGCCCCTCTTTGATAACTGCACCGTTACTGAAAACCGAAAATAATTTTCAAATTTTGTTTTTTTCACATTGATGTACTAATTATTATGAATACATGAACAATATATTATGATATTTGTGAGGTTTAGAGGTCATCAATACAATTTAAAGAAATGTACTTTGTATCAAGTCCCTTTCCGGTTTTTGTACCGTCATGGAAAACCCGGGAAATATTTTAAAATTTCTCCTTCCTCGCAAAGACACACTCTTTAGAAGAAAATATGGACGAAATATTATCGAATGTGAGAGGTATATATGTGCTTAACGTTCAAATAAAATGTTTTAAATAAGTACTTTCTATTAAGCCCCTTTTTCATTTTTGCACAGTTACGGAAAACCCCTAAATAATTCTCAAATTCGTTTCTTCACTTCGATGTACTACTTCGTATGAATACATGGACAAAATGTTATTATATTTATGAGATTTAGAGCTCATTAATCCTTCAATAATATTTCATTGACTATAACTTTGTAACAAGTCCTTTTTTTTATTTCTGTACCGTCACGGAAAAGCCTGGAAATATTTCTTTAACTCTTACTTCCTCGCTAAGGCACGCAGTTCAAAAGAAAATATTAACCAAATATTATCGAATTTGTGAGGTTTATATTTCCTTGAAGTTTAAATAAAATCTTCTGCATTAGTACTATATATTAAGATCGTTTTTTATTTTTGTACCGTCACGGAAAACCCCGGAAATATTTTATAATTCTTACTTCTTTGCAAAGACACGCAGTTCACAAGAACTATGGACGAAATATTATCGAATGTGTGAGATCAGTATTTAAGTATTCTCTAAAAGAAATATTCTATATCTGTACTTTCTACTAAGCCTGTTTTTGATTTTTGTACCGTCACGGAAAAAACGAAAAATATTATATAATTCTTCCTTCTTCGCTAACACACGAAGTTCACAAGAAACTATGGACGAAATACTATCGAATGTGTAAGGTGAGTATCTAGGTATTGTTTAATTAAAATCTTCTATATTTGTACTTTCTACTAAGCCTGTTTTTGATTTTTGTACCGTCACGGAAAAACCGAAAAATATTTTATAATTCTTCCTTCTTCGCTAAGACACGAAGTTCACAAGAAACTATGGACGAAATATTATCGAATGTGTGAGGTTAGTCTCTAAGTATTCCTTAAATAAAATGTTCTATATTTTATAATTCTTCCTTCTTCGCTAAGACACGAACTTTACAAGAAACTATGAACCTAATATTATCGAATTTGAGAGGTTTATATTTCCTTAATGTTTAAATAAAATCTTCTGAATCAGTACTTTCTATTAAGCCCCTTATTGATTTTTGTACCGTCACGGAAAACCCCAAAATAATTTTGAAATTTTGTTTTTCTCACTTCGATGTACTAATTCTTATGAATACATGGATAACATATTAATATATTGGTGAGGTGTAGAACTCTTTAATCCTTCAATTGTAATAGTCCATAAAATCATCGCATATGTTAAGTACAAAGAACTCCACATCCCAGCCATCACCCCTCTAGACAGGAAATAGCTAGAAACATCTGAGGAATGTCATGTCAGACATTGCCAGGCTTCCTTGATCGCAAGCATTGTAAAGAGGCGTAGAACAATCGCAGTCAAGGAAGATATTACTGCATTTGTTTAGTAAAATAAATCAATCTGATTAAATATCTATAGTAATAGAGGTGTCAGTCGTTAGTTTTGAAGCTAGTAGTCAGTTACGAACATTGTGGAAAGAGAAAGAGAAGAACGACACCGGGCAAGACCGTATTGAGGCGAGTAGCAAGTCAGACACTTTGTACCGTCGCGACCATAACCATTCTCCGCAAACTTCAGCTGTTGTACAGATACAGGTATACCTTTTCCTTTAGCCATGCTGATTAAGTCTGTAGGGATTTTAAATTCAAGTTTTGTGTTTTGCCATTAAGTGTGTAATTAGTACCTCTCGCAACTCACCTTAAAGCTAACCGTGAACAGCAAATATTCAGTATGAATGATGAAAGAGCTACATCACCCAAGTTAGATCCCACATACCGAAGGGTATGTTACGTGGTGGAGTGCTGGGATTTTCATCTATTTCACCCCGAAATATGATGAAAATAATAGAGCTTTGTAGCTTTTACTGAATGTTACCTGGTGACAGACGTGGCGCGTTATCTTCTCTTGTAACGCCTTTGCGAGAATGATACGTGGATGGGTAATGAAAGGAGTTGTTACGTAAGAAGTTAGACATCGTGCGTTAGACGCATCGAAATTTTCATGCATTTGACATGAAATCTGTAGAGTTGTGCGCGAATTTATATTTTCTTAAGTATAATTGGGGGAAATATTGCAGGAACAATGATAGATGCCGAGATTCACTTCCGAGGATGGATTAGATTAAATTTTCGACCAATTACGTAAATCGGAAGAAAAAAATAATTACAAATGCTAAGAGTAACTACGTGAATGTGTTTTATACTAAAATCGCCTTTTCTCATATGGTAAATGTATACATTTGGTATAATTATCCCCTCCACATTAACCAAATATAAACCTCACAAATTCGATAATATTTGGTTCGTATATTCTTGGGAACTGCGTGCCTTAGCAAGGAATGAAGAATTTTTAAAAATATTTCCTGGGTTTTCCGTGACGTTACAAAATTCAAAACGGGTCTTCATACAAATACTAGACAATAAAATATTATTGAAGGATTAAAGAGCTCTAAGCCTCAAAAATAATATAACATTTTGTCCCTTTATACATACGAAGTGGTACATCGAAGTTAAAGAACTAAAATTTGAGGTTTTTTTTCGGATTTTCCGTGACGGTACTAAAATAAAAAAGAAGCTTAACAGAAAGTACAAACATAGAAGATTTTATTTAAAGAATACTTAGATACCAACATCATACATTCGATAACATTTCGTCCACAGTTTCTTGTGAACTGCGTGTTTTAGCGAAGAAAATAAGAATTATAAATTATTTCTCGGAATTTCCGTGACGGTACAAAAATCAAAAAGGGGAAAAGTAGAAAGTACAAATATAGAAGATTTTATTTAAAGAATACTTAGATACTCACCTCACTTATTCGATAACATCTTGTCCATAGTTTCTTGTGAACTTCGTGTCTTAGCAAAGAAGGAAGAATTATATAATATTTCCCAGGTTTTCCGTGACGGTACAAAAATCAAAAAGGGGAATAGTAGAAAGTACAAATATAGAAGGTTTTATTTAAAGAATACTTAGATACTCACCTCACTCAATCGATAACATCTCGTCCATAGTTTCTTGTGAACTTCGTGTCTTAGCAAAGAAGGAAGAATTATATAATATTTCCCGGTTTTCCGTGATGGTACAAAAATCAAAAAGGGGAATAGTAGAAAGTACAAATATAGAAGATTTTATTTAAAGAATACTTAGATACTCACCTCACTCATTCGATAACATCTTGTCCATAGTTTCTTGTGAACTTCGTGTCTTAGCAAAGAAGCAAGAATTATATAATATTTCCAAAGTTTTCCGTGACGGTACAAAAATCAAAAAAGGTCCTAAGTACGTAGAAAGTACAGATTTAGAAGATTCTATAAGAGAATACTTAAATACTAGCCTCACACATTCGATAATGTTTCGTGCATAGTTTCTTGTGAACTTCGTGTCTTAGCGAAGAAGGAAGAATTATATATTTCCCGGTTTTCCGTGACGGTACAAAAATCAAAAAGAGGCTTAGTAGAAAGTACAGATCTAGAAGATTCTATTTAGAGAATACTTAGATACTGGCCTCACACATTCGATAATATTTCGTCCATAGTTTCTTGTGAACTGCGTGTCTTAGCGAAGAAGTAAGAATATAAAACAATATTTCCCGGGTTTTATGTGAAGGTAAAAAAATCAGAAACGGTCTTAATATATAGTACTGATTCAGAAGATTTTATTTAAACTTTAAGCAAATATAAACCTCACAAATTCGATAAAATTTTGTCCAATTTTTCCGTGAATTGCTGCCTCTAAGTAATAAATACATATTTGAAAATTTGGGGGGGATTTTTAAGAACGGTATTTAATCGGATATCCACTTATTGCAAAGTAGGTGTGTAGAAGGTTTAATTTTAAAAATTAGTACAAAAATAGCATAATATTCTACGAAGCAACTCGAGACGGTACAAAAGTATATGTTTGCAAGGTACAAATTTTCCCGCCTTCTTTTCTGGCTGTTCCTGACGGGTACAAAAATCTTAAATAGTGGTACAAAATGGTACATAAATAGTACAATATTATGATGTGGATAACTCACCGAAACCGATGATGAGGTTGAGACGTTACCCTGTAACCCCAAAATTGATTTTTGTTTTTCGACGGTAAGTTGAATTATACAAAAATTATTTTTAACATTTTTGACTAATACAAAAATAGTACAAAATTTGACAAATGAGGTTTTGATGGTACAAAAATATGGGGTTACAAAGTAATGGAGCCGCTGCTTACACACTTTCTACCCGAGTCTAGAAAAGTTCGATAGTGGCTTCAGATATTTTGTGCAGTCTGACAGACTGAATCCATTCGTAATTCATGGATACCGTCGTTGGCGAATAAAAAGGTCCTGCAACGGGTTACACAGGTTCTTTTTTAATGAGAAATGAGTACAATAATGCACAAGGACATGTAAAGGAAGAAACCTGACTTCTTTGATTTTTCTATTTTCTTTAGTTGTTGGTTGTACGTAGAGAGTATTCTTTTTTATTTTCAAGTTTTCATCCCAACGTCATATCCATACAATTCCATCTCCTGCACTATGGCCTCATACGTCCCTTGTTTCTGTTTGTTCCTGTGTATACACTACATAAATTCCACAGACATTTATGTTCATGGTAGAGTTCAACAAACTTTATGGTGTTGGACCGCCTCCTATTTATGGTTATTAAAAAATACATTTAATAAGCGAACTCATAAGAATGTTGCCTCAACTACAGCACAGACTCTATTGTCCTCAGAAAGTGTTACATTGATTGAGTAGACTGCAAATTGCTTTCATTATTTGTTCGGCGAATAAATAGGATAAAGTTTGAGAACTAACGAAAATTTTACGAGAACTATCGAGAACTAACGAAGAACTAACGTCCTGACTAGGTTTGAGGTGGGCAACGAAATTTGGCCGTTCAGGCCAACACATTTCGTCTAAGCATTTATTCAGTGAATAAATTGGATAAATTTGATAAAATGACTAAAGTTTCAACAAAATTGACCCATACTATCTACATTCTACCAATACGGACCATTTTTTGCCTTGTCAAAATTGGGAAATTTAAATTTGCTTCCATTTTCTAATCGCGGAATAAATTGGATAAAGTTTGGGAACTAACGAAAATTTTAAGAGAACTGTCAAAAACTAAAGAAGAACTAACGTCCTGACTAGGTTTGAGGTGGGCAACGAAATTTGGCCGTTCAGGAAAACACATTTCGTCTAAGCATTTATTCAGTGAATAAATTGGATAAATTTGATAAAATGACTAAAGTTTCAACAAAATTGACCCATACTCTCTACATTCTACCAATACGGACCATTTTTGAGAAAAATTCCCTGTCAAAATTGGAAAATTTCAAATTGCTTCCATTTTCTAATCGGCGAATAAATTGGATACATTTTGGGAACTAACGAAAATTTTACGAGAACTATCGAAAACTGACGAAGAACTAACGTCGTGACTAGGTTTGAGGTGGGCAACGAAGTTTGGCCGTTCAGGCCAACACATTTCGTCTAAGAATTTATTCAGTGAATAAATTTGATAAATTTGATAAAATGACTAAAGTTTCAACAAAATTGACCCATACTCTCTACATTCTACCAATGCGGACCATTTTTGAGAAAAATTCCCTGTCAAATGTGGGAAATTTCAAATTGCTTCCATTTTCTAATCGGCGAATAAATTGGATAAATTTTGGGAACTAACGAAAATTTTAAGAGAACTATCGAAAACTAACGAAGAACTAACGTCCTGACTAGGTTTGAGGTGGGCAACGAAATTTGGCCGTTCAGGACAACACATTTCGTCGAAGCATTTATTCAGTGAATAAATTGGATAAATTTGATAAAATGACTAAAGTTTCAACAAAATTGATCCATACTCTCTACATTCTACCAATACGGACCATTTTTTGAGAAAAATTCTGTGTCAAAATTGGGAAATTTCAATTTGCTTCCATTTTCTCATCGGGGAATAAATTGGATAAATTTTGAGAACTAACGAAAATTTTAAGAGAACTGTCAAAAACTAACGAAGAACTAACGTCCTGAGTAGGTTTCAGGTGGGCAACGAAATTTGGCCGTTCAGGACAACACATTTCGTCTAAGCATTTATTCAGTTAATAAATTGGATAAATTTGATAAAATGACAAAAGTTTCAACAAAATTTACCCACACTCTCTATATTCTACCAATACGGACCATTTTTGATAAAAATTCCCTGTCAAAAGTGGGAAATTTCAAATTGCTTCCATTTTCTAATCGGCGAATAAATTGGATAAATTTTGGGAACTAACGAAAATTTTACGAGAACTATCGAAAACTAACGAAGAACTAACGTCCTGACTAGGTTTCAGGTGGGCAACGAAATTTGGCAGTTCAGGCCAACACATTTCGTCTAAGCATTTATTCAGTGAATAAATTGGATAAATTTGATAAAATTACTAAAGTTTCAACAAAATTGACCCATACTTTCTACATTCTACCAATACGGACCATTTTTGGAGAAAAATTCTGTGTCAAAATTGGGAAATTTCAATTTGCTTCCATTTCCTCATCGGCGAATAAATTGCATAAATTTTGAGAACTAACGAAAATTTTAAGAGAACTGTCAAAAACTAACGAAGAACTAACGTCCTGACTAGGTTTGAGGTTGGCAACGAAATTTGGCCGTTCAGGACAACACATTTCGTCTAAGCATTTATTCAGTGAATAAATTGGATAAATTTGATAAAATGACTAAAGTTTCAACAAAATTGACCCATACTCTCTACATTCTACCAATACGGACCATTTTTTGAGAAAAATTCCGTGTCAAAATTGGGAAATTTCAATTTGCTTCCATTTTCTCATCGGCGAATAAATTGGATAAATTTTGAGAACTAACGAAAATTTTACGAGAACTGTCGAAAACTAACGAAGAACTAACGTCCTGACTAGGTTTGAGGTGGGCAACGAAATTTGGCCGTTCAGGACAACACATTTCGTCTAAGCATTTATTCAGTGAATAAATTGGATAAATTTGATAAAATGACTAAAGTTTCAACAAAATTGACCCATACTCTCTACATTCTACCAATACGGACCATTTTTTGAGAAAAATTCCCTGTCTAAATTGGGAAATTTCAATTTGCTTCCATTTTCTAATCGGCGAATAAATTGGATAAATTTTGGGAACTAACGAAAATTTTACGAGAACTATCGAAAACTAACGAAGAACTAACGTCCTGACTAGGTTTGAGGTGGGCAACGAAATTTGGCCGTTCAGGCCAACACATTTCTTCTAAGCATTTATTCAGTGAATAAATTGGATAAATTTGAGAAAATTACTAAAGTTTCAACAAAATTGGCCCATACTCTCTACATTCTACCAATACGGACCATTTTTTGAGAAAAATTCCGTGTCAAAATTGGGAAATTTCAATTTGCTTCCATTTTCTCATCGGCGAATAAATTGGATAAATTTTGAGAACTAACGAAAATTTTAAGAGAACTGTCGAAAACTATCGAAGAACTAACGTCCTGACTAGGTTTGAGGTGGGCAACGAAATTTGGCCGTTCAGGACAACACATTTCGTATAAGCATTTATTCAGTGAATAAATTGGATAAATTTGATAAAATGACTGAAGTTTCAACAAAATTGACCCATACTCTCTACATTCTACCAATACGGACCATTTTTTGAGAAAAATTCCGTGTCAAAATTGGGAAATTTCAATTTGCTACCATTTTCTCATCGGCGAATAAATTGGATAAATTTTGAGAACTAACGAAAATTTTACGAGAACTGTCGAAAACTAACGAAGAACTAACGTCCTGACTAGGTTTGAGGTGGGCAACGAAATTTGGCCGTTCAGGACAACACATCTCGTCTAAGCATTTATTCAGTGAATAAATTGGATAAATTTGATAAAATGACTAAAGTTTCAACAAAATTGACCCATACTCTCTACATTCTACCAATACGGACCATTTTTTGAGAAAAATTCCCTGTCTAAATTGGGAAATTTCAAATTGCTTCCATTTTCTAATCGGCGAATAAATTGGATAAATTTTGGGAACTAACGAAAATTTTACGAGAACTATCGAAAACTAACGAAGAACTAACGTCCTGACTAGGTTTGAGGTGGGCAACGAAATTTGGCAGTTCAGGCCAACACATTTCTTCTAAGCATTTATTCAGTGAATAAATTGGATAAATTTGAGAAAATTACTAAAGTTTCAACAAAATTGGCCCATACTCTCTACATTCTACCAATACGGACCATTTTTTGAGAAAAATTCCGTGTCAAAATTGGGAAATTTCAATTTGTTTCCATTTTCTCATCGGCGAATAAATTGGATAAATTTTGAGAACTAACGAAAATTTTACGAGAACTGTCGAAAACTAACGAAGAACTAACGTCCTGACTAGGTTTGAGGTGGGCAACGAAATTTGGCCGTTCAGGACAACACATTTCGTATAAGCATTTATTCAGTGAATAAATTGGATAAATTTGATAAAATGACTAAAGTTTCAACAAAATTGACTCATCCTCTCTACATTCTAACAATACGGACCATTTTTTGATAAAATTTCCGTGTTAAAACTGGAAAACTGCAAATTACCTGAATTTATTGTTCGGCGAATAAATTGGATAAATTTTGAGAACTAACGAAAATTTTATGAGAACTAACGGGAACTAACGAAAATCAATCGATCTGGATGGTTTTCGGTTCGAATTTAAATATGGGTCGAAAAAGTGTGAAGTTGGCCCGACCCATTTATTTCCTTAATAGTTTTTATGGATTTTCGGAACTAACGAAAATTTTAAGAGAACTGTCAAAAACTAACGAAGAACTAACGTCCTGACTAGGTTTGAGGTTGGCAACGAAATTTGGCCGTTCAGGACAACACATTTCGTCTAAGCATTTATTCAGTGAATAAATTGGATAAATTTGATAAAATGACTAAAGTTTCAACAAAATTGACCCATACTCTCTACATTCTACCAATACGGACCATTTTTTTGAGAAAAATTCCGTGTCAAAATTGGGAAATTTCAATTTGCTACCATTTTCTAATCGGCGAATAAATTGGATAAATTTTGAGAACTAACGAAAATTTTACGAGAACTGTCGAAAACTAACGAAGAACTAACGTCCTGACTAGGTTTGAGGTGGGCAACGAAATTTGGCCGTTCAGGACAACACATTTCGTCTAAGCATTTATTCAGTGAATAAATTGGATAAATTTGATAAAATGACTAAAGTTTCAACAAAATTGACCCATACTCTCTACATTCTACCAATACGGACCATTTTTTGAGAAAAATTCCCTGTCTAAATTGGGAAATTTCAAATTGCTTCCATTCTCTAATCGGCGAATAAATTGGATAAATTTTGGGAACTAACGAAAATTTTACGAGAACTATCGAAAACTAACGAAGAACTAACGTCCTGACTAGGTTTGAGGTGGGCAACGAAATTTGGCCATTCAGGCCAACACATTTCTTCTAAGCATTTATTCAGTGAATAAATTGGATAAATTTGAGAAAATTACTAAAGTTTCAACAAAATTGGCCCATACTCTCTACATTCTACCAATACGGACCATTTTTTGAGAAAAATTCCGTGTCAAAATTGGGAAATTTCAATTTGCTTCCATTTTCTCATCGGCGAATAAATTGGATAAATTTTGAGAACTAACGAAAATTTTAAGAGAACTATCGAAAACTATCGAAGAACTAACGTCCTGACTAGGTTTGAGGTGGGCAACGAAATTTGGCCGTTCAGGACAACACATTTCGTATAAGCATTTATTCAGTGAATAAATTGGATAAATTTGATAAAATGACTAAAGTTTCAACAAAATTGACTGATCCCCTCTACATTCTACCAATACGGACCATTTTTTGATAAAATTTCCGTGTGAAAACTTGAAAACTGCAAATTACCTCAATTTATTGTTCGGCGAATAAATTGGATAAATTTTGAGAACTAACGAAAATTTTATGAGAACTAACGGGAACTAACGAAAATCAATCGATCTGGATGGTTTTCGGTTCGAATTTACATATGGGTCGAAAAAGTGTGAAGTTGGCCCGACCCATTTATTTCCTTAATAGTTTTTATGGATTTTCGGAACTAACGAAAATTTTATGAGAACTATCGAGAACTAACGAAGAACTAACGTCCTGACTAGTTTTGAAGTGGGCAACGCGAATGGGTCGGGCCAACTTCACAGGGGTCTGCGATAGTACGACTCGACACCATTGTCCTTGACATGGTACAGAAGCAATTCGGCCTTTTCCCTCTATTACTGTTGTACAAATACTTGCACTTTGTGATGTGAGACGACTGCAGAACGAACGATGTCCACATGAGCTTCTTCACCTACGTTGTACTCAGCACACCGGTGCTTCTTCAACGTCTCACCAATAAGGGAAATAATTGCTTGGTTGTTTTCTTCAATAGCTGGGGAGTGTTCTTTCTTGTTGGCGCTGAAATTATAATTCCTACTAGTCTTGATGAAGAATCTCCTGAGGATTAAGCCCTTGTTCGTAGGAAAGCATCTGTAGCCATCAAATACGATAGCCTTTACATCTGTTTTCAGAGTGAAATCTACACAAGGGATTGCAATGTTCTTGTTTGTTTCATTGTTACGCCATGGATGGATGGCATGTGCACTGGAT
This sequence comes from Lepisma saccharinum, assembly GCF_977018435.1. Classification (NCBI taxonomy): domain Eukaryota; kingdom Metazoa; phylum Arthropoda; class Insecta; order Zygentoma; family Lepismatidae; genus Lepisma; species Lepisma saccharinum. The sequence continues at coordinate 62,330,472 of NC_139229.1, read as the reverse complement.
TTCTTCAACTTCCAATCGAAAGTTGTTGATGCATTTGATTATTTCATGACCTAACTGAGAATGCTGGGCTGCTCTCAACATACTTTATCATTCGAATAATGCACCAAGCTCGTAAGACATGATATCTTCTAGTGGCAACGCCAGTGGCAAAAGTCGTAATTCTCTGAAAGAGTGCTGCATCTGCTTGTATATTGTATCCGACATGACCCACAACGCAGCAGCAGCAGAAAATTCTATGATTTTCACTTTGTTAATCTTTTGGCAGAATATTTGAACACAATCTTATTATATAATGAATTATTTTGAAGATGATATCCGTAACAATGTAATGCAATTCATCAAAATTAACTGCTGTTCTAGTGTTGCAGAAACTTGAGTCAAATTGGAATGAGAATATGGATTAAAGTCGTTCTATTCCTTTTTATAATAACATTACGGTCCCTCGTTTGTCTACTTTCTCGCATTTCATTGTGTTGCTCACTACCCTTCGTCAAAACTGTGGTATATTCTTGCATTACTAAGTTGTAAGTGGAACACAAGTGTACGGAAAACAGCCATGTTGCCTTCTGGATTTCTGTAAATCCGTTTCCTCGTGTGAGTCCTCGCCCGCTGTGCAGAGAATGCCACGAGGTCTGATTCGAGTCGCACGCAGGGTACCGGATTCGATACCCGGTGGAGGCACATAGTGGTTCGGACCCAACTTTAAACTTTAGGTCAAGCCCCAATTAGCGTTTCTGTGCATAAAGCGGACTTGAAACAAAAATTCAATCCGAGTCCGGTCCATAATCTGTCACTTCATCTTGTCACAAATTTACCTCCCAGAAACATTTTCTGCACGGTTGGATTTTCAAAAGACAACGTTTTCTGCAAGTACAGGTATAGGGGCTTGAGGTAATTGTGATGTCTGGCTGCTGCAATGATGGAGAGAATCTTCAGCATAGCTTGCAACTGCAAATCATCCACGAGCCGGCTCTATCAGTATTTATCAAGTTACATGCAAAGCTGGTCATTCGTGGTGATCATATTTTAACTACATCTTCTCCATTGTCCAATATTCTCTCACAAATTGCGTACAATTCAGAGATTTTTATTCTTAAAAGGCAAAATATAATTTGACAAAAAAAAAATATTAAGTAATAATACACAAAATATTAAAAAATATTCACAAATTAACATACAATGTAAGGAAATTCACAATAGCCAGTCCGAAATTTTGAAATCCGGTTTTTTTTTTTCCGTGGTCCGATTTTGTCTGATTTTGGATATGTTATTCAGCAATGATTCCTGAGCTAGAAATTGTTTAAAAAGATTCTGAAGCAATTTTGCCCAGGTTTGATGAAAAATTGCTTTAGTTTGCCTGGACTATACTCCTATAAAGCTAAACGAACCATTCATTTCTATAAAATATATCTGACCTAGGTCTGGAATACTGTGTCAATGAGCACCTTCACTGAAAATAATTTATGAATATTGCAAAACTGTCCGATTATCATCCGATAATTTTACCTATTTAATTGACATGATGAAGGTAAAACACAACACAAACTATGTACCTATGTGTGACGTGGAGAAAATACTTTAATAAGGCCATCTAGTGGCTTATTTTTTACTACATAATTCATCCACAAAGAACTTTTTATTCTGACTTTTCTTTCTGAAATATGGCAGTCTTGTACAGTAAAAAACTACTTCAGTTATAAATGTTTCATAAAATTATGAAAAATTCTTTCGTCAGAAAGACCGACTTCTCTTGGTTATTGCATTGAATCAGTATTGTATAGCTGGTGAACAACAATGTTTTTTTTATGACAGCTGCAGCTTCCGTCAAATTGAGTCAAAGAAACTTCAGACTTGTTCATTCAGAAACTCAAAGCTGCTGCCATCTACTGTTAGATGCATGAGGCAATCCGAAATATTATGCTGCATCAAACGAACGGAATAACATTGTTGCCAGAACCCTAATTTCCTTAAAATAAACACCAGAATCATTTTTAGAAAAAGTCGATTACTTCTGCAATATTTGGAGAAAAATATAACAATAACTTGCAAAATATAAAATTTCTAACATAATTTCTTGTCTTATAAGAGGATGTAACCTGTTCCTGGTGCTGGACATTGGAGCAGAGAATCGTCCACTACCAGATCGAATCGACACGTTCCCAAAAGTGGAAAATTCCCGGCCGATATATCATTTCATCGTTTGTTTTGTGCGGCTGACACGAACTGTTCCCTATTTTTCGCTCGGGCCGACATTAATATCGTCCACTCGGTCACAGTCGGAAATGACACAAAAAGGAAAAAGAAGAAGAGGAGAACCGACGTGTATTGAGCTATGACGTTATAGTTTTACCCTTTCCTCTGTCGAGCTAGGGATCTGGTGATATCTTCTAACAGCCGTTGGAAACCGAAATCGGCCTCTGTGATTGGATAATTTCAAGAGGTGGGTACAAATAATAACGCCCGGTTGTTGCTGTAAACGCACACGTGTGAGTAATCCTTCCGCAAGACAATTAGCAGGGTACCTATTGTGAGTGCCAGCTTCGGTACGTGCCTACATCAATTCCATCCCATTTCATTAGCTTTGATTAGGGCTAATTCGCATTCCTCGTCTCACGTGAGCGACGTAATCAATTTGTCATGAATTGTTCCTCACAATACTGAAGAGAAGCAGGGGCGGAGCGGGCAGGGGAAAAAAGCGGGGGCGACAGGATGTCGGATGCAAATGCAGTGTTGTCAACATCCAAAGCTCATTAATTAGATTATGTACCCTGTGTACACCGCCAATCGAACTATTTTCCTGCAAAAGTCGACCTCCGTGACGTAGTGGTTAGGGCGATGTAAACAGATATCCTTCATTCAATTCATAAATTCATCGCTCATCTCCATTGTTGAGTTTGACACAGATATGCAAGGCAGGTTAACATTAGATGGAGTGCGCCATTGTGGGCGCAACAAAGGCTTTTCACAATAATGTATTTGGCTCAGATTGATATTTATTATCTACTTGTGTCAAACGAGAAATCATTGTTACCAAACAAATTATTATTAAAATAAAAGATAAAATGTCTTTATTGAAAGCAAATTGGAAAACTGTAAATGGCTGTATCTCACTGACCAGTAGTGTGATTTTGCTGAAACTTAGTGCATTTAGAAAATAGAATTTAGTCCCATCTATTGCATATAATGAATTTTCTTCAACGTGAATTCCATAACTGTGAATTCAACAATAACACATACAACAACAGTAAACAAATTAAACGTGTAAAATATACAAGGCTTAACAAATTGGTTCAAAAGTACGGTTTGAATAACTATAAACAAAACTCCAAAGAACAAAATAGGTAAATAAGTTCCATCTATGTAAGGGGCGACCTTCTGGTAAAACACTCAAAATTCAACTTTCTCATAGTACACTATAGTAACTGCTTCTTGCAGGCCAACGAAGCTCTGGCGCCTGGATTCACAGCCAGAATAATCCCCTGTGGGTCGTGTTGTCCAGTTTTTGGCCTTATATGTGCTGACAAGTGAGTGCCCTTTTATAGCCTCAACTTTTAATAAGTAAAGAGATTTTTTTCCCCTTCGAAACAGTGTAGTTAGGTCTCGTTAAGTAATTAATGAATTACGCCACTTCACAAATCTGGCAATGAATTTCTGCTTCTGCCACATTTCTTGCTGCCAAGAACCGGATCACTGACCGCATCTCACATTCGGAGGCCGCTCCATTGTCTTAAACATTGCAATCACACAGTACGAAGCGCACACACTGACAACGTGGCTCTAAATGGTGTCTAATTCTGTGCAAGGGATGTCGGAAGTCCGTGCGCATGCGCAGTACGACGACTGCACGGGATATAACAAGTTATTTGCAAGCGGATCTTACTTTAAAAATATGCCTCGTAGTTTTAAAAATTGAACGAGGAAGTTTTGCCGACATGACTATAATATAAACATTTAAAAAATCAAGTAGAAAATGACCAAGAATCTCAATGTGACAGTAAATATAATGAACCCTAGCTTAAACGAGTCTCTAGTTGTTACATTTTTCAACTGTGAAAATTTTCATTAAAAATATGAAAATAAATTACATTGTTCCCTAGGGTGTTCCAGATATATGTGTGTTAGTATTGTTCATAAAATCATAAAGACAACGTACATAGGGGCCAAATTCATTTGGTGAGCCTATCAGGCACCCTCCTTTTGGATGAGCGTTATTTGACACTCATGCACGTGACAGTGTGCAATTGGTATTCTTTTTTGTAATTGTTATAATTAATATGTAACTGCACCTAACAAATAAAAAATAATCGACGAAAAATTAATGTTTTTTGTGAGTTTTAGTCGATGGTAAAATATGCGTGTGACACTCATGCAATAATTGGTTATTATCTTTTTATTAAGGATGGTAATTTTTGTAATAAATATATAAAGAAAGTGTGGGGCTGTGAGCCCCCCCAGGTAAGTAAGTTTCTCGTACCAAACGTATTGAAGGCTAAACAAAAAACCCTATGTCGTTTCCTCTTGCCATTTCGAAAGATATTTCTATTAAGAGCTGGGGCATGACGTAAGATTCTACAGAGACAAGATTGGGAAATAAACATTGTCTTTGGTTTCTTTCCCTTCCCAAAGGTTCTTGTATCTCTTCCTTTCCGCTTAAAGCACTCGGGACACGTGAGTGGAAACTTTAACGGAGGTTCCTGACGGTTTCGTCCTGAAAAGGAATTACGGTGTTAAGTTGTTGAAGTTGCGAAAGCCCTTACAAATTTCTGAGCTCCCATCAAAGTTCAGGAAGGAAGGACGCAACGTTTCAGAAAAGAAAAAGATTCTGCAGATTACAAGACACAGTAACACAAACAAGAACTTTACAGGAGCTAATAGCTGCTGCCTGTTGGTGGAATACAGAAGATTAAGAATAAACTATGTCCATTTCTTAGATCTAGAAACTGACACGTTCTTTCCTTAAACAAAAGAAGCTTATTTTTATGAACATAAGAATATATAATGAGAATGATTTTATATTGTGAAAAGGAAACAAAATAATTGAACATTGCATGTTTATTACTAAAAGTACATCCCTCCTGCATCAATACAGCATTTGGTACGGTTGACCAACGATCGATACGACATCTGCAAGTCTTCATGTAGTATGACTTGAAGATTGGACGTCACAACCTGTTGACTGGTCCTGTGCTCATCACATGTGCGTAATTTCAGCAGCACCTTCACTTTCGGGAACGGGAAATAATCACAGGGGGATAAATCTGGGGAATAAAGACGATGATTCAACACATTCACTTGTTTTTGGACTAGGAATGTATAGACAACCACTGCTCTGTGGGACCGTGCATTATCGTGGAGCAGGAACCAACTGCCTGGTTCAGGATACTGAAATCTGATACGGTCAGTTCTCTTCCATAATCAATCCGAGCACTACGATAGTAACAACCAATTACACTTACATCCTCTGTAACAATTTCATGATGAATAATGTCTTTGCTATCTTTAAAAAAACACAACATTGTCTTCACCCTTGCTTTTCGAGCTGCATTTTCTTGCCTCTTGGTAAATTTAGTGACTTCCATTCAGCGATTTGTTAGTTCGTACAAGGAGCGTAGTAAAATGCTCTGTTTTGTCCTCGACAACAATAGGATTCAAGAAATGTTTATTCCAGCAAGCAGTTTTCAGAATGTCCTTCATGAAACTTGATGTTCACTCGCTGCTCCATAGCTATTACGTGACGACACCCTTGCACCTCCTTCACGACATGGCGGCATAATTCCCAGCATGCCTAACGCAAGTTCATGAGGTGTTGCCAGGTTGTGAATTATGGACCACACTACATCAGGAACGCGTTACTTCAGAGATAGAATGCACATGTGGGACAATATAAAATCATTCTCATTACTTAATTGTCGGTCCTCGTATAATTCGGACTCAAAAAAATTAGAATTAACAATTTCGAATTAACAAAAACATGCATTATTGAGAAAATCAATGCAACAAAGTTACTGTACTACAGTATAAACAAAAACAATGAACCCTGCGGTAGATCTTACTGTAATAATTGCCGTATTTTGTGCTTTGTCCTGCAGTGCAAGCAAAAAACAATTCCTCTCACAATAGCCGGCCGCCGTGGCGGATTGCCTAGCACATCGCACTACGACACCAGGGATACCGGGTTCCAATCCCAGCATGGGCATGGATGTTTGTGAGTGTCCATTCATCAATTTCATCATATCATCTCCATCTTCGCAAATTAACCAAAAGAGGCGCAAAAAGCGAAGTAAAATAGAGCAAATCAATCAACCTCTCATAATAGTAATCAAGCTACCAGCCAGTGGCGTGCGGTGACCATTTAGATAGCCGAAGCACTGAATATATAATTTTTAAGTAAACAATAGCAAATCAAGGGGCAAGCTTGCCTTGATAAAAATCACAGCTGGTAATAGTTCATTTCATTTTTAAGCTGGTCATCAAGCGCAGTTTCTATTCTGTTTTCCCCAAAAGCAGCTATAGCTACAGACGATCGTAGATGGTTAACACACAGTCCGTGCTCGGCTATTGACTTCACTAAATTTCCCAAATGCATGTGCCCAGTTTTGGTCCAAGAAGTATTCCTATCCTTTCCAAACAACAAACAATACCAGCAAAACACCGCATTTATCTCAGCGCTATCGGTTAACCAGTCACATTTGGTATACATATTACACTAAAATGTCTAGTGAATTTACTGGTCTTTTGAACCAAGTTCGGTGGTTCTGGTGTTCACCGTCCATTTTTAATTATCTCATTTTTTCCTGAGAAAGAACGGGCAGAAAACGGCTTGGAAAAAAGCTCTTTTGTAGTAGGCTACACATTGTTCTATATTACTAGATACTAACTGGTACTCTCACATATTTTCATACACATTCGGCAAACCAAACCCGCAAACTGAGGAAAACCGAAAACAATACGAGTTGAAACACTCCGACACACTCTCGAACTCCCTGTCCGATGCTAGCTTCGGTTCCAGAAGAAATACATACGGCCCGTGACCTTGAGGTGCGCGCGCAACTGTCTGCCATTGTTTAACCGATGCAAGAGGAAGATTGCTTCGGCTCAACCTCAGTGCAGCCCTGCAGGGACTGGTATTTGTTATATTTGTAGCGAAGAAACGTGACGGTTTTATTTAGACATTATTGAATAATCGTGTGATTATAATGACATAATATATTGTTACGTTATTGCATATTGTATTCCGAAGCTATGCGTCGGTACTGTCTGGCTGCCTTAGCCGAGACCATGGACGGAAGTGCGCATGCGCCAACCGGACGCGTTCAGTGGCTAAATAGGGGTGACGGAGCTTTGGACAGGAAGCGGGTTCCTTGAAAATCGTCTGCTGTAGAAGCAGCAATGAAGTTTCAACGTAGTAACATCATCGCCGCCAAAATACATACAGAGATGTTTACGAATTATGTAAGGGTTAGGTAAGTCAGTCATATAGTATATCAGCAAACAGAATACATCAGGAAACTATTATATCGTCACATTAGTAGATAAACTTGTTTGTAAAGCAGTACCTTTATTTCAGATCATTCAATTAAATTGATCTTCTTAGTAAATATTATAATTAGCACAAATGTACACAACATTAATCAGGATAGTATTTAATAATAATAATATTGTTGTACATAGTATTGTACGCGTAAGTATAAATGTAGTAACTGAATGGCTTGTGACATTTTCTAGCAAAACGAGGGTGTTTTGTAGAATGTGCAACAGGGGCGAAAACGCCCCAATTTTCCTCATTCCACTTCGAAACGGTTTGTTGCCAATTGTAAGAGCCATCACAAATCACAAACACAACACAGAAAGCGGTATTAAACACAACAAGCAAAACCACACACGCGAAATACCACAGGGTAGTTCGGCGAGTGCTTCTCCCTGCTTCCCCTCTCGCGTTTGGAATCGTCCTTTGCAGGTAGTTTCGTCTTCCTTGGCCGGACTGTAGCTTACCTTGTATGCACGCCACTACTACCAGCAAACAGAAATATTCTCTTTGTTTCGGCTGTCTCTGGATAGCTTCCTTCGAATTAAATGTTCGAAAATTCAAATTATACATGTTAATTTTTAACATTTGTTTTATTCCAATTTCAAGAGGAAAAACTACTGCTAGAATTACCGAAAAATTCGAATTATCAAGAATTTTTTTCTATTATATTTTGATAGTAGGTCGAGTCTGATTTTGGGTGGGCCTTGGCACATTCTGCTCCACATTTGGCTCCGCCACTGCATCAAATGAATTATTAAGGGAACGAAAGAGGTGCACAGAGATGGCAGATGAACCATGATAAACTCTAGCGGTAATTTCATTTCAGTTACAGTTGACAACAAACAAGTGAACAAAGAACCACAACTACTATATTCTGGCCGTCGAATTGCATCACCGGATGCAACCTTTACATTACAGTATCCAAGTGGATCCATCTCGACCAAAACCGCACATGTATTGAATTTCAAAAAAATGTTGTGAAGCCTCGGAAAATGAACATTGTGAACAATACAACCAATAGATGACAGCACTCATCATGAGTACAGAACTAACCTCGTTACGGCTTCTGTTGCCATGAAATCATGAAAAGCAAAGGAAAGACAAATGAACTTATCTAAATTCGTAATGCATACACGTAAAAAAGCTGCAAGGATTGTGAGTTCGGATACAGAAGAGGAATGGAAACTCGTCTAGTTTGTGCAGGATAAGTTAGCTTATTTCTTAATTTACACAATTTTCACATCAAAAACAGGACAAATTATTTAATATCGGATGGATACTTCTAGCATTTCTCTTTGCGGTAGTTATCGAATGGTTTAATTCTTGACAGGAAGAGACAATTGACGGACCAAACACAAATATTTTGTCGAATGAAATAAGTATTTTATATGCCTTTCGGAACACTAAATCACATGTTTTCCGCTTTACTAGTTTCTGAAGTATCGAAGGTTCGACATTTACCGATTGTTAACCTCATGTCGTTTAACTTCCACACACTGTCACTCTGAGCGAAACGTTTTATAGCCTACTGCATTATGTTAGTACAAGGTACTGCAAAGAATCGAGGGATTTTGCAACACTGGATACAGCTAGCTAGTTGTTGCCTCAGAGGTAACACGTGACTACCGCCATCTTGCAGATCTTTCTTTATCATTCAGTTATAATGTAGTGGTGAAATTAATGACATTTGGATATGTTAATTGGACCCCTGGACATTCTTTAATAGAAGGGAATGATAGCTATAGCAGATACTTTGGCAAAATATGCAATATTAAGTTTCCGTCTGTAGTTTTGGAATCACACGTTAAAAAATATTACTTACTGACTGGCAATTTTTGTGGACGAATACTGGAACTCAATGCGGTGCACTGTTCTATACAAGAAAGAATTCCAAAGGAATGCTGGTTCAAATATATACGACTGTCCCGGAGTTCCCTCACAACTATAATGCGCTGCAGGTTAAATGACACAATCGCCGAAGCTCACCATTACAAGAAGAAATTGGTGACTTGATCAGTTCGTTTGCGTAGTGAATATATTACAACTCCGAACCATATTATAGTTCAGTGTAAACTTTATGAGACACACAGAGAACAATTCTTATAGGACTTGTACAAGAGTGGACATCAAGCGCCACTGACACTGCCTTGTATATCTACTGACTTCTCCTTCATCCTCGGTGATAAATATTGTTACAAAATATTTTAACAAGTCGAAAATAATGCTGCAAATGTGTACTGAAATGTAATGAAATGGTTTAATTATTTATTATGAAAGGAACAATTGTATGTAAATATTATATGCATGCATGTAATATATATTACAAATTTATAAATTGTAAACTGGTGCATGTATTTTCTCCACAACCAATAAATATTTAATATACATAAAAAATGTAGTGGTGTAGCCGGGTACAGCGCGCATTCGCTGTAAAAGTAATGATAGTTTCTGTGGGTGTATAAGTCGTGTGTTAACGCCAAAGGAAAGCAAAAGTCTTCCAACCACCATCTCCTCGCACCATTAATGAAACTTAAAGACTGGATCCGGGAAGAGGTTGCTCAAATTCCTGTGGCCAGATGAGTCCCATATGAGGAGACCAAATCCAGAAGAAAATAAAGAATAAAATTCATTTTCTGTAAATATTCCAGTTCATCACATTTAGGCTATAGCTCCGGAAATATCGCAACGCTATAAAATATCGATTGTTTGATTTCGATTGCTCTACTCGTTTAGACAGACAGGTGGACCATTCGATACGATTTATGGTGCCTAAGACTCCGTTCGAAAGGTCCAAAATGCAGGATTGAAGTATGGCCTTGTCGGAAGTGACGTCACCTAGTGCAGTTCGAAAGCGCCAATTAAACGAGCAGCACGCAGGACTCGACAATGCAGTCTTCTTTACTAGATTTCTGCACTCGTTGTTCACTTGTTTGAAATCGTGGAAGTTGAAAGTCAGCCAGATGTTAGTTGTAGTTCTTCTAATGTGTGAAAATGTACGTGTAAGAACTTTTTAAAAAAATCCTATGTGATTTTTACCGTGAAAAGCAAGTGTTTATAACTAGGCTTACCATACGTCCGGGATTAGCCCGGACAGTCCTGGTTTTTTAGTGCTGTCCGGGGTGATGTCCGGCATTGCAAAATTTCCTGTGTTTTGAGAATCTGAACATTAAAATAGCTACCGGTATTGAATATTCACGACCAGAAATTAAAACAAACAAGCCGTTTCTGAAAAAAAGTAATGTCTAGTGAAAAATGCAACTGAGTCAACTAACAGATAATGCTACCTAGAAAAGAGAGGTTTCCTGAACATGAGAAAATGTATTATTCAATTAAACATTTAAGAATTAATTGATTGATTTTAGAAAATAATGTTAATATTTTTCTTGTACAATTTATAGTTTAATGTTCCAATAAAATATTAAGGCTTTTTAGTAATTTCAATTTATTTTTGTAAAAAAAAAATGAAATTCAGCAGTAACGACGAGTTGATCGCCAATATGTCCTGGGTTGGCCCCAAAAAAATATGGTAAGCCTATTTATAACACGAGGAAAACAATGTGGCGCTGCAGTCGAACTGCAATTAGAAAAGTTTTCGCTTCCAATTTAAGGCTTCAAGACTGAACTGCAAAACCATTATCGGAGGATGTTCGTTTCAAGTACGGTCTTGCATTTTGCGGACACGGCCTAAGTACGATAAGAGCGATGAGTGGACAGTTTTTTCTTATTCCGGTGGGAGAGTTGACCTCTTGCCCTGCGGGTACAGAACACATGTCTCGACGACAGAAGTTTCCGTGTACAGCAACCTAGGTAGCACATTCTCCCTTTCTCTGCATGCAAGATCAGAGAAGCCCCAATTCACTCGAACTGATTAAAAAATCCCAATTCACTCCACACGAGCGCTTCTTTCGACGTCACCCTGCACAGCATAATTAAGGATCCCTTTTGAACATCTTTGCGCGAGGGCTTGATCCGAAGCAGAAGAAAAACCTTGCAGGGGAGCTTTGCAACCTGTATCGATGAGGTGAAAAAGCCTCCGCACCTCATTCCCCCTCACATCATCCCATCTGTTGGATCGACATGAGTCTCTCTCTCTCTCTCTCTCTCCCTCTCTCTCTCTCTCTGGCCTTGCATAGTTAATCACCCAGCTTCCGTAGTTAATTTAGAACATAATTAGAAACTACCTTCTCCCAGCTCGCAAGTTAAATTGTAGGTTTTGACCTAGTTTCGATAATATGAAAGGGGAACTATTATGTTCTGCTGGTGATGAACAGATAGAACGATGAACAGCATCTTCCGCGCATCCAGTAACACGAAGAAGGAGTCTTTCACTGTAAACAATTGCCTCTGAAACAGGGTTGCTATCCACCTATAAATGGCATTATGTAACCGATCTTGACGCACCCCTTATAAAAGTTGACCCGCCCTCGCTGGGGAAAAAAGGGCGGCAAGAGACGTTAACGTCTTTTCTGGGGAACGGTTGATGTGCGTTGCAGAGAAGACAGTCCGAGTCAAGCATTGATACGGTTAGGATCCGTGTTACGTTGGTTATTGGTTTCGCGGGCTGTGAAAAACTGTAAGTGAACTATCGGCCATAATCTCAGCCGGAAAGAGAGATAGTGTCTAAAGAATAAACTGTGAGTGAACTATCGGCCTGTGCAGTATCTCTACCAGAACCTGAGAAAAGGCTACTAAAGAAGAGAGGTTACATGTTTATTATGAACAAACGACAGGAGGATTAGAAGATTGAAGACGTCGAACTCGGTATCAGCAAGATTTGTGCTTTCCCCCCCAACTGCCCCTAAGTGTTCAACGTTAGTGTTTTTCAGCGTGTTTATCGCCATGTGAAGTAAATACCTAAGTAGTTACATCGAAGACGTAAGTACTCAGTGAAGTAACCACTAAGTTTGGTCTAATATCTCAACAAATTCTCACCGGAAGCTGACTAATCTGTGTATTCCGGAATCGTTTGTAAACCACAGACGTCAGGTGCCTGGGCCTTTAATAAATATTAATACTGTATTTTGTGGTGTATGAATAATTAGATACTTAAATATAAAAATCCAATGCTAGTCTCCTTTTGTGTTATTGACGTTGTTCGACGCCAGAATAAAAAATTGTACTAGTGAAACCAAAGAAAAAACGATATAATTAGCTCATCCTGCTGACCACCCATTATAGCCTGCATGAGAAATTTTCAGAATCGTACATGGTAGAGCAGGAATCAAACATCCAGAGCCATAGAGACAGAGAAATAGATACTGGGAGAAAGGAAGAATAATAAAAAATAAATAAAAAAGTGTAACATAGGAAGAAGGGTAGAAAGAAACAAAAGGAGAAAGAAAAATGACATAAACAAGCAGAGGAAGTGACAAGGAATATAGAGACAGAAGAGGAAGAAAGAAAGAAGAATAAAGAGACAAGAAGAGGAATAGAAGGGACAAGAAATATGGAGAAAGATGAGGAATAGAAGGGACAAGGAATATGGAGAGAGAAGAGGAAGAGAGAAATAGGAAAAATGGAAGAAAGTAAGAGAGAAACAGAAAAAGAAGGAAAGACGTACTGGAACAGAGGAAGAAAACGAAATAGGTAACTAGGGGAAGAAAGAAGAAATATAGAGAAATGATGAGATAGAGAAAAAGAGAGAGAAAGATGTAGAGAAACAGGAAGAAAAAGAAATAGGGAAGAAATATTATTGAGAAAGAAAGAAAGACAGAGAATGAAAGAGATAGAGAAATAACAGAGGAAAGAAATAGAGAAATAACGGAAGAAAGAAATATGGAAAGAAATGAAGACAGAAAGATATAGAGAAATTGCGGAATAAAAAAGACATAGAGAAACAGGAAGAAGTAGCAGAAGAGGTAAGAAAGAAGGGGGAGAGAGAGAGAGAGGAAGAAGAAATACATTAAAAAATAACAGAAGAAAGAAAGAGCACAACAGTGGTAGAAAGAAGAGCATGGAGAAACACAAGTTAGCGAAAGAATTGTTACTTAGTTAATGTTATCGAAATATGTACAATGTCTAAACAACAAACACTATTTTCTTTTTCCTCTAAGAAAGGATGGCGTATTGAAAAATACTTGTCTATTGAAAGAAATGCCAGTGATGAATTACTTGGTAAGTCTTCGGTTATTTTCCTCATTCCTCGAACGATGAGCATATTATTTCTGACCCATCCTCAAGTCATCCCGAGATTAACTACCAGCAAAAATGAGAGTGTAAGTAGAGGGAGATTATTTCCGTAACATCTTTGGCTGTTATGCATTTGAAGCATCGGAACGAGTCACAACTCTCGAAGCAGCCAATTAACCAAGCGAGCCGCTGACGTCATCTCAACCCAGAACCTACCGCTAAGCCCCTTCCTCAGGTTCTACACGCCCACTAGGCTCGCTAAACAGATTCGCACAGTCTGCTGGAGATGTTCCGAAACTAATTCGACTCTACAACTGATTGCACTTTGACCTCGATCGGAGTGGCGATTTTTTAAATTTGTGAAATTCATTGAAGAAAATGACATTGAAGGTCTGTAAAAAAATAGCCGAGTGTACATTTCTTTAACTTTAACTAAATTTAGAAAAGCTATCGGAAGTACGGTAAACTCATGTAATTCAGCACCATGAATATGGAGATGACAAAATTAAGAAATAGGATAAGTCAGAATACGCTTCAAACTTATGTGAAGATGTCAACTGAGGGAAACGAGAAACCCAGAAAGTTTCATTGTTGATGTACTGGGAAAATAAAACCTAGAGTTGTTAGTTTACTGTAAGTCACTATAGTATTTTCTTCATCAATTCAGAGATTCTCATCATCTCATTCTTAAAATTATTAAAATACCTAATTACTAGAGCCCGGAAGTTCAGGCATTTATTTTTGTTAAAATAGGCAGGCAAAAAGGCATTTATAATGTAGAAAATAGGCACTAAAAATGAAAAAAAGGCAAAATAAACCGAAAAAATGGCACATTTGGAAGTCGCTTACTTTTATATATAATATCTGGCAACATGTTAAAATCTACATTGGGAAGAGCATTTCAATTTTCTCCGTCTTGATTGCACATAACTACAAGGTGTTTTTTTAAGTTCTCAACATTCATTGATAGTCAGTCGTCTGTCAGAGAGAATGTTTTTCATAATATAAAATGATCTTTCTACTTCGACAGAAGTTATTGGAGCATACATAGAACAAGCTAATGTAGCTGGACTCATTTTGGTAACAGCATTTTCATCTTTTAGAATATCACAAATTGTTTTCAATTGTTTTAAGTCCTTATTTGCACTCACTACCCGTTTGTACTTTTCCGCAACAGCTGATCCCTTTTCTCCTGGCATTTCCATCATCTGCTGCATAGATTCCTCGAAGATTTTCATGGATGCTACAAGAGTCTCACCTCTTTTTTCTAGCTTTGTAATTGTCTCTGGCAATGCACAATAATATGCAAAAATAAACGACAGTTCATTCTTCAGTTCTGAATAGCACAGGAGTTTTTTCATTTCACGAATTGAAGCCGCTTCATTTTCTGGATGAGCATCGATCACCTCACTGATTTTTTCAAGGTGGTTAGCATAATATATAGCTGCTGATATCCAGGTTCCCCATCTTGTCAAGACTGGTTGCGGAGGAAAACTAAGCTCAGGCGCAACTTCCTTAAATTTTCGGGTTCGAGAGGGAGATTTCAGAAATATCTTCTTTGTGTTCGAAATCAACCTCTCCACTTCAGCAGTCAATCATAACTAACTAACTAACTAACTCTCTAGCCTTCTTAAACCCGAAGGTTCATGGCTGCAGCAACACAGGCCTTCCATCTGTCCCTATCTTGAGCAAGATCTATATACTCTTTTCCATCCCTACCGATTTCCTTTAGGTCCATCTCGACGTTGTCCCTCCATCTTCGTCTTGGCCTTCCTACAGGTCTCTTACCATCTGGTTTCCCAACAAGAATCCTGTAAACTCCTCTTTCCTCTCCCATTCGTGCCACATGGCCTGCCCACCTAAGTCTTCTTGATTTAATTATTCTAATAATATCTGGACATGAATACAAATTATGTAGTTCTAAATTATGTAACCTTCTCCACTCACCTGTCTCCTCATCCCTTTTAGGTCCAAAGATTTTCCTAAGGATCTTATTTTCAAATACTCTCAATTTATGTTCCTCTTTTAATGTAAGGGACCAAGTTTCACACCCATATAATACTACAGGCAAAATTACTGTTTTGTATATTTTAACTTTTAGTTTCTTAGATATTAAATGAGAAGACAAAAGTTTATGAAGAGAGAAGTAACATGCATTTCCTGAATGAAGCCTACTTTTTATTTCCTCTTTAATATAATTTTCATTTGTTAATATTACTCCTAAGTATTTGAATTTGGAAACTGGTTCAAACGAGTTGTTATCAATAATTAGATTTTGATTATTACCTAACACTTGGTTTCGGCCTGTAAGCATATATTTAGTTTTCTCTTTGTTA
This sequence comes from Lepisma saccharinum, assembly GCF_977018435.1. Classification (NCBI taxonomy): domain Eukaryota; kingdom Metazoa; phylum Arthropoda; class Insecta; order Zygentoma; family Lepismatidae; genus Lepisma; species Lepisma saccharinum. Next base: position 62,314,479 of record NC_139229.1, on the reverse strand, counting down.
ACTTCCAAACCTATCTCTTTAGCAGTTTTGAAAAATATTTTAGCATTATTCTTAATCGTATTTATATCATCCCCCAGTAAGTCTACATCATCTGCATATGCTAACAACTGAGTCACACCATTTAATTTTAGTCCTTCTTTAGTTTCTTTTACCTTCCTTACAGCATATTCTAAGGCAAAATTAAAGAGCAATGGAGATAATGCATCTCCTTGTTTTAACCCATCGTGAATTATAAATTTGTCAGACATATTATTACCCACACGAATTTTACTTTCTGTTTCACTGGTGCATATTTTTATCATATTAACAAGCTTCTTAGGTATTCCAAACTCTACTAATATATTATATAATTTATCTCTTTTGACCGAATCATATGCTTTTTTTAAATCAATGAATACCTGATGGACATTTTGATTATATTCCCACTTTTTTTCAAGTGTCTGTCTGATGTGAAAAATTTGATCTGTAGTTGATCTGTTACGTTTAAATCCACATTGATAATCACCTATAATTTCATTAGCATATGGGGTTAGTCTTGTTAAAAGAATGTTAGACAATATTTTGTATGTTGTTGAGAGTAGAGAAATTCCACGGTAATTATTGCAGTTCATTTTATCACCTTTTTTAAACACAGGAACAATTATGGATTCTTTCCACTGTTGAGGGATTTCTTCTTTATTCCATATTAAACAAATTAATTTATGAATTTGACATATTAATGAATTTCCACCATATTTAATTAACTCAGCTGGTATTAAATCAATGCCAGGTGCTTTGTTATTCTTAAGCCTTTTAATAGCATCTTTAACTTCAGTCAAGTTAGGTTCTGGAACTAAAGGTTCTGCTGTGTGTACTTCATTTACTTCTGATTTATCTCCTACATGGACATTTAAAAGGTCATTAAAGTAGTTCTTCCATCTATTTAGAATATCGCTTGGGTCAGCTAGAAAATCACCGTCTTTATCTTTTATCAAGTTTACTTTAGGTTGCCACCCCTTTCTAAATTCATTTACACCTTTATATAAATCTCTGATATTTTTATTTTTGCTGTTTGTTTCAATTTCGTTAATTTTGCTTTTCAAGTAATCTCTTTTTTTACTTCTAAACGTGCGGTTAACTTCTCGCTTTATTCTATTATAATTGCTTAGATTTGCATCATCCGAGTTATTTAACCACCTAAGTCTAGCCTGATTTCTTATTTCTATTAGATTATGACATTCATTATCAAACCATGGCTTACTTTTTCTCGGTTTATGGTATCCTATAGTTTCTTTAGCTGCTGATTCTATTGCATTACGTATGTGCTCCCAATTCTTATTTACGTCTGTTTCATTTATATTTTCATCATCATTTAAATCCTGCAAAACCTCAAATCTATTTGACAGTTTAATTTGGTAATCTTTCTTAATTCTTTCATCAGCAAACTTTCCTGTATCAAATTTTATAACTTTTAGATTTTGTTGCTTATGATTTATCACTGAGAGTCTTTCTCTTAATTTAGCAATTACTAAATAATGGTCACTGGCACAGTCAGCACCTCTATGTGTACGAACGTCAATTATACTAGTATGCCTTCTCTTATCAATGAGAATATGATCTATCTGATTATGAGTTTTACCATCTGGAGAAGACCAGGTATATTTATGGATATCTTTATGTTTAAAAGTGGTACTTTTCACAATTAAATTCTTTGAGGTTGCAAAAGTAATCAATCTTATACCATTATCATTACTTAATTCATGAAGACTTTCTTTACCAATCGTGGGTTTAAATGTCTCTTCTTTCCCAATCTGTGCATTACAGTCACCTAACAGAATTTTCATACCATACTGAGAAAATTTATCAAAGACCTGTTCTAACTCTGTATAAAAATCATCTTTAGTATTATCATCTTTATCTTCCGTTGGTGCATGTATGTTTATTAAAATAATTTTACACCACCTACCCTGTAAAACTGCATATGATATCCTATCATTAATAAATTCTACTGTTTTAAGAGCCGAGATAATTCTATTATTTATGAAAAAGCCTGTTCCAAAATTATGATTTTCAGTACCACCATAGAAAAAAGTATAATTTTTAGTTTTACAATTTCCTTCTCCTGGCCACCTAACTTCCTGGACAGCTACTACATCTAATTTATACTTCACTATCTCATTAACTGTACACTGAAATGCCCCAGGCCGGTAAAGGCTCAGAACATTCCAGGTGCCTAATTTAATATCCTTATTCCTAACGTAGATCTTATCCTTAGTCCAGGGACCTCCCAAAGTAGTCCCCACCCGGAGATCCGAACGGGGGACTATTTTACCTCCGGAATATTTTACCTTTCAGCAGTCAATCATGCACAAGGAAATGATAACCGAAAGGCAATATCCTAACTGAGCATGAAATACTTTTTTCTCACACTTTTCTCCTTCAGCAATGGTGAAACATGCGTGAGTTCAATATTACTTAAATCAGGCGAAAATTATTCACGTAATAAACGGAAGAAAAATAAATGCCAATTTTTTTTTAAAAAAATGGTCAAATTTCATTGAAAAAGGCAGAAAAAGGCATTATAATTAAAAATAGGCAGTGGAGTCCCAAATAGGCAAAATAGGCAAAATGAAAAGGCTTCTAAAACATTCGAAACAACATAAAAAACGTATATCCGGAAAAATTTTATCAATATTTGCAGTAAATAAAAAGAGGCATTTTGCCAAACTTCCGGGCTCTACTAATTACACTTAATTTAATTCCATATCAGAGGTAACGAGCAATTGAAAATATTAGTATTATTTTATTTATTATAATTTGATGCCTATGACACCCCCTCTTTAAAATTTGGAGTTTCTTTACAAAATATCATATATAATATATGAAATATTCTCGGAATTAATGACAAATACACTATCTTTGCCTCACGATTACAATATTTTTCGTTTACTTTGTTTAAATTTTGCCTATTATAAAAAGTTTATGCTTGAAAATCTAATATTCTTGGAGAAATGCAATTTTCTCCTCAAAACAGTGTTGTAAATTAATTCTTAGCGTAGTTTACATTGTGTACTTGCCATGTAAAGTGTAATCCTACGTAATCTAGGCATAGATTACATATCGACAATGCGTGTAGACGAAGACATTCATTCACAGCCAATTTTTACAGTGTACTGACGTCAAGATGAACTCATACCATCAGATTTGCAAGCGAGCCTATACCTTCTCTTCTCCGACGTTAGCTTCGATCGCCAGCGGCGGGTACGAAGACTCGCTCTAACCTTGGCACATTTATTAAGACAAGAGATGAGTTTCAAGTTTACAGTGTCTCATGAAAAATGAAAACGCAGCATTAGTATTTCATATCGGATATTCTTTTTCGTTTCGGAAGGCGATGCGTTCGCTCCCTGGAGGCAGGAAGATGGAGGAGCGAGACTTTCTCTCGTAGCAAACTCAGCCGCGTCTTACTTTATTCATAGGCTCCAAGCTGAAAACGATACGCTGCATCTAATTGGGTGAAACGGAACTCACTTCAGGTTGATGAAACCAGGTGGAGTTCTCGGAAAACATGGAGTAGATGCAATGTTCAAATTTAAACCTGCATTATAATGGCTGCATCTCCATAAATTTTATTACTTAGTATCGTATTCTGCAGTACGTATGCAGTTATGTACACTATACACAGCGGATTATTATTATTATTATTCAAAATATCGATGCCTCGATCCTACTAATTTTACTCGTAAAATCTCTGCTTTTTTAAAACTTTCTGAAAATTAAATCCAAAATATAAATTGTTGCCTATCATAAAGAATTATAGCCTGGGCTTGTTAACAAATATAAAATTATGTATAACTTAGTTGTCTACCAAAGGATCTAGTCGAATCTTGTAGTTTATTTTGGCCAACAAAATTAATTAATTTGGCGAGAGCTTACTTTCATTGACATGTTGCATTTTAGAACAGCGATAGATTCCAATTAATACTAATTGGGAAAATAGATGGCAATATTATTACACTCCAGATACTGTAATTATTATGCCTCTCCGATGGCGCAGTGGTAGCGTCCTCGCCTTGTAGTCAAGGGGTCTCGGGTTCGATACCAGGTGGAGGCGCATAGTGATTCGGATCCCACTTTAAGCTGTAGGTCCAGTCCTGATTAGCCTTTCTGTGCATAAAGTGGACTTAAAACACCAACTCAATCGATCAAAAAAAATATTAATTTGATTAAAAATTATGTCAGTTGGATGAAAAACCTGTAGTGTGAAAAATATTGATGCATTGTAACGTCGTTGTTCAAACCTAAGTGCCTTGGATTTTACATTTCAATTACAAAATATTCGTTGATGAAAATTTCTACGCAAACTAAAATGACAAATTTCAGGAGAAATTCTCGCGACACGGCATGGCGGTTGAGAAACCCTGTCGTAGAGGACGTCAAAGCCTCTCTTTGATGTTTTGCAGAAACTGCTTGCCATAGCTTGATTCTATGGATGCAAAGTAAACGCTGTCAGTGTTATAATACTTATACAACGTTACTATTGGATATGCAAACACTGAAACTAAATTAAACTCTCCTTTCCAAACGCATCCACTTAATTATTCCTCGCCAGGCGACTGACTTAAGCAGGACATGCTTACGAGAATGAGATGTTGCGTGAGATAGGTAGATGCATTTCATCAATATGAATGTGACTGTTGTGTATCTTTGTGTTGCAGAGCTGTTGCTACTAGGAACGGACACTGGGGCACGGGCCCGAGCCCCAGCGAATCAGGGGGCCTCGCACCAGATAAAAATAATTAATTGTGTAAGGTTTATTACGAGTTTACAGTACCCTAGTGCTTCGAATTAAGATACTAATTAATAGGCCTAGCATTTTGATGACCTTAAAATTGCCAAAAAATGACCTTTAAAAAATGTATTTATGACCTAATACATGCAAGAAAATGCCCTATACACAGGGAGACAAATTTATGGTAAATAAAAACTGAGGAGAGCGGTAAATAAAATGTTAGATCAGCGGTATATACCAGCGGTGGAAAAACGAATTGGCACACACGTTTTCATCATGAGAGGAAACAACATACAAAAGAGCTATAAATTGATAAACTACTTCATTTTTATATACTGTACACATACACAAGTACTTAGCTGCCCAACCAAAAAGAAAACATCAACACAAAATCACTTCATTTCTAAATTGCATATTCGGGGGAAGAAAGGAATGCAGCTTGACAGGGAGCGAAGTTTTCGAACTGAGATCATGTGCATGGGAAATCCCAATTTGCAGCGTCTTCCTGATGTGATCGAAGATAAAAGGTTCTTCAGCTGCAAGTGGTAAGAAACTTTAGGCAAACATTTCGTTACAAATCGACAGTTTGCGTGCACAACATCGATTGCCGGTTTTTGCGTGTTTTCTACTTAATTTGATGATATTTCACGCTAATTTCGCGAAAAAGCGTTCATTTCGTGGAAAAGCACACATTTCGCATTACTTCGCGAATAAAACTCATGCATATTTCATCATTGCATCTTTTTTTCACATTTCGCGATTTCGCGCATCGCGAAAATTCAATCTCCCTACCTATACAAATGACCTAAAAATTCTGAAATATTTGTAAAACAAATTTATAAACTACCAAGAGAAATTCAAATTACAAATTAACGTTACAGTATCTATCACATGTTCATTGCGTAAGGTAGTACAAGTAAGAAAGTTCACTTTTTGTCATCTTTTACACTTTAAGTACCGAGTTGCAGTACACAACGAAAACCATATGAAAATTTTCAAAAGTAAACTATTGTCGGTTTTCGGACAAGAGAGCCTTGTACACGGAAAAAATTTCTCTCGACTTCCACCGAAACAAGAGGAACGTACTTGATATGAACAATAGCACTTGCTGTTAAGTCACTTTCAATTCCATAGAGTGCAAATTGCTTCCCTGACGCTTTCAACAATAATCCGTCGGGCGACAATATATTTACTGATAGAGGGGGGAAATCACATTGTTTGAGCTGAATTGTTACACAACAGCTTGTGTCAACAATACTGCACAGAATTTCTTTGTTTCTTTAAACACAGTCATTCAGAACTGCACTGAAGGCAATGAGACGAGAGTCGGGAACATCTCTCCTTCAAAGAGTTACATTTGTATGTAAAATGCCCCTTCTTTCACCAAAATGCAGAAAAATGCATAAAATGACTTTTAAAAGGTCGAAAAATGACTTAAACGGTTTAAAAAGTTTAAAAAACGCCCTTTACTCCAAAAAGGACCGAAAAATGCAAAAAAATGCTCTAAGGCATCCCAATTAATTCACTTACGTGTAAAACACATTTCTATCTAGTTATGCAATGTTTCGGCCTTACCAAAAAAAATGCATTTACATCAAAATTCTAGCCCTACTTATTAATCTTATTTTCCTAACATTCTGGATTGCTTTGATATACTTAAAAATATCCATAATTATCTAATAAATCATATTCTAAGCAAAGTGGGCCTCCCCGATGGCGCAGTGGTATCGTCGTCGCCTTGCAATCAAGGGGTCTCGGGTTCGATACCCGGTGGAGACACATAGTGGTTCGGATCCCACTTTAAACTCTAGATCCAGTCCAGATTAGCCTTACTGTACATAAAGTGGACTTAAAACACCAACTCAATCAATCAATAAATCTAAGCAAAGTACAAAAAAAATCGTGCTAAAATATTTCAGTGAAATATAGTTGATATGGACTATTCGTTTTATTGTAGAACAAAATCGAAATGGAACACCGGCAAAATTCAATGAATAGCAAACAAAGGAGAATTATAATAGAGAATGTTATTGAATACGATTCAAATTTTAACATTGATACGTAAAATACGCCCAGCTTGCTAAATTAAATTTAATAAACGTTTCACCAGTGGGGCATCGGAAATAATAATAATAAAATAAACATTCAGAAACTGTTATTAGCCTCACTTAATTCTTGATTTGATTGATTTGGATTACTTTACTTCGCATTTCTGCCACTTTTGGCTAATCGCGAAGATGAGGGTGCGTTATGATAGGATAAAATTGATGAAGGTACACTCGCAATGAACACCCATTCCCACGCCGGGACTCAAATCCGGGACTCCTGGAGCCGTAGCGAGCTATGATAACCACTACGGCTCAACAATTCTTGGTTTTAACCTTCAAACATGCTCTCCTCATTGTTCTTAGGTAATATGAAATATATAAATGAACTGTTTATTAATTGTCATTGTGTTTGTATTGTGTCTCTACTCCTGACAAAAATTTTGATTTTTCAGACTTGTCAAAAATGTTGACCATAAGCCCCACTTATAATTTCATCACCGATAGCTCATTCCCAGAACGAAGTCATGTGCATTCGTATAATGGACAAGGAAAAGAGATCATTGTGTCTTTATGGCATCATTTGTGAATCTTTGTTCCCTCTGCCATAGCCTACTGTGTTAAAGATATCCGCAATATTTTTGTAACAATATAGTTTTGTTGCTCTACTGTTAAATCTCGGATTACTATCCTAAAATCTAGCTCATATTACGTTTTGTATTGTTACGTAGCTTTGAGTCTGTTTATGAATTTGCCCTTTAACAAGATACTCTGTTAATCACCAATCGTGGTAAACAAAAATATCCTGTTTTACTTTAACAAAAAGGTTAAATGTTCGTGAACAACATGTAGAAACTTAAATTCACACATCGGTATTGTTATAGATATTACCATATTACAGTCATTTTGTTGCTTTGATCTTTAGAGCTAGTTCATACATATCTCAGATTCTTACATGTTGCCAGGTTGACATATTTAGGTTACTCAATTTCTCCATCTAATACTAGTTGCCTGCTCAAATACTAGTTCTGTTCAAATTCCAATTCTAAACAAGTTAATTGGAAATATAAATGTCCATCCTTCAATGGATGATAAAATTGATGGTCCTCGGCTGGTACGAAATGGTATACCACAAGGATCGCCTCTGAGCTTCCTTTTATTCAACATTTATACGCATCATATTCATTATAAACATATGGATATTAAATAATTCAATATGCTGATGATCTATGCTATTACAAACACACTCCTGATGCAGCCCAAGGAATTATAACCTTAAATAGACCTCTTACATCAGGTGAGTCTAAATATGCCCCTACCTAAGACTGAAATCATTATTTTTAACTCAGGTAACGGTTCCCGTTACCAAGGGTGCCCTCCACAAGGTCAATGGCGCATCCCCCCAAAATTATGTCACGTGTCCTCCCAAAATCATGTCACTATTTTGGATGATTGATTGATTGAGTTGGTGTTGTAAGTCCACTTTATGCACAATAAGGCTAATCGGGACTGGAGACATACAGTTTAAAATGGGATCCGAACCAATATGTACCTCCACCGGGTCAATAGTTTGGATGAATATGTAATAATTTATGTTTATTTGAATTCTCCATCTCCCCAGAATCCACATGTAAATTTATGGACTAATATTTAAGAGTTGGATATTGCCCCCCCTTCCCGATAAACTGTACATATTCTTAAAATTGTTCAATTTTCTAAATGGCGGAAAGCTAGCACATTGATTGGTTAAATGTAATAAACTATGCATTTGAACAGTGTTTGTGAGTGGAGAATAAGATTTATAAAACCCACAATATGAGAATTTAACAGAAATTGTTACACAATTTACAATAGAAAATTCAACCTGGGCAAATCAAAAATCATGCTGCAGCTGTGCGACCGATTCAATTATTGAATCGCGAGACATTACAGAACCCTAGCTAGAAATTCCTAAGCGCAGGGCGACAATACAATACGGCTCCTACTTCAAAGAACCCGCCTCCTCTGCTTGGGGTAAATATAATTTTTTTAATAATCCATAGCAATAATTAAGTGGATTTTATCTTCACTGCAAATTTCACTTGTTAAAGTAAAATTGTCCTGTGACAAGAAGTTAGAAATGTGAATTTGATTTATCTGTTTTATTGGGTAACGTGCAGGGTGTTATGCACTTAGTACAACTATTACAGCATACGGGGAATCAATAATACAATAATATTGTTAATAGAAGCACATAATCTAAATGATGCACCTGCTTTAAATTAAGCGGTACACCAACACTAAGCATTATATTCCAAGAAATGATGTTTTTAATGAACATCCAGAATATCGTTCATATCTTGTAGTGCAACTACAGTAACGCATAATTGCGAGGGAAGCGAGGAAGAAAATTTTTACATCTATTTCTTTGCAGGCTCCCAAGAATATTAATTTAATGGGTTGTCAATACTTTCTTAGGATCCCAAGATATTTACTCTTTTCCAGCTTCTCTTTTCGTGCGTTCGTGTGGATAGCATATCGCTAAATATAGTCCCCAAAATATAATATTCGAACTCTCCCCTCCCAAACAGAAATCCCTTGACAATCAAAGATTTAACACTTTATCAAGAGCTTCATCTCTGCCCTCTCAAATTTAATACTCAATCCTCCCACCAAAATGTCCATGTAAATTTTAGATATTGCCTCCTACAAAACAAGTAATTCTGTCCCCACACCAGAATTTCCTCAACAGTCTAAGATAAAAGTAATACACAAGAATTGGATACCACCCTCAATTATACTCAATTCCCCCTAACTAAAATACCCGCCATAATCTAAGACTTAACGCTGATATTCAAGAGTTGGATATTGTCTCCTCCAACAATTAATTCTCAATCCTCCCAGATTCTACGTGTCAATTTATAGCCTGATATGTAAGACTTGGATATTGACCCCCCCCCCCGTTACAATTCCTTTGGAAGTCTACAAATTGCTATTTACGTGTATGTATCAGCAATAGTTAATTGATAACGTAATGCAGCTTGTGTCCTATGCTATATTGTTCACGTCAAATTTCCATAATTAAAATCCCCCCACCCAAGTTGGGTGGACACAACGTGCGTCCACAAACCCACCTGTGGACACCCCTGCCCCTAAATACTTTCTTTTCTTCATCTAATGTATTAAATATGGTGCATTTAAAGTGTATTTTTTACATATATTTTAGAAAAATATATAAATGTTGAATTTTATATTATTTGAAGGCAAGAAAAAATCCCCCCCAAAAATCTCGATGGCGCAGTCTGCGCCAGAACCCCCCCCCCTGTGGGCACTTCTGCCCGTTACCCAAATAATGTCAGACAATACACAATATTCAGGTTCGTGGAAACTCATAAATATCTAGGGGTTTTCCTTGACAGGAAATTAAACTGGCAGATACACATAAATCATGTAAGAGTAAAGGACAGAAAATTATAAATCTCTTACGGTGTACATCGACTACAAGGTGGAGCGTCATCCGTCCGTAATTTTATTGTTTTACAAAAACTCTTTTAGGGCTCTATTTGATTATGCTGGTCCCGCTTATAGTGGAGCTAATAATAAACTCTGAGGGTCTGTCTTGGCTTGGTGTCATCAAGTCCCAAAGTGAGCGTCCATCTAGAAAGTAACGAACAAACCAGCGTCGGAAAACTTTAACGGTACAATATCTATTCAAAACAAAGACGAGACATTTTCATCCCTTCAACAAGATCTTCGCTATTCAAAGACAATGGCACATTTTCGGCTGAGTGTTATGCCATATATCGAGCTCTACTGTACGTTTTAGAATTGTGAATTGCCAATTCCCTAATCCTTACTGACGCATTGAGCGTCTGGCAAGCTTTGTCGAGAACAGCCCGTGCCGCTTACAATTTAACGACTTTTATATATTTAATTTTTAGCACAATGCAACATCTTCGACAACAGGGTCAGACAGTGGTTTTTACTTATATTCGTGCCAATAGCGATCTCAATAAATACCACGACACGATACAATAGATGCAATGCAAAAAAGGCGAAAACCGAGGAACATGTAACACCTCTTCGATTACCTTATACAGAGTACAGATCTTTTACCTAGAGTAAAATATAAACTACAAAAGCAATGGAATGACTGGTGCAGAAAAGAACTACAAAATACTACAACCTATAAGTTGAATGCTTAAGTCAGTAATGAAAAACCTTGGTATTAAAACATGAATCTGCCTCGGCAGTGGTTGTTTTTATATTAAGAATTCCTACAGGCCATGCTTTAGTTAATCAGCATTTAGCACGTTTAAAAATTGTGTCCTCAACTTCCTGTCAGTTCGGAGAAGCTATACAATCGCTCAATCATTTATTTCTTCAATGCCATTTAAGACAACAATATCGAGACATTTTATTCAAAAATTTATTACGCGTTCAAGTTCCATTTCCGATATCAATATCTACATTAATCCCTGAGCCTCGTAGTGCAATAATTTGGATACTTTATAGTTTTGGTCGAATACATCGGATTACGATCTAATTCTAAACACTCGTGACCCTCACAATTATTTAGACGCCATAGTGTCATATGATCAGAATGGACAAAAGCACTCCGTAAGAAGTGTTTCGAAGAAAGTAGACGATAGTGATCATCATGTTGGAACTTTTAATTGCTTGTGATAATAGTACCTGAACTCAAGAGCTTTGGCTAGAAATCACAAAATTACGTGGTGTGAGCCACCCAAATGAAGACGACGACGACTAGTTGCCTGTGACGTCTTAATTATTTAAAGAACAAATACAATATTTCAACTAAATAACAAACTACAATGTTATGTCCAGTGCATTACAGTATCATTTTCCAAACAGTTAGGATCAGACTCAGGCTCATTAAATGCTACAAAAAAACATACCAGACTTTGTCTATCCTATTTTTAACTTTCGATAGCACGAAAATAATTTTGGGCCTCTCTTGGAGATGTCATATGGCATGAATTCAGGTCCCAGAAGCACAAGAACTACATCTGTAGCTTCCAAATTTGACTTACTTGACTTAATTCCTGTTGTTCCCTGTGGAACATAGGGAATCAACAAAGCATCTCCACCTGGTCCTACTGACGGCAATTCTCTTCACTGCATTCCAGCTCTTTCCTTTGCGATCCGCGCACGAGAGACAAAGGACAAAGACATAAAGACAGACGATGGATTCGGGAGTTGAATGGCTTTGTCTACGCGGCTGGTCCAGGGATACGTGCCTCCAGGTTACGTTGCCGAACAATAGGATAGGTTAACCTAACCTACTCACCCACTTTGGGCTTGATTGAACCTATGAAACTACTCTGCTGTGCAACCTGGACGCACCCATCCCCGTGCAGCTCTACGCTGTCCTCCAGTGACCATTAACATGGAGGATGTCCCCAGTAGACCAGCATCCATTCCGAGGAATGATTGCTGGTGTATCATAGGGACTTTCAGCCTAGTTATTCCGGAGCGATAGGTACGCTTCCCGGACTTACCCGCCCAAATATGAATTGATAAATCAAGATGTTGGAAAGACACATTTAATATTCGGGTAAATATCACATTTTAACTATATACAAGCACTGCACAAACTTATAAGATTGTTTTTACAATTGGAACCAACAAAATGGGTAATAAAAACACTGTACTTACATATTCTGCATTCACCTCATCACACATGGGCCTTGAAATAACACTTGTCACTCCAACTATAAATGGGGGATTTTTGTGAATTTACACTAAAAATATAGCGGTATCTTAAGACATATGGGTATTGGCTTGCAAATGAACTGTTTCAGGGAGCTATATCACAAAGGATGGGCCGACTAATTATGGATGTCTTTGGATACAAAGCATCATGGCTTCCTGGAGGCTCATTGTCCTCACCATGTGCTTTTGAGAATTTCAGAATTTTCATGGATATTGGTTCCATGCACTTTAAGACACTTCCAGTGCTGTAATTCGTTCATATTATACACTACAGGACTATTCCTAAGCCCTTATTGGATATTTCACACACTGGTGACTCCATTGTCCTCTCTCCATTGGCCTACTCTGGCCCAAAACTTGGAGCGATGTTAACTGTACCAACTGTTAGCAAGAAGTGAAATCAAGATGGCTTCCTCACATGTTAAAAGCCATCACAGACTCATTGTCTGGTAGCCACGCCCATGAGGCCATCTGATTGGTCCACAGCACCTTGGGTTACTTGCCTTCATCAAGTACCTTGAGAAGCCCAATAGATGGCAGTCTAGTCAGGGCTAGTTCCACTGACTCTCACCAGATGGCTCTGGTGCTGTGAGACCGATTGTCTTTTGTCCAAAAACATCGATTTTTTGATGTTTTTGTGGTTTGTTTGCACATATAATTGTTACTTGGAGCTATTTTCAGGGAAAGCAAGTTATTTTGTGCTTGCACAAATATTATCCTGAAAATATCTGTATTAATAAAAAATTTGCATGAAAAGTAACATGTGCTCTCTGAATTCTACCTAAAAACAAAAGGTTGTTTTTTTGATAACCAAAGAATTTTGGTCTGGGGCTTATTATTTACTTAATATTTTGATGTTTTATCATACTTTTACTAATTAGGCCTAATTTCTGTCAATCTTAACATATCTGGGAATGTCTATTCCTATTAATTTTACCTGAATTGAATTGGCCTTGTACTTTGGTTGGAGTGGAGTGCTGCCTGTATGTATTGGGGATGTATACCCAACCTTTGGTTGGTTATACATATCCCGGGCCCTCGGGAAAAGAAAAAGGATACGTGAAGCGGATCATTTTTCTTTACTCTTTACTACACTATACCCAAATACATACACAAAATATTTATATACACACTGAATTGTTAAGACCATGCTGGTCCGAAAAGAACATATACATGAAAGAAAATAAATTTGCAATTATTCTTGCCCGTCACTTGGATATATGTTTGAGATATTGTTCTGTCCGATATATCGAACGATTTCCTAGACGGTATATACATGGTTAATATAACACACACTTAAAAGTTTTCAATAAATGATTTTAGTCATTCATGTTATATCTGCTTATTGCCGCACTGAATACAGTTTTTGTATTCGAACTGCTTAGTAGTTTTTAGGTACGTATCTAATGTCTCTGCCCCTCATTCACTTGAGGGTGCAGTACCTTCAAAAAATGTTCACCATACACCTTGGTATGTTGTCCACATTTGATCACCTCACAATTGTTCTTCAATATCTCCTTAGGTGGAGATAGCTGTCGCCTGGCTTTGTGCACTTTGCGTTGCCATCAAATGTTTTTGTTGCTCGCTTGGCGGAACAATGCTTCGACCTGGCTGTCCATTGGGATTGTGTACAATCTGTGGAATGCACTCATTTTGTGAAGTCTGTAGGATTGTCATGGTGGTTCGTTTCTGGATGTCATTGTTCGATTACGAACCCCTGACACACTCCCTGCTTCCCCATATTGTGGGAACGCTGAAAAGATTGTCTCTAGTTCCTGGTATAATATGCTTGGGGGTCTGCTGCTGCCTATGACACCATGCACCTTTGTATGTTTGCTCCGGGGTTTTGTGGTGACACTGAGGGGGAGTTGGAGTGATGTACTCACTGGCCCCACTTCACACGCAGACTTTGACCTTACCCTTGTTGGTTTTTGGGTTGTTCCTTATAAACAACCCTATATGTTTGGGGGTGCTCGCATATTTCTAATACTGCTAACCCTGGTTTGGTCGAACCTAACCCATCGGTAGTGCAAATACCCAATGATTGCTAAGCAATATTTTGCTTGATTGGTAGTGAGTGATCTAGCATAGATTTGTACTCATAGGGAAATAAACCTCTATATGATGGTTGGACTCACTTTTGTGTCCAACAAAGAAATGGTCTGGGTAGACAACAATGAAATTACCCTTTATACCACAATGAAATTGCCTTGGCATATAATACTGAAGTAATACTTTTGTATACAACAATGAAATAATACTTTTGTATACAACAATGAAATTGACTCTTACACTCAACAATGAAATAGGCTTTTGTATATAACAATGAAATTCTCTGGTATACAACACTGAAATTGACTTTTGCATACAATGATAAAATAATCCCTCACATGATCTTGACAAAAAAATTTCTACCCTATGTACAAATGGGTGAATGTCACAGACCAGACAGAACCTCATCCACAAAACCTCTGACCTTTAACATATATTAATACTAGTGTTCGAAAAATGTGTAGCTTTTTCTCCTCATCTTGTACCTGTTGTACACTCCTATCCGTGCGTCTTACCCTGGATGCGCTAGAGGGATACCAATACCTCTTATGCGACTAATACTATAGCGCAGGAGCCGTACCGTCGCGTACTTCTCTCCTAGGTCCTACTGATATCGGGTTTAGGAAGAAACGTAGAGCTGACGAGCAGACATCTACAGTTTCCATGGGGAAGTATCACAAGGGTACGAGGGTGGAGCCATTTGTGCGCAGTTACTCGTCTTACCAACAGACAAAGCAAGTCGTAGGGAAACGGCTGCACCCCGTCGGGATTGAGGTTGAGTCCTCGTTGAATTCAGAGGCCCCTTGGCTTGAATTAACTTCTTTGAGGTACTCTCGATGCTAACACCGGATGTAGTAGTCTGAGCTTCTCAATGTAATGACTATACACCTTATAGCTACACCTCCACAACTTCATGTTATTGACATGTTGGTTGGGTAGGCTCTTACCGCTAACACAATGAACAAGATTAAATATGTTATCCGTCACCTGATCACTACAAACTAATGGACCGAAGAAGGTGTGGAACAATTTGTGGGTCTGTCCCTCTAGAGCTTTGCTTTGGAGATGGGATTTAAGAAAAACTAAATCATACACTTTGATCACAGTTCTGTTTTGCTGTGATTCATTTACCTTATTGTTGGCTTTGTTTCGCCTTTCGGCCGTCCGGGATACAGCCATGAACAATTGCTGATCCCATTCGGTTTGTTCACCTGTAGGAATATGAAAGTGTTCCATAACGGGGTTCCTGAGTGAAACATGTAGCCTAAGTTCTGCTGGTGCGTACCCAGTGGTGTCATTGATCGAGTGATTGATAATGCTAACCACTGCTGGTAATTTATCTGACCATGTTTTATGGTTTTCATTGCACATGAGCTTTAAGAGCTTTCCCATCTCGAGGTGCGTCCTCTCAACTAGATTGGCGGATGGGAGATACGATGGTATAAACAGAACCTGAATTCCCATATTTTCAAGGGTTTGAGTGAATTGCTTGGCCCTAAACTGGGGACCATTATCCACTACAATTCTTTGAGGAAGTTAAAAATGTACAAAATATATATCTATGAGTTTCCTCAATATTAAGGGAGTGGTGGAATTTCTGAGCGGGTATGCCATTTTGTATCTTGAACATCCCTCCAGAATGGTGAAAATGTACTTCTCTTGGCGCTTACTGGTTGGGAGTGGGCCTACAAGGTCGCAGAACAGAGTTGCTCCTAACTGTTTGACATGATGGGCCTGCAAGACTTGCCGAGGGGGATGAAGGTTCGGTTTCACCTGCTGGCATTGAGCACAGTCAGTCACCCAAGCCTTGACTCCTCGCCTCATACCTGGCCAGAAAAAACTACGGAACACCTTATTGTGTGTTTTGTCTACTCCTGGGTGCCCATCATCATTGTGATATGCTGTGAGCACCCGTGAAACTAAAGATTCGGGAATGTATATTCTGAACTTATCGACAAAGTGAAAGTCTTTGACCACTAGCAGGTCATTGACCATTTGGTATTGCTTGCTCCAATTTCTGCACCTAGGATTGTTATCCTGTTTCACCCCTTGCAGGTAGTCTATGATTGCTTTGGACCTGGGATCCCTTTCTTGCTCTCTCTGGAGATCGTCTCCGGACAGATTAGCTATGGGTTGGGGTAACACTTGAATTGGGTTGACACGTCTAACCATCTCTTGCTGTCTTTCCGGGATGCGGGATAGCATATCCGCTAGACAGTTCGTACGACCAGCCACATACTCTACATCAAACTTGTAGTTCTGGAGTTTGAGGAACCACCGAGTGAGGCGTACGTTCCATGAATAGGCTGAGTTGAGCCATGAAAGACTCTTGTGGTCGCATAGGATGGTGAAGGTCTGACCTTGCAATAAAAATGAGAACTTCTCTATGCACCATACGATGCTTAGGAGTTCAAGTTCTGTGGAGGTATATCCTAACTCGTAATTCTTCAGAGATCTGCTAACGTATCCCAATGGCCTCTTCTCTCCTTCACAGTATTGGAAGCAGAATCCCCCCACCCCTGATCCCGAGGCGTCGGTCTGGAGGTAAAACTTCTCTGAGAAGTTGGGGTGAAATAGTTTGCAGTCTTCCTGGACTACTGACTTCAGCGCTTCGAACGCCTTTTGGGCATTCTCGTCCCACTGCCATTTGGATCCTTTTCGTAGCAGGTCGTAAAGAGGTTGGGTGTATTCATTATAGCTGGGAATGAACTTACGAATCCACCCGAAAGAACCTAATATTTTCTGCAATTGTTTGATATTAGCAGGGGGTTGCAGGTTGGATATGGATTCCACATATTCCGGGCACATGGATATGTGTTTGGAATTGACTATGTGCCCTAGGAACTTAATTTGTTCTCTGGCAAATGAACATTTGGACAATTTAAGGGTCATGTTAGCCTTTTGAAAAATGGCAAGTACCTTACTAATGTGGACTAAATGTTCTTCAAAGGTGGCAGAGAAGATTGTGATGTCATCGACATACGCTAAGGCAAACTCCTCGGTACCACTCAGCAGTTTATTCATTACTTCAATGAACACCTGCATGCTATTGATGTGACCAAAGATTAGTCGCTTAAATTGGTACATCTTGCCATTGAAAGTAAAAGCAGTGTACCTCCTAGACTCCTCTTCTAGGCCTATCTGCCAAAAACCAGAAGATATATCTAAGGTTGAAAAGTACTTTTTACCTTGGAATTGTGTGAAAATTTCCTCCATGTTGAGGGGTTTCAATTTTAAGGGCAGGATAAGTTTGTTGATCTCTCGTTGGTCTAACGTGAGACGTAGAGATCCATTCGGCTTTTGTACCACCAAAACTGGGGATACATATTCAGAATTTGAGGGCTCAATTATGTCCCATTCAATGAGCTGTTTGATTTCCTCCGCTACACCATCTTTGTATTTTACAGGGATGGGATAGTTTTTTCTAGCTACATACTCAGACTTGTGGAGGGTAATTTTGTGCTCATGAATGTTGCACTTGCCTGGGCGGTCACTGAAAACAGTTCTCATTTGACACAGTGTTTCAAACAACTGTTCCTTTTGAGCTTGGGAGATACTGGTTGCATTGTTTGCGACATCTCGTATCTCGGGTATGGATGCCATGTCAGACTTCTGGAAGGTATCCAGGGGAAATATGTCCAGCTTGTGGATCTGTGCTTCCTCGTCTTGACTTGCATCTGGACCTATTGGCAAGAACTTAGTGATCGTGGAGTGTGACCCTTTCCTGAACATTAATTGATGGGATGAAAAATCTATCTGTGCATTAATTCCATATAACCAGTCTAAACCTAAAATACAGTCTATGCTGAGTTCGTTTACGACTACAAACTCTACACAAATCTCCGTATCTTCGACAATGACACCTACTGAAGCAGTTCCTAGGATTTTTTGCTTTTTAGCACCTGAGTAATCTACTAACTTGATATTGTCACACTTAATGAGTCTGGGCCGGGATGCATTGTGCGTGATCTGTTTCCACATCTTGGAACTCAGCACAGATACCTCAGCTCCAGAATCGACAAGCGCTTTGGTAGGTACATCCACCAGAGTCACCTGTATTACCGTACCGTACCTATTGTTATGCTTATTTATAGGGACTACACAATTGTTACTGGAGCTACAGAACTCATTCTCTATTGAGTCATATTCATCCAAATTCAAAAATGCTATATTTACTAACCTAGGAGGATTTGTTACACCTTGGCCACCATCACCCCCTGCGAGAGCAGCACTGGCTAGTTTCCCGAGGGTTGGTCGTAGGGCAGAATGGCATTCATCTCACTCTGTTGAGATCCCATTTGTTTACCCTTGGGTGTGTGACCTGGTTTGGTGAACCATTTTACCTCATCGAGTGCATTGAGTATGGCATCCATACCTCGTGGGCTGAAGTGAACCAGGTCGGGTCTCATGTTTTGACCGTAACCCATGGTTTCTTCGAACAGCGACATGTTCATTTCTTGGCCCTTGTGCACAAATTTCGATGAGGAATCCAGAACCCTTACATTGCTATTATCATCAAGGGATAATATTTTTGCAATTAGTGAGTCATAAATGGCCCAGAACCTGTGTCGGTTCTCATTGGCTAACCTGGGAACTGGTGGAGGAGTCAGAACAATGACCTTCTGAGCACCTTTCCTCCTTAGGGTGTAAATGATATCCTGGAGGTTCCGGAACACCTGGTTGGTGTCCTTCCCTCGGAGCATATCATTTGTGGATATCATTAATAACACATTTTTATGAACACACTTTTCCCTTCTCAAAGCACTGAGCAACTGCGCTGAGGTTTGTCCAGATATGCAAAGTCCGATGTGGTAATTACCATCACTGTCTCTTTGGACAGGATACCCGAATTTTCTTTGCGCAAGACGTGACAACATTGAATCACCCACTGCCTGATATTGATTTATCAGTGGAGTGTGCTTGCATGAATCTGAACATTGTGGGACAGGTTTAGGTTTGGCATCGCCCTTCCCCACGTCAGGACGTTGCCTACCTAGTTTCCCTGGTTGTGCACATTTGGATGCACCTCAGCGAGATGCTCGGAAGACCCGTGTGAGCTGGCGGAACTCTTACGCTGGGACGTTCCACCCTTTCTCCGGTCTACCTTTCTGTTTGGGTACTCCTTAGGCCGGGAGCCCCTCGCAGATTTGCACATGTGAGCGTCCTCCTTTTTGGATGAACCGCTCGCTTCACCCTGACCACGACTCACATAGGTCCGGTTAATGCGAGTCGTAGTTTTCCCGTAATTGGGTCGTGCTGGCCTTGCAACTTCCCTCTCAGGATATTGTGGCACTTGCACACTCTCATACCGAAGTATGGAGTTGGCCACCTCCTGAAGAGAGACGAAGGGAGCCAGGATTAACTGGTCCTTCAAGCTGCGCGGCAGCTGTTGCACAACGTGGGTGAAAACCTGGTTGTCGGCGATTTCTGGCAACGCAAGCCTAATCATTTTGACTTGTCGCCAGAAATATTTGTGCACTGATCTGTGCTGGGATGGGTTATACCTTTCGTTGAGAGCCTTCGCAAGGGAAGAAGCTCTCCACCCATCCCCTTGGAAATATGAGAGGAACTGCCTTTTGAAATCCGAGTAGGACTTGAACTTTCGTTCGTTCCTCTCGTACCACTGCCCTGCCTCGTCCCGTAGACAGAACGAGATTATTTGGAGGGCATCCGCCAAATCTACCTCCAGGAGAGTGAGATCTCTCTCAAACTCCTGCACAAAATCTGAGGCCAGCCTGTTCCCCTGCCCGTTAAAGGTTGGGAGCTGTTTGAGATCAGCAAACCTAACCCTAGGTTTGCTCTTGTTCCTCCTCCGATTCTTCCTCTTCCTCTGGCTGCGGACTTCGGCATCCGAGCTTTCGGAATTGGATTCCGGGGAGTTACCAAGTGGGTGGTACTTGTTAGGGGGAGACACATAGCCACTACTCTGGTCAGAGCTTTCGTAACCCTTAGGTCTTCGTTTGGTTTTGTGCAAGGCATGGTAGACAGACACATTCCGTGCAGGTGAGACGGGCATGGTGGCTGACGTAAGTGGAAGGGCGGACTGAGTTATTCGTCTCTCCATCCCTTCCAGGCAAGCAAGAATCCTCATCAGGCTTGCATCGTCAGACCTTTGTTCTGCTGGCAGCTGCTCCTCACCAACCCTTTGTTGTGAGGAGGTGCGCTGCTCAGTGACTTGGCCCTCGGAAATGCATACATGCGAGCTGCGGCCTTCCGCCTGACAGTTCGGCATTTCCTTCCTCACTTGCTCGAGAACCCTGTTCTCGATCGTGACCATGTGGTCACTGCAAGTGAGCTCTCTGCATATGTTTTCTAGGGCATCTAACCTCCCTAGAATCTGAGCTGTGGTGGTCTGATTGTCACCGCCTTTAACTTCGCCAACGAGTTCCCTCAGTTGCGAAATCTGGCCTGACACTTGTGTAAAATCCCTACCTAATCTTAACTCTAGATCATTACATTGGATCTCTATTTGGTTAATTCTACTGGTGTTGGTCGCTACTTGTTTAGTTAACAATTCTGAGGTCTTTGTGGTGGCATTGTGGATGGAGTCCAGTCTGGCCTGGAATTCCGTCCTTACGGCTTCAAGTTTCTTATTTACTTCGGCCGATGCCTTGGCAAATTCCCTACCCTGTGCCTCAAGTTTCTGACTAACCTTTTCAGAGACTTTCGCTTGCTCCTGGAGCATTGCCACAATGAGGTCAAGTTGGGGGTTATTCATGGTACTTGCACTACCGTTGGGTGGGAACCCACGACCTGCTGGCCGTTCCAACGACCTTGATCTGGTATTCATATTTGGGGAGTGCCGGTATTGAGTCTCATAATCTTGCGATCCGCGCACGAGAGACAAAGGACAAAGACATAAAGACAGACGATGGATTCGGGAGTTGAATGGCTTTGTCTACGCGGCTGGTCCAGGGATACGTGCCTCCAGGTTACGTTGCCGAACAATAGGATAGGTTAACCTAACCTACTCACCCACTTTGGGCTTGATTGAACCTATGAAACTACTCTGCTGTGCAACCTGGACGCACCCATCCCCGTGCAGCTCTACGCTGTCCTCCAGTGACCATTAACATGGAGGATGTCCCCAGTAGACCAGCATCCATTCCGAGGAATGATTGCTGGTGTATCATAGGGACTTTCAGCCTAGTTATTCCGGAGCGATAGGTACGCTTCCCGGACTTACCCGCCCAAATATGAATTGATAAATCAAGATGTTGGAAAGACACATTTAATATTCGGGTAAATATCACATTTTAACTATATACAAGCACTGCACAAACTTATAAGATTGTTTTTACAATTGGAACCAACAAAATGGGTAATAAAAACACTGTACTTACATATTCTGCATTCACCTCATCACACATGGGCCTTGAAATAACACTTGTCACTCCAACTATAAATGGGGGATTTTTGTGAATTTACACTAAAAATATAGCGGTATCTTAAGACATATGGGTATTGGCTTGCAAATGAACTGTTTCAGGGAGCTATATCACAAAGGATGGGCCGACTAATTATGGATGTCTTTGGATACAAAGCATCATGGCTTCCTGGAGGCTCATTGTCCTCACCATGTGCTTTTGAGAATTTCAGAATTTTCATGGATATTGGTTCCATGCACTTTAAGACACTTCCAGTGCTGTAATTCGTTCATATTATACACTACAGGACTATTCCTAAGCCCTTATTGGATATTTCACACACTGGTGACTCCATTGTCCTCTCTCCACTGGCCTACTCTGGCCCAAAACTTGGAGCGATGTTAACTGTACCAACTGTTAGCAAGAAGTGAAATCAAGATGGCTTCCTCACATGTTAAAAGCTATCACAGACTCATTGTCTGGTAGCCACGCCCATGAGGCCATCTGATTGGTCCACAGCACCTTGGGTTACTTGCCTTCATCAAGTACCTTGAGAAGCCCAATAGATGGCAGTCTAGTCAGGGCTAGTTCCACTGACTCTCACCAGATGGCTCTGGTGCTGTGAGACCGATTGTCTTTTGTCCAAAAACATCGATTTTTTGATGTTTTTGTGGTTTGTTTGCACATATAATTGTTACTTGGAGCTATTTTCAGGGAAAGCAAGTTATTTTGTGCTTGCACAAATATTATCCTGAAAATATCTGTATTAATAAAAAATTTGCATGAAAAGTAACATGTGCTCTCTGAATTCTACCTAAAAACAAAAGGTTGTTTTTTTGATAACCAAAGAATTTTGGTCTGGGGCTTATTATTTACTTAATATTTTGATGTTTTATCATACTTTTACTAATTAGGCCTAATTTCTGTCAATCTTAACATATCTGGGAATGTCTATTCCTATTAATTTTACCTGAATTGAATTGGCCTTGTACTTTGGTTGGAGTGGAGTGCTGCCTGTATGTATTGGGGATGTATACCCAACCTTTGGTTGGTTATACCTTCCTCCAAGGCCTCAGCGTGAACAGATCTTCGCCACGTCTGTCTAGGCCTCCCTCTTTTCCTTCTTCCCTGCAGGTTCCAGTCTAGTGCCTCTCTCTCGACAGCCTCATTTTCCTTCCTCAACGTATGCCCTATCCAATTCCATTTTCGCCGCTTTATTTGTATGGACACCTCGGTTTCTCCAGATTTTCTCCAAAGTTCTTGGTTTTGAATCACTTCTGGCCAAAAGATATTCAAAATTTTTCTCAGGCAGCGATTGATGAAGGTCTGTAATTTAGAGGTAATCGTTTTTGTTACTTTCCATGTCTCAGACTCATACAACAGTACAGACTTAACATTACTTCGAAAAATACGAAGTTTGGTCTTCATAGATATCTTCTTGTTTTTCCATACTGGATAGAGCCTCACAAAGGTACCATTTGCTTTTTGGATTCGTTGAGAAACATCCTGTGCAGCCCCTCCGTCTTTTGCCACCACAATACCCAGGTAAGTAAAGCTATCCACATTTTCAATAATCTCTTCACCAATATTAAACGGGTCTGTTTTCGTGGAGTTAATCCTCAGTGCCTTGGTCGTCTTGGAGTTAATCACAAGTCCTGCATTTTTTGCACTTTCTATCAGATCTGCTAGTTTTGTTTGCATATCACCATGTGCTTCAGATAAGAAGCACAAATCGTCTGCAAAATCAAGGTCTTCTAGTCTGTTATTCAATCCCCATTGGATACCACGTCTTTTCCCTCCTATTACATTTCGCATCACTGCATCGATCACGATCAGGAACATTGTAGGTGATAATATACACCCTTGCCTCACTCCAGACTGCACATCTATTGGCCTTCATGTATAACTCTACATGTATAATGTAGATGGCATGAATTCAGGTCCCAGAAGCACAAGAACTACATCAGTAGCTTCCAAATTTAATAAACTCGAAAAATTGAGGAGGAAAGTGTCATGCCGTGATTCCTTAAGAATAAGACCTATCTTAGATGGAACAGATTCAATGCTATGCCATCTATATTTAACCATAACCTAAGTTGTGCGTCCATAAAATTTCATATTTTAGAATCCTGTTGTTCCAAAATTAATGCGTAAAATTTAGCGCTAAGTAGGTGTAAATGCCGATACTCTTAAGGATTCCCTCCAATATCGATACTTAAAAGTTGAAAAACAACTTTGATGTAGTTCAGAATAATTATAAATTTTAAGATGTAGTTTTGTAATGAAACTACTGGGTGGCTCAAAAAGTCCCTTAACTCCCCCGGTACAAGACCACTGCAGCGCGCAACGTGGAAATGGTGACGACCAATCGTTGCCAGGTCAAGAGGGAACCACATTGACGCCACCCGCACTGGTAGGCGGCCATCTTGAAACCCGCCATCTTGAATTCAACTTCAGAATTTTAAATGGGAAGTGGATGATATGATATATGAAATCAGGCTAGAATTTCACGAGAAATGTAATGGTGAAGGTATTTTCGACGTATCTTTAACCGGTAAAAATGTTATAACTAAATTCTTGTACCAATTTGCTCCTTTTCGAGGTGTTAGAAAAATGCCTTCAAATTTGTTTAGCGCGTCGGTAACGCATCGAGCTCAAGGTTAAGACACACGAAGAGCTGCGGATTATGAATGGTTGTCGCGAACAATTACAGAATGACGCTTCCATTGAATGAAAAGTCCTTCACAGTGACAATTCCCAAAATCCATTACTCCTCCTAATTATATTGTCAAAATAAAGAAAGTTATGCGTTTTGCGTTATTTCCAGGATATTTAGAGTCTGGTGTTGTGCGTTTTCTGTGAACTACGGAAAAGTATGGGTCGGTATCGGTGATTAAATTTGAACCGATACCGATGCTACTGGTACCGATGATACAAGGTGTCCGAAAACTCACTAAACCGAGATTTTGAACTTTCGTACAAGAAGCGGTAGATACATGAAACTTACCCTAGGTATTAACTTTGTCTATGTCGTTATTTTTAAAACATTAAACAAGAAAATCATACTCTACACGATTGTTCAGTGTGGGAAAAAGTTACTAAGGTGTAATAAAATATTTGTACCTGTCCAATCTACTATACGATAAAATTCAAATCTCTTATTTCATCTGGGCATTGATTGAATAACACAGCCAGATGTACCGGACATGTCGTACTGTCCTCTGACTCAACCAATGTTGCCAGCACACCTCATAAATTCGATAAAACATACTTTCTTATGATGATGCCATATTTAACCCCATAAATCATCTGTAATGTATAATTTATCGTTCTTTTATCAAGTAGATGAATATCCACGCAGACCATCGATTCACATCAAAAATGTTTGCAAGAGACTCACACCACAACTGTCTTTTATACATGCTTGTTTTTACTTCGTACATTTTTGTACACCTGTAACTTTTTCCGCATACTGAACGTTCATGTATAGCACGATTTTCTTGTTCAATGTTTTTAAAATAACCACATAGACAAAGTTAATACCCAGTGTAAGTTTCATGTATCTACCGCTTGTTGTACAAAAGTTATATACGATCAAAATCTTGGTTGCGTGGTTTTTCGGACACCCTGTACTAGAGCAGGAGTGCGGGAAGTGCTTGCGTTGAGAGATCAAGCAGCGGGGGATCCCCCCATCTTTATCTTTCCTCTGCCATGAAGACACTACCATACGGCACGAACGAATCACATGACGATAGGTTTCCCACTGCACGAACGCAACTGACGAAGCCTCCTGCCCAGCTCACTCCCTCTTACAACGCTACAGTACCGCTGCTCGCACTGCAGTCCATGTGTGCAAATGAGAGCGCTCTTTCGCAAATACGACGGGGTTACCAGGCGTGCACTAGGACCACTTTCGACGTTGACTGTACAGTCAACGGCAATAAAAACGGGACAGCTAGATCCTGAAATTATCGCTTCCTTGCAAGGCGTTGTGTGTGTTGCCTAACTTTACGGCGATAAGTGGATTTGAATAGTAAATGTTCAATGGCAACATCTACCATAGGCAACACTCGAAGGAAGCGAGTATTATCAGGATACAGGAGTTCCAATTTTTATCGCCTGTGACTGTACATTGCTTTCAGTTTCACATTTACCGCATTCTGGACTATGCGAGGGGTGGGGTGGAGGTTGTGGCATCCTGCAACTTGCAAGGCACGTATTCTAGTTAGATTGGAACTGCAGGTCTTGGAAGATAGTTTGAGAAATATCATCTGAAAAGTGCAGGAAGTTAGGGAGTGCATTTTCCTCAGCAGTGTTGAGTGGGAGGGGGGCAAATGCCTCGATAGATCCTCAACCCACTTTTCGTTTCCACTGACGAAGCAAACAAAAATAGCCCGTTTCAATAAGAGAGCTCGTTACGTTGCAGCATGTTAAAAAAAAAAAGAAGAAAAGGGCTTGTAAACACAAGACCAGTAAACAAGGAGAAAGGACAACACGTTTTCAGGAGATCAATTCAATTATAGTTCGGAGAAGAGGAAGCCTCGTCCTCGCAATCTGGAGAACGACTCTCGGACGTCCTCAATCAACTCCAGGGTTCCTGGAGATCGTCCTGGAATACGGAAGGGAGGGGGAGGGCACCTTGACTGCCGGCGGGGAGGAAGAAGAGCAAACTCTCACCTGATTGGAGGAGAGCTTCTGTCGGGAACTTCCCGTTTGTTGGAAGCGTGGTGTTGCATCCCTGGTCTTCCTCTCCGCACAACAGTTTTGCTACCTTGTGTTCTGACGTCAGATGAGGATTGCCTACGATGTTAGGTTAGGCCTGTTAGGTTAGGTTCCATATTTAGGCTAAGAGAACTAAACCTAGCTAGCCTAAACTGACAACTTAGGCATCTAGACTAAAATTAAAAATCTCTCTCCCGTGACGTCAGAACATAAGGTTGCTCAAGTGTTGTGCTATAAGTGAGACCCGTAACAGAGTGGCTTAATCGTATTAAGACACCTGCCTTTGTTGGGAAGAGTCATGGTTCGGCTTGGCCGACGCCTTCTCATATACAAGGCCTGTGCAGACCGTGCATGCAACGTCATCAGTGGTAGGTCATGAATTGCAAGACGATGCCAATATTACAGTGACAATTCCGTGTTAAATTGGTGGAAACCCCTTTCCAGGAGGGTGTGGAGTAACGGTAAAGAAGGGGAGAAAGCGAGTGGGCGGAGCTGCAAACGGCTGGTAAAGTGGGACCATAAGGGGAGGGGCAGAGTGGAGCAGGCTTCCCCGTGGTCCGAGCTGATTATATGGAGGGGAAGATGCGTAAAGGCTTCGGGCCGAAGGTTCTATTGTTTCTGGTCTCTCCATAGCTTAAATCTCATCGCCTTCTTCATGCAATCCCTTTTTACTCTCGCGCGTTCTTTGGTCGAGCACTCTCAACTCACTACTTGCGCAGAGAGACTTGATTTCGTTCGCTTGCTCCACACACTTCTGAAACAGAGTATGGTGTGAACGCAGTGCTGGTGTGCGTGGTTGGACAAAGTGTAAAAATCAATTTACAACTGTATTTGCTAGTATCGCATCTTGATCCTTGACCACTGATGACATTATATGCAAACCATGTCCGGTCAATACGTTGCATTTGTGAAAGAGTGTTCTCGTATACACTGCAGAAGGAGAAGCGGTACTGTAGATCTGTAAGAGGGGCGGAGAGAATTCGTGGGGTGACAGTGCAGCGTGGCATTGTAATCCCTGCAAAAGATTGTTCCGTGAAAAGGATGGCGCTTGTCCCCGCACTATTTTTTTTACTTCTCAACGCACGCGACTCTCCTCTCCAGTTCGGCTGCTTACTGACATTGTGGTGCAGCGTGCACGGAGCGCTCCTGAGTCTACGCAGGTGCAAGCGAGTTGCCCAAGCCTGGCGTAAGCAGATATATGTGCGGGGAAGGCTCTGTCTTGAAGATCGGTTTCGTGTCAGTGAGCGTCCTGGTTTTGCTATGAAAGGGAAGCAGCACCGACAGGCATTATCACAGGATTTGTGCCTATACTCTGTTCCAGCTAACTGTAGAGCAGGCAAACGAAAACAAGTCTCTGCGCAAGTAGTGACGCGAGACGGCTCCTCCAATGAAAACGTGAGAGGAACGTAATTGCGTGGAGTGGGGGGAAGTGACTGAAGTTACCAGTCTTCCCAGCAGCGTGCACTGCTTCGCTCTGGCAAATAGATTTTCCTAGCTTCTCTGATGCTATGCGCTGCCTTGCTCAACAGTTAGCTGGGACAGGATATAGTTGCTGGGCCCTGAAGGAAATGAAGGGAACTACCAACAAGAAATCGCCATAGCTCCTCTAATTCATTCTTATAATAAAAGTACCTTTCTCAAGTACGTATTTCTCTGTTCACTTTACTATTCACTTTCTCCTTTATTTTCTTCTCGTGCCTTAGCATTAAGTGCGCGTGATAATGGGGTTTGTGTTCTGTTCATTCACAATAGTTCTCTCTTTTCCTTCTGCCAGCAACTTAAGCTTAACGCTCACTGAGACGCGGAAAAACGCGGCAACAGAAAGCAACAGACCGTTGTCAGCTTCTATTGATAACGCCCACTACGAGGAAACGCGGGGAACCGAAGCGGAAATTTCCTTCCAGAAGTCTGCTGGTTATCTTAAGGGAGATAATGACAATTTCCCCTAGGTCCTTCTCTCTGAGGCAGCTAAGAGCATTGTTGCCAACATAGCTCTTTTGGGGCCTTATCTGGCTTTTTCGTGCAATCGTTTGGATGTGAACTGTGGCACCCGCTACCTTCCCCACTATAATGCCATCACTAGTCCCGGCCCACATGGACCACCAATTTTGCCATGCGTATACATTTTGCACGTGACGTGATATTATTATTATATTGTTATATTGTAATATATTATTATTATTATTATTATTATATTGGCTGCGTCATACCTTCCCAGCTACTTTTGTATAGCGCCTTGACTGAGGAGAACATGACAATATTGTTATCCGGTAATCCCTTATTTTCGATTCATACAACCATCGGTTGGCAAGACTGGCCGCGGTGGCTCAGTCAGTCTGGCTCGAGCAGTGGTCTGGGACGGTTGTGTTTGCGCGTCTCTCTAATAGCTCGAAGTCACGTAGCGCGTATTACTCGAGAGTCCGGTTGAAGTTAACCACGGCGACGCTGCCAACATGGTAATCAAGAGATTGATTTGATTTGATTTAGTTTATTTTACTTCGCGTTTTGTGCCTCTTGGCTAATTTGCGAAGATGGGGATGAGTGATGAAATGATGAAATTGATGAATGGACATTCACAAACAACCAAGCCCGACCGGGATTCGAACCCGGGACCCTTGGTGTCGCAGCGCGATGTGCTAACCACTCGGCCACAGGGTCGGGCTCAAGAGATTGAATACACTAAAACTGAACTTCAGACAAGTGCGAAGGAAACCGACTTCGACGGAAATACACCATTGGATTAGCAAGACGATGAAATTGAAACCGAAACAAGTAGTAAGTATTGAAGTAGACAATTATAGACGTTGTATCTTTCTGAAACTACTATCGAAAGTAGTGTGTGAACAGTTGTTGCTGCAGTCAAACGGAGAATATAAATATAGTGACGAAGACGGGCATTGTCCAGTGCTTGTTACGTGGGCGGATGCAAATTACGTGATAGTTAGAGTGCACGTTGTACCGAGTGAACTTTCCGATGACGCTATTCGATCGGTGCTGAGTACGTACGGTCAGATAATATCCCTGGCCGATGAACGGTATTCCAGTGAGCATATTTATCCGGTAAGAACTGGCCGTAAAATCGCCAAAATGAATCTAACTCGTGCGATTCCATCGTACGTCACAATCAGTGGCTGACGATACTGGGTGACATATAGCGATCAAGACCGTACTTGCAGTTACTGTGACCTTAGTGACCATTTTTACGTTACCTGTCCGTCCCTACGTCGTCAAATGGGGAAACCCGACGATACGTCCTATGCCGGGGCGGCGCGTCCTGTCCCGAGGAATGTGCCGGCTGCCGAGAAAATGATGACCCCGACACCCACTATACTACCTGTGCAACTGAAACGCTCCGGAGACCAGGACAATGCGGGCAACGTACAAGCTTCACTACAGGATGTACCTAAAAAGCCCGTACCAGATTCCACTTTACCACCCAGTGTAGAAAACAAGACAACAGCAGACGTTCCTATCCCAGTCAGTGTGGACCAAGTGAATGTTAACCAAGCAGCCCACGTAGCAGAGAAGAATGGGGTAGAAACAATGGACGTTACCCTAGAGGTGCCCCATAGTCCGTTGCAGCAGGCAGATGATGATCATGCAGTTGAAGGTGGAAACTCCAAGATGGCGTCCCCCGCATCAGGCGCTCTGCCGAAAACAACGAAGGAACCAAAAAAGAAGAAGAAACGCAGTCTTCCTACGAACGATACGGCGTCGACACGGCGGCAAGATAACCCTCATCGTTCGGTGTCTCCAGTGTCTCGGCGACTGCATAGAACGATGAGTGCAACAAGAGAACACAGTGAGAAATCTGGCGGCGGCTCTGATTGGTCGCTTGAAGTCAATGTGTGAGATATGCCTCCCATATCATAGTTATGAAGTGTGTTGTCCTCGTTACAATGTTAGTATGGTTATGTTTGTCGCATGTCTCAGTGAAATTGAAAAAGGTAAATGGTTTAACGTCAGTAACTGCACATAACATTCCCACCGGGTACAATAGCACAGCATCCCACATGACGACCCCCATATATCATTTTGCAACAATA
The DNA here is from genome assembly GCF_977018435.1 of Lepisma saccharinum. Lineage (NCBI taxonomy): Eukaryota > Metazoa > Arthropoda > Insecta > Zygentoma > Lepismatidae > Lepisma > Lepisma saccharinum. The sequence goes on along the minus strand of NC_139229.1, from coordinate 62,283,761 downwards.
AACATTAACAAGATGAAATCTAGATTATATTAAGCAAAGTCACCTGGATGTAATTTTCCTGCAAGAAGTCGGGACCGATGATTCTGTCTGGGCAGTGAATATACCGTGTATAACAATTTAACTCACAATTCTCTAGGAACCGCCATAGTTGTGAAAGAAGGCCTACATATATCGGAAGTTTACCATCACCCGTCTGGTCGTATCACATGTATCCAAATAGGAAACATATGGTTTTGTAATGTTTATGCACCATCAGGTACCAACGCTAGAAATACGCGGAACATATTTTACGCTACAGACGTGGCGAAGGCATTAGGTGGCTCCCGTCAAAACATTGTGCTGGTGGGTGATTTTAATTGTACTCTAAGAAGACAGGACCAATATCCAGGATTCCATACATCACCTAGCTTGCAGACGCTGGTTGAAAGGTTTAAACTGCACGATGTTTGGGTGACTAAAGGTCCGAATATAGACGGCTACACATACATACGTGCCGACACAGCGAGTCGGCTTGATCGTTTTTACGTTAGTGCACACATGATTAGCAAAATATCTGCGATTAGAATTTTCCCAACGTGCTTTAGTGATCATTTAAGTGTCCAACTCGACATGAGTTTGGAAGAGGGCGGGGTTTTGGAAGTTCAATATACGGTTATTGGAAGATGAACAATTTCGTACCGAATTTAAACAAAAATGGAAGAAGTGGGAAGAAATGAGCGTGCGTCAAACTGACATTATTATGTGGTGGGACACTTTTCTGAAACCTTCCATTAAATATTTCTGTTTAGCATATAGTCGTGAAAAATACTCAGATTTCAATAAGAAATATAACTTTTACTACAGAGTGCTTCACGAACTAACAACACAGCTAATACATGGGAAGCCAGTGCTTCAAGAAGTGAAACGAGTACAAGCAGTGCTGCTGAGCATGCACAGAGAGCGTATGCAAGGTTACAATGTTAGGAGTCGTCTTCCTATGTTTGACGCACAAGAAGAAGCCTCGTTGGTGCAGGTGTTAGCAGAGAGACGCAGTGCACAGCGCAAGAGGATAACGTGTCTCGATACAGCCACGGGGAGAATAACCGAACCCAAGTTAATACGAAATTACTTACGGGACTTTTATGCAGATCAGTTTAAAGAGAAGGATGATCAACGCTCCCATCGCACTCCACTGCAAGGGATGGACCTCCCCATGTTAACGGAAGATGACCTTCGCTATTTAGAACAGCCATTCTCAAAGAAAGAAGTGTACGAGTCTGTGCACAATGGAAAAAGAGGAAAAGCTCCGGGAATCGATGGTGTCCCGATAGAATTGTTCCAAACCTTTTGGACAACGGTGGCTCCACTGTTCACACGCTGGCTCAATGCTGTGTTTACTAGTGTTGCCCACGAGACGAGATTTTGGCCTGTCTCGTCTCGTGGAGTCTCGTGGAAATGCTGTCTCGTCTCGAAAATATTCGTTTGTCTTATGACACATGGTCAATCTCGTCTCGTCTCGAATTTTTAAAAGCCTGTCCCGTCTCGTCCCGTGGGCAACACTAGTGTTTACGAAGAAACGCCTTGGAAGAACGAGTCTCACGGGTGTTATGGTTTTGATTCCCAAAATATCTCAGCCCAGAAAGCCAGAAGACTTCAGACCAATCACATTACTATGTGCTGATTATAAAATCCTTGCACGTTTGATCACCCGACGGTTGCAACACTTTGCGGATACTTTATTAGGGCCGTATCAATATGTATATGGTACAAGTGGTAAAATATTTAACATTCTAACTAGTGTACGTGACATCATCACTTCTATGTTGAAAGGCTTGGACATGGAGATACAATAGGGAAGGGACACTTAGTGAGAGAAATAGGAAGGTTATATCAAAATTGACACAGGTAGGAATGATAGCCAAGAGGCTTTACAAAAATGTCGACATCGAGTGGCTTCGCTAACTTTTTCTAGATTGGAGTGGATAGAGAGAATTTTGATCAGAAGATTTGACCAACTCGCCTATGTGTGTGTGAAAGCGATAGAGAAAAGGGGGGGGGGTAATGCAAGCAGAAGAAATAGTGGAAAAGGATAAATAATCAAATAGAAAAGACAAAAGAAGTACAAAGGAATTCGGGAGTGAGGAGGAAGAGAGCGAGAGAATATGTGTTTGTGAAACTCTTTAACTTTATATCTCCCCTTCCTAATTTATCAGTATTTGGCTACTTCCCACCCAGTCAAAATTTCCTGGCGCCACCTTTGCAACAGATAGAAACAGTACAGTTACTATTTTATTTAACATTTGTGTACAGAATAGCAATAAAAATGGTCATAATTCCTATCTCGGTCTCGTTTCAGTATCATCAGTTAATATTAGCACTAAAATTTGATTTTTCCTTTTCCTATTTGGAGCTACGTTTAATATCGCTTTAATACATTCCTTGTTCCTGGAGCTCAATCTTGCATAAGCTAAACAACAGTGTTTCATTTACATTAGCCAAGTATCGTAAATATTAAAATGGCTTCTGAACTTTTCACATCGTACGTTCCTTAGGCTGTTACTAAAGATCTTAACATCTTGACAACTGAGGCAATTCCTCAAGTTTTACGAGGACCTAAAAGATGAAACTTTCGTGAGAAAACTGCCGCTAGGTGTCTCTCGTGTCTTGCATTGATCTGCTGGTCTTATCCTCTTCAAGGCTCTGCGTAAGAAAGTTCTTTTTCCCCAATATTTTTTTCCAAAATCTTTACTTAATATCCCCAGTTAAGAAATAAGGATGAAAACCCAGAGACTGAACCAGGCGGAATCGAACGTCTATTTACCTAATGCATTAAGGATTATGATGAACGCTGATACGTGTCATTGTGATATTCTCTTTAGTGTCACAAAAGTAGTGCTTGGCAATTCTGACCCGCGATTGTGGGGATTTTAAATCATTCTGAAAGAAAATTAATTTGTTGTACGTACCAGAACTTTTATAAACATTTTCAGGGCCTTCCAGATAGCGTAGTGGTAACGTCGTCGCCTTGTAAACAAGGGGTTTCGGTTAGATACCCGCTAGAGGCACATAGTGGTTCGCATAGGTGCCGATGGTAAGGCACTTACTGTAGGTCCAGTTCTGATGAGCCTTTCTGTGCTTAAAGTGGACTTAATTACCAAAACTCATAAACATTTTCAGTTCCATGTTCAATATTTTGAAAAATACTGAAAATGGTGCCAGTCATAGATGTCTGCAGGATTTGTTCCAGGGAGGGGCAAGGAGGTTTTTTTTCCCAGGGGGGCAAACAAGTCACATTCTCCCCCAAAAGAGTGTAGTTCCCTAAAAAAAAAAATCCTTAAATTTGAATTTATCATGTTAATGCAATAATTAACACACGATTCACGAACAACATGGCGAGTATGTGATAGGTGAATAAGGTGTGTGCTCCGATGAAATTCTATTTTAATACTACAACAGGCAACTGAAGACTATATATTGCTGAGACTTGTTATGTAAGTATACTAAGTTTATTGACATTTACTTAAAAGTCAATATAAGTGCATATTCAATGAGCTATGAACGTAAAACTTGATTTTTTCGTTGAACTGTTTTGATAAACAAACATTCACTTGTTATCAGTGTTGCCAATTCATTTGCATCGGAGTTCACAGACTATCACCTCCTTGTGCTTTAGTGGGTGCTCAGTTACTGTCCATATAGACATTTACTGTGCTGTGTGTTTGTTCTAATAATACGTAAAGAATGAGCAATTGTGGTGAGTGTAATAAACCAGTTCCTCGGAATGATGTTAACGCCAAAATAGCATGTACTGACTGTTCCAAGCTATGGCATATTAAATGTGTGAACATTAATGAAACCGATCTGGAGTTTTATAAATCTGAAAATCGACCATGGAGGTGTAAATCATGCAACTCTAAAAAAAGACGATCTATGCATTCTGAAGAACCTTTAGTAGAAGGTGTTCCCTCTTTGCAAAACATTTTCGATTCCGTGAAAGAGTTAAAGGAAGAACTTATTAATGTTAAAAAAACAACTAAGGAGACGGAAATTGAACTTGGTAAATCATTAGAAATGTTACATGTAAAAATGGATGATAATTCTAGTCTAATAAAATCCCAGTCGGACAAAATCAATGCCTGCCTCGCCCACATCGAAGAACTGAAAAAGGAGAACACCGAGTTGAAACAAGAATTAAAAAACACTAAAGTTCAACTTGATGAATTGGAACAATATAGCAGAAGGAATGCATTGGAAATTATTGGTATTCCAGGAAAATATAACGAAAATGTTTATCAAACTGTTATGGATGTTGGTAGGGCTCTTGATTTGGAAATTAAAGAGGAAATGATAGACGTATGTCATAGGCTTAAGAATTCTAGCAATCATAATTCTCCGGGTATAATTGTAAAGTTTGTAAGAAGAGTGGATAAGGATAAAATGATTGAAAAACGCAAGGTAAAAAGAAATTTAAATACAAATCATCTGGGGTTTACGAATAATCAGCCAATATATATTAATCATAGCCTTACTCCATATAGAAAGACTATTTTCGGCCAAGCTAGGAAATTACAAAGAGAAAAAAACTATGCCTATCTTTGGATTGATAATTCTGGTTCTATTCGTTTAAGAAAGACCCCAAATGACAGGCAAGTTTTTGTAATAAAAACTGAAACAGATATACAAAATATTATGTAATCATGGTGAGTTGAGTCATGGATTATAATGAATCACATAATGAATTGAATTTATACTATCAAAATGTAAGAGGTATTAATACTAAGCTTAATGATGTATATCTAAGTATTCTAAATGAAAACTATGATGTAATTGTTTTTACAGAAACTTGGCTTTCCAATGTTATTAACAACTGTGAATTTATTGATACTCGCTATGCTGTATTTAGGCAAGATCGGTTACATAGAAGAGGTGGTGGCGCATTAATTGCAGTAAAGAGTACTCTGAGGACCAAGAACATTGAAATAACTATAGAAAATATTCAGATTGTTTGTGTTAAGATAATAACTAGTGTTTCTTCCATTATAGTGGTTACAGTTTATTTCCCACCTAATACTAAATTACAAATTTACAATATGTTTTTTACCAGAATGGAAGAGCTATGTAATATACATTCTTGTGGTTTGATTATTGTAGGAGATTTTAATATTCCAGAAATTGTAGATTCTAATTATGACTTAGAAAATGGTTGTCCTCTTTCCTTAACATTATTTAGATTTTTAAGTTTACTGGAATTACAAAGTATAAATAATGTAAAAAATAACAACGGAAAAACGTTGGATTTGGTACTGACCAACTTGTCTAACAATGTCGTGGTTAATCATAACTCCTTCCCTCTTCTAAGTTCTGATGCTCATCATCCTCCCTTATTACTTCAAGTCCACCGCTTTTATGACAAAACTATTCATAATGTTAAGTCAAGTTCTATTTATACATATGATTACCGTAATGCCGATTTTTTCAATATATATAGAAATCTTAATCAAACTGATTGGCATCCTTTAACATTATTTAAGAATCCCAACGTAGCATTGGACTACTTTTATGAAATTTTAGATAAAATTATTGGTAATAATGTACCCATAAGGAAGCGTAATAAGAGAAAATCGTATCCGCCTTGGTTTACACTGGATATTATAAGATTACTTAAATATAAAGAGTATTATAGACATAGACGTAAATTGTCAGAATATAACCAGAAGAAATTTGTTGAATTACGCAGAAAATCAAAATCTATGATAACCAAAGCTTACAAGATTTACATAAAGAATTCTGAAGAATCCATAAAAAATAATCCTAGGTCTTTTTGGAGTTATATTAAAGGTAAAAAGAAATCAACTAATAATCAGTGTAGTTTAACCTATAATGGAGTATTACTTGACAATAACAAAGATATAGCTAATGGTTTTGCGCAATTCTTTAAGAGCGTTTTTAATGATTCTATTCCAACTTACTCAATTCCCAGTGAAGTACCTATGATAGTAAATCAACCATTAGTATTAGATAGTATTACTGAATCTGAATGTAAAACTTCTATTAGAAAACTGAAATCGAAGAAAGCTAGTGGTCCAGATAGTATACCCGTTTACATATTTAAAGGATGTACTGATTGCTTATTGTTTCCTCTATGCACCATATTTAATCTGATTATAACCACCCAAATTTTCCCCGATAGGTGGAAAATAAGTAAAGTAACTCCTATACCAAAATCTGGTAACGCCAAGGAAATCATCAATTATAGGCCTATATCTTTAATTTCAACACCAGCAAAAATTTTTGAACACATTTTATATAATAGAATTTGTTATCATGTTAAACCGTATATAACTCACCATCAGCATGGTTTTATATCCAAAAGATCAACCTTAACTAATCTTATCTCATTTACTCAATTTTTGGCAGATTCATTTAACAATGGTTACTCTGTTGATACTATTTATACAGATTTTGCTAAAGCTTTTGATAAGTTAGATCATGATATATTAATATATAAGTTAGCAAATTTCGGTTTTTCGTTTCCATTATTAAAATTAATAGCATCGTATTTAAAAAATAGGAAATTCTATGTCACCTACAATTTTGAATCATCCCCTTTATATAATGTTACATCTGGTGTTCCGAAAGGCTCAAACTTGGGTCCCTTACTTTTTATAATATTTATTAATGATTTATCCTCTGTTATAAAAAATTCTAATTATCTGCTTTATGCTGATGACCTAAAAATATTTAAATCCATTACAAATATAAGTGATTTAGCGCAATTACAGAAAGATATAAACAATTGCTTTCAGTGGAGTGTCACCAATAGGTTAGATTTTAATATAAGTAAATGCAGAACTATTACGTTTAGCAGACATAACTTATCTTATACTCATAACTATACTATGAATGGAATAGTTTTAAATAGAGTTAAACTTATAAAGGATTTGGGACTTTTACTCGACTCAAGGCTTACTTACAGAGAGCACGTACAAACATTAGTATCGGATGCATTTAGAATTTTAGGCTTTATATTTAGAACTACCAGAGAAATTAATAATATTCAAGCTATTGCTTCAATATACAATTCGATATTAAGAAGTAAGTTAGAGTATGTTAGTGTCATCTGGGATCCTTATTTTCAATGCTACCGTGATTTAATTGAAAATGTTCAGAATAAGTTCGTAAGATATTTATATTACAAAAAATTTAAAAGATCTTCATATTTAGAAAGAATATCCTATAATACTATTTTATCTGAATTTGGGTTCTCTTCATTACAATCAAGAAGAGAACTAGCCAAACATATTTTACTTTATAAATTTATAAATAACTTAATTGATGCTCAAGATTGTCTTCAGTTGATAGGATTCACAATTAAACCTAGAACGTTGCGTTCTTATTTGCCATTTTCTTTGGTTAATTCTAAAAATATTGTACATCAGAATTCAGTAATGGTTCAAATATGTAAAGCTCATAATGTACTAATACAAAATAATGTTAATATTGATTTTGCTATGTCCTACGAGAGATATTTATCTGTCATTAAACAATTTATTCATAATTAGTATTTTGTCTAAAAAATTGTAATTTTATATTTTTAGTTATTTTATTAATGCTAAATATAATTTTATAATACAATATAATATAACACAAACTGAAAATAGGCATTAATATCATTTAATTATTTGTGTATATGCAATTGGTTTATGTGTTTGTATATGTTAATATTTGTGTTTATGTATATGTTAATATTATGTTTATGTATATGGATATTATGTACCATAGTTTATTTACTTGTAAGCCCCCGTTGTAAGTGGAGCAATAGCTCTGTTATGGGGAGTATGTATAAATAAATAAATAAATAAATAAATATTATTGTGGCTAAAATGAAATTATATGTGTGAAATACATAATTTTTGGTTGATTTTCATTTTTCAGGGGTGGGAGCACGGCCCCCCTTGCCCCCCCTTTCCGGACGACCATGGTGCCCGTCTTTGTGTACTTTCGGTACATTTGACCTTCTACTCTGAAAAATCACCGCCGCTTCTACATGAATCTGAATATACGCGTGTATGTGTAGGGTGTTGTAAATGCATAACTTTTAATGAGACGTCTTCAGCATCTGCTTAGGTAAATGCAACATTGCTGAAAAACCGTTAGCACACTCCCATACCACTCTCGCAAACATTCAAATATGAAATCCCAGCGGGGAAATTAAGCATTCAAGCCGAACAAGAGAATATGAGTTTCGTAACAGGAATTAGCTCGACTGCAGCACGACAGAGACGCACGTGACCACATTTTACATTGTTGATCCTCGTCCCTGCCGTGGATGCGATTGTTTGTCAGCTCCATCTGTAATTGTTGACGCAACGGGGCACGACAAATTTACACACGAGGCTAGTTTGGATGATTTTGAGAGATTTGTTCCCAATTTGACAGAAAGCCTCGAAATTTTCCCGTCGAGCTTTTCGTCTCAATTTCGATTTTCCCCGGAAATCGTCCCGTTGGGATTATCTTGAATTAAAACCACCGCAACAATCGTAGGATTAGCGCTGGACTTTTATCTTTTTAAAAAAAATCAGATAGATACTTTTGATTCTGCATGGTCGTTGGTTTAGCAAGATAATTGCTGTTTAACAATATGGTGAAATATCTATAATACCTATCCGATGCAGCGAGTGTAAAATACCTATCAGGTACGGCGTTTCTGTGCGGTTACCTATCATATCCAATGCATGGTTAATACTTATCAAGAGAATAGGTATGTGCAGTGTGGGAATTAACGGGGGCATGCCGGGGACTTTCCCCGACAAACAATGTTATCGCCGGCAAAAGAAAATGATTTCTATCCCTGCAAGGGATGTTCCTTTTATCCCCTTCAATGAAAATATAATTGAAAGTATTTGTTAACTATATAATAGGGTTTGACGATATCGGAAATTTGATATCGCGATATTTCGTCAAGAAAATATCGTCACAGTCGATTGGATACAAGTTTCATTGTCCGTATCGTGATATCGGCAATATATCGTCTCCACGATATATATATCGCCAAATATCGTCACGATATATCGCCAATATATCGTTGAAGATATATCGCCCAACACTACAGGGTGAGGCAAAAGTCCGGCACCACCCTTCTCATTTGAAAACGACTTGACGGAGGGCGATGAAATTACGGACATGGGTATTTGGGGTGGAGCACACCAGATGGGGCTAGTGCGTATCATGGCGGCCATATTGAAAGTCGCCATCTTGGAATTACATCTAGATTTTCAAATGGGAAGGGGGTCATGTAGCATATCATTGTACAAACACAACTGAGAAAACATTCATGTGCATTAGTGGTGCAGTCATCAAAGATTTCCCTGCCAACAAGTATGCAGCCTTGTGGAATAAAGGAGGCCACCATTCTGCAACTGACCAACCTCACCGAGCCGAGACAACTGCAGGCTGTTTTCCACTTGTTTTCGTGGCATAGTGTTGATAGTTTACATGTATTACAGTGTTCAGAAGAAAATTGTATGTGGACATTAAGTTTGAGGTTGCGAATAGAAATTCGGTGAAGTTTTTTGGTGTTACTAGTTCGATAGCTCTTTTTGTGCACGAGTTTGGTTTTTCTTAGGATGTAAATATACTAAATCTTTCTAAATTACAAATAAATGTTATCATAAGATTTAATGATCGTAACTTAGAACCAATGTTCTAAAGTACTACTACTTACAGCCGCAAGTCAGTAAGTTTAGTTTACTGACTGGTAACATAAAATAAAAACGAAAATGAAATCGCGAATACGCCTCTGAGTGGGCATCCCTAATAGGCGTGCGCACGAAGGGGCAAGAGGGAGCAGTTGCTCCCCACTCTCACTGTTATTAAACAATATTATCTCTTAAAATATTAAGGATTTTCAAGCCGACTAAAGTTCCAAGCAACTACGGAAGGGGAATAAAGTGCATTATTTCCTCTGTAATTGAACGAATCCAGCTTCGTTCTCTAGCAAATTTCTTGTTATTATCACTTCCACGCACTGTATTTGTTAGTTATGTTACGATGTGCTTTCACAATAAATTGTCCATACATTGGATTGGAAAATTGTAGCGGTAATTGGGTGCCAAAACTGAGGGGACAAGGACAGTTTAATTTTTGTGGAAAAAAGTGAGGGGTTAACCGTCCCCCCTCAAAGGCCGTCACTGTTCGAAATGAATAAGTTATGTGTTGTTTTTTTGATTCTGCTGCACGAAACCACGTTTATATATAAAATAGTCTCTGAACCACAATGAGGGGAAATAAAGGAGGGGGCAAGGAACATTGGTGCTACGTAAGTTTCAATTCTTCAAATTCTTCAAATGCTTTTCGGTGGGGCCGGGCACGCCCTATATACGCCGCTATTCCAGACCCATCAATACAATAAAACAGATGAAATTAGGTTTTTATTTCTCCGATTGAACTTTCATCAAGGCTTTTGGCCCCCTTAATCAGAGGGTCTGCGTACGCCCCTGCCCCCCTCCCTCCCCACCAAAGCAAAGCTTAGTTCGCACTGATAATAATCTATGGGCCAGCCAAGAATTCGGTATAATTTGGGGTACTAATTTTCCTTTATGCCAAAGTTATATGGGTGTGTAAGGATACCAAAAAACCATGATTTCCCTCTCAAAGTGGTAGCTAATTGAAATGGCGGCCAATCCAAGATGGCGAATGTTGACATTTGAAAAAGACAACTATCTCTCTGACACCAAAGGCCCGATCTCAACGATCTTTTTTCCAAATGAAAGCTTAATGTGCGTTCTATATTTTATGTTATCTTAGATTTTTCGATAGGAGCAACCGTTAAGTAGTTACTCACGGATTAGTAAAAACATTTAGTATTTTTTACTATTAATTTTATGTTTATCATTAAGTTATTAATAATCTAGGCATTTGAGAAGAAAATGTTCCAAACAAAAATTGTAGCGTAAACACTAACCTTTAATTTGACATATTACCCTTGATGGTTTTCACCTTAGAATTTATATAAAACGAATGAATTATATAGTGTGTGCAGCGAATTCTTCTTGCAGGATGTCATATTTATTTACACGTATTGTAATTGTTATTAACTATTGAATAGTATGTTATTGTTATATACATGCAATAACATTTAATGATAATAATAATAATAATAATAATTCTTATTAGTATTGTTGTTATTATTATTATTAATTGTTGTTGCAGACCTACAGTTTAAAGTGGGATCCGAACAACGTTGGGCCTCAACACGGTATCGAACCCGGGACCCCTTGATCACAAGGCGACGAAGTTACACTAAGCCATCGGAGAGGCTACCTTTGTATGTTGTATGTTCTCCTGTGTTTTGCTCATAAGAGTAATATATGTGCTGAGTGCTCCAGTACAGCCTTGGCTTTTACCCTGGGTAAGGAGATTTTAGAGACACGCATGGAATTTTGTTTAAATGTTACCGATATTCATGGAAGAATGGAAGAATGTTATCGATTGATTGAAATTAAAATTTTGTATGCGTTAGCACTTACACCCGTCACTGCCACATCGCAACGATGAGGATGCGGTTAGTGAAATGATACACAAACTACCCATGCGAAGGTCGGGATTCGAAATCACCAACTTCGGTGGCTAGTAATATTATTACTTTTACTTCTATTACTGAGTTAAAGACAATATCAGTATCTTTGAACTCAACACCCATAGACGGTAGAAAGTTCCATATAACAAAGCGATTCGTATTCGATTTATTACTAGTCTATATGGCAATGTTCGGAAAGTAACTTTTAAAAAGGTTACAGTTACTTGCTTAAACAAGTAACAGTTACAGTCACAGTTACTCACTTTAAAAAGTAACTCAGTTGCAGTTACACGTACTTCAAAAGTAACTGTAAGTTACTTTTATAGTTACTTTCTGCTGAAACTTTTCTTGCAACCAAATTACACAAGTCGATCATTAATTGTAAAAAAATATTTTGTGAAGACTAACATGTATTTTACTTATGTTACTGGTACATAATATAAGTCTTCGTATATTATTACAATATTATGTGCTTTGCGCCACGCCATGAAGGCGTATGGGGGGTGTGGAGTTAGGGCACCACACTTTCTTGATCATGACCTAAGGTGGGTGTGATGGTAATTGTGGGACAAGATACGCCCCTGGCAGCTTTAACCCCCCAAAGTTTCCTCCAGGTACTTTATACGACGCTGGGTGGGCGCCAGAACCGCTTCAACTGGTGGACAAAATCTACCGCGGATCGAACCCGGGTCTCTTGCATTATAGTCAGGAACCCTAACGACTCTTTTTTTTAAAAGGAATACGCCTAAGCGGTAGTATCCCCCATTATTAACATTTCCTCACTTTTCACATATGTCCATTTTCTCTGTTTTTTTGTATTCTCATTGGGACAAACCCAAACATCCATGTCCGAACCGAAATAGAATTCGGGATCTCTGCGTTGTGTTAACCACTCCGCCACGGAGGTCGACTGAGCTACTGCGACTCAAACATTTATATTTAAATTAAATTTATATTTATAACTCTTGTTGTACTTAAAGACTATCCATTGGGGGG